>NW_027362768.1:334962155-335609655 GCF_046119375.1 Phyllobates terribilis
TGATAAAAGTTTTGATATTTATTTTTGCCATTTTATGTCTTAATGGTATCCTACTGAGCATTTGCACCTCTGTTCATTTCACACAGTGAAAACTCAGTCTAGTTTGCACTATATGATCAGTGTTACTGCCTATACCGCCCTAGAACATAGCAAAGCCCAGCAAGATGACATTCCCTAGATCCAACTCATGATCTTTTATCTTGACTTTTGATGAATTATTTTTTTTTTATATATATATATATATACATAACTCGTAAAAAAAAGTGTTTTTAAAGCCCTTCTTGACCCCATTTTGCATTTTCAAATATGTCATCCATTACATGACTGCCATTTTGAAAATGGGGTGACCACTTCCTTTCTTTGCACACACTGTTATTTAAGTTGATAGCACATTATTATGTTGTACAGCCCTTTTGTCCAGGACACCGTCCCATGCATTCCACTTGCACATCATCACTCATAAGATTTAGGTTCACATTGGTCTTTCACACACAACATTTTGTTATCTGCTATTTGGGTGGGGTTTTGGTTTTTTTAATTTTTATGTAATTTGTATTTACTACTTTTGTGATCCCAAATGAGCAATTCCATTGTTTTTTTGTTTTTTTTCGTTTGTAGCAACAACTCTGTTTAATTCATTATTCAATACGATAAACTTATTTTTATCAAATTTCGACTTTGGTTTTTCTAAATGTTTAATGCAGGGCAAAATCTAGGGACTTTGAGAGTCGTGTTTCAAAACTGGCATGTCTAGTTGAAATGTGCTGTCGGCAGTAGACCAAGGTAATAGGATTGTTGTACTACTTGTAATAGTAATGTATTAATAGTAGAGTTTAGCAAAAAGATAGACTAGGACAGGGTTGGACTGGCCCACCAGAGAATCGGAGAAACCTCCGGTTGGCCCTGGTTTCTCCTTCAGGAGCAGCTGCAAGGTTTGCACTATCGGGCTCTTGAGTGGCGTAGAAAGGTGGGCCCTCAGAATAAAATCCTCTGGTTGGCCCAATGTTCTTCAGCCTGACACTGGACTAGGATCATGTCCATCGAGTGGCCACATCGGTGGTCTGATTAGATTAGAGACAAGCAAACCTCCTACCTGCCAGCTTCCCAGGCACCTGTTTTGAATAGTAAGGCTATCGGGCACTTTTTTTGGTAGCGTGATGCATACATAACTTTGTGCCATCTAGAGATGAATGGATTGACTTGCATGATGCCGGTTTAGCATCCAGGCCAGTGGTACCTGGTGGCTTGCGAATGTCTTACTTTCTGGCGTAGCTTTTGATTAGCCGAGGCAAGAGCAACATCATTTGTGCACATCACACACAGATGACATCTCGCCAGCCCTAGCTAATCAAAAGTGGAGGCAGGAAAGTAAGAGGTTCATGAGACCCCCATCTAGCCACCAGGAATACTAGCCTGGACTCCTCTAGAATCGATCTGCTCATCTCTAATGCCAACTAATTCATAGAGGCGCCAAGGATGGTTGCATTTAGGAGGAAGTTCGCAGGGATCTAGTTCTTGGCTGCTGTTCAAAAGTCTTGAAAATCTTTTCCCTCAACTCTAATGAATAAAATTGCTCTTCAGTGATTCAAGAGGCTCTATTCTTCACTGGTGGATTTACAATCTGACATGTAGAAATTACGACGTCTATGACTATATTAAACTTTTAATCTGTCCTTTGATTTTTCCGACATGAGGAGTTCTTGGCGCATGGAAAATAGGTTTATAATTAATGGGCAACTATAAAAAAAAAAACCTAACATGCTTAATCCTCCTATGACGCGTGCCATTGAGTTGTCCTGATTTTTTTTTTGGTCAGCGGCATCTGCCAAAATCAGCTGGTTTTGGTCACTTTATTGCATGCTAGATAGGCAAGATCTTACCACCGTTAACAATTAAATGTTCCCATTTTCATTGTAGAGATGGCTAGTTATACTCATATCCTATCCATTAAAACTAATTTACATAAACCTATAAGCCAGAGCCCTTCTAGGTTTATTTTCCCAGCAACTGGACAACCTCTTTTAAAGGGAAACTGTTGAATTATAAAAGTAGTTTGATCTGTCAGCAGCATATTATGGAGCAGAGCATATTGATATAGTTCTTTGGAAAATATTCAGTATATTCTAAATTATTCATTTAAATCTCTACCCATCCGGGGCTCAGAAGTCCAGTGGGTGGGCCTCATACAGAAATATCTGTCAATAACTGACTAGAATCACCCACTAGACTTCTAAGCTCAGAATGAACAGGATTTCGATAGAAAGAATACAAGTTATATGGAATCTTTCTCCACAAACCTGTAAATCAATATGTTCTGCTCCTCTTGCTCTTGAACATGCTGATCTATCATGCAACAAGTTAAACATGACATGTTCCCTTTAAATGTGAAAATTCCTGACTGATGCTGTAACTTAGTCTGTCCAGAATTTTGTTTTCTTCTAGAGGTTTCGCCACTCCCATAACCTTTGTCTGGTGTTACAGCTCAGGTCAATTTGCTTACATGAAATTATCAATCACCCCCCTAAGGGTAAAAATGAGCTGTTCACACATTGGAAGAGGAATGTCTGTGACTTGTGACAAAACAAAGTTATAGGATGATGATTGCGTCATCCACTGCTTCCTTTCAATTAATAGAATTGTGCCCTCAGTTGGAGTTGCTGATTGTTCTATACAAAAAAAATATTCTGAAAAGACCATTTTTTTTTTGTTCCAGAAACACCAATCAGTCTATATCAGGATCTGATATTACAGCTCAGCTACATTCACTTATATCAATCTTCCCCTCTGGCCGTGAAATGTGACTGCATGTGCGTTCTATAGTCGCCCTCCTCAGTGACTTTCTGCTGACTCCTCCACTGAAAATGGGTTTTCGGTCTTCCTGCATCAAGGATGGCCTCCGCAGTGGCATGTGGAGCACAACTGGAAGTCTGAGTCATGCTTCCTTGCCTTTCTTGTGCTATGGAGACTGTTTATACTTCCCACCGCTTCCGATGCCCCTGTGGTGGCCATCTTGGATGCAGGAACACCAGTTCTTTGGTCTCAGTGGAGGATGTAGCAGGAGGTAAAAAGATAGAAGGCACCACTTAAATTACTTTACATTTTTCATGCATAGTCAACTTTCGATGACAGGGAGGGAGGGTTGCTTTAATAAGACTCTACTATAATAAACGCATTGAGGACAACTATGAATTAAGAGTGTCTGACAAGAGGCGTACACCTCGCCTCCAACTCCTGCTGGAGTAAGATTTGTGGCGTTGCTAACCACCACTCATCATGAATTTGATGATCAGTGGTTGCGACACCCCCGTACCACCCCAGCTCAGCCTACTTTGTCGGAGCTGGGCTAAAATAGCATGACAACGCCAAAAGTTGGAAAATGTTACCGCAGCTGCCAGTTGCACTAAAATTATGCAACTTTTCAAAGCTCTTTGCCCCATTCAAGTGTAAAAGCTTTGAAGAATTGGGCCTATAGTGTAAAATATTTGACTGTAGAGAGTTTTGGAGATAAGACAATCCATTAACTTTAGTCTTTTTTTTTTTTCACCACCTCCTCTCATATGCTAAAAGGATTAGTTCCGATACTAGAGATTAGCGAACCCAAACTTGCAAGTTCGGGGTTCATACTGTATAGTTGGTGTCCGGTGCTAAACGCTGATCACAGACGTTCCCTGGAAGTCCATTTCAATATTCCGGGGTAAGATCATTGCAGAGAGAATTTTTTTCAGCTCCAGAGTTCTGGTCCCCATTGTTTTCAATAGGGTTGAAGTTCAGGTACTGTTCTGGTACCTGACCCGAACTTTGGAAAAAAGTTCAGGTAGGATTCCAGAACCCGAACTTCCACCGGTCCACTCATCCTTACCCGATACTAGTGATAATGCCTTGGTGCTATGTAAATGAAAATACCTGTGTAGATTTATTCTATCCCCTAAAATTACTAAGAGATCTGTGGAATAACAAAGATAAGACTGATGATGATTGTAGAAGGAACACTCCCTTACTATTCCACCTTGACCGTAAAATAGGGCATTCAGTAATACTATAAACCACAGAGTTGCCCGCTTGTAGTTTGGAATTTATTGATGGACTACAGCAGGGTTCCCCAACTCCAGTCCTCAAGGCCCACCAACAGGTCAGGTTTTCAGGATTTCCTTAGTATGGCACAGGTGATGGAATTATTGCCTGTATAGGTGATGTAATTATCACCTGTGCAATATTAATGAAATCCTTAAAACATGACCTGTTGGTGGGCCTTGAGGACTGGAGTTGGGGAACCCTGGACTACAGGATACAAAAAATATATAGGTTACTTGCAGAAAGGCCAGGGTTTAGACGGCTATATCAAAAAATTGCAAATTGTAAATTGCAGACATGACTAGGCTCTTTGGGCTTATCCACATTGTAGACAGGTGCAGGGAGCTACCTTATACATTTCATCTATTATTCTGGTCCGTAAACCAAAGTAATGCATGCTGCGATAATAATTTCTCAAGTATTACGATTAGTGATGAGCGAACGTGTTCTGTTAACCCTTTCGGTGCGCATGCTCGGGAGTTCAAATGTTATGTTTGAGCCACGGTGTGTACATGATTTGCGACTGTTAGGCATTCCTCATATGTATTAAAGCTGTCAAACAGTCGCAAATCATGGACATGGAGTGATTCAAACATAACATTCAAGCACTCCGCAAATACTCAGAAAACCCCTGAGCATGCTCGTAAATCTCGAGTAACGAGCATGCTCGCTCAACACTAGTTACTATCTATTCTTTTGCACCTTTATAAAATGGGCTATACTAGGTCTGTAACACACACAGAATGCACATTGACAGATTATGCGCTCTTCTAAACGAGGACTAATTCATGTTACCAAACAATGGGTTGAAAAAAGATCTGAGCTCAAGTCCTCCAACTGTCAGCGCAAAATTACTATTCAAACCAAGCACAGGTGCTCGGTATACCCTCGGTATACCCTAGAAGTGACCAAACTGTTCAGTGCACTTTCCCACCTACTTGTTTGTCCACCACTCCTCTTTAATAGTGTTGAGCGAGTATGTTCTGTCCGAGTACGCTCGGGCCGAGCTCCGAGTATTTATAGCTGCTCGGTGATATGGTTGAATCCCTCCCGTGTGCATGATTTGCAACTGTTTGACAGCTTTATTACATGTGAGGAATGTGTAAGAAATAGACAGTTTTATTACATGGGAGGAATGTCTAACAGTCGCAAATCATGCACAAGGGAGTGATTCAAGCATATCACCGAGCAGCTATAAATACTCGGTGCTCGGCCCGAGCGTACTCGGCGAAAGGGTTAACAGAACATACTCGCTCAACACTACTCTTTAATTGACAGTAGGGATGAGTGGACACGTGGAAGTTCATGTTCGACCGAGCTTTAGTCCAAAGTTCGGTTTGGCTACCAGAACTGTACCCGAACTTGAACCTGAACCCTATAGAAATCAATGGGGGCCAGAACTTTGGAGCTGGAAAAAATCTCTCTCCTCCCCGAACTGTAAAATGGACTTCAAGGAGAAGTCAGTGTTCGGAGTTCAGCACGGGTCTGGTGCGAACCCTGAACTTTGCAGTTCGGGTTCGCTCATCTCTAATTGACAGCTTTAGTTTTACATCAGTTTATATCAGTAGGTGGAAAACCAAATAGGGGTGCAATGAACTGCTTGGTCATGCTGAGGGTGCACAGAGTCTGTGCTTGGTTTGAATGGTCATTTTGTGCTGACTGTTTGTTTAAAAAAAATTACAGAAAATATTTGTTAAAATTAAATTTAAAAAAATGCTCCGGTGCTCTCAGGCGGGATATGAAGTTCTTCTGTCACCTGAACACTGGAATGGGACATCGGACGTGCCTTTCTAGACAACCCCTTTTAGACAAGAGGCGGAAACCCATATTTAGAGCTCCATTGTTGAAAACACCTCAAATATATTTCCGTAATAGGAAATGCATTTATTGATTACATGGACAAGCAAATTTTTGCTAATCTCTAGCAACAATATTCGTTAGAGAATAAAGGTTGATGATAAAGTTCCGCAATATATATTTTAAAGTGAAGGTTCATGTCAAGAAGTGACCCGATTTATGCCAACTTTATTAAATGAATTCACCAGTGACTCAGGGGGAAGTAGTCTTTCATAAACTGTTATTATTATTAACCACTGACCTTGGTTTTAAGGAGATGGCCTTGAATGTATAAGAGTTTGTTTCAATGTGACTTCTGAAATATACCATGTTCTGATGTATACATTTATGATTGTACCCAATACAACCATTTCTATTGCTTATTGGATACCATGTCAAGGTGTAATGGTGATAATCTGATTTTATATACCATACTATTTGGAAATGATTGACCGTGTCTTGTGTCTCTTATTCTGAGGTGCACCTGCTGCCTACAGGGGAAGTGGGAACATTTTTAGGGAGTCAATAAGTGTCACTCATACTCTTGATAGTCACAGAATTCCCATTAACCATGCTTAGCAGATCTGTCGAGAGAACCTCTTGTCTATACTTCAACGAACCATAGGTTGGAGACCACTGGAGTAGAGGGTATTTAGATCTGTTTTTTGCGCCAGTGGCCTTCAACTTCTGACCCTTTAGCTGATGCCAAACTACATTTCCAATAGTAAGATTTGGAAAGCCTCAGATTAGAGGACATTGCCTCACACTATTATTACATGAGCGAGAACTTTGTTTTGGTCACCTAACTTCAGCATATGTAGAACTTTGCATCAATGCATGACTGTCTGCCCAGTGCTTAGTGGCCCCAAAACTAGGCTTAATCTAGCCATCTGTTTCACAGATTTGACCATTGTAGACTATTGAAACATAATTAAGGTAATTTCTGAAGCTAATGTAAAGGCCCCCCAACATATTGGTTGAACAACTAGTAAACCCAACCACCAACTATCTGATGTGTATGGAGCCTCACGACTCTCCCCCAACAGATAATTGAGGTGAGAAGAGCAGTTAAATTTAATTACCCATCCTTTGGTTTTCTGGAGAGCTAAATACCTGCCAGGGGTGTCTAACAGCAGCCTTTGCTTCTCTCACCATTGAAAGTGCATGACCGCTTGGCCAAGTGCTCACGTGTATGGGGAAGTTGGGAGAGAGCTGTCAGCCAACAAGTCTTTCATATTCATGGCCAGCTTAAGTAAGAAGTGGAAGAGTTATCCTTATCTAACCAAATTCAAGCTCAGAGGCCTATTTAGAAAAATAAAATATTGTTATTTACGCAAATGCTCAGATTTTCCGGTACACTAGATTTGATACAGCTCTTCCATTAAGGGATTTCCCAAGATCATTGAAAGAAAATGGCATAAAATAACATAACAAGCATCATTTGCCTCTCTTGCCACATGCCAAAGTAACCACCAATTCCACGTGAACTTGGAGACGTGATCCATTATTGAGCACAGATGACAAAAAAATCAACTTGACGAAAAAACAACTTTCTATTAACAGGACTACACAGATTGCTCAAATACCACATATTATTTCTAATAATAATTCCTGCAGAAATTATTATGCTTTGCTTATATAGTGCCATCATATTCCAAAATAATTATGATTTCTGTAAGGTTACAGTAAATATTAAAACTTTAGTATCATCACGTAAAAAAATGGATTCCTAGATAGAATTCAGTAGGTCGGATTTGTAATACCAGAGTCATCTGTACAATTTGTTTTTCATTATAAATTTATGAGGACTAGAGATGAGCAAACCCAAACTGTATAGTTCGGAGCTGAACTCCCAACTCTGACTTCTCCCGGAAGTCTGTTTTAGCATTCAGAGAGAGAGAGACACTGTGGGGGTACTCTGCTTCCTTTGGCAGCCTCCAAGCCCTTACTATGACCATTTTACAGAACCAAAGTTTGGGTCCACAATGACTTTTATTGGGTTTGGGTAGAGTTCTGGTACCCGAATCGAACTTTGGACTAAAGTTTGGTTAAACCCAAACATCTACGAGTCCCCTTCATACCTAATGGGGACCTTGGGTTATCTCCAGGCTTCTACCCATTTACATATCAACATTGTCCTGGCAAGTCAATATTTTATAATTCTTCAAAAAAAAAATACACACTTTTTCTAGATATCGTGGCATTACATTATAATTCATAATATATAGCATCAATCACCATCCATTTTTGACTTTTAAAACAGGATATTGCTTGTTAACCTACAAAAAAACATATGTACCATCAATGAATCTATATTATACATGGAAATATTTATTTCCAGCTTTGTAAATAAATTCTATACATTACTAAATTTTGAAATTTATGGTCTTTAAGAGGTGACAAAGTGAAAACTTTGAGATGACCACCTAAACTTACAATGAAAAATAGTTTAGAGTGGTGGACCTCATGAAGACATGCATACACATAGGACTTGAGGGGATTAAAGAACCAATTGTGAAAAATCTGGTCTGGATTAGAGGTGGTCTTATCAAAGAACTGGTCATTCAGAGAGGTTTAATATCCTATGACTGAAATATCTAATTATGGATACTAAGCCTAAAGAGATGGCCCCTTCCAATGTTAATTTCACAAGTTAATCTCTGGGCATGTGTAATATTAGGGTATATGGACATCAAAAAGAGAAGCTTCAGATCAGTTTTACATGCGTTGAGGCAGGGAGAACCTAGAACCAGTGGCCGCTAAACACCAATGATTAAAGAAGTTGACTTCCATTTGTAAAGGGCTTATTTTTAAAGGAAAATAACTTTTAAAAGTTTCACCTTATTAGATAACTCTTCTGCCTAAAAATGATTTAAAATACCCAACTTCCTGACCAATCTAAAATTTACATCCAGCTTTTAAAGTTGAAGTCATTCGTAAGACCTGACCATGTCGAACAATCTACATTTTTGTTTTCAAAAAAACACAATAGGCGTTAACCAGATCTAAAAAGTTATTACAAGACATGGACTTCAGACAATCAACTAATGAAGTCCTGCTGACTTAGGACTAGAACAATACAGGTTTAGCCTTGCCATAAATCCCAAATTACAAGGGTCTATAGGAAGTTGCTTAAACGAAAAAAAAAGTAGAGAAAGCTATATGTACCTGATTCTATTGGGGTATATTATGGACCTAGATTGTCCCTAGAACCAATATTTCTAACATTTCTATAATACTGCATGCAATGAAACATGCCAGTCTTTAAGGGAAAATTAATGTATGAAACCAAAAAGTCATTCACATTAGGCTAATATTCTCCTCTGAGTATTTGGTTGAGGTGCTACAGTCTTAATACCTGAAAATGGTATGAAGGGTGTCCCCTGACATATCCATTCACTTAAATCAAGCAAATGAAGTCCAAAAGACGAATCCTTGGACCCAGTTTGACCTCCGTAGTGGCGGTGTTTGTCTTTTTGGCGGAACACAAAAGCATAGTCTATCAAGCTATTGTATCCTGCAAAAAAAGAACAAACACCACTGTAAAGAAGATCAAGCAGAGTCCAAATTTTCATCCTTTGGACTCTGTCTCATTAAAGTAAATCAATAAGTTTTCTGACTAATGCTTTTTGGCATAAATAGGTAACCCACCCCCGATGGAGAGTATTGACATAATATGAAGCCAACATTACATAGGTGTTGTGTTATGTATTCATACGGTGGAGGTCCAAATGTGGTCAAACATTGATTTGGTACTTTCGAATGGGATAATATCCTTGTGTTGTGTTCATGCTTAGCTTCAAAAGTCTCTTTTATTAATTAATTTTATTTTTGGTCAACTAATGGGTTACATGTTAATCAGGTTTTTCAATATTTATATACAACTGAAGTATAATCAATTTGGAGAAAGTACATACATTGGTCATAATAAGTTGCCAAAATGAAGATGTGAAACATAATTCATCTAATTAAAGAAAAATCTAAATTTGTCGAAACTACCCAGGTTACCAAAGAGATTTTGCATTGTAAAGTTTTAAAATTTACTCGCAAATATCAGTATGTTTTTATTTTTTTGGACAGTAGATAACCTCTTATTTTTATTTCCCTTCCTCAGTTTGTTTTTTTTTTCGTTCACTTTTTGAATTTTTTTATTCTACCGTAATCCACTGTGGTAAAGTATTGCTTTGTCTGCAAACCAATTTTCCCCGAAATGTTGCTAATGTGGAAAATGACTCTCCGTCTCATGATTTTATTATTTACAAAACGGGACACATTTTCTACCAAATGTAATTAAATAAAAAATGAAAAATTATATAAAAATGTTTAAAAAAAAAAAAAAAAAAGTTTTAGGAAAAAAAAAAAAACAAGAAATCTCCAACTAAGGAGATATAAACTTTTATAAAATGTCGCATCTCCCCAACATTTGGGGTAGTGACTTGTATTTGAATATAGTATACAGCCATTATTTCTTAATCTAGAGCGCTACACTTTCACGTGATCATTCTTTTCCTTCACATTTACTAAAGCGGAAAAATTCATTACAAGTGTAAATAATTTTCTTGCTTCTGAAAACTTTGTATCTATGGTATATAAATCATAGGATTTTATATTTTCATATAAAGCTATTTTTTTTTCTAGTTTTTTGCCCCACATTTTCTTTCTTATTGTAGTGCACATAAGATATTTAACATTGAAATCACCTTGAAGAATAAAAAAAGAAAAAAAAAAAAAAAACCTTTAATGAGGGCCAGTGTTTGTGGAAGTTGGATTTTCTATTTGGTTTATGGTTACCTATAGGTGCAATAGGAATGAAGCATCAGTCATCGACTAGATTTATCTCATCATGGTGTCGATTTAAAAAATTTTCTTTTCTAAACTTTTTGTAACTTGAATTGTTTTGCTTTTTTTGTTCACTCTAAAATAATATCAAATCATATTATAGTGTTATTTAATATGTAAATTGTATTGCGATACATTAAATAAAGTATGGTTTTTGATGTAAATTTGTTTTTTCCTGGAATCTTTACAATCTGTACAATGTGCCTTTTAAAACAAGAAAACGTAGAAATTTCCTCTAAAGTTTACCAAGTCATATTTTAATGTGTTTATTTCTATAACCATTACAAACACAAATTGTCATTGCATGGGTGCATAAATACATTCTTTCTTCACTATTTCAAAGTGCTGCCCATCCATTAAAGGGAATCTGTCAATAGGATCAACCCTCCTTAGCTGTCTGCATGGGCATGCAGGTCATAGAAAATTTAGGAAAACTATACCTCGATGTCTGTAATCTGATGTCTTATTCCTGAGAAATCCACCTTTTTCCTAACATTTACATATTATGATCTATATGCCGGACATAGATCTCCCTGAGAATCTGCCTCCAGAGCTTATTTTAACCCCTTTACCCCCGAAGGAGGTTTGCACGATAATGACCAGACCAATTTTTACAATTCTGACCACTGTCACTTTATGAGGTAATTACTCTGGAACGCTTCAACGGATCCCCCTGATTCTGAGATTGTTTTTTCGTGACATATTGTACTTCATGATAGTGGTAAAATTTCTTCGATATCACTTGCGTTTATTTGTGAAAAAATCGGAAATTTGGCGAAAATTTTCAAAATTTAAATTTTTATGCCCTTAAATCAGAGAGATATGTCACACACAATAGTAAATAAGTAACATTTCCCACATGTCTGCTTTACATCAGCACAATTTTGGAACATTTTTTTTTTAGTAGGGAGCTATAAGAGTTAAAATTTGACCAGCGATTTCTCATTTTAACAACAAAATTTACAAAACCATTTTTTAGAGACCACATCACATTTGACGTGACTTTGAGGGGCCTTTATGACAGAAATACCCAAAAGTGACACCATTCTAAAAACTGCACCCCTCAAGGTGCTCAAAACCACATTCAAGAAGTTTATTAACCCTTCAGGTGCTTCACAGGAATTTTTGGAATGTGGAAGAAAAAAATGAACATTTAACTTTTTTCACAAAAATGTTACTTTAGACCCAAATTTTTTTATTTTTGCAGGGATAACAGGAAAAAATGGACCCCAAAATTTGTGCAATTTCCTCAGAGCACGCAGATACCCCATATATGAAGAAAAACCACTGGGTGCATGGCAGGGTTCAGAAGGGAAGGAGCGCCATTTGACTTTTTGAATGTAAAATTTGCTTGAATAATTAGCGGACACCATGTTGCGTTTGGGGAGCCCCTGATGTGCCTAAACAGTGGAAACCCCCCACAAGTGACCCCATTTAGGAAACTAGACCCCTTAGGGAACTTATCTAGATGTATGGTGAGCACCTTGAACCCCCAGGTGCTTCACAGAAGTTTATAACATTGAGCCGTAAAAATAAAATTTTCACATTTTTCCAGCAAAAATGTTTTTCAGCCCCCAATTTTGCATTTTCATAAGGGTAACAGGAGAAATTGCACCATGCAGTTTGTTGTGCAATTTCTCCTGAGTAAGCCGATACCCCATATGTGGGGGAAAACCACTGTTTGGATGCACGGCAGAGTTCGGAAGGGTAGGAGCACCATTTGACTTTTTGAATGTAAAATTTGCTTGAATAATTAGCGGATGTGCCCCTGATGTGCCTTAACTGTGGAAACCCCCACAAGTGACACCATTTTGGAAACTAGACCCCTTAGGGAACTTATCTAGATGTGTGGTGAGCACCCTGAACCCCCAGGTGCTTCACAGAAGTTTATAACATTGAACCGTAAAAATAACATTTTCACATTTTTTCAACAAAAATGTTTTTCAGCCCCCAATTTTGCATTTTCACAAGGGTAACAGGTTGCGTTTGGGGAGTCCCTGATGTGCCTAAATAGTGGAAACCACCCCACCCTCCCCCCAGTGACTCCATTTTGGAAGCTACACCCCTCCAGAATTTTATCAAGAGGTATAGTGAACATTTTGAACCCAGAGGTACGACACTGAATTTGATAACATTAGGTCATCATATTGAATAAGTTGTCATTAGTCTTGAGTGCAAGTGCTCGCTACTTGAGTTTGCATCAGGTACTAGGGTATGCACCAATATCGCGGGTGCTCATGTGATATGCTCGAGTCCCTGCCCCGCATGTTTTTTTTAGTAGACACCCAAAAAAAAACATGCAGGGATCGCTCGTGCATGGTAGGCAATCCTTGCAAGGTTTTTTTGGCTGTATAACAGCTGCAAAACATATGGGGAGGAGACTCGAGCATGTCACTCGAGCACCCGCCATACTCTGTGCATACCCAAGCACCTGATGCAAACTCAAGTAGCGAGTACTTGCGTTCACTAGTCACCATATCGTCGTCATTTTTTTTTTCTTTACTTCTGAAAAAATCCCAACCCTAGCCCCAACCCTAGCCCTAGCCCAACATTAACCCAAACCCTAGCACAACCCTAACCCTAAAGTTTATTTTTGACGGCGTTCCTCATGCGGTATAAGTGATTAGACGACTTTATTCTTCGGGTCGGTGCAATTACAGCGATGCCAGAATCATATCGGGTTTTTATGATTGTCAGCTGTCACACACTAAAAGACACATTTTTTTGCAAAGACTAGTTTTTGCACCGCCATATTTTGAGAGCTATAATTTTTTCATATTTCGGCGGACAGAGTCATGTGACAGCTTGTTTTTTGCGGGACAAGTTGATGTTTTTATCGGTATCATTTTCGGGCAAATGACATTTTTTGATCGCTTTCTATTCCGATTTTTGGGAGGCAGAATAAACAAAAGCCAACAATTCAGGAATGTTTTTTTTTATTTTTATGCCGTTCTGCGTGTGGTAAAATTGATAAGGTAGCTTTATTCTTCGGGTCAGTACGTTTGCAGCGGTACCGCATTTTTTTTTCTTTTTTAATATATTTTGTCGCTTTTACACAATAAAAACTATTTTATAGAAAAAAGAATTGTTTTTGCATCGCTTTATTCTGAGAGCTATAACTCTTATTTTTCTGTTGTTGGAGCTGTATGGTGGCTAGTTTTTTTGCGGGAAAAGATGATGTTTTCAGTGGTACCATTTTTATTTACATTCATCTTTTTGATCGCGTTTTATTCCATTTTTTGTTTGGCTGTATGATGATAAAACATAGTTTATGTTTCTTTTTTTTTTTTTTTTTTTTTTTTTTTACAGTGTTCACTAAAAGGGTTAACTAGTGGGACAGTTTTATAGGTCAGGTTGATCCAGACGCGGCGATACCAAATATGTGTACTTTTATTGGTTTGTTTGTTTTTTTTTTCCTAAGATTATTTATTTATGGGTACAATATATATATTTTTTTATTTATTTTTTTTTTTTTATATATATTTTTACAATTTTTTTTTTTCACTTTCTGACATTTTTATTACTTGTTCACATTGTCCCACTATGGGACTTTCACTTTATGCAGCCTGATCGCATGCATGGCATAGAAAGCAGCAACTCCCTATGCCATGCAGCCTGTCAGCGCTGCTCAGGGAGAAGTTACTTTGGTCGTGCACTGCGCATGACCAAAGCAACTTCCTGCCTCCTGGTGACCCGGATGTTGTCATGATGACGTCGGGTCACCATGGCAACATCCGGGAATGGATTCAGACGCCGCTGGACGCCGGCAGAGAAGGTAAGTATCGCGCTTACCTCCTCTTGCCACCGGAATGCTGCGATCTATCTCGATCTCAGCATTTCGGGGGTTAATGTGCCAGGAGCGGTGCGGGACTGCTCCCTGCACATAGCACAGGGTGTCAGCTGTGACAATCAGCTGACACCCGGCGGCGATCTTGCCCGCACCGCTTGTGTGTGGGCGAAATCGCCAGGGCGTATTGATACGTATCGGGCCCCTAAGGCCCAGGGCACAGATACGTACTAATACGCCCTGGGCCAGAAAGGGGTTAAATGAAAGAGGGTGTTACTAGTGTGAGACATATAATGACTGACAGTCTACCAGTGTGAGACATATAGATCAGGAGAGCAGACTGTCAGTCATTACATGTCTCACACTGGTAACTCCCCCTTTCATTTAAAATAAGCTCTGGAGGCAGAATCTCAGGGAGATCTATGTCCGGCCCATAGATCTTAACAGCTTTACATATTAAGGAAAATGTGCATTTCTCTGGAATAAAACATCCGATCGCAGATATCAAGGTATCATTTTATTCAGCTTCCTGTGACATACATGCACATATAGATGGCTTAGGAGGGTTGACCCTACAGACAGATTCCCTTTAATGATTTGTGTGTCATAAAATCTACAGTCAGAACTCCCGAGGCTGGCAATGTTTTTCCATAGGCAGTGTAAGACCCACAGGAATATTACATATAGTAAATCCTTGATGGGCTTAAGATGGTTAGAAAGTAGTAACCAATATCTCTTCAAGTGTAAAGTGTTGGAAGTGTGATCCATGATAGTTATAATTTAATATTGGATATCACAAGAGGACTCTGGTGGGTTAAAATTTTAAAGGTAGTCTAGGACAGGAAAGAAGCTATATTTTTAGTTCAAAGTAGACCAGTCAACAGTTTTTTACAATACATACTGCATACATTAATAGAAATCTCTAACACCTGATGAGGTTGGTGTACTTACTATGAAAATTTGTCAGATTTGGCTATAGAATTATTTTTCAAAGTTTAGTCTCAATCTCTGCTAAATTAACCTGATTGACAACTCCTCAGTGTTCATCCTCCCTCTTGCTGCTGAAATCTCACACTGCTTAGTACAAGCCGCATCTGTCAAGATCGGTGGGTGGGTGGGCACTGAATACACTTGAACTCATAAGTGCTCTCTCTCTTTAGGTAGACATAAAGTGTTCATCTTAATATCAGGATTATATTATATATTTCTGACATGAATTTTCAAAGCTAGTACACCAGCCTTATCAGAAGACTAATTGAATAATATATGCAGGTTGTATTGTGAAATCTGGTGACAAATTCACTTCAAACTTCCACTGCTAAAAAAAAAAAAAAAGTAACATCACAGATCTGATCTCAATGAACAAAAAGCTTATGTTGAAAACCTTTCTTGATATAAGTTGTGTAACTTATTGACATATTAATAATAAATGAAAACTAAAATTATCATCCACTTGAGGGCTGAATTGCAAATCAGCCCCAAAAATCAAAGAAAAAAAAAATAACAGATTGATCCAATTTGCTTGAATTTCCTCACTGCAACTCAGTATGTATGGCCCTCATGTGCCTATATACACACCTGACAAGGCTAGGCATGTATCATGCTAGGTATTCATGCAGCGAATGACAAAGGGAAAAGGGGGGAAACCCAGCAACTAGGGAAAGGGAGAGTTGAGACCCTTAGGTAGATCTAACAACATCCTGACTCCCCTATTATCCTTAGATAGGTTCCTCACCTATCGCCGAACAGGATACCTAAACCTTGGCTGTCCCTAGAGCTAGGCCCTAGCTAGGGAGGGGGAGAGGTGAACACTAGTCAGCCCCACTGCAACGAAAGACAAACCAGGGAAAAATACAAGGGGAAACACTTAGCTTTGAGAAGACACCAGAGAGATCACGACTACTATCCTCAAAGGAACTCCAAGACTAATCTAGCCGACTGCTAGTACACCAGACCTGAACAGAGGAACTTTATCACCGGGGACTCTCTAGAGGCACTGAGGGTTTTTAAAGATCAAGCAAGGGTGCGATAATTAGCAGCAGAAGGTGGAGATCACCTCTGTGTCGTAAAGAGAGAAGGATGATGAAAGGATCAAGAAGATGTCTACAAGGCCAAGAGCAGCGACCTTCAGCTGGATCCAGAATGACTGTCAAACCTGATACACCTGTGACAGCATGTTTCTGATGAGAAAGCACACGGTGTAAACCCCCCCCCCCCCAGACCTAGGTTAGGGCATCAGTGATATCGCAACATGCTATTAATAGTGACAATGACACAAAGAAAATGAAAAACTAGAGAAGAATCGGTCAGGAAATATAAGGATCATGGGATTGAGAGAAAGATACCTAGAGAATAGGAGAGTCCTTAAGATCATTGATTTACGTTGGCTAGATGATCACATGAGTATTCTACCTGAAGATGGCAGTATGACTTTGGAAACTATTGATAGTCTTGAAGGTTATACAGTATCAGAAGAATGAGCATAAAAAAGGAAGGAGTGACCAAATAGTGGTGAATCTGGTACAAGGGGAACAAAACAGAGAATAGGGGGGGTTCAAATTCGGGTACAGTTCTGGTATCCGAATCAAACTTTTAACTAAACCTCGGTCTAGTTCCAGAACCCGAACATCTACGGGTCCACTCATCCCTAGCCAGAACAGTACGTGGAATAGCCAGAACAGGGTGGAAGAAATTCCTTAAAAATACATGGGGACTCTGCCCAGTTTACCAAGCACCCAGTACCTTTGTATGAAACTAAACAGTTGAGATTGTCTCTAGGGGAAGAAACGTACATGGCAGTAAAAATTTTCACAGCTGCTAATGACTCGCCCCCTGGGCCGTGGGGCACGCGGATCCGGGCGATAGGGGAACGATGGGGGTAGTAGTAGTGGCGGCCCGGTCCCGCGGCTCAGGGTGGTCAGACCATTGGTAGTCTGCTACGTGCTTCAAATAATGTCCGACTACGCCACCCGTGGATTGCGGTTATTAGGAACCGCCGCTGCATGCAGACCGCTGGGGCTGATGAGGTGTGCAGCTAGGGTAGTGTGACTCCCCACGGGAAGAGTGCGGCCCCAGGGCAGTGTAGTGGATGGTGGGAGTGATGGTGGTGAAGGTCCCAGTACCGGTAGTGCCGGAAGAGCGAAGAAGCACACGGACAACAAGTTACAGTCCAGGGTCTTTACTCACAGTTCGTTTGTCCCGGGTCACTTCCGTCGGCAGTGACCGCCCGAGTCGTGCTGCGTCCACCAGGTGTGGGGCTCGGTCAACTCCCAAGCAGTCAAGAGCATGGCACAGGACCCCCTTTAATCCTTTCTCTGGCCTGCCTCACCAGTGACCCACTTTTGTCCGGCTGCCGCGGACTTGTGCGGTTAAACGTGGGCCCCGTCCTCCGCTGTCCTATATGGTGCCTTCCTAGCAGATTTGATGAGGTGTCGCACCAATAGATGATCACGATGACCGGTCTTTGGCTGAGGGTTGTTTCTCCTCCACCAACTTGGGATCCGGTACCCTTAATCTGCCTGACCCTTCACCCTGGATTCTCGTGGGTTCTTAGGGTCCCTTCCACCTTCTTGTTCCTGAGTAGTGTTGAGCCACCCCCGTAGTGTTCGAGTTCGGTTCGGTTCGTCGAACACCCGTGTGTTCGCCGAACTGTTCGTCGAACTGTTCGTCGAACACCTTCGAACACCGTTAAAACCAATGGCAGGCAAACAAAAACACATAGAAACACATAGAAAACACCTTCAAAGGTGTCCAAAAGCTGACAAACTGCTCAGAAGACACAACTAACACATGGAAAAGTGACAAGTACATATAGTCATGCGAAAATAAAAGAGGTGGAGGAGTAAAAGGAGGGGGAGACACAGATATAGGCATGTCATGCCCTTCTAAAATCCAAAAAGTGAGAAGCCGACACGGCCAGTCCGCTCCTGCCCGTGCCACCTCCGTGTCGCCGGGTTTGTGCCAGAGCCGCGGTGAACCCTGATGGCCAGCCCCCCTCTCCCAATACTGGTGCCTGTCCGCTGGTGGGTCGAGCGAGCCCCCCTGTGGTGGAGGCAGCTCTAAGCTTTTTAATTTAAATTGTCTCTCTAATTTGAATGAATACACTTTAAATCCATTTACAAGGATCTATTGGAGGGCAAGTCTCATGCCAGCAGCCGCGTAATTCCAGCTCCAGTAGCGTCCACTAAAGCTGCTGCAGTTAAAAAGCTTTTATAAGGATCGAGCTCGGCTGTCCACCGCAAGGCATCCTACTGCCAGTCCCAGCCCCTATGCCTTGGGGTGCCTCCAGATGCTCTTCACTGAGTATCCCATGGTCCCGAAGCATTTCCTTTGAAAAAATTAATTGTCTAAACTACAGGTGGTGTAGCTTGCTTAACAGCCGGGATAATCCGCTGACTAGCAGACACTGCTACTAGGCACAAAGTATTTCCTGGGCTAGATGCAGTTAAAAATTTGTAAGTAGATACTCTCGTTGGATGCTGAGAAAGCATTCCATAGAGTCTCCTGGCACGCCATATATGATTCTCTTAAAAAGCTTGGGGTAGGGGTCTAGGGGACCCTTTTATAGCCAAAATCACGGCCCTGTATCACAATACGTCACCTAGGCTGAAGATAAATGGAACTGTAGCACCGAGGGCTCGGTTGCTACAGACGTATTGCACCTCACCCAGAGGTGTGATATCTCACTCTCAGATAAGGATGGAGTGTGGATCAGGACCCGACACCTGCATGCATTACACCACATTGCCGTGGGGCAGGGCGACCAATATGCCCCTGAGATGGGCACGACAGTCCCTGTCCCTGGCTGGAGTGGGGGGAGGGAACACTGAGGAAGGGGAACCCTGCAGTGCAGGAGCAGGGAGGAAGCAGTTCCTGGGTGCATTGAGAAGGGAGTATAAAAGGTGGGCACCATCTTAGTTCAGTGCAGAGAAGTCTGAGCAGAAGTGGCAGGGAGCAGGGGCTCTGCATGAGCTCTGCTCCGGAGGCGGGCCTAGTAACAGAGGCCCAGGCCTGCAAGAGGGAGAAGGAAGGAAGAGGAGCGGAGAAGGCTCCAGGAACGAGGAATGAAGGGATCCCAGGGGTGCGGACGGGCGAGTCGCCACCGCACGCCCGAATCCACCTGCGTGGAGGGGTCAGGCCAAAGGGGGAGACCGGTCCCCGAACTAGTGGAGGCAGGAAACGACCCTCAGCTAGAAACCGGAGGCTCTGACATTTTATGTGGCGCAGCCCCTTGCTCCACCCGCTAGGAAGGCACCACATAGGGTCAGGGAAACTGGCGCCAAGTTTACCAAGAGGAGGCCCGAGGCAGCCGGACAGAAGTGTTGGTAAGAAAGGCCAGACAAAGGACACACAAAGGGGGTCCTGTGAAGCGCTCCAAAGTTATCTGGGAGTTGTCTGAGCCCCTCACCTGGTGAGCACAGTACGACGTGGGCAGCCGTTACCTGCAGACGTGGTCTGGATAATAAGAACTGTGAGTAAAGGCCCTGAACTGCATCACTGACTCCGTGTCGTTACTGCTGCTGCCCTGCACCATCACCCCCATCCTCCGCATACACTGCCCTGAGGCTATACTCCTCCCGTGGGGAGTTATGCTACGCTCTGCTGCACCCACAACACCAGCCTTAGCGGTCTGCCCTGTAGCGGCGGTTCACTCTGACCGCAATCCACGGGTGGCGTAGTCGGACATTTAAACATCAAAACCACATAAATAGTTCCGCCACTGGTTTGACCGCCCTGAACCACGGAACCGGATCGCCGCCACGAAGACTACAACCACCAGCATCCACCAAAAAGGGTCCGGCTCCGGGTGTCCCAAGGCCCAGGGGGTGCGTCAGAACATTTTCATCACCTTTCACAATCACCAATGGGACAAGGCAGGGATGTCCTCTGTCCCCTCTCTTATACATCCTAGTGACGGAGCACCTGCTCTCATCAATTCGCCATAACCCCAATATTAGGTGGATTGAGGTGGGAGGCACCGAGTACAAGTGCTCTCTATTTGCTGATGATGTCCTAGTATATATCACTCAATCACATATATCCATCCCTGCTGTTATGGCTGAAATAGATCACTTTGTTACATGGTAAAATTTTAAAATCAATGCAGCGAAGTCTGAGGCCCTCGATGTCTCCCTCCCTAAATCCATATAGGATTCCATCCAGTCCAACTTTCCCTTTGCCTGGCCCTCACAGGGTATCAAATACTTAGGAATTCCTATTCATAGAGACCTCTCCCATCTATGTTATCTTAATTTTGGGCCCTTTATTGAACAATTCCATACAGACCACGGTTGGCAAGTTGGAACTGTGAGATTCACTACGTGCACCACTGGTATTTTGTGGAAAAGCACATGTAAGATTCTGCAACAGTCTCTGCTGATACTCCTGCATGCGTGCATCCCTTTCTATGGCAGGAATAATTTCTGCAAATTTACTTTTGTACCGGGGATCTAACAGTGTGGCAACCCAGTAGTCAGGATTATTTCTAATTCTCACAATTCGAGGGTCATGTTGCAGGTAGTGCAGCAAGAAGGCACTCATGTGTGTTGCGCATCCAGGAGCACCAAGTCCCTGTTGTGTTGGTGGCGAGGTAACAATCATGCTTCCTTCCTCTGTCCTCTCCCCCCAACCTCGCACAACAGAAATGTGATCAAGGTCTCCCTCATCTGATGAGTCTTCCATCAGTTCGTCCTCCACTTCTTACTGGGCTACTGCACCTTCCTCACTAGTTTGGCTGCTACCATGCGCCCTGGTAAAACCATCTCCCCCACCCTCACATGCCTGCCGCCTTGGTGCTGCCGACCTTCTGGACCTTGCAGATGTTAGCCCTTCCGCATACAACTCCTCCTCCTCTACTTCCTCCACCTCCTCTTGTGCCACCACCTGACTCCGAATTCTGTTTAACATGTGCTCCAGCATGTAAATGACCGGAATAGTCATGCTGATAATGGCATCGTCAGCACTAAACATCTTCGTCGCCATTTCAAAACTGTGCAGAAGGGTGCATAGGTCCCTGATCTGAGACCACTCCTCCAGCGTGATTTGCCCCACCTCTGAATCTCGTTGGCCCAGGCTATACGTCAGAACGTATTGCACCAGGGCTTGTCGGTGCTGCCACAGTCGCTGCAACATGTGCAGAGTTGAATTCCACCGGGTAGGCACATCGCATTTTAGCCGGTGAAGTGGCAGGCCCAACGACTTCTGTAGAGATGTAAGTCGCTGAGCTGCGGGATGCGAACGGCGGAAGTGAGCACACAGCGACCGTGCCCTCTGCAGAAGGCCATCTAGTCTGGGATAGTGGGCTAAAAATTGCTGGACAACCAGGTTCAACACGTGAGCCATACAAGGCACGTGTGTGACATTGCCCCGGCGAAGGGCCGCACCCAGGTTTGCAGCATTGTCGCACACGGCCTTCCCTGGTTTCAGGTCCAGTGGAGACAACCATTCATGAAATTGGTTCTCCAGAGCTGACCACAACTCCTCAGCTGTGTGACTCACATTTCCCAGACATTTCAATGTAAAAACCGCCTGATGACGTTGAGCCCTACTGCCAGCATAGTAAGGAGGTGTGCAGGATCCCTTCTGCGCAGTTAGAAAGCTTGTGGCATGACCAGACAGGCTTTGGGTGCAGGTGGAAGACCGAGAGGAGGTTGAGGAGGCAGAAGCAGTGGAGGAAAAATGACATAAAGAGGATTGACGCACAACTCGTGGGGACGGCAAGACTTGGACAGCAGCCCCTTGTCTTGCTGTCACCATAGTTACCCAGTGCCCAGTCAGCGACATGTAACGCCCCTGTCCATGCCTACTCGTCCAAGTGTCTGTGGTGAAATGCACCCTGTCACACACAGAGTTTCTCAAAGAAGCGGTGATGTTGTGTGCGACATGCTGGTGGAGCGCAGGCACACCTTTCTTTGAGAAGTAGTGCCGACTGGGCATCTGGTACTGGGGCACTGCGACGGACATAAGGTCTCGAAAATCCTCTGTGTCCACCAGGCGGAAAGGCAGCATTTCTGTAGCCAAGAGCTTGCAGATGGTGAAATTCAACCTCTTAGCTTTCTCATGGCTAGGAGGAAATGGTCTTTTACTTGTCCACATCTGAGGGACCGAGGGCTGGCTATTGTGCTTAGACGGGGTTGATAAGGGTGTCCCCGGCAAACTGCCGGTCTGTGAGGAAGATGCAGGCGGACATGTTAGGTTGCCTTGATCCAAAGGTGGTGCTATCGATGTCGGACAGCGCTCAAGACCAGCTGGTGTTACCACCTCCAAAGAAAATGATGACCTGCCAATCACGCTGGCTGTTGCGGGTAAAGAGGTGGCAGGTCTGCGCCCCAAAACAGGTGTGACTGCTGTCCCCCCAGTCACAGAGGATGAAGAGGCCGCGGATGCACAAGATATGGCAGACGGTGGTTGGCCCGGCCGGCTAGACCGCATTGTAGCACACTGAGCTTCCCACTGCAACTTATGCTTCATGTCCATGTGCCGGTTCATGCATGAAGTACTCAAACTATGTATTTTTTGGCCTCTACTTAGCTTTTGCTGACAAATGTTACAGATAACACGAGTTGGGTCATCTTTATCGATCTGAAAAAATGCCCAGGCTATGCAAGGCTTAGCACCCATGCGACCTGAAGAGCCACCACGACTTGTGGTGAGAGGCAGAGTTGTGTTTGAGGATGCAGTTGTTGACGTGCTTCCAGTACTACGTCTCTGTCCAGGAAGGCGCAACCTGACCTCATCGTCACTAGCATCTTCCTCCACCTCCTCTGCTGACCTCATCTCTTGGCTGACTGTGGGTTGACAGTAAGTGGGATCTCCGACCTCATCATCATCACCCTGTGCGTTATCACACCCGTCGTCCTCAGAGCCAACCTGTTCCTGCCCTGACAAAAAACTAAAGTTGTCGCTCCAATCAGGTATTTGAGTCTTATCATCGTCTTCCTCATTGTCTCCACCAACAGGAGTTACAGTTTGGGAATGAGGGTCTACATTATGGTCAGAACCTTCTGCGTCTGGTCCTGGATCCGACTCATAAAGATTCTGGGCATCAGTGCAGATCATTTCCTCGTCTGGATTCACAGAAGCGCTGGAGTCGACCTCTGATTCCCAGGCTATAGTATGAGTAAACAGCTCTGCAGACTCAACCATCTGTTCTACCTCATACTCAGACGGGCAGCTGGAGATTTGGGAGCTGTGAGGAAGCAAGTGCGATTTGGGTGACACCTTTGAGGACTGGAGTATTTGTGATGTTGAAGTTGATGTGGAGGAGAGCCCACTTAAAGGAGCACTTGATATCCGTTGAAGCACCTGCTGTTTTTGTGCCTCATCTGGAATTTGTAGAGATTGGCGTGGCCGTAAGAAAGGGATCTTATCACATTGTCCGCTAAAAGAAGTAGACATTTTAGTTTGGCTGGAAGATGGTCTTTCTTCTGCACCTACCCCACGGACACAACCTTTTTTCCCCTTCCCAACACGCCTATTCCCCTTTCCACCAGCAGCAGGCCTTTTTCCACTCATTTTGGTGGTTAACTAATTCACAACTCTGGAGTTGTTTGCACAAAAAAACAATGGATGGTAACCGAGCAGAGCTGAGTGGCCAAACTGTGGTATTAGGCCAAAACTATTGGCTGGGTTAGATGCAGAAAAAATTATTTTTAATTTGCAACCTGATGGAGGTCAGTATAGATGGACTAATAGACCAAGTCCCACACACCGCTAGAAGCCCAAATATTTTTTCAGAGCTAGATGCAGAAAAAAATTATATTCAATTTGCAACCTGCTGGACGTCAGTATAGAAGGACTAATAGAACAAGTCCCACACACTGCTAGAAGCCCAAATATTTTTTCAGAGCTAAATGAAGAAAAAAATTATTTTTAATTTGCAACCTGATGGAGGTCAGTATAGATGGACTAATAGACCAAGTCCCACACACTGCTAGAAGCCCAAATATTTTTTCAGAGCTAGATGCAGAAAAAAATTATTTTTAATTTGCAACCTGATGGAGGTCAGTATAGATGGACTAATAGACCAAGTCCCACACACCGCTAGAAGCCCAAATATTTTTTCAGAGCTAGATGCAGAAAAAAATTATTTTTAATTTGCAACCTGATGGAGGTCAGTATAGATGGACTAATAGACCAAGTCCCACACACCGCTAGAAGCCCAAATATTTTTTCAGAGCTAGATGCAGAAATTTTTTTTATTCAATTTGCAACCTGATGGAGGTCAGTATAGATGGACTAATAGACCAAGTCCCACACACTGCTAGAAGCCCAAATATTTTTTCAGAGCTAGATGCAGAAAAAAATTATATTCAATTTGCAACCTGCTGGACGTCAGTATAGAAGGACTAATAGAACAAGTCCCACACACTGCTAGAAGCCCAAATATTTTTTCAGAGCTAAATGAAGAAAAAAATTATTTTTAATTTGCAACCTGCTGGACGTCAGTATAGAAGGACTAATAGAACAAGTCCCACACACTGCTAGAAGCCCAAATATTTTTTCAGAGCTAAATGAAGAAAAAAATTATTTTTAATTTGCAACCTGATGGAGGTCAGTATAGATGGACTAATAGACCAAGTCCCACACACCGCTAGAAGCCCAAATATTTTTTCAGAGCTAGATGCAGAAAAAAATTATTTTTAATTTGCAACCTGATGGAGGTCAGTATAGATGGACTAATAGACCAAGTCCCACACACCGCTAGAAGCCCAAATATTTTTTCAGAGCTAGATGCAGAAATTTTTTTTATTCAATTTGCAACCTGATGGAGGTCAGTATAGATGGACTAATAGACCAAGTCCCACACACTGCTAGAAGCCCAAATATTTTTTCAGAGCTAGATGCAGAAAAAAATTATTTTTAATTTGCAACCTGATGGAGGTCAGTATAGATGGACTAATAGACCAAGTCCCACACACTGCTAGAAGCCCAAATATTTTTTCAGAGCTAGATGCAGAAAAAAATTATTTTTAATTTGCAACCTGATGGAGGTCAGTATAGATGGACTAATAGAACAAGTCCCACACGCTGCTAGAAGCCCAAATATTTTTTCAGAGATAAATGAAGAAAAAAATTATTTTTAATTTGCAACCTGATGGAGGTCAGTATAGATGGACTAATAGACCAAGTCCCACACACTGCTAGAAGCCCAAATATTTTTTCAGAGCTAGATGCAGAAAAAAATTATTTTTAATTTGCAACCTGATGGAGGTCAGTATAGATGGACTAATAGACCAAGTCCCACACACCGCTAGAAGCCCAAATATTTTTTCAGAGCTAGATGCAGAAAAAAATTATATTCAATTTGCAACCTGCTGGAGGTCAGTATAGAAGGACTAATAGAACAAGTCCCACTCACTGCTAGAAGCCCAAATATTTTTTCAGAGCTAAATGAAGAAAAAAATTATTTTTAATTTGCAACCTGATGGAGGTCAGTATAGATGGACTAATAGACCAAGTCCCACACACTGCTAGAAGCCCAAATATTTTTTCAGAGCTAGATGCAGAAAAAAATTATATTCAGTTTGCAACCTGATGGAGGTCAGTATAGATGGACTAATAGAATGATGCTATGCCCAAAAGATTTTACTTCACTAGGTGCAGTAAAAAAATTGGTATTCTATACACAGGTGGTATATCTTGCAACACAGATAGGCTACTCCACTGACTAACACACTCTGCAATAGGCCAAAAAGGATTAGCTTTGCTAGATTCAGCCAAATGCTGTGAAAAAAACTTGCACAGCACTGGCACAGACCTGCCTGGCAAAAACTGATAGGAACTGATGTAACCTAGTCCTGAAAAGGACTCCAATTACAATTAGTCTTTACTCCCACAATCTATCTATTTAAGAGCACAGACCTGCCTGATAAAAGTCGTAGGAAATGCTGTAACCTAGTCCTTAAAAGGACTGCAATCACAACTATTCCCTACTCCCAAGCTATCTGTATATTTGTGCGAAAATTGGCTTGAAATTAACAAGGTATAGCGCACACAGCAACAGCGGTGCCGTCTAACACGCAGCTGCAGCAGTGAGAAAATGGTGGCGACGGGGAAAATGGCTTGGTCTTATAGGGCAAGGACATGTGACATACACTGCCAATCACACATGCCCTTGCTTGTGTGAAAAAAAGCACTTCGCTCCGTGTGTGCGCTGCTGATAGGCTGACAGATTGCACCTCCCCACTGCAAATGCGGGAAAGAGAAAAAAAAATGGAGATCTTCATTGTTCCTGCAGAGATCCATCCCCTGCCCCTCCCCCCGCCGTACACTCAAACTGCGTATTAACATTAATTTTCATCATTACTGAGAAAAAATCCAGTTATGATTTTGGTGCACGAACAGTTATCGAACATAACCTCGAACAGCCGAATTTTTCTCAAATTGTTCGTGTTCGCCGACCGGCTCGAACACCGCCCAAAACAGCTCGAATTTGAGATTGGCGAACAGTTCGAGTAGAACAACGCTCATCTCTATTCCTGAGCCCTTCTGTTTCTCTGTCTCTCCTTCTCTTTCTCTGTTCCTTTCTGTTACGTTCTCTTGGAGCTGAGATGAGCCAAAATCCCAGCTCCCCTTCACCTCCTCCTCGGCCTCTCACTAGGCCCTCCTGGAGTAGAGCTCCTACAGAGCCTCTACTCCCTGTCTTCTCCTCTGGCTGAACTGACTGAACAAACCTAGATCTAAGATGGTGCCCACCTTTTATACCTCCCTCTGACCATGAGCCCAGGTGACCAGCAACCAATGGGCACCTGCCTACGCTCAGGAACCAACCCCTATCTGCTCCTACAACACTGGGTGTTCCACCCCCCTCCCCACTCCAGGCAGGGACATAGTCGGTCGTGCCTGCACTTATGTCTAGTGGGAGCACCGTTGAGCTGTCCCTCGGAAATGGGGTGTGTGTGCTGTATGCAGCTAACTGAGCCCTGGTCCACACTCCATCCTTACCTGGGAGTGGAATATCACACCTCTGGACTGAGGTGCAATACCCCTGTAGCGGCCGAACCCTCGGGGCGCTACACTAACTATTCAGTAAAATTTATTGGGCAGCCATTGGAGATCATATAGTTTTCAGAGAAGGCAAGGATATTGTGGAAAGTCCACTCTCAGTCCATAATCGGATGTTGTTAGACACCTACCTTTACATAGAACAAGAGATAAACACCCAATGTTCCCAAAAATAATTTAAAGGGAATTTGGCAGCAGGTGAACAACTGGCTACGTCGATGGTGCCGTCAACAAGGATTTGGATTTCTGGATCACGGAATGAATTACCTATACGATGGACTACTTGCTAGAGATGGGGTGCACCTTACGAAGACTGGAAAACATGTATTTGGAAGTCGCCTTGCTACACTCCTCAGAAGAGCTTTAAATTAGAACAATGTGGGAAGGGAAGCAAAAGGCCAGAAAAAGCCATACAGCTGACAAATACTATTGAGATCTCTGCTACTGGAAGTGGAAAAGAAGAACAAAGACAAAACAATTTAAATAATAAAAATATGGGAGGAAGAGAAACCAATCACAAACTAAAATGTTTTTATACAAATGCACAAAGCATGGGCAACAAACAAGGAGAATTGGAACTACTAATGCAGGAAAAGGAATATGATGTCATTGGAATCACTGAAACTTGGTGGGACGATACACATGATTGGAATAAAAGGCTAAAAGGATACAACTTATTTGCAAGAAACAGACTTGATAAACGAGGAGGAGGTGTTGCATTGTATGTTAGAAAAGCGTATATCTGCACAGAGATTGAAGCTTCAGAGACTGGGAGTTCTGTGGAAACTGTTTGGGTAAGAATACAAGGAGAGAACAACGGAAAGGACACCATTGTAGGCATTTACTACAGGCCACCTGGGCAAGCTGAAGATATGGATGAACTCTTTATGTATCAAATGACCAAGTTCTCCAAAAAATATGACGTAGTGGTCATGGGAGATTTCAACTATCCAGACATTTGTTGGGAATCTCTCTCAAGTAAAACTAACAGGTCAAGCAAATTCTTATCCTCTCTTGCTGACAACTTTATCTTCCAAAAGGTAGGGGAGAAAACAAGGGGATCTGCTACTTTGGATCTAATCCTTATAAACAGGGAGGAAATGGTTGAGGAGGTAAAGGTGGCTGGGACCCTAGGAGGCAGCGATCATGCTATTATAGAATTTTGGATAACTAGAGGAGGAAGACATGTGAAGACTCAAACTTCAAGGTTAGATTTTAGAAAGGCAGATTTTAAGAGACTCAGAAAGAGAATAGGAGGGATCCAATGGCTGGATGTCCTTAAGGACAAAAATGTCCAGGAAGGATGGGAAATTTTTAAAAATGAGATTCTCAAAGCACAATCGTTAACAATCCCGAAAAGTAGGAAGAATGGGAAGCATTTAAGGAAACCAGGATGGATGAACACAGAACTTAAACACATGCTAAAAAGAAAGAAAGAAATGTTTATTAAATGGAAAGAGGGAGGCATATCTAAAGAAGATTATAATGCAGTCTGCAGATCCTGCAGGGCACGTATCAGGTTAGCTAAAGCTGACAATGAATTAAGGCTTGCAAGAGATGTCAAAAGCAATAAAAAAGGATTTTGGGGGTATGTCAAAAGTAAAAGAAAAGTCAAAGATGCTATAGGATTTTTACAGGATGAAAATGGAGAAATGGTAAGAGAGGATGTTGAGAAGGCCGAACTTTTTAATTCCTATTTTGCATCTGTTTTCGCTCAGAAAGAAAATGTAACATCAACTGATTTTCACTGTCCTTTTAAAGGAATAGAAGAATCCAAGTTATCTGTAAACAGAAAGATTGTGAGGGAATATTTAGCTAACATAAATGAGTTCAAGTCTCCAGGTCCAGATGAATTACACCCCAGAGTACTGAAGGAGATCGTAGAAGAAATTTTAGAACCACTCTCCATAATCTTTGAAAATTCTTGGAGAACAGGAGAAGTCCCAGAAGACTGGAGAAGAGCAAATGTTGTTCCTATCTTCAAAAAGGGGAAGAAAGTGGACCCAGGGAACTATAGGCCGGTGAGTCTGACTTCTATACCAGGAAAGATCTTTGAACAAATTATTAAACAACATGTATGTAAGTACCTGGATAAGAATGAAGTGATTAACCAGAGTCAGCATGGGTTTGTAACTAACAAGTCATGTCAGACTAACTTAATTTCCTTCTATGACAGAATCACTGACTGGGTGGATCAGGGAAATGCTGTAGATATAGTATATCTTGACTTCAGCAAAGCATTTGACAAAGTATCTCACACCATCCTTATTGAAAAAATGACCAAGTATGCAATGGACCAGGCAACTGTTAGGTGGATTCATAACTGGCTTAGTGATCGGACTCAAAGGGTGGTTGTAAATGGCTTCACATCCAGCTGGATGAATGTCTCAAGTGGGGTACCACAGGGCTCCGTCCTGGGACCTGTATTGTTCAACATCTTTATCAATGATTTAGATGAAGGAATTGAGGGTAAACTGATTAAATTTGCTGATGACACAAAGCTAGGAGGGATAGCTAATACTAGAGAAGAGAGAGAGAGGATTCAAAAAGACCTAAATAAACTGGAGCAGTGGGCAGCAACCAACAGAATGGTTTTTAACAGGGAAAAATGCAAAGTACTACATCTGGGCAATAAAAATGAAAAAAGCATATACAGAATGGGAGGAATAGAGCTAAGCAACAGTACATGTGAAAAAGACTTAGGTATACTAATAGATCATAGACTGAACATGAGTCAACAGTGTGATGCAGCAGCAAAAAAGGCAAATACAATTCTGGGATGTATTAACAGAAGCATACAGTCTAGATCACGTGAAGTCATTATCGGTCTTTACTCCTCTTTGGTCAGACCTCATCTGGAATACTGTGTACAGTTTTGGGCACCACATTTTAAAAAAGACATAGACAAACTGGAGCAAGTTCAGAGAAGAGCGACCAGAATGGTGACTGGTCTGCAAACCATGTCCTATGAGGAACGGTTGCAGGATTTGGGAATATTTAGCTTGCAAAAAAGAAGACTGAGAGGAGACTTAATAGCTGTCTACAAATATGTCAAGGGCTGTCACATTGTAGAAGGATCATCTTTATTCTCATTTGCACAAGGAAAGACTAGAAGCAATGGGATGAAACTAAATGGGAGGAGACACAGATTAGATATTAGAAAAAACTTTTTGACAGTTAGGGTGATTAATGAGTGGAACAGGCTGCCACGAGAGGTGGTGAGTTCCCCTTCAATGGACGTCTTCAAACAGAGGCTGGACAGACATCTGTCTGAGATGATCTAGTGAATCCTGCTTTGAGCAGGGGGTTGGACCAGATGACCCAGGAGGTCCCTTCCAACTCTACCATTCTATGATTCTATGACCTCATCTAAGTGCAAAATGACAAAGGCAAAGAGAGCCTAAATCCAACAATGTATTGCTTAGTTTACTAGGTGCAGCAATGCAGCATTGGTCAGAAAGCTGCCCCGCCCAGCTCTGTATATACATTGTCTATAAACAGCGAGGTGCTTATTAGAGAAGGGGCTTGAATCGAACTTGCAAGCAGCGCCAGCTAGTCACAGCAATGATAATCACCAGGTGATAAAACCTTCATTGTGCATAAATAGCTCACAGCTTGACATGTGACACATCATTGAATTTTGTGTTTTAACTAGTGTTGAGTGAGCATGCTCGACACTGCTCGGTACTCGCCCGAGCATCACGCTACTCGGGATGTTTGGCGAGCACCGAGCATTTCCGGGTTACTCGGGTGGGAGCTCAGGTCTCCGCCCTGCATATTTGGCGCTCTTTACAGAGCCAATGAACATGCAGGGATTGCAAGCCAGTCCCTGTAATGCCGCAGCCATGTTGTTTGTGGGCATTACAGTGATTGGCTGGCCGCACAGCGTCACCTCGAGTATTTAAAACCGGGCGCCGCCATCTTGGACACAGTCGCTCCGGATCAGACAGTGTAGGGACAGCGCTGCTGATTTATAGAAATATCTGTAAAAGCACCAGCAGACAGAACTGGAATGGAGCCTCTTGCTATGTGCACTGCAGTCTGCTATATACCCTGCCCACCTGCCTAGCACTGATATCTCTGCAGCTGGATTAGTCCTCAGAAGGACTGTTAGTTGAGATGGATATGTGTCTCTAATATAGTTTGGTATACCTACACTAACTAGAAACAACCAAATCTCTCCCTAGCTCAGCAGCACCTCTCTCTACACTGCCTGATTGCGGAATAGACTGTGACGAGCACGGCGGCGCCAAGTCTGATATAGACCTGATGACGCTGTGCGGCCAGCCAATCACTGTAATGCCACAACCAACATGGCTACGGCATGAAAGTGAGTGGCAGACAATCCCTGCATGTTGATTGGCACGCTAAAGAGCGCCAAACATGCAGGGAGGGGACCCGAACTCCTTCCGAGCAACCTCGGAAATACTCGGCAAACGCCGAGCATCTCGAGCAGTGAGATGCTTGGGCGAGTGACGCGCCCCCTGGGGTTCTCGGTAGCCGGGCCGGTCGGTGCTGGGGATGTCACGGTGGCAGTGACCCGGTCCGTGACCCAGGGCGGTCAATTAAAGGAAAAGAAAAGGGGGAATGAAGTTTTTAGAGATAATGTTCGTGACGCCACCTGTGGTATGCGGCTATATGGAGCCGCTGCTGAGGTGCAGATCCTCTGGAGCTGATGGTGACGCAGCAGAGTTGGTTCATCTCTCCACAGGCAGAGCTTAGCATCACTATGTTCTGCCCTGGAGCTATAAGGTAGATGTTGTCGGTTCTGTGTAGTGCAGGGCTAGTGATGGCACAGCAATTATTGAAGGACACAGTGGGGTGCAATCTTCAGGTTTTACTCACAGTTGTTAAGTTCCTCAGGTTATACTTTCCGTATTATAACTGCCCACGTCGTCCTGTGTTCACCAAGGAAGGAGTTCAGCAGCTCTCAAGTATTTCAGGAGTACTTAAACGGGACCCCATTCTATGTTCCTTTCTCGGTCGTCTTCCCTGCGCTGGCTCTCACCCTCCTGCCCTGTGCATCACAATCAGTGTCTCAAGCCGGTAGCCTCGGATCTTGTCGGGCGACGTGCAGTCCCCTGGACCCTCTGTGGCCACCTTGTCAGCGATGTAATTGTGGTGGTTGGCAGCTGCACCTTGCAAGTACAGTAGCCTCCATTTATCTAGCTGAGCCTAATTATTCTCCACTAGTTTAGGGGCCGGTCCCCTCTGCGGCCTGATCCCTCCATGTCCATGTAGATTCGGGAGCACGGGTGGCTTCCTGCTCTTCCTGTGCCCCTGGGGTCCCCTCTGTCTCTTGAGGCTTCCCTCTGCTCCCGTCCTCTCTCTCTTTCCTGGGCCTCTCTTACTAGGCCCCACTCCTCTCAACTTCTGCTCCAAGCATTGAAGCCAGGAGCCTGGACCTCCTACACTGCTCTCCTGAGCAGAACTCGCACTGACTGAACTGAACTCCTTCTAGATGGTTCCCCTTTCTTCTTATACTCCTCCTGACGGTGCTCCCCTGACTACTTCCACCACCCACACCCACTACATGGTTCCCTCTCTCTTGGTTCCCCCCCTTCCAACCAGGGACAGGGCTCAGTAGTGGATTCGTGCATCTTGCCCCTCCTGCTGGTCTGGAATGGTGTAGTGTTGGATGCAGGTGGGTGGGTCCCGGGCAGTACTCCCTCCTTACCGGAGAGTGGGGTACCACACCTCTGGGTGAGATGCAGTACCTCTGTGGTGACTGAACCCGCAGGGGCGCTATACGAGCATCGAGCAGTAGCGAGCATGCTCGCTCATCACTAATAACTATATGAAATGTCCTTGTCTGTGTGGATCTCTTTTAGGATGGCCTAAGGCATTACCTTGTGTGAAGGCAACTACAAAAGCGGTAGCCAAAAAGTTGAAATTGGAAGTAGCAGTAGAAAGTGACAGTAACATATTTCACAGGGGAAGTACTGAAATTTGTTTAGAAGGTCTAGGAATACAACAGGCATTGCACGCCCCATATTATCTTTACAGCATAAGGAGAGTTGAGAGATTGATTATAAAAGTTCAGAAAATGATTGCAAAAAGACAAATGGTCAGAATTCCTGCCAATATCTATACATTCTATCAGAACTATTCCAAACAAGAAAACAGGTCTTTCTCCATCTGAGATTTTTGTTTTGAGGTCATACTATGACAAGTTATTTTTTCCCACAATGGCTACAACACATTCATGGGCATCTGATAGGATACGTCGGGGCACTGCAACAAACGCTGTTACAAATTCATCACAGTGCTGTTTCTTCCATACTAGAGCTATAAAGGACTGGAGGGGAGTCATTCACTACAGCCTAGAGCCTGGGTGGTTGTAAATAAGTACATGATAAAGTTTTGAACCTAGGTTTGAAAGACCATTACAAGTAAACTAAAAACCCCAGCCTGTGTTAAACTAGAAGGAAGGTTTCTTTGGATACACGCTTTTCATTGTAAAAAGGTTTCAATAACCAACACCACGTTAGACTACATTATGTATGTGTCCAAGATAAGTATTTTAGTATTAGTTCTAATCACAGCCATGGCTATACATGAGAACCTTTGGGATGAGTGGGTCAGCAAATTAATAAAAACACCATCAGACTATAATTAGGTTGACAAATCTCACCTGACAACTGGATCACAATCACTCCTCTGCAGCAGCTAACACTATGCCTCATCTTACTGCTCCTCTAACACAGCAAGAGTTACTCCAGCCTAAATGTTGGACTTTAAGACCACGTGCACACGTTGAGTATTTGGTGAGTTTTTTACCTTGATATTTGTAAGCCAAAACCAGGAGTGGGTGATAAATGCAGAAGTGGTGATGTGTTTCTATTATACATTTCTTCTGTTTGTTCCACTCCTGGTTTTGGCTTACAAATACTGATGTAAAAAAAACTCAGCAAATACTCAACGTGTGCACGTGGCCTTAAAAAGACAGACAAGTAATCATCACTTATTTTCGTGTTCCACAATGCAAGTCAATGGGACTCAAATATCGGAATAAAAATAAACCCTTTCTTTCCTTGTAGGTTAATTCTACATGAAGGAAAACAACTAAGAATAATGTAGAACGACATGAAAAGCCGGCAATTCAGCAGCGGCATACACCGGTACCTGACAATTTACAACAGAAAGAATAGAGCTTCACACATAGATTAGATAGATAGAAACATGTCAGTCACATATATATGAAGTACAGTAACAGTGTTGCTTACTGTACTTGTCATTTAGTGTAAAGGATTTATTAAAAAATATAATAGTGTTTTCGTGCACCGTCTCTTTAAAAAAGCCGCCGGCAATTCAGCAGCGGTACCCGACAATTTATAACAGACAGAATAGAGCTTCACACATAGATTAGATAGATAGAAACATGTCAGTCACATATATAATAAGTACAGTGACAGTGTTGATTACTGTACTTGTCATTTAGTGTTAAAATAAAGGATTTATTAAAAAAAAATTGGCGTGGGGTTCCCTGTAATTTTAGGCTCTAGCGGAGGTAAAGCAGACAGCTGGGGCAGATGTTTGAAGCCTGGGAAGGGGGTAATACCCACGGAGCTTCCCAGGCTACTAATATCAGCCCCCAGCTGAATACCTAGCCTTTACTAGCTATTAAAATGGGGGAACCCCAAAAAAATGACGTGGGGTCCCCCCTATTTTAATAGCTAGCAAAGGCTAGGCAGACAGCTGGGGGCTGATATTAATAGCCCAGGAAGGGTGCCATGAATATTGGCCCCCTCCCAGGCTAGAAACACCAGCCGCCAGCCGCCCAAGAAATGGCGCATCCATAGGATGTGCCAATTCTGGCACTTAGCCTCGCTCTTCCCACTGCCCTGTAGCGGTGGCAGTGGGGTAATAGGGCTGGGTTTGATGTCAGCTTATAATGCCACCTGACATCAAGCCCAGGTTAGTAATGGAGAGGCGTCTATAAGACACCCCCATTACTAACCCCATAGTCAAAGTAAAAAAAAAACCACAAACACCCAGAATAAAGTCCTTTAATTGAAATAAAGACACAATTCTTTATTGTTCTAAATTAAACCATACTTACCATCACGCCCGTTCCAGCTGAAGCCAACGATCTCCTGCAATAAAAGTAAAATAATAAAGCAACCTCATCCTTACCTTTCCATGGTTCCCACGATGGCTCCAGCTCTGCTACATTCACATGACAGGCTGGATCGCAGTCGAAAGCTGCCATCCAGCTTGCCATGCCGCACACACTGAGAAGCGCAGGCATGCTTGCGCTCCTCTGTGTCCAGCTGTGACGTCATCCAGATGAGCCGAGTGTTAGAACTCTCCTGTTAGGTTTTTTTTAGTTTGCTGGTCACATGACCATTTTTGCCTATTTAATCTGGCTCCGCCCTCCTGGTCTTGCTCGACTTCATTGTATTTACTACTCTTGAGCTAGCTTGGTGCTCTGTTGCTGTTCTCTATTAGTTTTGCTAGGTCTTCTGACCTCTATGCTTTTTGTTGTGTGTTTGTCTTTGACTGCTACTATTTCTGCTAGGAGGTGTCCAACTTATCCCAGTCCCTAGTTCTTGTAGGTATCCCTCCCTCACATCTATAGGTCTCCGTTCAGACTAGCCGAGGACTTTAGCGGGTCTGATCGCAGGATCAGGTTCCCCGTTACATCGTAGGGATCTAGTTTAGTTCTATTGTAGGGACAGTTCTCCTGTCTTTCCTTAGTCCCTGTAGCAGATCATAACAGTAAGTCCAGCACTAAAAGAAAAAAAAAATTTTCTCTAAGGAAAGACCTCCAGTTTTCCATCATGGTCTCGGTTCAAGATTTGGCTCAACGCTTGCAGGGACTCTCTCTGGAGGTGGCCAAGCTCCAACAACATGTGAGTAGCTGTTCTGGAGCACATTTTGTGGAACCAAAGGTACGTCTGCCTGATTTATTTTTTGGCGAACAACAAGATTTTTTTTCTTTTAAAAATGCTTGTTTATTGTATTTTCGTTTGAGACCCGGATCCTCTGGTGATGAATCACAGCGCATAGGGTTCATAATGTCACTTTTGCGCAAAGATCTTCAGGGATGGGCCTTCTCTCTCCAACCTAGTGATCCGTGCTTTAGATCAGTGGATAGTTTTTTTTCTGCTTTGGGTTTGTTGTATGATGATCCTGATCGTGTCTCATCTGCTGAGTCTGAATTGAGACGTTTGAGGCAGGGATCAGGTAATGTGGAAAAATATTGTTCTCACTTCCGTCGGTGGTCTGCCCAGGTGGGGTGGAACGATTCAGCTTTGAAAAGCTTGTTTCTTGCAGGGCTAGGTGAAAGGGTTAAGGATTTACTGATTGCTTATCCCACACCTGGAAACTTGCAGGAGGCTATGCAATTAGCTATAGGGGTGGACAGGAGACTGCGTGCAAGGGTTAATGAGAGCAAATCCTCTGCTATGTCAGCTCCGAGTCTTGAGAGGGTCTGTGCTGACAATGGAGAGCCGATGGAGATTGGAGCGATGACACCCCGCTCTCAGGAAAAAGATCGCAGGCTTTCTGAAGGCTTGTGCTTCTATTGCGGAAATTCTGGTCATTTTATCAAGAACTGTGTGCTTCGTTGGAAGAAAGAAAAAAAAATGGTCAGTTACGCCCGTATAGCCTGTTTAAATTCTAAGGGAGTATTCCTATCTGCCACTACTGCTGCTCAGGATGAATTAATTGATTTTCGGGTATTTGTGGATTGTGGTTCTACTCTGAATGTGATTGATGGGGGATTCTTGGAAAAACTTAGATTAGAACCTAAAACTTTGTCATCCCCTATTGCTGTGGTTTCTGTTGATGGCTCTCCCTTGAAGAGTGTTACTCATAAAGTCTGTGAATTTCCCCTCACTATTAATGGTATTCACCAAGAAAATTTGGATTTGGTGGTATTGGATAATTTGCCTTCTCCAGTAATATTGGGGTTACCCTGGTTAAAATTGCACAATCCTGTACTGGATTGGTCTACCAATGAAATTAAGTCCTGGAGCCCTAAGTGTTATGACAAGTGTTGTAACGGACGTATTGCTGCTGTGGATAAAGGGGAATTGCCTGTACCTATTCAGGATTTTTGGAGAGTTTTTTCTGAGGAGGAGTCACAAATTTTGCCTCCCCATAGAGACTATGATTGTACCATTGAATTTGTTCCTGGAGCGACTCTTCCTAAAAGTCGTTTATTTAATCTTACTATTCCTGAGAGAAAGGCTTTGGAGGAATACATACAGACAAGCTTGGCCGCCGGTCACATTAGGCCTTCCAAGTCTCCTGTGGCTGTTGGATTTTTTTTTGTAAAAAAAAAGATGGCGGTTTACGTCCTTGTCTGGACTTTCGTGAGATTAATAAAATTACTGTACGCAATCCTTACCCACTGCCATTGATTCCTGATTTATTTAACCAGTTAGTGGGGGCCAAGTGGTTCTCTAAAATTGATCTCCGGGGGGCATACAATTTGTTGCGCATGAAGGAGGGTGATGAATGGAAGACTGCTTTTAACACTCCTGTGGGTCATTTTGAGAATCTGGTTATGCCTTTTGGTCTTACTAATGCTCCAGCATTTTTTCAGAATCTTATTAATGACATCCTTAGACCTTTAATCGGCAAAAATGTGGTTGTGTATTTGGATGACATTCTGATTTATTCGCCTGATCTGCAGTCTCATTGGCGGAGCGTACGTGAGGTATTACAGTTATTAATGGACAATTCGCTTTTTGCTAAGCTGGAGAAATGTGAGTTCGCTGTACAGAGAATTAGTTTTTTGGGCTACATTATCTCCAGTGAAGGTTTTGAGATGGACCCGGTTAAAGTTCAAGCTGTGCAGGAATGGCCTAGGCCTATTGGTTTGAAATCGATACAGAGGTTTTTGGGTTTCGCCAATTATTACAGAAAATTCATAAAAAAAAATTCTATTATTGTCAAACCGCTGACCGATCTCACCAGGAAAGGTGCTAATGCGGTTCAGTGGACTTCTGAGGCCATTGAAGCTTTTGTGTTTCTAAAGGAGAGGTTCACCTCTGCTCCCATCCTTATGCAGCCTGATGTGACTAAGCCGTTTTTGGTTGAGGTTGATGCTTCTTCGGTGGGGGTCGGTGCGGTGTTGTCTCAGGAAAACAAGGATGGAGTACATCCCTGTGCCTTTTTTTCAAAAATTTTTTTCTGAGACTGAACTTAATTACGATATTGGTAATCGGGAATTGCTGGCGATTAAACTCGCATTTGAACACTGGCGTCACCTCTTGGAAGGTGCTGAATTTCCCATTCAGGTTTTCACTGATCATAAAAATCTGATCTATCTTGATGCTGCCAAGCGCTTGAATGCCCATCAGGCTAGGTGGGCACTTTTTTTCTTGCGGTTTAATTTTTCCGTTACTTACATCCCGGGTACCAAGAATGTTAAAGCGGATGCTTTGTCTCGCAGCTTTTCTCCCATGGTCGGTGTTGAGGAGGAAGAGGAGAGCATTTTACAAGAAGGTGTTGTGATTGCTGCTTTGGACTCCGTTTTGGAGGATGAGATTCTTAAAGCTCAGGAGAATGCCCCATCTAACACTCCCCATGGGAGGTTGTTTGTGCCTAGGACCTTTAGGAGAGATTTGTTTGTTGAGTGTCATGAGTCTCGGTTGACAGGTCATCCAGGAATTTCTGAGACCAAGAGACTTGTGGGTCGCAGTTTTTGGTGGCCTGGATGGCAGAAGGAAGTCATTAAGTGGGTGCGCCAATGTACTGTGTGTGCTAGATCCAAGTCTTCGCATGCTCCTGCTGCGGGGTTGCTTTGCCCTCTGGAGGTTCCTAGTGCACCTTGGACACATCTGGCTATGGACTTTATTACTGACCTTCCCCCCTCTGAAGGTTTCACGGTCATCTGGGTGGTCGTGGACCGTTTTAGCAAGATGTGTCACTTGGTTCCCTTCATCAAACTGTCTTGCGCTAAGACACTCGCTAAGGCCTTTGTCAAGGAAATTGTCAGACTACATGGTGTTCCTACTGACATTGTTTCTGATAGGGGACCTCAGTTCGTGGCTCGTTTTTGGCGTGCCTTTTGTGACAGGTTGGGAGTCCATTTGTCGTTTTCATCTGGATATCATCCTGAGTCTAATGGCCAGACAGAAAGGAAGAACCAGGATGTTGAGCAGTTCTTGCGTTGTTTTGTGGCAGACAATCAAGAGCGGTGGTCTGAGTTTCTGCCACTTGCTGAATTTGCTCTTAACAACCATACATCCTCTTCTGCTGGGTGTTCGCCTTTTTTTTGTTGTTCTGGGAGACATCCGTCTTTTGGGTCATTCTCCAAATTGGTTTCGGCTGTGCCTGAGGAGGAGAGTTTTTCCGGTGATTTGGAGAGAGTTTGGACGGATGTGCGTGGTAATCTTCAGGAGGCTAACAAAAAATCTAAGAGGTACTTTGATAGGAAACGGCAAGAGGTTTTGTTTGCTGTTGGTGACATGGTTTGGTTGTCCTCTAAGAATCTGCGATTGAGGATTCCTTCTAAAAAATTGGGTCCCAAGTTCGTAGGGCCCTTTAAGGTGCTTCAGATAGTTAACCAATCTGCTGTTAGTTTGGAGGTTCCTACGTCCTGGAAGATTAACCCGGTGTTTCATGTTTCTCTGTTGAAAAAGCTGATGTGTCTGATGGTGACGCCTCTGCCACTGTTCCTCCGGTGGTGGAGGACGGGGAATATGAAATTTCCCGCATCCTAAATTCTAGACGGTATAGAGGGAGTTTGCAGTATCTCGTCGCTTGGAAGGGTTTCGGACCTGAGGATAACTCATGGGTGAGGGCAGATGATGTTTCTGCTTCCAGACTTGTCAGAGCGTTTCACAGGAGGTTTCCTGGTAAGCCTGGGCCTAGGGGATCCGGAGGATCCTCTTAGAAGAGGGGGTACTGTTAGAACTCTCCTGTTAGTTTTTTTTTAGTTTGCTGGTCACATGACCATTTTTGCCTATTTAATCCGGCTCCGCCCTCCCGGTCTTGCTGGACTTCATTGTATTTACTACTCTTGAGCTAGCTTGGTGCTCTGTTGCCGTTCTCTGTTAGTTTTGCTAGGTCTTCTGACCTCTATGCTTTTTGTTGTGTGTTTGTCTTTGACTGCTACTATTTCTGCTAGGAGGTGTCCAACTTATCCCAGTCCCTAGTTCTTGTAGGGATCCCTCCCTCACATCTATAGGTCTTCGTTCAGACTAGCCGAGGACTTTAGCGGGTCTGATCGCAGGATCAGGTTCCCCGTTACATCGTAGGGATCTAGTTTAGTTCTATTGTAGGGACAGTTCTCCTGTCTTTCCTTAGTCCCTGTAGTAGATCATAACACCGAGTTCATGTCCAATGAACTCAGCTCACCTCATGCACGTCACTGACAGCGTGGGAAAATTCTCCTGCGCTTGCAGTGAGCGTGAGAGAATTCTCCTGCTGAAGCGCTGAGCGCAGGAGAATTTTCCCACGCTGTCAGTGACGTGCATGAGGTGAGCTCATGTCCAATGAACTCAGCTCACCTCATGCACGCCACTGACAGCGTGGGAAAATTCTCCTGCGCTCAGCGCTTGAGCAGGAGAATTCTCCCACGCTGTCAGTGACGTGCATGAGGTGAGCTCATGTCCAATGAACTCAGCTCACCTCATGCACGTCACTGACATCGTGGGAAAATTCTCCTGCGCTCAGCGCTTGAGCAGGAGAATTTTCCTACGCTGTCAGTGACGTGCATGAGGTGAGCTGAGTTCATTGGACATGAACTCGGCTCATCTGGATGTCGTCACAGCGAGACACTGAGGAGCGCAAGCATGCCTGCACTTCTCAGTCTCTGCGGCATGGCAAGCTGGACGGCAGCGTTCTGTTGCGATCCAGTCTGTCATGTCAATGTAGCAGAGCTGAAGCTGTCATGGGAACCATGGAAAGGTAAGGATGATGTTGCTTTATTATTTTACTTTTATTGCAGAAGACATTGGCTTCAGCTGGAATTGGCGTGATGGTAAGTATGGTTTAATTTAGAACATTAAAAATTGTGTGTTTATTTCAATTAAAGGACTTTATTCTGGGTGTTTGTGTTTTTTTTTTTTTAACATTGACTATGGGGTTAGTAATGGGGGTGTCTTATAGACGCCTCTCCATTACTAACCTGGGCTTGATGTCAGCTGGCATTATAAGCTGACATCAACCCCATCCCTATTACCCCACTGCCACCGCTACAGGGCAGTGGGAAGAGCGTGGCTAAGTGCCAGAATTGGCGCATCCTATGGGCTATTAATATCAGCCCCCAGCTGTCTGCCTAGCCTTTGCTAGCTATTAAAATAGGGGGGACCCCACATAATTTTTTTGGGGGGGGACCCCACAATTTTTTTTGGGGGGGTCCCCCATTTTAATAGCTAGTAAAGGCTAGGTATTCAGCTGGGGGCTGATATTAGTAGCCTGGGAAGCTCCGTGGGTATTACCCCCTTCCCAGGCTTCAAACATCTGCCCCAGCCGTCTGCTTAACCTCCGCTAGAGCCTAAAATTACGGGGAACCCCACGCCAATTTTTTTTTTAATAAATCCTTTATTTTAACACTAAATGACAAGCACAGTAATCAACACTATCACTGTACTTCTTATATATGTGACTGACATGTTTCTATCTATCTAATCTACGTGTGATGCTCTATTCATTCTGTTGTAAATTGTCGGGTACCGGTGTATGCCGCTGCTGAATTGCCGGCCGGCTTTTTTAAAGAGATGGTGCATGAAAACACTATTATTTTTTTAAATAAATCCTTTAACACTAAATGACAAGTACAGTAAGCTGAGCGCTGCCATCCAGCTTGTCATCCTTCAGAGACACTGCAGAGCGCAGGCGTTATGGGAACTTCCGATTCCGGTATTCGATAGTCTAAAAGTATCGGAACTCAGTATCGGAACTCCGATACTGAAATATCGGGTATCGACCGATATTCGCAGTATCGGAATGCTCAACACTAGTTGTAAGATGGGAGAAAAAACCCTGGTGAGTAGTGAATATCTCTAGGTACAAACCCTCAGGTAACAGGCTATCAAGAAGTTGAGGGAAAATTTAGAAGGTTTAAGGCACCTGAGGGTGCTTGACCCTGAGGCATTTCACCCACATGACTTATACCAGTGTTTCCAGGGTATCAGGATGCGGTATAAATGTCTACGGTTGTCTGCAGAAGATGAAACACAGTAAAATATGGATTCTTATATACCAGATTGTTGCGAAATTCCCAAGAGGAGATGAAATTACCTGTACAACACTAGGCATAATGAACTAATACAAGATGGTTTAGCAGTGCCAAAAATTTAGAGCCATTCTGAAAGGTTAATTCTCAGTAGGACTGGAATTTTAAATGGCCGAGCTAGCTATCTTGATTGAGTTCAGTCAACTGGTTTAATGGCATAGGTGGATGGTTTTCCAAAATTTTACAATTGACGCGCCCCCTGGGCCGTGTGTGGGGGAATACCTGGAGCCAGGTCTCTGTGTAATGCTGGGGGTTTGTAGTCTCCGTGGCGGCGACCCGGTCCCGTGGCTCAGGGTGGTCAAACCAGTGGTGGATCTGTTTATTTTGTTTTTAATGTTTAAATGTCCGACTACGCCACCCGTGGATTGCGGTCACTGAGAACCTCCGCTGCGGGGCAGACCGCTGAGGCTGATGTTGTGTGCGCAGCAGAGGGTAGTATAACTCCCCACGGGAGGAGTATAGCCTCAGGGCAGTGAGTGCAGATGGTGGGGGTGATGGGGCGCGGGAGCAACAGTAATGACTCAGAGTCCAGTGATGCAGTCCAGGGTCTTTACTCACAGTTTTACACTCCAAGCCACTTCTGCTGGTAATGGCTGCCCACGTCGTACTGTGCTCACAAGGTGAGGGGCTCGGCCAACTCCCAGGTACCTTTGGAATGCTTTTCAGGACCCCCTCCGCGTGTCCTTTCTCTGGCCTGTTGTACCCCACAATTGACCACGTTTCTGTCCAGCTGCCTTGGGCCTTGGCGGGCAAACGTATGTTCCGTTTCCCTGGGCCCTATATGGTGCCTTCCTTACGGGTGTAGTGAGGGGCCGTAACACGTGCAATGCCACGACCTCCGGTTACTAGCTGAGGGTAGTTGCTCTCCTCCACTAGATGAGGGATCCGGTTCCCTTTCTTGGCCTGACCCCCCTACTCTGGTAGCGGCGGGCGTATGGTGGCGACTTGCCGGTCCGCACCCCTGGGGCCCCTTCACTCCACTCCTGGAGCCGGCTCCATTCCTCTCCTCGCCTTTTCCTCTCCTCCAGGCCCAGGCCCTGCGACTTGGCCTGCCCGCGGAGCAGAGTTCGTACGGAGCCCCTGCTCCCAGTCTCCTTCTCTCTCTGCTCTCTTTCTCTACTCTCTCTTGACTCCAAGTTGGTGCCCACCTTATATACTCCTACTTTTAAGTGCACCCAGAATCTACTCTCCCCACCCACACACTACAGGGTTCCCCCTTTCTAGGTGTCCCACCCCCCCACTCGAGCCAGGGACAGGGGCAGTTGTGCTCACTCTTGGGAGCATTGTTGCCCTGTCCCCTGGAAATGTGGTGTAGTGCATGTGGGTGTTAGGGTCCTGAGCCACACTCCATCCTTACCTGGAAGTTAGATATCACACCTCTGGGTGAGATGCAATACCTCTGTAGCGACCTAACCCTCGGGGCGCTACATTCCCCCCTGGTAAATCACAGCACGTCCGCGGGCTGGAACAGAGCAAAAGACCATTGATTTCAAGACATGCAGAATTAAAGTTTTTTTTTTGTTTTTTTTATGTTACTTGTCATAAAACTTTTCTCTTTTCAAAAATATTATAATACTTTCTTCACATACATAAGACATTATAAAACTCTTTTCACTTGCATAAACACATTTGTCACATATGAAACATTTTTCTTCATAAACATTCTTCATGTAACACTTTTATCAACTGGTCACAGAGCACTTTATGGAAAGATGGACACCTGGTTGTAAAGTGCAAATTTGCAAACATGAGGGACCCGTCCCAAACCCTCAACGTAGGCCCTGGGATGGTTGCAGGGCATAGATGATCCAGGTGTTGGACCACGTCTTCGGCCACCTCCAACGGGTTTTTGTTCTGAGGTCATAGGTTGTATTAATATAAAACCAATGGGGGGCACTTTAATAAGTGCAATTATTTACAAGGAAAGTTTTTCGGGAGATCACCATCCTCTTCCCTATTGTCTCTATACCCTCACGGGTAACTAATTAAACAGACACAAAACCGGTCAAACTTGCAAAGTTTCCTGCACCCATACGGGTAACTTATTTACAGTTTCTGCTGCTGCTCTCTAGTAGCAGTGTCACCCTTACCTGCTCCCGTTGTGGAGCTGCTCTCAGCCTCCGGTGGTCTTTCTCTGTCCTCAGGGGCAGGCACGGTGTCTGGTGCTTGCAGCGCCACTTGCTGCCGGGTCGCGACCCGCCGGTCCATCTCCTCTTTCCACCCCGCGATGGCCTCCCGATGGCCTCCCGATGAGTCTGGACCATTCTCCTGTCTAAATCCTCCAGCCCAGCCCGGAGGAATTCAGGGTCCTCTCCGGGGAGCTGGGCCATCAGCTCCGCGAGGCTGCATGGAGCCACTTCGGCCTGCAGCAGGCCACTGGTACGGGTACTGGGGCTGGCGCTCCTCGCCATCTCCGGGTGTGGTCTGCCAAGACTGATCCAAACCACATCCTGCCCTTCCATTTTCTTTACCTTCCGCCCCTGTTGGGGGTTGTCCCGGGGCAATCTGCTGACAATCACTCTCAGGGGCAGCACCCCCCATGTTGATGGACATCTCTACAGCCACACTCATGGCCGTTGGGGGTGGGCTCCATCTTTGGCGCCATTCTGGGACCTGGCCCACGATGGGAGGTGGCTTCTTGTTGTCTTTTGGCGCGCACATAATGGCGCCCGTTCTTCTGGGGCGGGCGCCACATTTAATACAGTGAAACAGTCTCTAGGCACACAATACCCGATGATAACGGGTTGGTTTCGAATCCTGCCAACTATGCCAAAGTTGACATGCCCCCTGGGCCGTGTGTGGGGGAATACCCGGAGCCGGGTCTCTGTGTAATGCTGGGGCTTTGTAGTCTCCGTGGCGGCGACCCGGTCCCGTGGCTCAGGGTGGTCAAACCAGTGGTGGATCTGTTTATTTGGTTTTTAATGTTTAAATGTCCGACTACGCCACCCGTGGATTGCGGTCACTGAGAACCGCCGCTGCGGGGCAGACCGCTGAGGCTGATGTTGTGTGCACAGCAGAGGGTAGTATAACTCCTCACGGGAGGAGTATAGCCTCAGGGCAGTGAGTGCAGATGGTGGGGGTGATGGGGCGCGGGAGCAACAGTAATGACTCAGAGTCCAGTGATGCAGTCCAGGGTCTTTACTCACAGTTTTACACTCCAAGCCACTTCTGCAGGTAATGGCTGCCCACGTCGTACTGTGCTCACAAGGTGAGGGGCTCGGCCAACTCCCAGGTACCTTTGGAATGCTTTTCAGGACCCCCTCCGTGTGTCCTTTCTCTGGCCTGTCGTACCCCACAATTGACCACGTTTCTGTCCAGCTGCCTCGGGCCTTGGCGGGCAAACATATGTTCCGGTTCCCTTTCTTGGCCTGACACCCCTAGTCTGGTAGCGGCGGGCGTACGGTGGCGACTTGCCGGTCCGCACCCCTGGGGTCCATTCACTCCACTCCTGGAGCCTCCTCCGTTCCTCTCCTCGCCTTTTCCTCTCCTCCAGGCCCAGGCCCTGTGACTTGGCCTGCCCGCGGAGCAGAGCTCGTACAGAGCCCCTGCTCCCAGTCTCCTTCTCTCTCTGCTCTCTTTCTCTACTCTCTCTTGACTCTCGGGGCACTACACTATTATAGGACTAATGATATGTGGTGATATAGATATATCTATATCTATATATATATATATCTACTATATAATTGTCTTATCCCGTCTGTCTGTCTGTCTGTCTGTCCAGGAAATCCCGCGTCGCTCATTGGTCCGGCAGCGGCCAATCAGCGCCGCGGGATTTCAGAAAAAAGATGGCGGCCGTTAGCGGCTCATCTGCGGGACGGAGCTCAGCGGCGTTGCAGCCGGGAGATGAGCGCCGCGAGGCGCTCATCTCCCGGCCGGTACCAGCAGAAGGACCTCGACCGCCGGACCCATCTGCGGGACGGAGATGCAGCCGGGAGATGAGCGGCGTGAGGCGCTCATGTCCCGGCCGGTAGCAGCGGAAGGACCGCCGGCGTCGCTGACCTCCATGCGGAAGAGAGACACGGGGAGCGCCGCTGCGGGTCGGGATACTTCTGCTGCGAGCGCCCGCTCATGTCCCGGGTTCTCGCAGCGGAAGTAGCTGCACAGGCAGCGCCGCTCCCCGGTCCTCACCAAGATGATTCGATGATTGGTCTCGGTCTTCGGACCCAACCAATCACTGATCTTAGCGCAAAAGTTAAATACCGCTGTGCTGATTGGTGGCGGACGCTGCCCGCGACCAATCACCGATTTGGGCGCCAAATTTAAATATCTGCCGCGACCAATCAGCACAGTAGTGGTTAACGTTAGCCGCAAGATCAGTGATTGGTCGCGGGCCAAGACCGCGACCAATCACCGATTTGTGCGGCACATTTAAATAGCGGCCGCGACCAATTGGATGTCAGCGCCGCTCCCCGGTCCTCCCTTCACACCCTTGCCGCATGGATGTCAGCGGCGCTGCCTGTGCGGATACTTCCGCTGCGAGAACCCGGGACATGAGCGGGCGCTCGCAGCAGAAGTATCCCGACCCGCAGCGCCGCTGCCCGGTCCTCCCTTCACACCCTACCCGCTGATGTCCCCACAGTATCCGCATGGTGTTACAAAGATCCGGACATTTGTGTTAAAAATCGCTGATTGGTCGCTGGCGGTGCCCGCGACCAATCACCGATTTGGGCGCCAAATTTAAATATTGGCCGCGACCAATCATCGATCTTGGCTCCACATTTAAACACCGCTGTACTGATTGGTCGCGACCGCTATTTAAATGTGGCGCCCAAATCGGTGATTGCTCGCGGGCAGCGGCCGCAACCAATCAGCAGAGCGGTGTTTAACTTTAGCGCCAAGATCACTGATTGGTCGCGTGTGGAGAGCGCGACCAATCAACGAATCGTATTGGTGAGGAGCGGGGAGCGGAATCGTATTAGTGAGGACCGGGGAGCGCCGCTGCCTGTGCGGATACTTCCACTGCGAGAAGCCTGGAGATGAGCGACTGCTCGCAGCAGAAGTATCCCGACCCGCAGCGCCACTCCCCGGTCCTCCCTTCACACCCTAGCCGCTGATGTCCCCACAGTATCCGCATGGTGTTACAAAGATCCGGACATTTGTGTTAAATATCGCTGATTGGTCGCTGGCGCTGACCGCGACCAATCACCGATTTGGGCGCCAAATTTAAATATCGTCCGCGACCAATCACCGATCTTGGCTCCACATTTAAACACCGCTGTACTGATTGGTCGCGGACGCTATTTAAATGTGGCGCCAAAATCGGTGATTTGTCGCGCCCAGCGTCGGCGACCAATCAGCACAGCGGTGTTTAAATGTGGAGCCAAGATCGGTGATTGGTCGCGGGCAGCGCCAGCGACCAATCAGCGATTTTTAACACAAATGTCCGGACCTTTGTAACACCATGCGGATACTGTGGGGAGATCAGCGGCTAGGGTGTCAAGGGAGGACCGGGGAGCGGCGCTGCGGGTCGGGATACTTCTGCTGCGACCAATCAGCGAGCTTGGCGCCAAATTTAAACAACGCTCTGCTGATTGGTCGCGGACGCCAGACGCGTCCAATCAGCAGTATTGTCGCCAAATTTAAACACCTCTTTGCTGATTGGTCGCGGTCACGACTAATCAGCGATTTTGGTGCCAAATTTAAACACGTTCTCCATTCCTCACTAACACAGTTCGCTGATTGGCGTCAAATTTGAACAGCGCTCTGCTGATTGGTCGCGGCCGCCATCCGCGACCAATCAGCGAGTTTGGCGCCAAATTTAAACAACGCTCTGCTGATTGGTCGAGGCCGGCGACCAATCAGCAGAGCGATGCATAGCAGGGTTTAAATTTGGCCCCAAAGTCGCTGATTAGTCGCGCCTGACGGCCGCGACCAATCAGCAGAGCGTTGTTTAAATTTGGCGCCAAAATCGCTGATTGGTCGCGGCCGGTGGCCTCGACCAATCAGCGATTTTGGTGCCAAATTTAAACCCCGCTCTGTATCGCTCTGCTGATTGGTCGCGGTCGGCGACCGCGACCAATCAGCAGTATTGCCGCCAAATTTAAACATCGCTTTGCTGATTGGTCGCGACCAATCAGCGACTTTGGCGCCAAATTTAAACGCCGCTCTGCTAATTGCGCCCCGTCGGCCGCATACATATTCTAGAATACCCGATGCGTTCGAATCTCTCTCTCTCTCTCTCTCTCTCTCTCTTTTCATGACTGTGAAAATTGTACATTCAAAACAAAAAAGTGTGAAACAACTGAAAATATGTCTTATATTCTAGGTTCTTCAAAGTAGCCACCTTTTGCTTTGATGACTGCTTTGCACACTCTTGGCATTCTCTTGATGAGCTTCAAGAGGTAGTCACTGGAAATGGTCTTCCAACAATCTCGAAGGAGTTCCCAGAGATGCTTAGCACTTGTTGGCCCTTTTGCCTTCACTCTGCGGTCCAGCTCACCCCAAACCATCTCGATTGGGTTCAAGTCTGGTGACTGTGGAGACCAGGTCATCTGGCGTAGCATCCCATCACTCTCCTTCTTGGTCAAATAGCCCTTACACAGCCTGGAGGTGTGTTTGGGGTCATTGTCCTGTTGAAAAATAAAGGATGGTCCAACTAAACGCAAACCGGATGGAATAGCATGCCGCTGCAAGATGCTGTGGTAGCCATGCTGGTTCAGTTTGCCTTCAATTTTGAATAAATCCCCAACAGTGTCACCAGCAAAGCACCCCCACACCATCACACCTCCTCCTCCATGCTTCACGGTGGGAACCAGGCATGTAGAGTCCATCCGTTCACCTTTTCTGCGTCGCACAAAGACACGGTGGTTGGAACTAAAGATCTCAAATTTGGACTCATCAGACAAAAGCACAGATTTCCACTGGTCTAATGTCCATTCCTTGTGTTCTTTAGTAGTGATGAGCGAGTTAACCCTTTCAGCGAGTATGCTCGGGCTGAGCACCGAGTAGTTACAGCTGCTCGGTGTTATGTTTGAATCACTCCCATGTGCATGATTTGCGACTGTTTGACAACTTTAATACATGTGAGGATTGTGTAAGAAATAGACATCGGCATCATTTTTTAAACTTCATTTTTGTTAGGAAGTTAGAAGGGTTAAAAGTTTATCAGCAATTTCTCATTTTCCAACAAAAATTACAAAACCAATTTTTTTAAGGACCACATCACATTGGAAGTGACTGAATGGCCTATATGACAGAAACTACCCCAAAGTGACACTATTTTAAACATTTTACCCCTCAAAGTGTTCAAAACCACATTAAATACGTTTATTAACCCTTTAGGTGCTTCGCAGGAGTTAAAGTAATGTGGAAGGAAAAAAATTAACATTTTACTTTTTCCCACAAAAATGTTTCTATAGCCCCAAATTTTGCATTTTCACAAGGACGATAGGAGAAAATGGACCATACAATTTGTTGTGCAATCTCTCCTGATACCTAATATGTGGAGGAACACTACTGCTTGGGCGCACAGCAGGGCTCAGAAGGGAAGGAGCACTGTTTGACTTTTGGAAAGCAAAATTGCCTGGAATCGATAATGGACGCCATGTCGCTTTTGCAGAGCCCATGATGTGCCTAAATAGCGGAAACCCCCCACAAGTGACCCCATTTTGGAAACTAGACCCATCAAGGGGTTTATCTAGATGTGTGGTGAGAACCTTGAACACACAGGTGCTTCATAGAATTTTATAACCTTGAGCTGTGAAGCTAAAAAAATAAATCAATTTTTTACCTCAAAAATGTTGCTTTAGCCCAATTTTTTTTTTATTTTCACAAGGGTAACAGGAGAAAATGGTCCCCAAAATTTGTTGCACAATTTCTCCTGAGCACACCGATATCCCATATGTGGTAGAAAACTACACTGCTGAGCTCCAAAAGGAAGGAGTGACATTTTGGAGCACAAACATTGATGTGTGTGGGTGCCAAGTCGCATTTGCAGAGTCCTTGAGCTCCCAAAACAGTAGAAACCCCTACAAGTTACCCTATATTGGAATTGATCTAGTGTTTTCCTCGCATGTGAATTTTATAATGTGGTGGCATATGCAAGTTGTGTAGAATTCAAGCAGGTTGGAATATGTGAGTTGTGTAGAGTGCATCAGCTTGGCATGTGTGTGTTGCGTAGCGTGCATCTGACTCGCCCCCTGGGCCGTGGGGCACTCGGATCCGGGCGATAGGGGAATGATGGGGGTAGTGGTGTCGACCCGGTCCGTGGCTCAGGGTGGTCAGACCAGTGGTAGTCCCTTTCTAAGTTTTAAGTGATGTCCGACTACGCCACCCGTGGATTGCGGTTATTAGGAACCGCCACTGCAAGGCAGACCGCTGGGTCTGATGATGTATGCAGCTGGGATGGTGTGACTCCCCACGGGAAGAGTGCGGCCCCAGGGCAGTGTAGTGGATGGTGGGAGTGATGGTGGTGAGAGTCCCGGTACCAATAGTGCTGGAGGCACAAAGGAGCACACAGACAACAAGTTACAGTCCAGGGTCTTTACTCACAGTTCATTTGTTCCGGGTCACTTCTGTACAGGTAGTGACCTCCCAAGCCGCGCTTCGTCCACCAGGTGTGGGGCTCGGTCAACTCCCAGGCAGCTCAGAAGTATGGCTCAGGACCCCCTTCAATCTTTCCTCTGGCCTGTCTCACCAGTGACCCACTTTTGTCCAGATGCCGTGGACTTGTGCGGTTAAACGAGGATCCCGTTCTCCGCTGTCCTTTATGGTGCCTTCCTAGCAGGTTTGATGAGGTGCTGCACCAATAAATGGTCACAGCCTCCGGTCTTTGGCTGAGGGTTGTTTCTTCTCTACCAACTTGGGATCCGGTACCCTTAATCTGCCTGACCCTTCACCCTGTATTCTCGTGGGTTCTTAGGGTCCCTTCCACCTTCTTGTTCCTGAGCCCTTCTGTTTCTCTCTCTCTCTCTTCTTCTTTCCTGTTCCTTCTTCTTCTCCTTTCTCGTGGAGCTGGGCTGAGAGGAAACCACAGATCCCCTTCACCTCCTCTCTCTCTCCACTCCACTCTCTTCCTCGGCCTCTCCCTAGGCCCACTCTGGAGTAGAGCTCCTACAGAGCCTCTACTCCCTGTCTTCTCTTCTCTCTGCACAGACTGTTTGAACTGACTGACTCTCCTAAGATGGTGCCCACCTTTTATACCTCCCTCTAGCCATGAGCCCAGGTGACCAGCAACCAATGGGCTCCTACTTACGCTCAGGAACCGTCCCCTATCTGCTCCTACATCACGGGGTATTCCTCCCCCCTCCCCAATCCAGCCAGGGACATGGTCTATCGTACCTGCATTTCTGTCTAATGGGAGCACCGTTGAACTGTCCCTCGGAAATGGGGTGAGTGTGCTGTATGCAGCTAACTGAGCCCCGGTCCATACTCCATCCTTACCTGGGAGTGGAATACCACACCTCTGGCAGAGGTGTAATACCCCTGTAGCGGCCGAACCCTCGGGGCGCTACACATCAGGTTAACATATGTGAGTTGTGTACTCTTGCACAGTTTGTACTGTCTTATTCCGTACCTGGCCCTCTTACTGTGCAGGTATCACCGGAATTCAAGCCTCTCCTTGAAGGGTATTAGGGACTAATCCACGCAGATATCCCTCTAGGGAGTGTACACCTCAGCAAACTTGTTGCTGAAGTGATCAAATGATCGGCCGAAGTTTGAAACGTCGGACAAATTTGAGGTCATCTCGGGGTGGACATTGAACATTATCCTTGAAATGCAAAAATTTGCGAATGGCCTGAAAGCGTTTCCGGGTCATAGCCATGAAGAAAACTGGAGTTTTATATTAAACATCAACACTCCAATATTGCTGAACTTCTGCCTTCTTCATTATGCCCATGTGAAGCACAAGGTCCCAAAACTTCATTTTTACGGCATCCATGAGGGTCCAGCAAATGATGAAGTGGAATTTTGGGTTAAAAACTGTCAGGCGTATAAATGTGTTTAAGCCACAATGAGATTTACAAAATTCTCTGAGAAAAAGACTTTGAAAAAGTTGATTTCTGTGAGGTCTGCAATGTCAAATTGGATTACTGATTGGGCCACAAAATCAGGAATCTGAGGCTCATAATCATCGGGGGGGTGCGGTCCAAAGGGGGTCACCAAAGGTGGACGTTGGCTCATTTGCTTTCTGGAGCATCTGCATGGGGGTTCATCACCACTGGAGGAAGAAAAGACAGATGAGGACGAAGAGGAAATGATGGAGGAAGGTGGAATCCTCTCCCTATCAGTTTCGTATGCCTCCTTGACAGAAGAAAGAGTGGGCCATTTTATTTTTCACATGGGTGCTGTGTGTGTGTGGTGTGTTGGCTAATCAAATTTTATTTGCGTGTTTGGTGTAAACGTTCTTTTATTCATATATTACATTTAGAATAGAAAGAAAAAATAATAGAAGAAAAAAATCTAGAAATGAAAAAAAAAATTTAAAAAACCCCACAAGACACGAGTACAATTGAAGCTCTGACCGTCAGCTCAGAGCAACGTCAGAAGCGTGATCAGGTCATGTGATCACGCTGCTGATGTCACTCGCCGCCACCCAGAATAGAGAAAACCAGTGGGGTGTGTGTGTGTGTGTGGGGGGGGGGGGGATATTTATTCAGTGTGGAAGGGGAGGGATTATTCAGTGTGGAAGAGGGGGATGATTCAGTGTGGAAAAGGGGGATGATTCAGTGTGGAAGAGGGGGATGATTCAGTGTGGAAGAGGGGGATGATTCAGTGTGGAAGAGGTGGATGATTCAGTGTGGAAGAGGGGGATGATTCAGTGTGGAAAAGAGGAATTGTTCAGTGTGGAGGGGGGATTATTCAATGTGGAGGGGGGGGATTATTCAGTGTGGAAGGGGGGGGTTATTCAGTGTGGAAGGGGGGATTATTCAGTGTGGAGGGGGGAATTATTCAGTGTGGAAGGGGGGGAATTATTCAGTGTGGAGGGGGGAATTATTCAGTGTGGAAGGGGGGGAATTATTCAGTGTGGAAGGGGGGGATTAATCAGTGTGGAGGGGGGAATTATTCAGTGTGGAGGGGGGATTATTCAGTGTGGAGGGGAGGAATTATTCAGTGTGGAGGGGAGGAATTATTCAGTGTGGAAGGGGGGGATTTATTCAGTGTAGAGGGGATGGATTATTCAGTGTGGAAAAGAGAAATTGTTCAGTGTGGAGGGGGGAATTATTCAATCTGGAAGGGGGGGGTTATTCAGTGTGGAATGGGGGGAATTATTCAGTGTAGAAAGGGGGATTATTCAGTGTGGAAGGGGGGGATTTATTCAGTGTAGAAGGGATGGATTATTCAGTGTGGAAAAGAGGAATTATTCAATGTGGAAGGGGGGGATTATTCAGTGTGGAAGGGGGGGAATTATTCAGTGTGGAAGGGGGGGAATTATTCAGTGTGGAAGGGGGGGAATTATTCAGTGTGGAGGGGGTGAATTATTTAGTGTGGAAGGGGGGATTATTCAGTGTGGAGGGGGGGAATTATTCAGTGTGGAAGGGGGAATTATTCAGTGTGGAAGGGAGGAATTATTCAGTGTGGAAGGGAGGAATTATTCAGTGTGGGAGGGGGGGGATGATTCAGTGTGGAAGAGGGGGATGATTCAGTGTGGAAGAGGGGGATGATTCAGTGTGGAAGAGGGGGATGATTCAGTGTGGAAGAGGGGGATGATTCAGTGTGGAAGAGGGGGATGATTCAGTGTGGAAGGGAGGAATTATTCAGTGTGGAAAAGGGGGATGATTCAGTGTGGAAAAGGGGGATGATTCAGTGTGGAAGGGGGGGATGATTCAGTGTGGAAGAGGGGGATGATTCAGTGTGGAAGAGGTGGATGATTCAGTGTGGAGGGGAGGGATTATTCAGTGTGGAAAAGAGGAATTGTTCAGTGTGGAGGGGGGGATTATTCAATGTGGGGGGGGGATTATTCAGTGTGGAAGGGGGGGGTTATTCAGTGTGGAGGGGGGAATTATTCAGCGTGGAGGGGGGAATAATTCAGTGTGGAAGGGGAGGAATTATTCAGTGTGGAAGGGGGGGAATTATTCAGTGTGGAAGGGGGGGAATTATTCAGTGTGGAAGGGGGGGAATTATTCAGTGTGGAGGGGAGGAATTATTCAGTGTGGAAGGGGGGGATTATTCAGTGTGGAAGGGGGGGATTTATTCAGTGTAGAGGAGATGGATTATTCAGTGTGGAAAAGAGGAATTGTTCAGTGTGGAGGGGGGAATTATTCAATGTGGAAAGGGGGATTATTCAGTGTGGAAAGGGGGATTATTCAGTGTGGAAAGGGGGATTATTCAGTGTGGAAAGGGGGGAATTATTCAGTGTGGAGGGGAGAATTATTCAGTGTGGAGGGGGGAATTATTCAGTGTGCAAGGGGGGGAATTATTCAGTGTGGAAGGGGGGATTATTCAGTGTGGAAGGGGGGGGATTATTCAGTGTGGAAGGGAGGAGGATCATTCAGTGTGGAAGGGAGGGGGATTATTCAGCGTGGAAGGGGGGGGTTTATTCAGTGTGGAAGGGGAGGAATTATTCAGTGTGGAGGGGAGAATTATTCAGTGTGGAGGGGCGAATTATTCAGTGTGGAAGGGGGGGAATTATTCAGTGTGGAGGGGCAAATTATTCAGTGTGGAAGGGGGGATAATTCAGTGTGGAAGGGGGAGAATTATTCAGTGTGGAAGGGGGAGAATTATTCAGTGTGGAAGGGGGAGAATTATTCAATGTGGAAGGGGGGAATTATTCAGAGTGGAAGGGGAGGAATTATTCAGTGTGGAGGGGAGGAATTATTCATTGTGGAGGGGGGAATTATTCAATGTGGAAGAAGGGGATTATTCAGTGTGGAACGGGGGGGTTTATTCAGTGTGGAAGGGGGGATGATTCAGTGTGGAAGAGGAGGAAGATTCAGTGTGGAAGAGGGGGATGATTCAGTGTGGAAGGGGGAGAATTATTCAGTGTGGAAGGGGGAGAATTATTCAGTGTGGAAGGGGGGAAATTATTCAGTGTGGAAGGGGGGAAATTATTCAGTGTGGAAGGGGAGGAATTATTCAGTGTGGAGGGGAGGAATTATTCAGTGTGGAGGGGGGAATTATTCAATGTGGAAGAAGGGGATTATTCAGTGTGGAACGGGGGGGTTTATTCAGTGTGGAAGGGGGGATGATTCAGTGTGGAAGAGGGGGATGATTCAGTGTGGAAGAGGGGGATGATTCAGTGTGGAAGGGGGGAATTATTCAGTATGGAGGGGAGGGATTATTCAGTGTAGAGGGGAGGGATTATTCAGTGTGGAAAAGAGGAATTGTTCAGCATGGAGGGGGGAATTATTCAATGTGGAAGGGGGGGATTATTCAGTGTGGAAGGGGGGGAATTATTCAGTGTAGAAAGGGGGATTATTCAGTGTGGAAGGGGGGGATTTATTCAGTGTGGAAGGGGGGGAATTATTCAGTGTGGAGGGGGGAATTATTCAGTGTGGAGGGGGGGAATTATTTAGTGTGGAAGGGGGATTATTCAGTGTGGAGGGGGGGAATTATTCAGTGTGGAAGGGGGGATTATTCAGTGTGGAAGGGGGGAATTATTCAGTGTGGAAGGGAGGAATTATTCAGTGTGGAAGGGAGGAATTATTCAGTGTGGAAGGGAGGAATTATTCAGTGTGGAAGGGAGGAATTATTCAGTGTGGAAGGGAGGAATGATTCAGTGTGGAAGGGAGGAATGATTCAGTGTGGGAGGGGGGGGATGATTCAGTGTGGAAGAGGGGGATGATTCAGTGTGGAAGAGGGGGATTATTCAGTGTGGAAAAGAGGAATTGTTCAGTGTGGAGGGGGGGATTATTCAATGTGGGGGGGATTATTCAGTGTGGAAGGGGGAATTATTCAGCGTGGAGGGGGGAATTATTCAGTGTGGAAGGGGGGGAATTATTCAGTGTGGAAGGGGGGGAATTATTCAGTGTGGAAGGGGGGAAATTATTCAGTGTGGAAGGGGGGAATTATTCAGTGTGGAAGGGGGGGAATTATTCAGTGTGGAAGGGGGGGAATTATTCAGTGTGGAGGGGAGGAATTATTCAGTGTGGAAGGGGGGGAATTATTCAGTGTGGAAGGGGGGGAATTATTCAGTGTGGAAAGGGGGGAATTATTCAGTGTGGAAAGGGGGGAATTATTCAGTGTGGAAAGGGGGCAATTATTTAGTGTGGAGGGGGGAATTATTCAGTGTGGAGGGGAGGAATTATTCAGTGTGGAGGGGAGGAATTATTCAGTGTGGAAGGGGGGATTATTCAGTGTGGAAGGGAGGAATTATTCAGTGTGGAAGGGAGGAATTATTCAGTGTGGAAGGGAGGAATTATTCAGTGTGGAAGAGGGGGATGATTCAGTGTGGAAGAGGGGGATGATTCAGTGTGGAAGAGGGGGATGATTCAGTGTGGAAGAGGGGGATTATGCAGTGTGGAGGGGGGGGATTTATTCAGTGTGGAAGGGAGGAATTATTCAGTGTGGAAGGGAGGAATTATTCAGTGTGGAAGGGGAGGGATTATTCAGTGTGGAAGGGGGGATGATTCAGTGTGGAAGAGGGGGATGATTCAGTGTGGAAGAGGGGGATGATTCAGTGTGGAAGAGGGGGATGATTCAGTGTGGAAGAGGGAGATGATTCAGTGTGGAAGAGGGGGATGATTCAGTGTGGAAGGGGGGAATTATTCAGTGTGGAGGGGGGGATTATTCAGTATAGAGGGGAGGGATTATTCAGTGTGGAAAAGAGGAATTGTTCAGTGTGGAGGGGGGAATTATTCATTGTGGAAGGGGAGGGATGATTCAGTGTGGAGGGGAGAATTATTCAGTGTGGAAGGGGGGGAATTATTCAGTGTGGAAGGGGGGGAATTATTCAGTGTGGAAGAGGGGGAATTATTCAGTGTGGAAGGGGGGATTATTCAGTGTGGAAGGGGGGATTATTCAGTGTGGAAGGGGGGGAATTATTCATTGTGGAAGGGGGGGATTATTCAGTGTGGAAGGGGGGATTATTCAGTGTGGAGGGGAGGAATTATTCAATGTGGAATAGGGGGATTATTCAGTGTGGAAGGGGGGGATTTATTCATTGTGGAAGGGAGGAATTATTCAGTGTGGAAGGGAGGAATTATTCAGTTTTGAAGTGAGGAATTATTCAGTGTGGAAGGTGGGAATTATTCAGTGTGGAAGGGGGGGATTTATTCAGTGTGGAAGGGAGGATTATTCAGTGTGGAGGGGATGAATCATTCAGTGTGGAAGGGGGAGAATTATCCAGTGTGGAAGGGGGGAATTATTCAGTGTGGAAGGGGGGGAATTATTCAGTGTGGAAGGGGGGGAATTATTCAGTGTGGAAGGGGGGAGTTATTCAGTCTGGAAGGGGGGGAATTATTCAGTGTGGAAGGGGGGAATTATTCAGTGTGGAAGGGGGGAATTATTCAGTGTGGAAGAGGGGGATTATTCAGTGTGGAAGAGGGGGATTTATTCAGTGTGGAAGGGAGGAATTATACAGTGTGGAAGGGAGAAATTATTCAGTGTGAAGGGGAGGAATTATTCAGTGTGGAAGGGGGGGGATTATTCAGTGTGTTAGGGAGGAATTATTCAGTGTGGAAGGGAGGAATTATTCAGTGTGGAAGGGAGGAATTATTCAGTGTGGAAGGGGGGGGATTATTCAGTGTGGAAGGGGGGGGATTATTCAGTGTGTTAGGGAGGAATTATTCAGTGTGGAAGGGAGAAATTATTCAGTGTGGAAGGGAGGAATTATTCAGTGTGGAAGGGGGGGGATTATTCAGTTTGAAGGGGGGGGATTTATTCAGTGTGGAAGGGGGGGATTTATTCGGTGTGGAAAGGGAGGGATGATTCAGTGTGGAAGGGGGGGGATTTATTCATTGTGGAAGGGGAGGGATGATTCAGTGTGGAGGGGAGAATTATTCAGTGTGGGAGGGGGGAATTATTCAGTGTGGAAGGGGGGGAATTATTCAGTGTGGAAGGGGGGGATTATTCAGTGTGGAAGGGGGGGGATTATTCAGTGTGGAAGGGGGGATTATTCAGTGTGGAGGGGAGGAATTATTCATTGTGGAAGAGGGGGATTATTCAGTGTGGAAGGGGGGGATTTATTCATTGTGGAAGGGAGGAATTATTCAGTGTGGAAGGGAGGAACTATTCAGTTTTGAAGGGAGGAATTATTCAGTTTGGAAGGGGGGAATTATTCAGTGTGGACGGGGGGGATTTATTCAATGTGGAAGGGGGGATTATTCAGTGTGGAGGGGATGAATTATTCAGTGTAGAAGGGGGGGGGGATTATCCAGTGTGGAAGGGGGGGAATTATCCAGTGTGGAAGGGGGGAATTATTCAGTGTGGAAGGGGGGGAATTATTCAGTGTGGAAGGGGGGGAATTATTCAGTGTGGAAGGGGGGGAATTATTCAGTGTGGAAGGGGAGGAATTATTCAGTGTGGAAGGGGAGGAATTATTCAGTGTGGAAGGGGGGGATTTATTCAGTGTGGAAGGGGGGGAATTATTCAGTGTGGGAGGGGGGGGAATTATTCAGTGTGGGAGAGGGGGGAATTATTGAGTGTGGAAGGGGGGGATTATTCAGTGTGGAAGGGGGGGATTTATTCAGTGTGGAAGGGAGGAATTATACAGTGTGGAAGGGAGAAATTATTCAGTGTGAAGGGGAGGAATTATTCAGTGTGGAAGGGGGGGATTATTCAGTGTGGAAGGGAGGGATTATTCAGTGTGGAAGGGAGGAATTATTCAGTGTGGAAGGGAGGAATTATTCAGTGTGGAAGGGAGGAATTATTCAGTGTGGAAGGGGGGGAATTATTCAGTGTGAAAGGGGGGGGGTTTATTCATTGTGGAAGGGGAGGGATGATTCAGTGTAGAGGGGAGGGATTAGCTGCAGAGAAGCTGCAGCGCGCCGCCTCCAAGAGTTCATTTGTACTCGCGTCTTTCAGACACGAGTACAATTGAAGCTCTGACCGTCAGCTCAGAGTAACGTCAGAAGCGTGATCAGGTCATGTGATCACGCTGCTGATGTCACTCGCCGCCACCCAGAATAGAGAAAACCAGTGGTGTGTGTGTGTGTGTGTGGGGGGGGGGGGGGATATTTATTCAGTGTGGAAGGGGAGGGATTATTCATTGTGGAAGGGAGGAATTGTTCAGTGTCGAGGGGGGAATTATTCAATGTGGAAGGGGGAGAATTTTTCAGTGTGGAAGGGGGGGATTATTCAGTGTGAAGGGGGGGAATTATTCAGTGTAGAAGGGGGGGAATTATTCAGTGTGGAAGGGGGAGAATTTTTCAGTGTGGAAGGGGGGGAATAATTCAGTGTGGAAGGGGAGGAATTATTCAGTGTGGAGGGGGGAATTATTCAATGTGGAAGAAGGGGATTATTCAGTGTGGAATGGGGGGGTTTATTCAGTGTGGAAGAGGGGGATGATTCAGTGTGGAAGAGGGGGATGATTCAGTGTGGAAGAGGGGGATGATTCAGTGTGGAAGAGGGGGATGATTCAGTGTGGTAGGGGGGAATTATTCAGTGTGGAAGGGGGGAATTATTCAGTGTAGAGGGGAGAGATTATTCAGTGTGGAAAAGAGGAATTGTTCAGTGTGGAAGGGGGGGGGGGATTATTCAGTGTCGAAGGGGGGGGATTATTCAGTGTGGAAGGGGGGGAATTATTCAGTGTAGAGGGGAGAGATTATTCAGTGTGGAAAAGAGGAATTGTTCAGTGTGGAAGGGGGGGGATTATTCAGTGTGGAAGGGGGGGGATTATTCAGTGTGGAAGGGGGGGAATTATTCAGTGTGGAAGGGGGGGAATTATTCAGTGTGGAAAGGGGGGAATTATTCAGTGTGGAGGGGGGGAATTATTCAGTGTGGAAGGGGGGATTATTCAGTGTGGAGGGGAGGAATTATTCAGTGTGGAGGGGAGGAATTATTCAGTGTGGAGGGGAGGAATTATTCAGTGTGGAGGGGAGGAATTATTCAGTGTGGAGGGGAGGAATTATTCAGTGTGGAAGGGGGGATTATTCAGTGTGGAAGGGGGGAATTATTCAGTGTGGAAGGGAGGAATTATTCAGTGTGGAAGGGAGGAATTATTCAGTGTGGAAGGGGGGGATGATTCAGTGTGGAAGAGGGTGATGATTCAGTGTGGAAGAGGGGGATGATTCAGTGTGGAAAAGGGGGATGATTCAGTGTGGAAGGGGGGAATTCAGTGTGGAAGGGGGGAATTATTCAGTGTGGAGGGGGGGATTATTCAGTATAGATGGGTGGGATTATTCAGTGTGGAAAAGAGGAATTGTTCAGTGTGGAGGGGGGAATTATTCAGTGTGGAAGGGGGAGGATTATTCAGTGTGGAAGGGGGGGAATTATTCAGTGTGGAAGGGGGGGAATTATTCAGTGTGGAAGGGGGGATTATTCAGTGTGGAGGGGAGGAATTATTCAGTGTGGAAGGGGGGGATTATTCAGTGTGGAAGGGGGGGATTATTCAGTGTGGAAGGGAGAAATTATTCAGTGTGGAAGGGAGGAATTATTCAGTGTGGAAGGGGGGGGGATTTATTCGGTGTGGAAAGGGAGGGATGATTCAGTGTGGAAAGGGGGGGATTTATTCATTGTGGAAGGGGAGGGATGATTCAGTGTGGAGGGGAGAATTATTCAGTGTGGAAGGGGGGGGAATTATTCAGTGTGGAAGGGGGGGAATTATTCAGTGTGGAAGGGGGGATTATTCAGTGTGGAAGGGGGGGAATTATTCATTGTGGAAGGGGGGAATTATTCAGTGTGGAGGGGGGGATTTATTCAGTGTGGAAGGGGGGAATTATTCAGTGTGGAAGGGAGGAATTATTCAGTGTGGAAGGGGAGGGATTATTCAGTGTGGAAGGGGGGGAATTATTCAGTGTGGAAGGGGGGGAATTATTCAGTGTGGAAGGGGGGAATTATTCAGTGTGGAAGAGGGGGATTATTCAGTGTGGAAGGGGGAGATTTATTCAGTGTGGAAGGGAGGAATTATACAGTGTGGAAGGGAGAAATTATTCAGTGTGAAGGGGAGGAATTATTCAGTGTGGAAGGGGGGGATTATTCAGTGTGGAAGGGGGGGGGATTATTCAGTGTGGAAGGGGGGGGATTATTCAGTGTGGAAGGGAGGAATTATTCAGTGTGGAAGGGAGGAATTATTCAGTGTGGAAGGGAGGAATTATTCAATGTGGAAGGGGGGGGGATTATTCAGTGTGGAAGGGGGGGATTATTCAGTGTGTTAGGGAGGAATTATTCAGTGTGGAAGGGAGGAATTATTCAGTGTGGAAGGGAGGAATTATTCAGTGTGGAAGGGGGGGGATTATTCAGTGTGAAGGGGGGGGGTTTATTCAGTGTGGAAGGGGGGGATTTATTCGGTGTGGAAAGGGAGGGATGATTCAGTGTCGAAGGGGGGGGATTTATTCATTGTGGAAGGGGAGGGATGATTCAGTGTGGAGGGGAGAATTATTCAGTGTGGGAGGGGGGAATTATTCAGTGTGGAAGGGGGGGAATTATTCAGTGTGGAAGGGGGGATTATTCAGTGTGGAAGGGGGGGAATTATTCAGTGTGTAAGGGGGGGAATTATTCAGTGTGGAAGGGGGGGGATTATTCAGTGTGGAAGGGGGGATTATTCAGTGTGGAGGGGAGGAATTATTCAATGTGGAGGGGAGGAATTATTCAATGTGGAAGAGGGGGATTTATTCAGTGTGGAAGGGGGGGATTTATTCAGTGTGGAAGGGAGGAACTATTCAGTTTTGAAGGGAGGAATTATTCAGTTTGGAAGGGGGGAATTATTCAGTGTGGAAGGGGGGGATTTATTCAATGTGGAAGGGGGGGTTATTCAGTGTGGAGGGGATGAATTATTCAGTGTAGAAGGGGGGGGGGGGATTATCCAGTGTGGAAGGGGGGAATTATTCAGTGTGGAAGGGGGGGAATTATTCAGTGTGGAAGGGGGGAATTATTCAGTGTGGAAGGGGGGGAATTATTCAGTGTGGAAGGGGAGGAATTATTCAGTGTGGAAGGGGGGAATTATTCAGTGTGGAAGGGGGGGAATTATTCAGTGTGGAAGAGGGGGATTATTCAGTGTGGAAGGGAGGAATTATACAGTGTGGAAGGGAGAAATTATTCAGTGTGAAGGGGAGGAATTATTCAGTGTGGAAGGGGGGGATTATTCAGTGTGGAAGGGGGGGATTATTCAGTGTGTTAGGGAGGAATTATTCAGTGTGGAAGGGAGGAATTATTCAGTGTGGAAGGGAGGAATTATTCAGTGTGGAAGGGGGGAATTATTCAGTGTGAAAAGGGGGGGGATTTATTCATTGTGGAAGGGGAGGGATGATTCAGTATAGAGGGGAGGGATTAGCTGCAGAGAAGCTGCAGCGCGCCGCCTCCAAGAGTTCAATTGTACTCGCGTCTTTCAGACACGAGTACAATTGAAGCTCTGACCGTCAGCTCAGAGGAACGTCAGAAGCGTGATCAGGTCATGTGATCACGCTGCTGATGTCACTCGCCGCCACCCAGAATAGAGAAAACCAGTGGTGTGGGTGTGTGTGTGTGTGGGGGGGGGGGGGGATATTTATTCAGCGTGGAAGGGGAGGGATTATTCATTGTGGAAGGGAGGAATTGTTCAGTGTCGAGGGGAGAATTTTTCAGTGTGGAAGGGGGGGGATTATTCAGTGTGAAGGGGGGGAATTATTCAGTGTAGAAGGGGGGGGAATTATTCAGTGTGGAAGGGGGAGAATTATTCAGTGTGGAAGGGGGGAGAATTATTCAGTGTGGAAGGGGAGGAATTATTCAGTGTGGAGGGGAGGAATTATTCAGTGTGGAGGGGGGAATTATTCAATGTGGAAGAAGGGGGAATTATTCAGTGTGGAACGGGGGGGGTTTATTCAGTGTGGAAGAGGGGGATGATTCAGTGTGGAAGAGGGGGATGATTCAGTGTGGAAGAGGGGGATGATTCAGTGTGGAAGGGGGGAATTATTTAGTGTGGAAGGGGGGAATTATTCAGTGTGGAAAAGAGGAATTGTTCAGTGTGGAAGGGGGGGGATTATTCAGTGTGGAAGGGGAGGGATGATTTAGTGTGGAGGGGAGAATTATTCAGTGTGGAAGTGGGGGAATTATTCAGTGTGGAAGGGGGGATTATTCAGTGTGGAAGGGGGGGGAATTATTCAGTGTGGAGGGGGGGGATTTATTCAGTGTGGAAGGGAGGAATTATTCAGTGTGGAAGGGAGGAATTATTCAGTGTGGAAGGGGAGGGATTATTCAGTGTGGAAGGGGGAATTATTCAGTGTGGAAGGGGGGGAATTATTCAGTGTGGAAGGGGGGAATTATTGAGTGTGGAAGGGGGGGGGAATTATTGAGTGTGGAAGGGGGGAATTATTCAGTGTGGAAGGGGGGAATTATTCAGTGTGGAAGAGGGGGATTATTCAGTGTGGAAGGGGGGGATTTATTCAGTGTGTAAGGGAGGAATTATACAGTGTGGAAGGGAGAAATTATTCAGTGTGAAGGGGAGGAATTATTCAGTGTGGAAGGGGGGGGGATTATTCAGTGTGGAAGGGGGGGGATTATTCAGTGTGGAAGGGAGGAATTATTCAGTGTGGAAGGGAGGAATTATTCAGTGTGGAAGGGGGGGATTATTCAGTGTGGAAGGGGGGGGATTATTCAGTGTGGAAGGGGGGATTATTCAGTGTGGAGGGGAGGAATTATTCAATGTGGAAGAGGGGGATTATTCAGTGTGGAAGGGGGGGATTTATTCATTGTGGAAGGGAGGAATTATTCAGTGTGGAAGGGAGGAATTATACAGTGTGGAAGGGGGGGATTTATTCAGTGTGGAAGGGGGGATTATTCCGTGTGGGGGGGATGAATTATTCAGTGTAGAAGGGGGGGGGGAATTATCCAGTGTGGAAGGGGGGGAATTATTCAGTGTGGAAGGGGGGGAATTATTCAGTGTGGAAGGGGGGAATTATTGAGTGTGGAAGGGGGGGGGGAATTATTGAGTGTGGAAGGGGGGAATTATTCAGTGTGGAAGAGGGGGATTATTCAGTGTGGAAGAGGGGGATTATTCAGTGTGGAAGGGGGGGATTTATTCAGTGTGGAAGGGAGGAATTATACAGTGTGGAAGGGAGAAATTATTCAGTGTGAAGGGGAGGAATTATTCAGTGTGGAAGGGGGGGGATTATTCAGTGTGTTAGGGAGGAATTATTCAGTGTGGAAGGGAGGAATTATTCAGTGTGGAAGGGAGGAATTATTCAGTGTGGAAGGAAGGAATTATTCAGTGTGGAAAGGGGGGAATTATTCAGTGTGAAAGGGGGGGGGATTTATTCATTGTGGAAGGGGAGGGATGATTCAGTGTAGAGGGGAGGGATTAGCTGCAGAAAAGCTGCAGCGCGCCGCCTCCAAGAGTTCAATTGTACTCGCGTCTTTCAGACGCTCTGACCGTCAGCTCAGAGGAACGTCAGAAGCGTGATCAGGTCATGTGATCACGCTGCTGATGTCACTCGCCGCCACCCAGAATAGAGAAAACCAGTGGTGTGTGTGTGTGTGTGTGTGTGTGTGTGTGGGGGATATTTATTCAGTGTGGAAGGGGAGGGATTATTCATTGTGGAAGGGAGGAATTGTTCAGTGTGGAGGGGGGAATTATTCAATGTGGAAGGGGGAGAATTTTTCAGTGTGGAAGGGGGGTGGATTATTCAGTGTGAAGGGGGGTTATTATTCAGTGTAGAAGGGGGGGGAATTATTCAGTGTGGAAGGGGGGGAATTATTCAGTGTGGAAGGGGGGGAATTATTCAGTGTGGAGGGGGGAATTATTCAGTTTGGAAGGGGGGATTATTCAGTGTGGAGTGGAGGAATTATTCAGTGTGGAAGTGGGGATTATTCAGTGTGGAAGGGAGGAATTATTCAGTGTGGAAGGGAGGAATTATTCAGTGTGGAAGGGAGGAATTATTCAGTGTGGAAGGGAGGAATTATTCAGTGTGGAAGGGAGGAATTATTCAGTGTGGAAGGGGGGGAATTATTCAGTGTGGAAGGGGGGGAATTATTCAGTGTGGAAGGGGGGGAATTATTCAGTGTGTTAGGGAGGAATTATTCAGTGTGGAAGGGAGGAATTATTCAGTGTGGAAGGGGGGGAATTATTCAGTGTGGAAGGGGGGGAATTATTCAGTGTGGAAGGGGGGGAATTATTCAGTGTGGAAGGGGGGGAATTATTCAGTGTGAAGGGGGGGGGATTTATTCATTGTGGAAGGGGAGGGATGATTCAGTGTAGAGGGTAGGGATTAGCTGCAGAGAAGCTGCAGCGCGCCGCCTCCAAGAGTTCAATTGTACTCGCGTCTTTCAGACGCTCTGACCGTCAGCTCAGAGGAACGTCAGAAGCGTGATCAGGTCATGTGATCACGCTGCTGATGTCACTCGCCGCCACCCAGAATAGAGAAAACCAGTGGTGTGTGTGTGTGTGTGTGTATGGGGGGGGGGATATTTATTCAGTGTGGAAGGGGAGGGATTATTCATTGTGGAAGGGAGGAATTGTTCAGTGTGGAGGGGGGAATTATTCAATGTGGAAGGGGGAGAATTTTTCAGTGTGGAAGGGGGGGATTATTCAGTGTGGAAGGGGGGGATTATTCAGTGTGGAAGGGGGGGATTATTCAGTGTGGAAGGGGGGGAATTATTCAGTGTGGAAGGGGGGGGAATTATTCAGTGTGGAAGGGGGGGATTATTCAGTGTGGAGGGGAGGAATTATTCAGTGTGGAAGGGGGGGATTATTCAGTGTGGAGGGGAGGAATTATTCAGTGTGGAAGTGGGGGATTATTCAGTGTGGAGGGGGAATTCAGTGTGGAAGGGGGGGGATTATTCAGTGTGGAGGGGAGGAATTATTCAGTGTGGAGGGGGGAATTATTCAATGTGGAAGAGGGGGATTATTCAGTGTGGAAGGGGGGGATTTATTCAGTGTGGAAGGGGGGGGGGAATTATTCAGTGTGGAAGGGGGGAATTATTCACTGTGGAAGGGGGGAATTATTCACTGTGGAAGGGGGGAATTATTCAGTGTGGAAGGGGGGGATTATTCAGTGTGGAAGGGGGGGAATTATTCAGTGTGGAAGGGGGGGGAATTATTCAGTGTGGAAGGGGGGAATTATTCAGTGTGGAAGGGGGGGATTATTCAGTGTGGAAGGGGGGGATTATTCAGTGTGGAGGGGGAATTCAGTGTGGAAGGGGGGGGATTATTCAGTGTGGAGGGGAGGAATTATTCAGTGTGGAGGGGGGAATTATTCAATGTGGAAGAGGGGGATTATTCAGTGTGGAAGGGGGGGATTTATTCAGTGTGGAAGGGGGGGGGAATTATTCACTGTGGAAGGGGGGAATTATTCACTGTGGAAGGGGGGAATTATTCACTGTGGAAGGGGGGAATTATTCACTGTGGAAGGGGGGGTTATTCACTGTGGAAGGGGGGAATTATTCAGTGTGGAAGGGGGGGAATTATTCAGTGTGGAAGGGGGGGAATTATTCAGTGTGGAAGGGGGGATTTATTCAGTGTGGAAGTGGGGGAATTATTCAGTGTGGAAGGAAGGATTAATCAGTGTGGAAAGGGGGATATTTATTCAGTGTGGAAGGGAGGAATTATTCAGTGTGGCAGGGAGAAATTATTCAGTGTGATGGGGAGGAATTATTCAGTGTGGAAGGGGTGGGGATTATTCAGTGTGGAAGGGAGATATTATTCAGTGTGGAAGGGAGAAATTATTCATTGTGGAAGGGAGAAATTATTCAGTGTGGAAGGGAGAAATTATTCAGTGTGGAAGGGAGGAATTATACAGTGTGGAAGGGAGAAATTATACAGTGTGGAAGGGGGGGAATTATTCACTGTGGAAGGGGGGGGGATTATTCACTCTGGAAGGGGGGGAATTATTCAGTGTGGAAGGGGGGGATTTATTCAGAGTGGAAGGGGGGGATTTATTCAGAGTGGAAGGGGGGATTTATTCAGTGTGGAAGGGGGGGAATTATTCAGTGTGGAAGGATGGATTAATCAGTGTGGAAAGGGGGATATTTATTCAGTGTGGAAGGGGGGTCTTATTCAGTGTGGAAGGGGGGCATTATTCAGTGTGGAAGGGGGGCATTATTCAGTGTGGAGGGAGGAATTAATCAGTGTGGAAAGGGGGATATTTATTCAGTGTGGAAGGGGGGGAATTATTCAGTGTGGAAGGGGGGGGAATTATCCAGTGTGGAAGGGGGGAATTATTCAGTGTAGAAGGGGAGGAATTATTCAGTGTGGAAGGGGGGGATTATTCAGTGTGGAGGAGGGAATTCACTGTGGAAGGGGGGATTTATTCAGTGTGGAAGGGAGGAATTATTCAGTGTGGAGGGGGGAATTCACTGTGGAAGGGGGGATTTATTCAGTGTGGAAGGGGGGGAATTATTCAGTGTGGAAGGGGGGGAATTATTCAGTGTGGAAGGGGGGGAATTATTCAGTGTTTAAGGGGGGATTTATTCAGTGTGGAAGAGGGGGATTATTCAGTGTGGAAGAGGGGGATTATTCAGTGTTGAGAGGAGGAATTATTCATTGTGGAAGGGGGGGATTAGTCAGTGTGGAAGGGGGGGATTATTCAGTGTGGAAGGGGGGTGGATTTATTCAGTGTGGAAGGAAGGATTAATCTGTGTGGAAGGGGGGGATTATTCAGTGTGGAGGGGGGATATTTATTCAGTGTGCAGGGGGGGTATGTATTCAGTGTGGAGAGGGACAGTGTGTGGGTCATATTTTGTGCAGGGAATAGAGTGAAGTGCAATTTTTTATTCAGGGGCTCAGCATGGGGCAGATATTTTTATTGAGGAGCATTATAATGACTCTGCTATCTTTAAAGGCATTGTGTGGGGATGTGCTGCAGACGACAGGAGAAGATGGAGTCTACAGAGAATAGCTGTAGATATGAAAAGTCATCATGGCGTCTGGACAAGAGGAAGAAAAGAAAGCGAATGACTCCAATCAAAGACAACGTCATCTATCAGGTACCGGGATGTAAAAAATGTTTGTGATACTGACTAATTGTCATGTTTTTATTTATGTTCGGAGCATTAAAGGGGTTGTCAATGTTTGTGATGAGTCTGCAGTCATTCTAAGTGACTGCAGACTCCTGACTTCTCACAGTGCATATTGCACGCTGTCAGGATTCTCTCGTGCCTGTGATTGGTATACATGCAGTCATGTGCCGACTAGACTTGTGTGGCCTCACTCAGTGAACATGAATTGAGTGAGGTCGGTCACATCTAGTCAGAATGTGGCCAGAAGTATATAAATCGCATACTTGTGCTGATATGACCGTCCACTCTTGACACCGGCAAGGGAGAATCTTAAAAGTGTGCAGTGCGCACTGTGAGAATTCAGAAGCCCGCAGTCACATAGAAGACTGCAGACTTTCATCTCAAACCTGGACAAGCTCTTTAATTTTAAAATAATTTCCTGCACCCAAGCCAAGCAGAGTGTAATATACTGTCATGGCCAAAAGTATTGAGAATGAGACAAATAGTAATTTTTCCAAAGTTTACTGCTTCATTTTTTGTAATGGCAATTTGCATATACTCCTGAATGTCAAAGAGTGATCAGCTTAACAGCAATTACTGTACTTGCAAAGTCAATATTTGCCCAGAAAATGAACTTTAACCCCCAAAACACATTTCAACATCATTGCAGTCCTGCCTTAAAAGGAGCAGCTAACATCGTTTTAGTGATTGATCCATTAACACAGGTGTGGGTGTTGATGAGTACAGGGCTGGCAATCAATCAGTCATGATTAAGTAAGAATGACATCACTGGACACTTTAAAAGGAGGCTGGTTCTTGGTATCATTGTTTCTCTTCAGTTAACCATGGTTATCTCTAAAGAAACACGTGCAGCGATCATTGCACTGCACAAAAATGGCCTAACAGGGAAGAGTATCGCAGCTACAAAGATTGCACCTCAGTCAACAATCTATCGCATCATCAAGAACTTCAAGGAGAGAGCTTCCATTGTTTTCAAAAAGGCTCCAGGGCGCCCAAGAAAGACCAGCAAGCGCCAGGACCGTATCTTAAAACTGTTTCAGCTGCGGGATCGGACTACCAGCAGTGCCGAGCTTGCTCAGGAATGGCAGCAGGCTGGTGTGAGTGCTTAGGCACGCACTGTGAGGCGGAGACTCTTTGAGCAAGGGCTGGTTTCAAGGAGGGCAGCAAAGAAGCCACTTCTCTCCAGAAAAAACATCAGGGACCGACTGATATTCTGCAAAAGGTACAGGGAGTGGACTGCTGAGGACTGGGGCAAAGTCATTTTCTCTGATGAATCCCCTTTTCGATTGTTTGGGACATCTGGAAAACAGCTTATTCGGAGAAGAAGAGGTGAGCGCTACCACCAGTCTTGTCTCATGCCAACTGTAAAGCATCCTGAAACCATTCATGTGTGGGGTTGCTTCTCAGCCAAGGGAATCGGCTCACTCACAGTCTTGCCTAAAAACACAGCCATGAATAAAGAATGGTACCAGAATGTCCTCCAAGAGCAACTTCTCCCAACCGTCCAAGAGCAGTTTGGCACCCAAAAATGCCTTTTCCAGCATGATGGAGCACCTTGCCATAAAGCAAAGGTGATAACAAAATGGCTCATGGAACAAAACATAGAGATTTTGGGTCCATGGCCTGGAAACTCCCCAGATCTTAATCCCATTGAGAACTTGTGGTCAATCATCAAGAGACGGGTGGACAAACAAAACCCAACAAATTCTGGCAAAATGCAAGCATTGATTATGCAAGAATGGACTGCTATCAGTCAGGATTTGGTCCAAAAGTTGATTGAGAGCATGCCAGGGAGAATTACAGAGGTCTTGAAGAAGAAGGGGCAACACTGCAAATATTGACTTGCTGCATTAACTCATTCTAACTGTCAATATAACCTATTGGTACTCATAATATGATTGCAATTATATTTCTGTATGTGATATAAACATCAGACAAACACTAATAAAAACCAGAGGCCAGCAGATCATGTGAAAATATAATTTTGGTGTCAATCTCAAAACTTTTGGCCATGACTGTACTCACTGTCGGGATTCAGCTCTGCTTGCTGATTCCAATTGAACTGTGATGGACCCCCTGCTATCAGGATATTAACTTTTTTACATCGAATACCTCTCAGTTACTTGATACACTAACCTGTTCAATACAAGGAAGAAGTGGATTACCACATGTTGAATTGATGTACACAGCACTTTATAAGAGGTATTGTCGAGCAATTATATCCCTGTTGTTAGTACATTGATTGCAATTAATAGCATCTAGTGAGAAATACTAGCAAACTTAGAGTCTGATATTGATGTCATATTCAATTTGTTTCGCAACTTAATTGGATTTACACATGGTAGTACATATCAACCTGCATTAGAACTACAAGATTATGTATATGTACCGTAAACTCCGGCATAAATAACAAATATACACGTCCAGTTTATATTTGTATAGGAAGGTACTATAAGGTTACTAACCTATTTTGTGCACAGTACGCTATTCTTAGAGATTTTTTTGCACGTATTGCTCTATAATCCCTGAAAGAGGAAGCATTCAGATAACCCCATCACTTCCTTCTAAGCGCAGATTCACTATTTTATATTTATTTTCAATTTTCAGCGACAAGTGGATTAGTCGGATTACCTGCAGCTAGGTTAGGAGACTAGTCAGGAGAGCCATTGTGGTCATTCATATTTAGTCATTCACATTTCCCATATTTTCCATCTGGCCCAGACCGACATGACAACTTCTTCCAGCCAGGATGCGGCTGCAGAGATCACAACAAAGACACATCTGACTTCTCACATTTCCTGCACCGTCCCCATCTATCACCATCACCAACATGCACAAACTCCTCATCCTACTAATACCCCAATACTGAGCTGCTACACCTACTGCATGGTACTGTATTCCCTCTAGATGGTAAAACAAACCTCTAGAATACATTAATACCCCGTGCAAGTGCCCTAGAAAACAGTGCCCACATTTTGTCCCCTAAAAAGTAATAATGCCCTCTGGTTATTTTGACTCTCAAAGGGGCACACAGAGTGCCCCTATAACAATAAGTGCCCACTTAACAGATGGGTACCGAATAAACTGTAAGTTCAGTTTCCAGATGCAAGAGTCCCATTTATACAGGACGATGAGCTGCCAAGATCAATAATCTTTTGTACAGCACAAAAGATGATTTTACCCGATGAACCAGTGCTTTTCTCATTCATCGGGATTTACAGCCTGACTAAACTACTCAGTTATCTGGAAATGAGCATTCCCAGGAACACTTTCATGATAATTCCACAGAGTAAATAGACCTGAGGGTTGCAGAAAAGGGAGGATATACACTGCAGCGTTAACAGGAGTGGGGGGGCTTCATAGTGAAACTTAGAAGGGGGTGTGATAAAATGAAATGCATCCCCATCCTATCAATTGTTGTCAATAATGTTACAATAGTGAAACATTTCTGGTGTGAGTTAATCCACAACTTTTAATTAATTTATCGGGGGGGGGGGTGGGGGTGGTGCTTCACCAAGCTCCGTTCTGGCCTGGATCTTCGGGGAAACTGGCCAAAACTGGTGTGAGAACGCCAAAAGTCGCAAATTTGTTGCTCAAAAATTTAGCAACATTTGAAGGTGTTTTACTCCAGTATTTTCCCAAAGTACCCAACTCATCTGATTGAAGTCAGTTTTCTTTTTTATTGCCTTGTGGTATTTGCTGCTATTTCTTTTTGCACCAAATTCTTCAAAATGGCGCTTGTGGTTCATGAATGAAACATGCTTTTTTTTTTTTTTCTAACTTCAACCAAATTTTAGCAACTCTTAAGCACTATAAGTCACACATCCTTTAAAAAGTTTAAAAAAATGCACCAAATTGAAAACTTAGCCAGAAAACGTATTCCAGGCCGTAACAGGAGTGAGATGCACAAAAAAAAAAGTATGAAAGTATGAAAGTATAGAAAATGAATCTGTCTAAAACATCTGGATAAGTAGCGTTGTCGAAGAAAAATTCAAAGACTTAAAAGGGAAAGACAACTTTAAAAAATGGTGCAAAAATGTATCGAAAACAAAAAGGGGCTAAAATTCTAAAGCCACTAAAAAGGAGCAAATTACTCTGGAGAAACAGCAATGATGAATTGGATCTATAGAGCATTATCCTAGTTTAGATCGCCACAGTGCGACAGCTTCACACAACAGCGACAATCACATCACCCTGGTGGCTAAATCAATGGTGTCAACTTTACTACCGCCTACGAAGTCAGTGAATTGTAAAGTTCCTTAGTATCTAAAACGCTAAAGATCCGAATTTCCTAGATTCCTCTTTCTTTGCTTTCAAAGTATGTCAACAAAAGTGCCCCACAAACACTGTAAGGTACCCACACAGTGAATTCCTCCACAGTACCCTCCACATACACAGTATGATGACCCTACTGTACCCCACCCCTCAACTCCACTGGAAAAGTATGGTGACCCAAACACAATATGATCCCCCAACTGTGACCTTCACACAGCCCTCCATGCACTATAATGGCTCCCACACCTCTCCACACTGTATAATGACCCCCACACAAACCTTCACATTGTATAATTTCTTGCAAATAATATAGAGGCTCCCACATAGCCCTCCAAATATTATATCAGCCCCTACATAGCCTTGCATATAGTATAATGCACCCACAGTCCTTCATATTATTATTATTAATTATTATTATTATTATTAATAATTTATATAGCGCCATTGATTCCATGGCGCTGTACATAAGAAGGGTTTCATACCAAATACAGATATCACTTACAGTAAACAAACTAACAATGATAGACTGGTACGGAGGGAAGAGGACCATATATAGTATAATGCACTCCCCATAGGCCTGTATATAGTATAATGAACCCCATAGTCCTCCATAAAGTATAATGCAGTCCCCATAGTCCACCATACAGTATTCTGGCCACCACAATGTTCTCACTGATTTAAAAAAAATATATAATACTCACCTCTCCTCCGCGTTCCCCCACTGCTTCAGTCTCTGCAGCGAGCGTTTTGAAGCGCCGCACATCTAAGCACAGTGGGCACCATGTAGTGACGTCATCGTGACATCAGAAGCAGAGGAAAAATGATGGGAGAGGGAGCCTCAGCATTATTGCTTTAAACTGTATCGACATCCAGGATAGCATGGTGAGTTACTAGAGTCGAAGACCACCCTGATTGGGTACACCTTGTCGTGGTGGGATGGTTATTATGGTTTTTTTTGGGTCAAAAAATAGGGTCAACTAAGTTATTTACATTTATTACTATTATTTACTCACTACAGGGTATCTTTTTATTCTAAGTTTTTATGCTTTTTTAGGTAGAATTTAACGAGCACGGCAATAAAATTAAGGAGGGGTGTTGTGATGGCTGGAAATCACATGCCGCTGCATTTTTTAGTCTTACCAACCGATCCCAGAAACTAAGCTAGAATGACCCCTACTCCAACAGAGTTAACATTATAGAAGGAAAGGAAAGCCCATTTAATAGAAATATTAGGGCTTCCTTGATGCAGAAAATATCTAAATTTTACTACGTTGCATTAACAGCTCTTTTCCAATGGATATTATAGTTAATGCTAGCATATAAAATATAAAATGCTCTGTAAACCTCCCCCCTTCAAAAAAAAAAGACGACAACAACATATAAAGAAAATGAAAAACAGATGTCATTACCAAGTCATGCCAACGCTTCAAAGAGTGATCTGAAAATGAAGAAGAGGTAATTTTGCGAGGGGATCATATAGCAGATTTTATTGTCGAAAACCAAAGGCTCACGACAAGTAGAAGCGGTAGATTTTAGCCTCAGCTCAAATGACTATTAGCACAGATGCCAAGTTCAAAGACTCGTATCCATTAAATGACTCTGCCATTATGGTTGGCAGGTTCCTATTGAATGCCATTAAAAATCTGCTTCTGTGGTGATCAATGAATTTCTGCTGAATGGTGCAACCCGCGTCCTTCAACTAAACTTCGTCAGGATCACAGCGCACGGGCTGAATGCTGTACACATGTGGATAGAAAGAAGGATAAAAGGAGACACTGAAAAGGTTTATCGTTTTACAAAACCTAACATCTTATTGGTACAGATGTTTTTTTTTTTACATTTTGTAGGAACTTTGGCTCCATAGGTCTCGGGAAAGCTGGAGGCATCTGGACATTTCTCTAACAGTGGCCGTTACTGGAGAAATGTGTTATTACATCAAAATGGTCACACTATCTACAACAGCAGATCGCCATCAGGACTCTACAAAGGCTACTACTAGACAGCCGGATCTCGACAGCTAAACAACAACCAACTGGCACCATGCAAGCCGATCAGAGGTTTAATAGCCTGGTTAAGCAGGATGACTGCACTTCCATGCACACAGAATGATTATTAATACGGTTGTTTTGTGCACATCGAATATCATTGTTATCGTCAGCACATGACCTGATTACACAAGATGTGCTGCCGAGAATGATAGGCAGACCGCTTGACCTGATTGCACAGGATGATGTGCTGCCGAGAATGTTGCCTTGTGGTATTTGGTGCTATTTCTTTTTGCACCAAATTCTTCAAAATGGCGCTTGTGGTTCATGAACGAAACATGCTTTTTTTTTTCTAACTTCAACCAAATGTTTGCAACTCTTAAGCACTATAAGTCACACATCCTTTAAAAAGTTTCAAAAAAATGCACCAAATTGAAAACTTAGCCAGAAAACGTATTCCAGGCCGTAACAGGAGTGAGATGCACAAAAAAAAAAAAAAAAAGTGTGAAAGTATAGAAAATGAATCTGTCTAAAACATCTGGATAAGTAGCGTTGTCGAAGAAAAATTCAAAGACTTAAAAGGGAAAGACAACTTTAAAAAATGGTGCAAAAATGTATCGAAAACAAAAAGGGGCTAAAATTCTAAAGCCACTAAAAAGGAGCAAATTACTCTGGAGAAACAGCAATGATGAATTGGATCTATAGAGCATTATCCTAGTTTAGATCGCCACAGTGCGACAGCTTCACACAACAGCGACAATCACATCACCCTGGTGGCTAAATCAATGGTGTCAACTTTACTACCGCTTACGAAGTCAGTGAATTGTAAAGTTCCTTAGTATCTAAAACTCTAAAGATCCGAATTTCACTGGGAAACATTTAAGCATCTTTTTTTCCCCCATAAACATCCATGTGGCATTTATGTAAATATTCTTCTAATGCTGAACACAGTGAAGGTCACACATTACACAGCGGAGGAACATTGCCAGCAGCTTTAGTACCATTTACAGCTTGCAGGCTTTCAGGTTTGCCTCATTCTTCTAACAGGATGTGATTTTCACCGTCTTATTTGCACTTATGCCGAGGAACGCATTTCTAGAAGCGCTGCTTGCAAATGTAATTAAAAGTTTCAGAAATACCCGATGTCCCTGTACATTATAACAAGCTATAAATAATGTCCGTGTGAGCCATCTCCTAGGAGAGAAGCGATCTGAGAAAAGTAATTGTACACCCGGAGAAGAATGAGCATTGGCACCATATCTAATGTTTGGGGTTCGGTTTTTCATGTCGGGGGTTGTCCACTTAATCATTTTGAAAGGATGCGTTAAAAAAAAAAAATTAAAAAAGTGATGTTCACTCTCTCCGATCTCCCACAGCTCCCCTTTGGTCTCTACCTCCTGGTTCCAATCTTGACACATTGTAAATGCCAAAAAATGCCCATCCAGCCAATCACTGGTGGAGGCGGGTGCTCACTGTGGTCAATGATTGGCTGAACAGACACTTCCTGCCATATCCAGATGGAACAAGGAAGCAAAAACAAAAAGGACCAATTAGGCAATTAGGAATTAGAAATAGACCTGGAGATCGATAAAATGTTATTTTTGTTTTTTTTTAAAGTTCCAACTATTTTTTTTTTTTTTATAAAATGATTTTTATTCTAAAATGATTTTTATTCATCGAACACCACCATTAAACACAGGTTTAGCCATTGTGGACAAAGGCAATGCTTGAATCCTATTGACTCCGTGATGTACTAATAAACAACCAATGCTGATCCAGGACCAACAGACAAGGTATAGAATCAAATAAAAGCACCATAATTGGTGATTAAAAGGGAGAAAGTCAAGGAATTTTGACCTGATTAAAAGAAAAAGTAGGCTCAATCTGGTCCCGTAGGCTAGGAATCCCAATGACTCCTCTGCCACAAATGAGGAGAGTAGCAGAATGCATAACATGAAGGTGCCTGTGCCCTCTGGACTTGAGGGACCTAGATTTGGGTAAGCATAATCTGTAATTTGCACAGGGGAAGGAGAAGTTCAAATAGGGGTCTACTGTGGCTCTTTGGCCATAGGAATCACTGACTCGTGAACTCTGTCCCAAGTGTGAAACTTTTGTAGACTCCATCAGGGACCGAGGAGGACAACAACAACAAGTTTGCTGAGACTATCGTACACATCGAGAAAATTGTGACACCTTGGAATCAGAGGAACTAGAGCACATATCTATTCATAGTTTATTCTTTTATATAAATGTTTGTGCTTTTTGCTACCTATACAGATCCAAGAATGCAGATAATAAATCATAGCTGGTATGAAATTCATGGGTGGAGCATGCGCCAATAAGCCATTCTACCTGCGCTACAATCTTTATGTGTGATCTAGGGTAACTGACCCATACTAAAAAGGATAATAATATTGATACATATATCAACATTGGTTTGGTGGGGATCTGACACCTCCAAGAATCAGCTGTTTGCAGGTACCGCTGCAGCCAGATGTACACCATGTACAGAGTACCACAGCTCGGCGCACTGTGTAGTGGCCATTCTCCAGTACTGCTGCAGCCAGATGTACACCATGTACAGAGCACCACAGCTCGGCGCACTGTGTAGTGGCTGTTCTCCGATACCGCTGCAGCCAGATGTACACCATGTACAGAGCACCACAGCTCGGCGCACTATGTAGTGGCCATTCTCTGGTACTGCTGCAGCCAGATGTACACCGTGTACAGAGCACCACAGCTCGGAGCACTGTGTAGTGGCCGTTCTCCGATACCGCTGCAGCCAGATGTACACCATGTACAGAGCACCACAGCTTGGCGCACTGTGTAGTAGCCATTCTCTGGTACCGCTGAAGCCAATGTACACCGTGTACAGAGCACCACAGCCCCGTGCACTGTGTAGTGGCTGTTCTCCGATACCGCTGCAGCCAGATGTACACCATGTACAGAGCACCACTGCTCCGCGCACTGTATAGTGGCCATTCTCCGGTACCGCTGCAGCCAGATGTACATCGTGTACAGAGCAACACAGCTCCGTGCACTGTGTAGTGGCTGTTCTCCGGAACTTCTGCAGCCAGATGTACACCATGTACAGAGCACCACTGCTCCGTGCACTGTGTAGTGGCCATTCTCCGGTACCGCTGCAGCCAGATGTACACCGTGTACAGAACACCACAGCTTGGCGCACTGTGTAGTGGCCATTCTCCAGTACCGCTGCAGCCAGATTTACATTGTGTATAGAGCACCACTGCTCCGCGCACTGTGTAGTGGCCATTCTCCGGTACCGCTGCAGCCAGATGTACATCGTGTACAGAGCAACACAGCTCCGTGCACTGTGCAATGGCTGTTCTCCGGAACTGCTGCAGCCAGATGTACACCGTGTACAGAGCACCACAGCTTCACGCACTGTGTAGTGGCCGTTCTCCGGTACTGCTGATCAGCTCCTTTTAAATAAAGTAGGAGCAAAGCTGCAGTATCCACAAATGGCCACTACACCATGTATGGAGCTGTGACGTTCTGGCTCTGTACAGCACACATCAGACTACGGCGGGACCTGACAACAGCAGATCAATGGGAGTGTTGGGTGTCAGAACGACACTGATCTGATATTGATGACCTTTCCTAATGATAGCCCTTCAAAGACAAAATTCTTGGACAACCCCTTAAAAATCAGTTGCAGCTGAACTACTGCAGCTTTTAGCAATGAAATAAATACTAGTACAAAGCCGTCTGAATTTATTCATTGTCCTGTATAACGAGTAGTCTAATTTTATGTACCGAGTGCACTTAGATGTATTTATTAGTGCACAAAGTACGTGTTAGCAGTTTATACGTAAAATCCATCCAGCGGATACACAGATTCACATTAAGAGCTCACAAAATGTGCTGACCACTGAAGGAAATGAAATAAGTGATTAAATTCATGTATCAAAAGCAACAGCGAACATGTTCATGAATATTTACAGTGTCTTTAGGAGAATTTTCCATAAACGTATCGCTTCACGAAAGATGGCCATGTATCATTTGTTTGCGCTGACAACCCAGTAGTAGCTCATTACGGATTTACTTGATGCCATTCTTCATTGCTCGTCCTGCAGCATCATATGTCTTGGGTGATCAGGCGTTATATGGAAACTATAACAAAGAAAATGACGGCACTTCCACTATAAGAAATAGGTGTGAACAGGTGCTTACTAAGAGGAGCTACCCCCATATACAATGAAAAAACAAAGTAGCACTCTGTAACGCTGAGTATGTGAATATGTAGTATGAAATATGAATAGCGTTACTGCTGTAGAAAATAGAAATAAATGTAAAATATTTGGAAAATTTTTGCGCGTGTAAATATGAAGTATGAAATATGAATAGCATTACTGCTGTAGAATCTAGAAATAAATGAGAAATCTTAGCACATAAATTGGCCAATTCATGTGTACCTGACAGCCGCGATAAGGCATTTCTCGATGTCAGGACCTACCAATGTGAATACCTCTCTAAGGGACATCAGTCTGCTTATGTGTGGGAAAGTAAGATCCTGATGCAATTAAAACCACCTGCGGCATGGGGGTGGAGTGCTCAGTCAAAGCTTAAATCTAAGCATTTGGACTGTAATGTTTGGAAACTATAGGCATTTGGACTGTAATGATGGTGTCAAATAGGTGATCAGAAGCAGGGGCGCAATAATAGTGGGGGCAGAGCTTGCAGTTGCACACGTGCCTTGGAGTCTAGGGGGCACAAAAGGCCCCTTTGGCTAATGTAAAAATACCAATACTATTACAGAACCATGATAGATGGAGGCAATGTTAGAGATTTTGCATTGAGGCCTTGAAACGTCAAGTTACACCATTGGACTATGGTGTAGAGGGCAATAAAGCAAGATAATTAAAAATATTAGTAAACACAATAAGTCATTATCAGCCTCAGGGTACGCACAGCCATTTAGAGAGGATTGAAGCCCCTGTTGGACCCTTTGCAATTGGATGGTGAGTAGAGCTGAGCGGATCGTTTTGCGTAACCCTGGTTCACGGTCCAGGTCAGAGCTCTTCTTATGATTTGCTCTGCTAGCATGTCATCCCCTGTGTACCAAAGATGCACAGATGTTGTCACAGCAGGCCAGGGAATCAGGCGCCGCACTGAGGAACCCAGAAGGTCAGAATATTTGCTCAGCTCCTGTTCACGGCCAGAGATCATTCCCCTAGACCATGGTTGCGTGAAGCAATCGGCTCATCTCTAGTGGTGACCACTAGCGATGAATGAACGTGCTCGGTTAAGGGGTTAAACGAGCACGCTTGGGTGCTTGCTGAGTAGTTTCGGCGTGCTCGAAAACTATGTCCGAGTTGCCGCGGCTGCATGTCTTAAGGCTGTACGGCAAACCTGAATGTGTGGCGGCTGTCTAACAGCCGTGAGACATGCAGCTGTGGTGACTCAAACATTATTATTTATTTACATTCTACAGGATGGTGGTGAAGGAGACAGTAGGTTGTGGGGTTGCAGTAGCTCCAGTGTTGTTGAGGTGGCAGCGAGGTCATGGCAGGCTGTAAGCTTTCCTGAAGAGATGGGTTTTCAGGTTCCATCTGAAGGATCCAAATGTGGAGGCTAATCAGACGTGTTGAGGCACAGAATTCCAGAGGATGGGGGATATTCGGGAGAAGTCTTGGAGGCAATTGGGTGAGGAATGAATAAGTGTGGAAGAGAGAAGGAGGTCTTGGGAGGACCGGAGATTACATAAGAGAATATATCAGGAGATTAGTTCAGAGATGTATGGAGGAGAAAGGTTATGGATGGCTTTGTAAGTCATTGTGAGTAGTTTGAACTGGATACACTGGGCAATTGGGAGCCAGTGAAGGGATTTGCAAAGGGGGGTAGCAGAGGAGTAGCGAGGCGAGAGATGAACTAGCAGAGTTAAGGATGGACTGGAGAGGTGCGAGAGTGTTAGCAGGTAGGCCACAGAGGAGGATGTTGCAGTAGTCGAGGCGGGAGATGATGAGGGCATGCACAAGCAGTTTAGTAGATTGAGGGTTGAAGAAAGGACGGATTCTGGAAATATTTTTGAGCTGGAGGCGACAGGAGGTGGCAAGAGTTTGGATGTGTGATTTGAAGGACAGGGCAGGGTCAAGGGTTACTCTGAGGCAGCAGATTGCCGGTACAGGGGAAAGTGTGAGGTCATTTATTGTGATAGAAAGATCAGGTAGGGAAGATACGCGACATGGAGGAAAAATAATGAGTTCAGATTTGTCCGCATTGAGCTTGAGGAAGCGAGAGGAGGAGGAGGATATGGCTCATAGACATGCTGGGGTACTTGACAGCAGAGAGGTGACGTCTGGGCCAGAGAGGTAGATCTGAGTGTCATCAGTGTACAGATGGTACTGGAAGCCATGGTACTGCATGAGCTGTCCCAAGCCAAAGGTATAGATTGAGAAGAGTAGGGGTCCTAGGACAGAGTCTTGATGGACTCCAACAGAGAGAGGGCAGGATGAGGAGGTAGTGGTGGAGTGGGAGACGCTAAATGTGTGGTTGGAAAGGTATGAGGAGATCCAGGATAGGGAAAGGTTTTTGATGCCAATGGAACAGAGGATCTGTAGTAGGAGGTTTCGGCGTGCTCGAAAACTACTTGGTTACCACCCTACCCTGCTCGGCTAACCCCATAACCAAGCATGTTCGCTCATAATTAGTGACTCCCTGTGTAGGACTATCTTCTACATGGGATATGCATTGTTAGCAACATAGGAAGTAGAAAATTAATCTAACTGGTAACATAAAAAATGACAAAGAAAGTGAGGCATTTTGCAAATGTTAACTTTGCTCCGAAGTTGCATGCTACTGTACGAGAATTATAGTGGAGATGTGAAAGGATCACCATTGGGACTTCCTCACACTAATGGAGATCCCAAAGAACCCTGTATGACAGGAGCTGTAGTGAGCATGTGCGACCACTACTCCATTCACTGTCTATGGTAATGGTGGTCTCACATACTCACTACTGTTCCATTTACACAGGGAACTTTGGACCCACCTTTTGGGGATCCATGGGGTCTCAGTAGCCAGATCCCAGTGAAAATAGGTGATAGATGTTAATAGGATAACTCTTTTAAGAATAGCCAAGACATACTCAACTGACTTCAGTCACGACATGGCACGTGCACTACTGCCACTCCATGCAAAGTTCATGCTTTGAGGCGTAATGGGGGCTTGGCACCCCACTTCCAGGATCAATCACTAGGGGCACTATCAATGTCAGAGGAATCCTGTCGATAGGTAATAAATAGTGATGAGCGAGCACTAAAATGCTCAGGTGCTCGATGCTCAGGTCGAGCACATTGGAATACTCGGGTGCTCGACTCGAGCAACGAGCCCAATGTAAGTCTATGGGAAACTCGAGCATTTTTCAGGCGGCTCCCCCCGGCGGTCTGCAGAGGGCCTAAAAATTGCCCAAATCGATGGGAACAGTGCTCAAATGACATGGGGACAGCATGGGGAAGACCCCTGGAAGCATTTCTGACTCCCAGGTCACTTCTGTCAACAACGTTGTCAGAGGTATTACTCCACTTTGACAGACTCACTGTTATGTTCTGCTACCAAAGCTAAGGAAAGAGAGGAGATCTGTCCCTACTATAAGACTCAGCTGAATCCCTACGATGTAACAGGGAACCTGATCCTGCGATCAGACCTGCTAAAGTCCTAATCTAGTCTGTACGGAGACCTATAGATTTGGGGAGGGAATCCCTACAAGTACTAAGGACTGGGAGGAATATGGGACACCTCCTAACAGAAATAGTAGCAGAAAGACGAACAAACAAAATAGATAGAACATAGAGGTCCGTAGACCAAGCAAACTAACAGAGTTAGATACAGAGCACAGGCTAGCTAGAAAGTAGATATACAATGAAGTCCAGCAAAGCCAGAAGGGCGGAGCAGGATTAAATAGGCCAACAAGGTCATGTGACCAGCAAAGGAAAAAAAACCTAACAGCAAGGTTCTAACAGTACCCCCCCTTCTAAGAGGATCCTCCGGATCCCCTAGGACCAGGCTTATCAGGAAATCTCCTGTGAAACGCTCTGATAAGTCTGGACGCGGAAACATCATCTGACCTCACCCAAGAGTTATCCTCGGGTCCGAAACCTTTCCAGGCCACAAGATACTGCAAACTACCTCTATACCGTCTAGAGTCAAGGATGCGAGAAATTTCATATTCCCCGTCCTCCACCACCGGAGGAACAGAGGCAGAGGCGTCACCATCCGACACAACAGCTTTTTTTTAACAGGGAGACATGAAAGACCGGATTAATTCTCCAGGAGGTAGGAACCTCCAACCTAACAGCAGATTGGTTGACAACCTGAAGCACCTTAAAGGGCCCTACAAACTTGGGACCCAATTTCTTAGAAGGAATCCTCAACCGCAGATTCCTAGAGGACAACCAAACCATGTCACCAACAGCGAACAAAACCTCCTGTCGTTTCCTATCAAAGTAGTCTTTAGATTTTCTGTTGGCCTCCTGAAGATTACCACGCACATCCGTCCAAACTCTTTCCAAATCACCGGAAAAATTCTCCTCCTCAGGCACGGCAGATCCCAACTTGGAGAACGACCCAAACGACGGATGTCTCCCAGAACAACAAAAAAAAGGCGAACAACCAGCAGAAGAAGATGTATGATTGTTCAGAGCAAATTCGGCAAGTGGCAGAAGCTCAGACCACCCCTCTTGATTGTCTGCCACAAAACAACGCAAGAACTGCTCAACATCCTGGTTTTTCCTTTCTGTCTGGCCATTAGATTCAGGATGATATCCGGACGAAAACGACAAATGAATTCCCAACCTGTCACAAAAGGCACGCCAAAAACGAGCCACGAACTGAGGACCCCTATCAGAAACAATGTCAGTAGGAACGCCATGAAGTCTGACAATTTCCTTGACAAAGGCCTTAGCGAGAGTTTTAGCGCAGGGCAGTTTGACGAAGGGAACCAAGTGACACATCTTGCTAAAACGGTCCACGACCACCCAGATGACAGTAAAACCCTCAGAGGGGGGAAGGTCAGTTATAAAGTCCATAGCCAAATGTGTCCAAGGAGCACTGGGGACCTCCAAAGGACAAAGCAACCCCGCAGCAGGAGTATGTGAGGACTTAGATCTAGCACATATAGTACATTGGCGCACCCACTTAATGACTTCCTTCTGCCATCCAGGCCACCAAAAACTGCGACCCACCAGTCTCTTGGTCTCAGAGATTCCGGGATGACCTGCCAACCGAGATTCGTGACACTCAACAAACAAATCTCTCCTAAAGGTCCCAGGCACAAACAACCTCCCATGAGGAGTGTTAGATGGGGCATTCTCCTGAGCTTTAAGAATCTCATCTTCCAAAACGGAGTCTAAAGCAGCTATCACAACACCTTCTTGTAAAATGTTTTCCTCTTTCTCAGCACCGACTATGGGAGAAAAACTGCGAGACAAGGCATCCGCCTTAACATTCTTAGTACCAGGGATGTAAGTAACGGAGAAATTAAACCGCGAGAAAAACAGTGCCCACCTAGCCTGACGGGCATTCAGGCGCTTGGCAGCGTCAAGATATATCAGATTTTTATGATCCGTAAGAACCTGAACGGGAAATTCCGCACCTTCCAAGAAGTGGCGCCAGTGTTCAAATGCGAGTTTAATAGCCAATAATTCCCGATTACCAATATCGTAATTCAATTCAGTCTCCGAAAATTTTTTTGAAAAAAATGCACAGGGATGTAATCCATCCCCGTTATCCTGAGACAATACTGCGCCAACCCCCACAGAGGAAGCATCAACCTCAACCAAAAACGGCCTAGTAACATCAGGCTGCATAAGGATGGGAGCAGAGGTGAACCTCTCCTTGAGATACACAAAAGCTTCAATGGCCTCAGAAGACCACTGAACCACATCAGCACCTTTCCTGGTGAGATCAGTCAGAGGTTTGACAATACTAGAAAATTTTTTTATGAATTTTCTATAGTAATTGGCGAAACCCAAAAACCTCTGTATCGATTTCAAACCAATAGGCCTAGGCCATTCCTGCACAGCCTGAACCTTAACCGGATCCATCTCAAAACCTTTGCTGGAGATAATGTAGCCCAAAAAACTAATTCTCTGTACAGCGAACTCACATTTCTCCAGCTTAGCAAAAAGCGAATTGTCCATTAATAACTGTAATACCTCACGCACGCTCCGCCAATGAGACTCCAGATCTGGCGAATAAATCAAAATGTCATCCAAATACACAACCACATTTTTACCGATCAAAGGTCTAAGGATGTCATTAATCAGATTCTGAAAAAATGCAGGAGCATTAGTAAGACCAAAAGGCATAACCAGATTCTCAAAATGACCCACAGGAGTGTTAAAAGCAGTCTTCCATTCATCACCCTCCTTCATGCGCAACAGATTGTATGCCCCCTTAAGGTCAATTTTAGAGAACCACTTGGCCCCCAATAACTGGTTAAACAGATCAGGAATCAATGGCAGTGGGTAAGGATTGCGTACCGTAATTTTGTTAATCTCACGAAAATCTAGACAAGGACGTAAACCGCCGTCCTTTTTTTTTACAAAAAAAAATCCAACCGCCACAGGAGACTTAGAGGGCCTAATGTGACCGGCGGCCAAACTTGTCTGTATGTATTCCTCCAAAGCCTTCCTCTCAGGAATAGTAAGGTTAAATAAACGACTTTTAGGAAGAGTCGCTCCAGGGACAAATTCAATAGAACAATCATAGTCTCTATGGGGAGGCAAAACCTGCGATTCTTTCTCAGAAAAAACTCTCCAAAAATCCTGAATAGGAACAGGCAATTCTCCCCTATCCAAAGCTGCAATATGCCCGTTACAACACTTGTCATAACATTTATGGCTCCAGGATTTAATTTCACTGGTAGACCAATCCAGTACAGGATTGTGAAATTTTAACCAGGGCAAACCCAATATTACTGGAGAAGGCAAGTTATTCAACACTACCAAATCCAATTTCTCATGGTGAACACCATTAATAGTGAGAGGAAATTCACTGACCTTGAGAGTAATATTCTTCAAAGGGGAGCCATCCACAGAAACCACAGCAATGGGGGATGATAAAGGTTCAGGTTTTAAATTGAGTTTTTCCACGAATCCCCCATCAATAACATTCAGTGTAGACCCGCAATCAACAAACACCCGAAATTCCATTAATTTTTCCTGAGCAATCGTGGAAGCAGCTAAAAATATACCCTTGGAATTTAAACAGGCAATACGGGCGTGACTGACCATTTTTTTTTCTTTCTTCATACGAAGCTCACAGCCTTTAATCAAATGACCAGATTTCCCGCAATAGAAACACAAGCCTTCTGAAAAACGACGGTGTTTTTCTTGAGAGCGAGGTGCCACCGATCCAATCTCCATCGGTTCACCACTGTTAGTACACACATTATCATAACCAGAAACTGACATAGCAGAGGATTTGCTCTCATTAACCCTAGCACGCAGTCTTCTATCCACCCGTATAGCTAATTGCATAGCCTGTTGCAAATCCTCAGGTGTAGGATAAGCAATTAGCAGGTCTTTAACCTTTTCACTGAGCCCAGCAAGAAATAGACTTTTCAGAGCAGAATCGTTCCACCCTGTTTGAGTGGACCAACGACGAAAATGTGTACAATATTTTTCCATATTACCTGATCCTTGTTTTAAACGTCTCAACTCAGTCTCAGCTGATGCCACACGGTCAGGATCATCATATAATAGTCCTAAAGCAGAAAAAAAACTATCCACTGATCTGAAGCATGCATCACTAGGTTGCAAAGAAAAGGCCCACTCCTGAGGCTCTTTGCGCAAAAGTGACATTATGAACCCTACGCGCTGGGATTCATCCCCAGAGGACTTGGGTCTCAAACGAAAATACAATAAGCAAGCATTTTTAAATGAAAAAAATTCTCGATGTTCACCAAAAAATAAATCCGGCAAACATACCTTAGGCTCCAAGAAATATGCTCCAGGACAGTTACTCACGTGCTGACGGAGCTCGGCCACTTCCAGAGAGAGTCCCTGCAGGTGTTTAGCCAAATCCTGAACCGACACCATGATGGAACAAAAAAAATCTTTCCTTAGAGAATTTACAGGCTGGACTTACTGTTATGTTCTGCTACCAAAGCTAAGGAAAGAGAGGAGATCTGTCCCTACTATAAGACTCAGCTGAATCCCTACGATGTAACAGGGAACCTGATCCTGCGATCAGACCTGCTAAAGTCCTAATCTAGTCTGTACGGAGACCTATAGATTTGGGGAGGGAATCCCTACAAGTACTAAGGACTGGGAGGAATATGGGACACCTCCTAACAGAAATCGTAGCAGAAAGACGAACAAACAAAATAGATAGAACATAGAGGTCCGTAGACCAAGCAAACTAACAGAGTTAGATACAGAGCACAGGCTAGCTAGAAAGTAGATATACAATGAAGTCCAGCAAAGCCAGAAGGGCGGAGCAGGATTAAATAGGCCAACAAGGTCATGTGACCAGCAAAGGAAAAAAAACCTAACAGCAAGGTTCTAACACTCACAATAAAACATACCAAAACGAAAACAAAATGCATTTTCCTGGGAAATATGTTAAGGAACATGCTTTCCAGGGTAATGACTTGTATATAAAGCAAAATAAATAACCAAAAACAAAAATGCTCCTCCACACCTTGGGCTATGTTCACACGTAGCATTTTTTACGCGTTTTTTCACTGTTGCATTGCTTTCAACCATGACAAATGCATTCACCAGGAAATATCATTTTAACATTTTACAACCTTATCTGGTCATGTGGTGTGTGAGATATTGACGCACCCCCAGGGCCGTGGGGTACTCGGCAGTCGGGCCTTCAGATGCTTGGGGGAAATCACGGTGGTTGGCCCGGTCCGTGGCCCAGGGCGGTCAACAAAATGGGGAATGATTATATTTATAGGGGTTTTAGAATAATTCATGACGCCATCTGTGGATTCTGGTAAGAGGTTACCAGCGCTGCGACAGTCCACTGAGGCTGATGTTAGGGGCAGCTATGATGGAACGGCTCCCCACAGGTGGAGTATGCCTCAGGGCAGTGTAGAGGTGTAGAAAGATGGTGGAAGCAGGAGAGAGACGGCAGGACGGTTCCAGAGGAAGTACAGGCACACACACAAGGGCAAACTTCAATACCTTTACTGGTGGTGATGCAGGTACGATCCAGGACACTCAGGGCGAAGGGTACATTTCTGGACTCTCCCCAGTGAGCGGGTGTAAGGCCTCTTGATCTGTGTCTTTTACTCTCTAAGCTTCGGGCCTGCCTGGAGCTAGCCCTGGTTTGCTTACTGCTTCCTTCTTGTACCTACTGACCTGGCGGTAGGGTTTTCTCCTGGTTCCCACTATTCCTGGTCGCTGGAGCCTTAGTGGTACCTAACCCTGTTGCTGTGGTCAGCACTTGGTTAACCTGGGACTTGTAGTTCTCCAGGGATTCCGGTTGTTCCGACGGGTCATAAAGATACTGTAGGCGCGGACCCGGTGTCCGATATATAAATCGGGGTGAGCTTGCAATGCTCCTCTGCCCCCTTAGTTCCACTTGCCTTCAGCCGCTCGGGGCCCTCACTAGGCTTCAGGGCTGCTGGAGGCCTAGCTTGCCTCACACAGCAGCCTGCGTGCAGCTACATCCTGTCTCTCTGCAGACTGAACACTTACTGAGCTGCCTGCTTCCACCTTCCCTTTATATATCCCTATCAGGGCTCCCTCTGCTAGTATGAGGTGGAAGGTGGAGGTGTTTGCATGTAGTGAGGGCCTCTTGTGGAGAAATCCATCTATGCACCCTTCTAGGTTCTGTGACACCAATGCGCAGCAGGGGCGCAACATTCCCCCCTAGTAAAACTCAGTACTCCTGGACTAAAGCAATTTTCATAACAGGTTAACAATAACATTTCTTCCCTTTATGGGAGGCACATTTCTTGAACGTTGCAAAAACATAATCAATAATACACATATATACAATAGTTAAAGTTTTTGAGCAAACGTCAGCGAGTCCCCTAACAGGGTGTGCATTTCACTGCATAGGTAGCTTTAGAGGCACTCCAGGGAATGGAATTATGTACAAGGAAACAGTTTGTGGGCTGAACACGCACATTAGCAGCAACACAACTTTGCGTTCTGCAATGACCAGTTTTGATGAGATCCCTCCTCGGGTGTGTCCCTCTCATCTGGGTAGACTGGCTTGTGGGGGACCTACTCAAAACCCCCAGCGAAGGTTCTGGGCGGGCTGCAGGACTGGTGTAGGACCACTGGTTTGGCCACGCCAAGCAGGTTTTAGTGGTGGTGGTCTTGTGAAAACCGCCAGGGGGCACCTCAGTAGGTGCAAACTATGTACAATGGTGGGACCGCTCATAGTTCACGGACTCCAAGTGCAGGTTGTAACGGGTCTGGGAGGTGGAACCTCTGAGCTACTATACAAGGGGCAGTCCTTGTAAGGAAGTGGGTGGCTCCCAGGGAAGGCGGGTAGATAGACACGGCAAGTGACAAGGACAGTCTCAGGGTAGAAGGGCAGAACAGTCACAGCAAGTGACGGGGACAGTCTCTAGACAGGCGGGTGGTCACGGCAAGTGACGGCAGAGCCTCCAGGTAGGCTAGCAGGCAGGTAGCAGGTGAGCGAGTAAGAGTCTCTGGACAGGCAGGTGGTCACAGCAAGTGACGGCTAAGCCTCCAGGTAGGCTAGCAGGCAGGTAGCAGGTGAGCGCTCCCAGGTGAGCGAGTAAGAGTCTCTGGACAGGCAGGTGGTCACAGCAAGTGATGGCTGAGCCTCCAGGTAGGCTAGCAGGCAGGTAGCAGGTTAGCACTCCCAGGTGAGCGAGTAAGAGTGTTATGTTCTGCTACCAAAGCTAAGGAAAGAGAGGAGATCTGTCCCTACTATAGGACTCAGCTGAATCCCTACGATGTAACAGGGAACCTGATCCTGCGATCAGACCTGCTAAAGTCCTAATCTAGTCTGTACGAAGACCTATAGATGTGGGGAGGGAATCCCTACAAGTACTAAGGACTGGGAGGAATATGGGACACCTCCTAACAGAAATAGTAGCAGACAGACGAACAAACAAAATAGATAGAACATAGAGGTCCGTAGACCAAGCAAACTAACAGAGTTAGATACAGAGCACAGGCTAGCTAGAAAGTAGATATACAATGAAGTCCAGCAAAGCCAGAAGGGTGGAGCAGGATTAAATAGGCCAACAAGGTCATGTGACCAGCAAAGGAAAAAAAACCTAACAGCAAGGTTCTAACAGTACCCCCCCTTCTAAGAGGATCCTCCGGATCCCCTAGGACCAGGCTTATCAGGAAATCTCCTGTGAAACGCTCTGATAAGTCTGGACGCGGAAACGTCATCTGACCTCACCCAAGAGTTATCCTCGGGTCCGAAACCTTTCCAGGCCACAAGATACTGCAAACTACCTCTATACCGTCTAGAGTCAAGGATGCGAGAAATTTCATATTCCCCGTCCTCCACCACCGGAGGAACAGAGGCAGAGGCGTCACCATCCGACACAACAGCTTTTTTTAACAGAGAGACATGAAAGACCGGATTAATTCTCCAGGAGGTAGGAACCTCCAACCTAACAGCAGATTGGTTGACAACCTGAAGCACCTTAAAGGGCCCTACAAACTTGGGACCCAATTTCTTAGAAGGAATCCTCAACCGCAGATTCCTAGAAGACAACCAAACCATGTCACCAACAGCGAACAAAACCTCCTGTCGTTTCCTATCAAAGTAGTCTTTAGATTTTCTGTTGGCCTCCTGAAGATTACCACGCACATCCGTCCAAACTCTTTCCAAATCACCGGAAAAATTCTCCTCCTCAGGCACGGCAGATCCCAACTTGGAGAACGACCCAAACGACGGATGTCTCCCAGAACAACAAAAAAAAGGCGAACAACCAGCAGAAGAAGATGTATGATTGTTCAGAGCAAATTCGGCAAGTGGCAGAAACTCAGACCACCCCTCTTGATTGTCTGCCACAAAACAACGCAAGAACTGCTCAACATCCTGGTTTTTCCTTTCTGTCTGGCCATTAGATTCAGGATGATATCCGGACGAAAACGACAAATGAATTCCCAACCTGTCACAAAAGGCACGCCAAAAACGAGCCACGAACTGAGGACCCCTATCAGAAACAATGTCAGTAGGAACGCCATGAAGTCTGACAATTTCCTTGACAAAGGCCTTAGCGAGAGTTTTAGCGCAGGGCAGTTTGACGAAGGGAACCAAGTGACACATCTTGCTAAAACGGTCCACGACCACCCAGATGACAGTAAAACCCTCAGAGGGGGGAAGGTCAGTTATAAAGTCCATAGCCAAATGTGTCCAAGGAGCACTGGGGACCTCCAAAGGACAAAGCAACCCCGCAGCAGGAGTATGTGAGGACTTAGATCTAGCACATATAGTACATTGGCGCACCCACTTAATGACTTCCTTCTGCCATCCAGGCCACCAAAAACTGCGACCCACCAGTCTCTTGGTCTCAGAGATTCCGGGATGACCTGCCAACCGAGATTCGTGACACTCAACAAACAAATCTCTCCTAAAGGTCCCAGGCACAAACAACCTCCCATGAGGAGTGTTAGATGGGGCATTCTCCTGAGCTTTAAGAATCTCATCTTCCAAAACGGAGTCTAAAGCAGCTATCACAACACCTTCTTGTAAAATGTTTTCCTCTTTCTCAGCACCGACTATGGGAGAAAAACTGCGAGACAAGGCATCCGCCTTAACATTCTTAGTACCAGGGATGTAAGTAACGGAGAAATTAAACCGCGAGAAAAACAGTGCCCACCTAGCCTGACGGGCATTCAGGCGCTTGGCAGCGTCAAGATATATCAGATTTTTATGATCCGTAAGAACCTGAACGGGAAATTCCGCACCTTCCAAGAAGTGGCGCCAGTGTTCAAATGCGAGTTTAATAGCCAATAATTCCCGATTACCAATATCGTAATTCAATTCAGTCTCCGAAAAATTTTTTGAAAAAAAGGCACAGGGATGTAATCCATCCCCGTTATCCTGAGACAATACTGCGCCAACCCCCACAGAGGAAGCATCAACCTCAACCAAAAACGGCCTAGTAACATCAGGCTGCATAAGGATGGGAGCAGAGGTGAACCTCTCCTTGAGATACACAAAAGCTTCAATGGCCTCAGAAGACCACTGAACCGCATCAGCACCTTTCCTGGTGAGATCAGTCAGAGGTTTGACAATACTAGAAAAATTTTTTATGAATTTTCTATAGTAATTGGCGAAACCCAAAAACCTCTGTATCGATTTCAAACCAATAGGCCTAGGCCATTCCTGCACAGCCTGAACCTTAACCGGATCCATCTCAAAACCTTTGCTGGAGATAATGTAGCCCAAAAAACTAATTCTCTGTACAGCGAACTCACATTTCTCCAGCTTAGCAAAAAGCGAATTGTCCATTAATAACTGTAATACCTCACGCACGCTCCGCCAATGAGACTCCAGATCTGGCGAATAAATCAAAATGTCATCCAAATACACAACCACATTTTTACCGATCAAAGGTCTAAGGATGTCATTAATCAGATTCTGAAAAAATGCAGGAGCATTAGTAAGACCAAAAGGCATAACCAGATTCTCAAAATGACCCACAGGAGTGTTAAAAGCAGTCTTCCATTCATCACCCTCCTTCATGCGCAACAGATTGTATGCCCCCTTAAGGTCAATTTTAGAGAACCACTTGGCCCCCAATAACTGGTTAAACAGATCAGGAATCAATGGCAGTGGGTAAGGATTGCGTACCGTAATTTTGTTAATCTCACGAAAATCCAGACAAGGACGTAAACCGCCGTCCTTTTTTTTTACAAAAAAAAATCCAACCGCCACAGGAGACTTAGAGGGCCTAATGTGACCGGCGGCCAAGCTTGTCTGTATGTATTCCTCCAAAGCCTTCCTCTCAGGAATAGTAAGGTTAAATAAACGACTTTTAGGAAGAGTCGCTCCAGGGACAAATTCAATAGAACAATCATAGTCTCTATGGGGAGGCAAAACCTGCGATTCTTTCTCAGAAAAAACTCTCCAAAAATCCTGAATAGGAACAGGCAATTCTCCCCTATCCAAAGCTGCAATACGCCCGTTACAACACTTGTCATAACATTTATGGCTCCAGGATTTAATTTCACTGGTAGACCAATCCAGTACAGGATTGTGAAATTTTAACCAGGGCAAACCCAATATTACTGGAGAAGGCAAGTTATTCAACACTACCAAATCCAATTTCTCATGGTGAACACCATTAATAGTGAGAGGAAATTCACTGACCTTGAGAGTAATATTCTTCAAAGGGGAACCATCCACAGAAACCACAGCAATGGGGGATGATAAAGGTTCAGGTTTTAAATTGAGTTTTTCCATGAATCCCCCATCAATTACATTCAGTGTAGACCCGCAATCAACAAACACCCGAAATTCCATCAATTTTTCCTGAGCAATCGTGGAAGCAGCTAAAAATATACCCTTGGAATTTAAACAGGCAATACGGGCGTGACTGACCATTTTTTTTTCTTTCTTCATACGAAGCTCACAGCCTTTAATCAAATGACCAGATTTTCCGCAATAGAAACACAAGCCTTCCGAAAAACGACGGTCTTTTTCTTGAGAGCGAGGTGCCACCGATCCAATCTCCATCGGTTCACCACTGTTAGTACACACATTATCATAACCAGAAACTGACATAGCAGAGGATTTGCTCTCATTAACCCTAGCACGCAGTCTTCTATCCACCCGTATAGCTAATTGCATAGCCTGTTGCAAATCCTCAGGTGTAGGATAAGCAATTAGCAGGTCTTTAACCCTTTCACTGAGCCCAGCAAGAAATAGACTTTTCAGAGCAGAATCGTTCCACCCTGTTTGAGTGGACCAACGACGAAAATGTGTACAATATTTTTCTACATTACCTGATCCTTGTTTTAAACGTCTCAACTCAGTCTCAGCTGATGCCACACGGTCAGGATCATCATATAATAGTCCTAAAGCAGAAAAAAAACTATCCACAGATCTGAAGCATGTATCACTAGGTTGCAAAGAAAAGGCCCACTCCTGAGGCTCTTTGCGCAAAAGTGACATTATGAACCCTACGCGCTGGGATTCATCCCCAGAGGACTTGGGTCTCAAACGAAAATACAATAAGCAAGCATTTTTAAATGAAAAAAATTCTCGATGTTCACCAAAAAATAAATCCGGCAAACATACCTTAGGCTCCAAGAAATATGCTCCAGGACAGTTACTCACGTGCTGACGGAGCTCGGCCACTTCCAGAGAGAGTCCCTGCAGGTGTTTAGCCAAATCCTGAACCGACACCATGATGGAACAAAAAAAATCTTTCCTTAGAGAATTTGCAGGCTGGACTTACTGTTATGTTCTGCTACCAAAGCTAAGGAAAGAGAGGAGATCTGTCCCTACTATAGGACTCAGCTGAATCCCTACGATGTAACAGGGAACCTGATCCTGCGATCAGACCTGCTAAAGTCCTAATCTAGTCTGTACGAAGACCTATAGATGTGGGGAGGGAATCCCTACAAGTACTAAGGACTGGGAGGAATATGGGACACCTCCTAACAGAAATAGTAGCAGACAGACGAACAAACAAAATAGATAGAACATAGAGGTCCGTAGACCAAGCAAACTAACAGAGTTAGATACAGAGCACAGGCTAGCTAGAAAGTAGATATACAATGAAGTCCAGCAAAGCCAGAAGGGTGGAGCAGGATTAAATAGGCCAACAAGGTCATGTGACCAGCAAAGGAAAAAAAACCTAACAGCAAGGTTCTAACAAAGAGTCTCTGGACAGGCAGGCAGGTATCAGGCAGGTATCTGGCAGGAACTTCCTGGTCCGCAGGCGGACTGATCCATAGACAGACTGGCAGGTGCTGGTAGGCAGACTGTCGGACCACAGGATTGCAAGCAGGTAGGCAGATATCAGGCAGGTATCAAGCAGGAATCTGGCAGGTGACTGGCAAGTAACTGGTAACGGGACCTGAGGGCTGAAGCAGAGTTGATAGGCTTTGCAACAACATTGCTCGGGCACCTCCATTTTGGAGGAGGTGCCTTATATATGGTGAGATCCTCTGGCCATTGGCCGGGGACTCCTTAGGACGGCGCGCGCGGCCCCTTTAAGACAGGGGGAGCGCGCGCGCCGTAAGCACAGTGGCCGGGAAGCAGCGCGCGCTGCCAGCAGAGAGGGAGGAAGACGCCGGGCACAGAGCGGAGAGGTGAGGGGAACGGCGTCCCTGCCTACCAGGAGGCAGGGACGCCGACGCTACAGTACCCCCCCCCCCTTTAGGCCTCCCCTTTTTTAGGCCAGAGAGAAATTTATCAAGGATGAGAGGGGCATGGATGTTCTCCCGGGGCTCCCACGTTCTCTCCTCAGGACCAAACCCCTTCCAATCTACTAGAAAAAAGGTCTTTCCTCTTACCCTTTTGGTGGCCAGAATGTTCTCTACCTCAAACTCGTTTTCAGCGGAAACCGGAGCAGGAGGCGTACCTGTAGACTTGGAAAAAGAGTTAAGTACCACGGGTGTGAGTAGAGATACATGGAAGGAGTTAGGAATCCGCAAGTTGGCCGGGAGTTTCAATTTATAGGCCACCGGGTTGATTTGTTTGATAACTTACAGTGGGCCGATGAACCGAGGCCCTAACTTGTAGGAAGGAATCTTGAGCCGGACATATTTGGACGAGAGCCAGACTTTATCTCCAGGACGGAATTGTGGTGGATCCAGACGTCTTTTGTCAGCCTGTTTTTTCATCCGCTCGGATGACCGAAGAAGTGCGGATCGGGTACTCTCCCAAATGGAGGAGAATTCACTAAAGAGAGATTCCGCAGCCGGATTGTCCACCGAGGTGGAGACGGGAAACGGGATCTGAGGATGCTGACCGAAGACTACAAAAAACGGGGATTTGGAGGAAGATTCGCTCTCGTGATTATTGTAGGAAAATTCGGCCCACGGTAAAAGATCCACCCAGTCAGAATGGTGAGCATTAACAAAGTGCCGGAAGAAACTGGTTAAAATTTGGTTGATCCGCTCTACTTGGCCATTGGACTGTGGGTGATAGGCAGAAGAAAAGTCCAAGGTGACCCCCAGCAATTTACACATGGCTCGCCAAAAGCGAGAGGTGAATTGAACCCCTCGGTCGGATACAATGTGGAGAGGTAGACCATGAAGACGGAAAACATGATGGATAAAGTCTTTAGCTAACTCAGATGCAGACGGGAGACCCAGCAGGGGAATGAAGTGAGCCATCTTGGAAAAGCGGTCAGCGACCACCCAAATGACCGTACAACCAGCAGAGACAGGGAGATCCGTTATAAAGTCCATAGCTATATGCTGCCACGGGGCAGGAGGTACAGGAAGAGGAAGGAGGCGACTGGCTGGCAGGTGTCTCGGAACCTTGATGCGGGCGCAGGACACACAGGCTGAAACAAAGTCTATTACGTCCTTGTGCAGGGTAGGCCACCAGTAATGCCGGGTAATAAGCTGGAGGGTCTTTTTCTGACCAGCGTGGCCAGCTAGCTAAGATGAGTGACCCCAGTGTAGGACCTTCTCACGATCAGGTACTGTTACGAACGTCTTACCGGGAGGAAGACGATTTAGATTCACGGGGGCCACCTGCATTACTCTGGCAGGGTCAATGATGTGCTTAGGCTCCTCCTCTAGATCAGAGACCAGAAAGGATTGGGACAAGGCATCAGCTTTGATGTTTTTGTCTGCCGGGCGAAAATGAAGAATGAAATCAAAGCAGGTGAAAAACAAGGACCACCGGGCTTGGCGCGGGTTAAGTCTCTGGGCGCTCTGGAGGTAAGCCAAGTTCTTGTGGTCCGTGTAAATTATTACTGGGTGAAGAGCCCCCTCGAGCAGGTGACGCCACTCCTCCAGTGCCAGCTTAATAGCCAATAATTCTCGGTCTCCTATAGAATAATTGCGCTCAGAAGAGGAGAAAAGTTTTGAGAAGAAGCCGCAGGTTACCATTCTTCCGGAAGACGACTTTTGGGTAAGTACCACTCCGGCTCCGGAGGAGGAAGCGTCAACTTCTAGGAAGAATTGTTTGTTGCCGTCCGGACGATGCAGCACCGGAGCGGAGGAGAAAGCTTGTTTTAAGGAAAGGAAGGCTTCCTCTGCTTCGGGCGGCCATTCTCTGGGATGAGCGCCCTTACGGGTGAGCGCAGAGATAGGGGCAGTCTGGGAAGAGAAGTGCGGTATGAAGAGGCGGTAGTAGTTGGCGAAGCCCAGGAACCGCTGAATAGCCTTCAACCCCTCTGGTCGGGGCCACTTCTGGATGGCAGACAGTTTCTCAGGATCCATTCGTAGGCCGGTCTGAGAGATTATGTAGCCCAGAAACGGAAGTGAGGTCTGCTCAAAGAGGCACTTCTCATATTTAGCGTAGAGGTGGTTCTGCCTGAGCCTGAGCAGGACCTGACGAACGTCCCTCCAGTGAGTGGGAAGATCCAGAGAGAAGACCAAGATGTCGTCCAGGTACACCACCACGCAGGAGTAGAGAAGGTCACGGAAGATGTCATTGACCAACTCTTGAAAGACGGCGGGAGCGTTACAGAGACCGAAGGGCATTACAAGGTATTCATAGTGGCCGTCCCGGGTGTTGAATGCCGTCTTCCACTCATCCCCCTGACGGATACGGACCAGGTTATACGCCCCACGGAGGTCCAGCTTGGTGAAGATTCTAGCCCCCCTCAGACGGTCAAATAATTCAGGAATGAGCGGAAGGGGGTATTTATTTTTCACTGTGATTTGGTTAAGGCCTCTATAGTCTATACAGGGACGGAGTGAGCCGTCCTTCTTTTTGACGAAGAAGAAGCCTGCTCCCGCCGGGGAGGTAGATTTCCGGATAAACCCCCGGGTCAGATTCTCCTCAATATATTCAGACATGGACCGGGTCTCAGCAGCGGACAAAGGGTAGATACGCCCACGGGGAGGAGTAGCGCCGGGTATCAGGTCGATTGGGCAGTCATATGGTCTATGAGGGGGTAATGTCTCTGCTTCTTTTTTATTAAAGACGTCCGCATAAGACCAATAGGGAACCGGTAGGCCGGGTAGATTGGCTGGGGTAGGAGAAGGACGGGCAGGATGAATGGGAACTAAACAAGTCTTATGGCAGTCCTGTCCCCAGCGAAGGACCTCTCCGGTCTGCCAATCAAGCACGGGTGCATGTTTCTGAAGCCAAGGTAGGCCTAGCAAGAGGGCGTGAGAGAGTCCAGGCAGAAGATGGAAGAAGATGCTCTCAGAGTGCAGCATCCCCACCTGCAGAGTTATGGATTCGGTGATGAGTTGGATGGGATGTGGTAAGAGACCCCCATCCACGGCGGCGACAGATAAGGGTACAGCCAGAGGTTTTTTGGGAATGCGGTATTTTTCTACCAGGGACTGAGAAATGAGATTTCCAGCAGCTCCAGAGTCAAGTTGAGCCAGTTCAAAATAACAGTTCTCTCCGCAGATGATAGAGACCGACAGCATCAGAGATGGAGAGGGTTTACTTTTGTCTAGGGCGACCTCTCTGAGCGATCCTAGACACAGGCGTTTCCCGACCTCTCTGGGCAGGAACGGATCCGGTGCTCCTTACTGCCACAGTAGAAGCAGCTCCCCTCGGCATGGCGTAATTCTTGAAGGGTTTTGACCATCATGGTCTGGTCGACCTGCATAGGCTCGGGTGAGTGCGCCTGGGGAGTAACGGAGGAAGTGACGGGTTTCTGGAAGGTAGGGGCAAGGCGTGGAAACCTCCTCTCACAGGTGACCTCTTTGGTGCGCTCCTGGAACCGGATGTCAATCCGGGTGGCAAGCGTTATTAAGTCGTCGAGAGTGGTAGGAATGTCCCGACCGGCGAGTTCATCTTTAATACGGCCGGACAGACCCTCCCAGAAGACGGACACCAGGGCATCGTTATCCCTGGCAAGCTCTGAAGCAAGGGTACGGAACCTTATGGCATATTTGCCCACGGTGAGACCCCCTTGACGGAGCCGTAGCAGAGATGAGGCAGATGAAGTCTTTCATCCTGGTTCGTCGAAGACTTTCCGGAAAGCCGTGAGAAAGGCTGGCAGGTTGGACACCAGGGGGTCTCCTCTCTCCCATAGAGGATTTAGCCAAGCCAGCACCTCCCCCGTGAGATGGGACATGATGAAGGCTACTTTGGCTCGGTCGGTGGAAAACTGGTGTGCCAACAGTTCGAAATGCAGAGTGCACTGATTAATGAAGCCCCGTGCCTGGACGGGATCTCCGCCAAAATGAGGTGGGGCGGAGAGGCGGGGACCGGGAAGAGATGCCATGGTATTGATGGGCAGCGGTGGTGCCCGGGTAGTAAGTGTGCGAGTGGAGGCAGCTCCCGATGAGGCAGTAAATGTGTCCAGGCGGGAGTTAACACTACGCAGGTGACTCAGGATGGACTCCTGTTGGGACCTCTGACGGGAAAGTTCAAGACATAGGTCCGAGAGCGAGGGAGCTTGGGTGCCACCGGGTTCCATGGCCCGAGCAAACTGTAACGGGTCTGGGAGGTGGAACCTCTGAGCTACTATACAAGGGGCAGTCCTTGTAAGGAAGCGGGTGGCTCCCAGGGAAGGCGGGTAGATAGACACGGCAAGTGACAAGGACAGTCTCAGGGTAGAAGGGCAGAACAGTCACAGCAAGTGACGGGGACAGTCTCTAGACAGGCGGGTGGTCACGGCAAGTGACGGCAGAGCCTCCAGGTAGGCTAGCGGGCAGGTAGCAGGTGAGCGAGTAAGAGTCTCTGGACAGGCAGGTGGTCACAGCAAGTGACGGCTAAGCCTCCAGGTAGGCTAGCAGGCAGGTAGCAGGTGAGCGCTCCCAGGTGAGCGAGTAAGAGTCTCTGGACAGGCAGGTGGTCACAGCAAGTGACGGCTAAGCCTCCAGGTAGGCTACCAGGCAGGTAGCAGGAGAGCGCTCCCAGGTGAGCGGGTGAGAGTCTCTGGACAGGCAGGCAGGTATCAGGCAGGTACTTTCTGGTCCGCAGGCGGACTGATCCATAGACAGACTGGCAGGTGCTGGTAGGCAGACTGTCGGACCACAGGATTGCAAGCAGGTAGGCAGATATCAGGCAGGTATCAAGCAGGAATCTGGCAGGTGACTGGCAGGTAACTGGTAACGGGACCTGAGGGCTGAAGCAGAGTTGATAGGCTTTGCAACAACATTGCTCGGGCACCTCCATTTTGGAGGAGGTGCCTTATATATGGTGAGATCCTCCGGCCATTGGCCGGGGACTCCTTAGGACGGCGCGCGCGGCCACTTTAAGACAGGGGGAGCGCGCGCGCGCCGTAAGCACAGTGGCCGGGAAGCAGCGCGCGCTCCCAGCAGAGCGGGAGGAAGACACCGGGCACGGAGCGGAGAGGTGAGGGGAACGGCGTCCCTGCCTAGCAGGAGGCAGGAACGCCGACTCTACACAGGTTACATGAGAGCTACCGGGTAACTAGTAGCTCAAGGGCACCCCCTCCTGGGCTGCGCCTGGTTATGGGAGGTGGGTGACCCGTCCTGGTCATCCTCCCATTCAGTCAGGGTGTCCTGTCCCAACAGTTCCCTCACCCTCTGAACATTTAGGGCATGATGTAGAGCCATGGGCACCATCTGTGCCACAGCTCCTGCTGGTGCGGCGACTGCTCATGCCTGAGCAGCACCGGACAAAGAGACTCCTGCGGGGGCATTGTCGAGGGCCGCGGCATTCTGCTGGGCTTCGGACATCGCTGCGTCCCCCTAGTGAACCGTGGCCTACGTTCTTTACTTTTCTTCCGGTAGTCCGCAGCTCCGCAGGCGATGGTCTTCTTTCAGGACATTGCGTCGCTTGTGTCTGACGTCAGGGCGCTCACTGGATTCCTTCCAGGACCTTGCGCTTCCTGGTTCGTCGTCGCGGCATGGGGCGTGTCCTGGGCTTCGCGTGCTTCGGCAGGTACGCCTCTCAGTTTCCCGCGGTTACGCCCTTCTTCCCGTGCGGCAACACAGTAATGGCGGCGATCTTCGCCACAGTTAAACACACAGTTCTCATTAAAGGCGCACAGTACCCGGTGGCAACGGGCACAATACTCCTGTTTGTGACGCAAAAAGTTGACGCGCCCCCAGGGCTGTGGGGTACTTGGCAGTCGGGCCTTCAGATGCTTGGGGGAAATCACGGTGGCTGGCCCGGTCCGTGGCCCAGGGCGGTCAACAAAATGGGGAATGATTATATTTATAGGGGTTTTAGAATAATTTGTGACGCCACCTGTGGATTCTGGTAAGAGGTTACCAGCGCTGCGACAGTCCACTGAGGCTGATGTTAGGGGCAGCTATGATGGAATGGCTCCCCACAGCTGGAGCAGGCCTCAGGGCAGTGTAGAGGTGTAGAAAGGTGGTGGAAGCAGGAGAGAGACGGCAAGACGATCCCAGAGGAAGTACAGGCACACATACACAAGGCCAAAATTCAATACCTTTACTGGTGGTGATGCAGGTACGATCCAGGACACTCAGGGCGAAGGGTACATTTCTGGACTCCCCCAGTGAGCGGGTGTAAGGCCTCCTGATCTGTGTCTTTTACTCTCTAAGCTTCGGGCCTGCCTGGAGCTAGGCCTGGCTTGCTTACTGCTTCCTTCTTGCACCTACTGACCTGGCGGTAGGGTTTTCTCCTTGTTCCCACTATTCCTGTTCGCTGGAGCCTTAGTGGTACCTAACCCTGTTGCTGTGGTCAGTGGTTGGTTAACCTGGGACTTGTAGTTCTCCAGGGATTCCGGTTGTTCCTATGGGTCATAAAGATCCCTGTAGGCGCGGACCCGGTGTCCGGTATATAAATCGGGGTGAGCTTGCTATGCTCCTCTGCCCCCTTAGTTCCACTTGCCTTCGGCCGCCCGGGGCCCTCACTAGGCTTTAGGGCTGCTGGAGGCCTAGCTTGCCTCACACAGCAGCCTGCGTGCAGCTACATCCTGTCTCTCTGCAGACTGAACACTGACTGAGCTGCCTGGCTCCACTTTCCCTTTATATATCCATATCGGGGCTCCCTCTGCTGGTATGAGGTGGAAGGTGGAGTTGTTTGCATGTAGTGAGGGCCTCTTGTGGAGAAATCCATCTATGTACCCTTCTAGGTTCTGTGGCACCAATGAGCAGCAGGGGCGCAACAATATCATCAGACACATCGTGGTTCATTTATGAAGGAGGGACTCTGAAAGTCACAAAGCCTATTTTTATAGGGCCATCAGGCGGCCTTTACTATTCATAAAGGACCAGAAGTTGGCCCTCACTATTCTTAGAGAGCCATCAGCTGGCTATGTTTTATTGTTCCCATTACTAAAAAGAGTGGGTCTCCTATACTGTTATTGCATATGCAGTGAGTGCCAGGGCTGCCCAAAATTTGGACGCTCCCCAATACCCCTTTGAAGAGATTTAGAGGAGGGCCTCCTGAAAACAATGTTCCCCTTATTAGGAAGTAAGTCTCCCATTGTGTTTGCCTATGCAGTGAATGCAAGGGTTGCCAAAAATTTGGAGGCACTCCAATGCCCCTTGGAAGAGATGTGGAAGAGGGCCTCATAAAAAAATGTTCCCATTAGAAAGGAGCGGGCCTCCTATATTTGTAATGCCCATGCACTAAGTGTATGGGCTGACAAACATTTACCCCTGGGGGGTATACATGAACATACTGTATAATTTTTTTTTTTTTTACAGGCGTCAAACACCTTTTAAAAAAATTATGTGGGTGTTGCATAACGGACCATGGTCACCCTGGTGATATGGTGGTGGAGGATGAGGAGAAGGAGGAGGACAAGAGCAAATAGCCAAAGTCAGGAAGCATATACCCATGTGTGGGTGTGAAAAGGTACATGGGAATAGACCTCCCAAGAAAAGACACTGGATTTTAGTTTATCTTACGCTGCTATCATTCGGTGGTGTTGAGAAGTCTGGCCAAATCCAGCCCTTGTTCATTTTTATAAGAGTCAGCCTGTCAGCATTTTCAGTTGACAGGCGGATGCGCTTATCAGTTATAATTCCACCAGCGGCACTAAAAACCCGCTCTGATAAAACGCAGGCGGCAGGGTCGGCCAGGACCTCCAAGGCATAGAGAGCCAGTTCATTCCACTTATCCAGCTTGGATACCCAATAATTATAAGGCACAGAGGAATCATGGAGGATGTTGGTAAGGTCGGCAAGGTATTCCCTCAGCATCTTCCCAAACTTTGCACTCCTTGTGAGAGTACCCCGCGCATCAGGGCCTGTGTGATGGGAGGGGCTGAGAAAACTCTCCCAGAACTTTGACAGTGTTCCCTGCCTCTGCTGGATTGAAGTTGTGTCTCTCTCGCCTGTACTTCTTGGTTGTCCAACGAAGTGTGCTCTCTGCCTCCAGCGTTTTCAGATGGGAATTTTTTTTAATAGTTCCGCAACAAGGGCCTTCTGGTACAGCCCCATTTTTGTAGACCTGTCCGCTTCAGGAAAAAGAGATATAAAGTTCTCCTTGAAGTGTGGGTCTAGAAGTGTCACCAACCAGTAATGACTGTCACCCAAAATTTTGAGAACGCGAGGGTCATGGGAAAGGCAGCGTAACATAAACTCAGCCATGCGTGCCAGACTACTAACAGGCAAGACTTCCGTGTCCTCACCAAGAGGATGACTGACCATGCTCTCCTCCTCCTCCTCCTCCTCTCTGTCCTCTGACCGTCTGTTCAGCGTGGATGGCATGACAGCTGTGCAGGTAGTACCATCTATAGCGCATGAAACTAGCTCCTGTCCTTCCTCCTCCTCTTCCTTATTGTCACCCAATCCACGTTGGGATGAAATGAGGCTGGGCTGTGTGTAATCACCCTGTATGGTTTCTTGCTCCATCTAATCATGCTCCTCCTGCAATGCATCCTCCATGATTGTGAGCAGAGAGCGTTTCAGAAGACAGAGAAGCGGGATAGTGACGCTAATTATGGCGTCATCGCCGCTCACCATATTGGTGGAGTCCTCAAAGTTTTGGAGGATGATACATATGTCTGACATCTATGTCCACTCCTGAGGTCTTATTTGTGGAGTCTGAACTGAATACAGAAGGCCTTGTTGATGCTGGTACTCAACAACTGCCCTCTTCTGCTCACAAATCCTTCCCAACATATGCAGTGTAGAGTTCCAATGTGTGGGGACATCACACACCAGTCTGTGAGCCAGAAGCTGCAAATGCTGCTGAAACACGGCAAGGGCGGCGGAAGCTGTAGGTAACTTTCTAAAATGGGCACACAGGCGATGTACTTTAACAAGCAGATCCGGCAGCTCCAGGTAGGATTTGAGAAACCGCTGAACCACGAGGTTAAGCACATGGGCCAGGCATGGCACGTGTGTGAGCTCGCCTCGCCTCAGAGCCGCCACCAGGTCCTGGCCATTGTCACACATGACCATGCCTGGCTGTAGGCTCAGCGGTGTGAGCCACAGATCTGCCTGCTCTTTCAGAGCTGTCCACAACTCTTCAGCATTGTGCGGTTTGTCACCTAAGCATATTAGCTTCAGCACAGCCTGTTGCCGCTTGGCCGAGGCAGTGCTTCCAGCTGTGACTGATATGGTCATTTTGGAAATGGAGGCGGAAGAGGAGGAGGAGGCTGAGGAGGATAAGGTGCAGGAGCTGTAGACTGTGGGGGCAACCATGATTGACCTAAGGCCCGCAATCCTTGGCGTTGGGAGGACGTGTTCCATCCCAAGGTCCGACTGGGTCCCGCTTCCACTATGTTAACCCAGTGTACCGTTAGCGAGATGTACCATCCCTGCCCACAAGCACTTGTCCACATGTCCGTAGTTAGGTGGACTTTCCCGGTAACTGCGTTGTTGAGGGCATGGCTAATGTTTTGGGACACGTGCTTGTGTAATGCGGGGACGGCACACTAGGAGAAATAATGGCAGCTGGGGACCGAGTACCGAGGGACGGCCGCCGCCATCAGGTTGCAGAATGCTTCCGTCTCCACAAGCCTAAACGGCAACATTTCGAGTGCAAGCAGTCGTAAAATGTGAGAATTTAGTAGTGTGGCCTGCGGGGCGTTGACTGCATATTTGCACTTGCGTTCCAAGGACGGGGGTATGGACAACTGAACCCTGCGCTGGGACAAGGACATGGATGTGCTTCCTGATGCTGCTACTTGAGAGTGTGCAAAGACAGGTGCAAAGACAGGTGCAGGACAGGAGGCATCTTTGCATGCACCATGGACAGGGGATTGGCTTGCATGCACAACAGCGGAAGAAGCAATGGTGCCACCTGCAGACACTGTACCTGGACCCTGGGGTTCGGCCCACAAAGTCGGGTGCTTTGCTGCCATGTGCCTGATCATGCTGGTAATGGTCAGGCTGCTAGTTTTGCCACCCCTGCTGATGCTGGCCTGGCAGATGGTGCAAATGGCCTTTTTGGGGTTATCGGCAGAGTCTTTAAAAAACAACCAGACTCGGGAAGACCTAACAGTTGTACTGGCAACTTCCTTCGTGTTGGTGTTAGGGGGAATGGTTGCCTGCCTTCTGTCTGCGGCCACCACACTGCTTCTTCCTGCCTGTTGGGGTGCTCTGCCTCCCTCCCCCTGTGTGCTGCTGTCCTCGCTCTGCATGTCCTCCTGCCAGGTTGGGTCAGTTACTATATCATCCACCACCTCGTCTTCCACTTCCGCACCCTGGTCTTCCTCCTGACTTTCTGGCAATTGTGTCTCATCATCGTTCACCTCTTGTGACACTTTCCCACTGTCACCTTCGTGTGATCGTGGCTGCTCAAATATTTGGGCATCGCTACATGCAATCTCCTCTTGCCCCGCTTCAAGTGGACCGGGCGAGAGGCCCGAATCTACAAATGGAAAAGTGAACACAGCTCTTCAGAGTGTCCAAGTGTGGGATCAGTTGTCTCCGGGCACTCGGCATGGTGGGAGGAAAGAGGATCAGGGTGAGGAATATGCGGTCCAGACTCATGGCTACTGAGACTTGACCGTGTGGAAGACAGGGTGGTGGTGGTGGCTAATTGACTGGAAGCATTATCCGCTATCCAAATAATAACCTTTTGACACTGCTCTGGGTTCAATAGTGGTGTGCTGTGGTCCCCTTAGGAATTGGGACAGGAAGGTCGGGCGAGAAGATGTGGGTGTTTGTTGTGGCACAATTTCAGCTTGCCCACAGCCTTGTCCTCGGCCTCTGCACGCACCATCACCATCACGTCCAGTCCCCGTCTCTTGCCCATTTTAAATGGAGGACAATATCTTCCACGCTCACTACAAATGACTGAGTTTGGAACGAACTTATATGTGATCCGTGTGACGGAGAAGACAAAGTTTTAAATACCTGGCCTGTAGGTAACTAGTTTGAACAGCAAACTGGTGTGAATTGCTTCACTGACACACTAAAGGAAATTTTAAATGGAGGCCAGAAATTACAGTATTTTCTGACAACGTATATGTGATCCATTTGATGGAGAAAACACAGATTTAAATAGCTGGATTTCTAGCGCTGTTAATATGGAAAGGACCTGGCTGTATTCTGTAGTGCCAACAAGCAAATGGCGCAGAAAAATCGTGTTCTCTGGATTGCTTTTTAAGCAAATAATGAGGATTAAGATCCAAAAAAAAGTTTTCCTGGCCCCTGAGACCTAGGCCTTTGTATAGAAATATCTAACAGCAGCAGAAGGCAGAATTGGAATGGAGCCTCTTGTGCTATTTGCACTGCAGTCTGCTATATACCCTGCCTGCCTGAGATCAGTGCAGATGGATTAGTCCTCAGAAGGACTGTTTGTGAAGATGGATATGTGTAATGTACGGTCTTTCTCCTTACACTACCTAATACACAAGCAAATCTCTCCCTGACACAGCAGCAGCTCTCCCTACACTGTCTGATTCCGGAGTGACTGTGACGAGCATGGCGGCGCCAGGTCTGATATAGACCTGATGATGCTGTGCGGCCAGCCAATCACTGTAATGCCACAACCACAATGAGTGGCAGGCAATTTAGAGAGCCAATGAACATGCAGGGAGGGGACCCGCGCATCAGCCCGAGCATCTCTTAAGTACTCAGCGAGCTGCGAGTATCTCGAGTACTAAGATGCTCAGGCGAGTACCGAGTACTTGAGAGTATGCTCGCTCATCACTAGTAATAAATGTTTATTATGGACTTTAATGAACTTTAATGGAGGCCCAGAATGAGCAACGTCCCCTTATTACCTGGCATGAAGACCATCTACAAAGAGGTATTATTCCTGGAGGACTAGACAAATCTGTGCAACACAGTTATTTCAATAGGTTCCTTGTAATGCTTCATTCCTCCTGAGGAGGAGCTGCAGATAAATTGAGCACCTGCTGCTGGATAGCAGGGAGTTACATATGATCAGCATGTTTTCAGTCCACCTTTTCAATAAAAAAAAAAAAAGAAGAAGAGGATTATTTGAAGAGGACAATCCCATTAAAATTACGGCGCACAGAAGGATTTTCCTACACAAAAATACTCCAATACCAACAAGCGACTCAGAAATATTATCCTCAGAGGCACCCTTATATTAAAACATTCCGATTTTATGTACCATGTACACGTTAGGTCTATTTAAATCATTGCTGTAGAATTACTTATTAAGTTAATACATAAAATCTATCCATTCATGCGCGGAGTAAAATTAAGAGTTTCGAAAATGTGCTGACCGCTGAAATTATACCTGAAATTATGAATACAATTTTGAAGACAAAAGCAACGTAAAACAAAGAGTGGATGAATAAAACTGTAGGGAAAATCTCAGCTCCTGGGCCCTAATGCAAAATCTGTAACAGGGCCCCTTCTTACTAGAGTCCTGCATAGTACTAGTGTCTACTTTTGATGCAGAGGAGCCCTTGGAATATCGAAAACGACTGGTGAAAAAGTCAATAGAGGTTCATATCATATCATATGTGTTTCAGGCAGCTACAAAAATGTAGTCAATGAATGGAAGAAGTCAGGCTGAGAGTACCCTATATTTATTATGCAACTTTGCTTTACATTTATATATAATGATGGTAGGGTATGAGATATATTTTTGTCTTTTGTCTTTTGTAGGTTTTGTTTCTTTTTTGCTAGTGTGAACATGCTTCTATTTCTTGCATGTCTACCATCTTAGACCTCAGTTCACATTGCCTGGTTTTTTTGTCTTGTTTGCATTCTGTGCAATTTAAGGGTGTGGCATCCCCTTTGTTGAGCTGACTGGTATATATGTAGCTTACCACGGGCCTGGGTGGTCTGGAGTTGGGACCCGGTCCTATTTGTCTACCCTTTTATATGCATTACTTCAACTTTGATATACAGTAAGGTTTTTAATATAGGCAGTATAGGTACCGTCCCAATTTAGGGTCACCTTGCCGCTGGTGGGACGGCTTGTATACTTTTTTTGATCAAAAATAGTTCACTAAGTACCCTATATTTATTATGCAACTTTGCTTTACATTTATATAAAATGATGGTAGGGTATGAGATATATTTTTGTCTTTTGTAGGTTTTGTTTCTTTTTTGCTAGTGTGAACATGCTTCTATTTCTTGCATGTCTACCATCTTAGACCTCAGTTCACATTGCCTGGTTTTTTGTCTTGTTTGCATTCTGTGCAATTTAAGGGTGTGGCATCCCCTTTGTTGAGCTGACTGGTATATATGTAGCTTACCACGGGCCTGGGTGGTCTGGAGTTGGGACCCGGTCCTATTTGTCTACCCTTTTATATGCATTACTTCAACTTTGATATACAGTAAGGTTTTTAATATAGGCAGTATAGGTACCGTCCCAATTTAGGGTCACCTTGCCGCTGGTGGGACGGCTTGTATACTTTTTTTGATCAAAAATAGTTCACTAAGTACCCTATATTTATTATGCAACTTTGCTTTACATTTATATATAATGATGGTAGGGTATGAGATATATTTTTGTCTTTTGTCTTTTGTAGGTTTTGTTTAATGAATGGAAGAAGTCAGGCTGAGACACAGAAGTCATTACATTTTTATTTGACTATAACAAGCTTAAGGCTACATTCACACACCTGGTGACATTTTTTTCAGCTTACTATGACCTACATGCGCATATTGATGGCTTTGAAGGGTTGAACCTACTGACAGATTCCATTTAAAGTCGATGGTGATCTGTTAAAAAGTATGTATTCCATGTTTCAAACTTTAAGTTTTTCATTACAGTTTCATCTATTTTTTTTCACTGATCCATTGCCAATAGTCAATGGATAAAAAAATAAATAATTTTCAGATATTTGAGGGGAAAAAAATGGATACAACATTACATGGATGAAAAACGATCCATTTATCATGGATGTGTGAAAGTAGCTTTAGCCAAATGAGAAGGCAAGGCGCAGGGCAGAGATCAACTGAGAAGGCGAGGCGCAGGGCAGAGGGCAATCTGAGAAGGCGAGGCGCAGGGCAGAGAGAGAGCCGAGAAGGCGAGGCGCAGGACAGAGATCAACCGAGAAGGCGAGGCGCAGGGCAGAGGGCAATCTGAGAAGGCGAGGCCCACGGCAGAGGGCAATCCGAGAAGGCGAGGCGCACGGCAGAAATCGAGCCGAGAAGGCGAGGCACAGGGCAGAGAGTGAGCCGAGAAGGGGAGGCGCAGGGCACAGAGCGAGCCAAGAAGGCAAGGTGCAGGGCAGAGGAGGGAAATCCGAGAAGGCGAGGCGCAAGGCAGTGGGCAACTGAGAAGGCTATGCGCACAGCAAATTTGATGTAGAATCCACCATCAGAAATTCTAATGTTGGAGTTAATTAATATAGGTCATGTAGCTCCAACGTAACATCTAATATTCCATCTACATGATGTAAAGAATTAGGTGCATTGTTCCTAAAACTAAATAGCTCTTTTTGAAGAGTTGGGGGTAGACCAATGTCCAATATGAAATTATGTCCCGCAGCAGCTGAGGTGTATTATGATATTCTGCAGCCGCTAAGGTGTTTATTATACAGGTCTAAATGGAAGGAAAAACAGCACATCAGTCCGTGGTTGACATAGAGAAAAGAACTTCATAATCTAGGAGACAGAATCTGTAGGAGGAGATAAGCCTTGCCTACGTAGTGCGGCTCCTCTCTGTATAACCGGGAGAATCTGACATCACAATCATGTCTATACAGATATGAACTACACATTGATGTGAACCATATGCCACAAAATACAGAATATTGTGTGTATATCAGGTTCTCCTCCCCCCGAGCCCCTTCTCCATTTCCACGGTCTCACAACTTAATGCAGTTTCTGATACGACTCAGAACCATCTCTGATGTTACACACAATCTGCTAAAAGCTTTTCTCCATAGACAGAAGGACATTATGGGTTTTTAGAAATCTTTATTCTCTAACCACAAACCGTCTTGTGTCGATTACAACATGGACCATTGTTTCTCTTCGCTTTAGACGCGTCGCACCTTCCAGTAAGTGAGGTTAGGAGGCTCCGAAATACATACAGAGAAGACGGCTGATATTAAACACGTGACGATGAGACTTACATAACGTAATCTCTGTAAAAGCGTATGGTGTCAAATGTCCGATTCCTGGAAACTCATTAAGCCGCCGTCGACAGATCTGTTACTTTAATATGTGTTTCTGTTTTGTACTTTGCTAAAGCTGAACACTATCTTAAAAAGGATTTGCCCAGGATGATCAACATGTGGCTGGGTTCTCTAAGCATGGTCTAAGAAGCTTTCTGTACAGGTATAATGCATTGCAATTAGTGTTGAGCGAGCATGCTCGACACGGCTCGGTACTCGCCCGAGCATCTCACTACTCGGGTGAGCACCAAGCATTTCCGGGTTACTGGGGCGGGAGCTCGGGTCACCGCCGTGCACGTTTGGCGCTCTTTACAGAGCCAATGAACATGCAGGGATTGCTAGCCAGTCACTGTAATGCCACAGCCATGTTGTTTGTGGGCATTACAGTATTTAAAACCGGGCGCCGTCATCTTGGACACAGTCGCTCCGGATCAGCCAGTGTAGGGTCAGTGCTGCTGAGCTAGGGAGAGATTTATACTCTGAAATAGTTAGTGTAGGGTCTCTAAAGCCTGCCAAATCAAACAAACAGTCCTTCTCAGGACTAATATCCATCCCAGATATCAGGCAGGTAGGCCGGCTGTATAGGAGACGCAGTGGTTATACCAGCAAACGCTGCATTACAGTCCTGTGTGCTCCTGTTGGTCAAATTGCTAGACTTATCCCCCGGTCTCAGGGGCCAGGAAAAATCCTTTTTCTTTTTTCATCTAAATCCTTTTTTTTTTTTTCCCTCAGTCAGACTGTACAAATACGTGTCTTATTAACCTTTTGGTATCCCCACCCCTGCCCCGCAAAAAAAAAATTGAGTGTGTCTGTGACTGATCAGACACCAATATATCTGTTTAAAAGAGTCTGGTGTAGGCCAGAAAAATAGAACTGTGGTTTTGCAGTTCCATGGGTCAAATCTCTGTATTATCCTGCTTTTGGCATTTTTTGCCGTAAAAAAAATCTGTAATAGTGTCTCCCTGACTGGTCAAGGTGAAAATGTGCCACAACCAACAGCCACATCTTCTCGCTCCCACTTCTTGACCGAATTTCTAGGGAAGCACACTACAACAAGACCACTATTGCGAACTGATCAGTGTGAACACGTTATTAATTGGATAGCAGATAATACTTCCAGTTACCTGGGCACCACCACCTCCGGTCTGTCTTCCACACGGTCAAGTTTTAGTAGCCGTGAGTCTCGACCGCATACTCCTCCTCACCCTGATGCTCCTTCCTCCCACCATGCCGAGTGTCGTCAGACAGAAACTGATCCCACACTTGGACACTCTGAAGAGCTGTTCACTGGTCCATTTCCATATTTGTGTCCCTCGCCTGCTCCGCTTGAACTGGTGGAAGAGGAGATCCCATGTAGCGATGCCCAAATATTTTAACAGCCGCGGCCACAGGAAGTTGACGCTTGCAATTTGTCACAAGAGGTGGACGATGACAAGACACAATTGCCATGAAGTGAGGAGGAGGATCGTGGTGCGCAAGTGGAAGAGGAGGAGGTGGTGGATGATCTAGTAACTGACCCAACGTGGCAGGAGGACACGCAGAGTGAGGCCAGCAGCACACAGGGGGAGGGAGGCAGAGTACCCCAACAGGCAGGAAGAAGCAGTGTGATGGCCGCACACAGAAGGCGGGCAACAGTTCCCCGTAACACCAACACGAGGGACGTTGCCAGTACAACCGGTAGGTCTTCCAGAGTCTGGAATTTTTTTAAAGACTCTGCTGATAACCCCAAAAAGGCCATTTGTACCACCTGCCATTCCAGCATCAGCAGGGGTGACAAAACTACCAGCCTGACCACCACCAGCATGATCAGGCACATGTCAGCAAAGCACCCGACTTTGTGGGGCGAACCCCAGGGTCCACAACCAGTGTCAGCGGGTGTCACCACTGCTTCTTCCGCTGTTGTGCTTGTAATAGAACCCCCTGTTGTGCGTGCAAGGCAATCCCCTGTCCATACTGCATGCAAAGATGCCCCCTCCTCTCAGTCTTCGCTTGTTATGGCAGTTTCTCAAGAAACAGCATCAACGTCCACGTCCCACCGCAGCGTTCAATTGTTCATATCCCGGAGCTTTGAATGAAAGCGCAAATTCGCAGCCAACGTCCCACAGGCCACAGTCCTAAATTCACACATTTCACGACTGCTTGCGTTGGAAATGCTGCCTTTTAAGCTGGTGGAGACGGAATCCTTCCGCAACCTTATGGCGGTGGCCGTCCATCGGTACTCGGTCCCCAGCCAACACTATTTCGCCCGGTGTGCTATCCCCGCACTACACAAGCACGTGTCCCAAAACATCTGCCGTGCCCTCAACAACCCAGTTACTGGGAGAGTCCACCTGACAACAGACACGTGGACAAGTGCTTGTGGCCAGGGATGGTACATCTCCCTGATGTCACACTGCGTAAACATAGTGGAAGCCGGGACCCAGTTGGACCTTCGGATGGAACACATCCTCCCCACACCGAGGATTGCGGCCCTATGTCAGTCAGAGTTGCCCCCACAGTGTACAGCTCCTGCGCATCATCCTCCTCCTCCTCATGTTCAGCCTCCATCTCAGATATCACCACATCAGTTACAAGCTGGAAGCACTGCAGTACTGCCTCAGCCAAGCGGCAACAGGCTGTGTTGAAACTCATAAGCTTAGGTGATAAACCTCACACTGCTTGTGAGTTGTGGAGAGCTGTGAAAGAGCAGGCAGATCTGTGGCTGAGACCGCTGAACCTACATCCAGGCATGGTCGTGTGTGACAATGGCCGTAACCTAGTGGTTGCTCTGAGGCGAGGCGAGATGACACACGTACCATGCCTGGCTCATGTGCTTAACCTTGTGGCTCAGCGGTTTCTTAAATCTTACCCCGAGTTGCCAGATCTACTCGTCAAAGTACGCCGCCTGTCAGCTCATTTTCGCAAGTCAGCTACAGCTTCCGCCGCCCTTGCTGTGTTGCAGCAGCGTTTGCAGCTTCCGGCACACCGACTGGTGTGTGATGTCCCCACACATTGGAACTCTACCCTGCACAAGTTGCAAAGGATTTGTGAGCAGAAGAGAGCAGTTGTGGCGTACCAGCTGCAACAAGGCCATCGATATTCAGGTCAGACTCCATACATAAGACCTCAGGAGTGGACCTGGATGTCTGACATATGTACCATCCTGACAAACTTTGAGGAGTCCACCAAGATGGTGAGTGGCGATGACGCCATCATTAGCGTCAGCATTCCACTTGTCTGTCTTTTGCAACGCTCTCTGCAGAGAATTAAAGAGGAGGCATTGCAGCCAGAGTATGATGAGATGGATCAAGAACCCGTAATGGGCGATTACACACAGCCCAGCCTCATCATATCCCAACGTGCATTGGAGGACAATGTGGCAGAGGAGGAGAAGGAGGAGGAAGAACAGGAGCTGGTATCATGCGCTGTAGATGGTAGTACCTGTACAACTATCATACAGTCGGTTCAGCGTGGGTGGCCTGAGGACAGGGGGAGGAGGAGGAGGAGGAGGAGGAGGAGAGCATGGTCAGTCGTCATCTTGGTGAGGACACGGAAGTCTTGCCCGTTACCAGTCTGGCACGCATGGCTGACTTTATGTTACGCTGCCTTAACTCTGACCCTCGTGTTGTCAAAATGTTGGGTGACAGTCATTACTGGTTGGTGACACTTTTTAGACCCCCGCTACAAGGAGAACTTTCACTCTCTTATTCCAGAGGTGGAGAGGTCTACAAAAATGTGGCAGTACCAGAAGGCCCTTGCTGCAGAACTGTTAAAAAAAAATTCCCATCTGAACACGCTAGCGGCAGAGGTCACAGTTCGTTGACCAACCAAGGCGTACAGGCGAGAGAGAGGCAACTCCAATCCAGCAGAGGCAGGGGAACACTGTCAACATTCTGGGACAGTTTTCTGAGACCAGTCCAGCTTACAGGCCCTGAGGCGCGGGGTACTCTCACAAGGAGTGGAAAGTTTCAAAGGATGGTGAGGGAGTACCTTGCCAAACGTACCAGCGTCCTCCGTGATTCCTCTGTGCCTTTTAATTATTGGGTATCCAAGCTGGACACTTGGAATAAACTCGCTCTGTACGCCTTGGAGGTCCTGGCCTGCCCTGCCGGTAGCGTGTTATCGGAGCGTGTTTTTAGTGCTGCTGGGGGAATTATAACTGATAAGCACACTCGCCTGTCAACTGATAATGCTGACAAGCTGACCCTTATCAAAATGAACAAGGGCTGGATTAGGCCAGACTTCTCATCACCACCAAATGACAGCAGAGTAACAAAGTCAAATCCACTGTGTTATTTCGGGAGGTGTATTCCCATGCACCGCTTCACACCCACACATGGGTATACGCTTCCTCATTTTGGCTGTTTTTTGCTCTTCTCCTTATCCTCAGCCTCCACCACCACTATACCACCAGGGTGACCGTGGTCCGTGTTGCCAGCATTGCAAGTTCCTCCGTCCTAATTTTTGGCAGCTTTTGCTTGGAATGCATAGGCAAAGACTATGGGAGACCCACTCCCCAATAATGGGAATAATGTTTTTAATATGCTGCACTGCATGGCTCTTGTAAGGGGCTTAAAAACCGTCTTGTTAAGCTACTACGACCTCCACCACTTTTGCCAGGGGCATTGATATTGTCTTTTTATTCCACTGTGACCTCCACATCTCTTCCAAGGGGCATTAAAACCGTCTTGTTAAGCTACTATGACCTCCACCATTCTTCCAAGGGGCATTAAAACCGTCTTGTTAAGCTACTGCGACCGCCACCACTTTTCCAAGGGGCATTAAAACCGTCTTGTTAAGCTACTGCAACCTCCACCACTTTTTCAATGGGCATTGATATTGTCTTTTTATTCCACTGCAACCTCCACCACTTTTCCCAGGGGCATTAAAACCGTCTTGTTAAGCTACTGCGACCTCCACCATTCCTCCAAAGGGCATTAAAACCATCTTGTTAAGCTACTGCGACCTCCACAATTCTTCCAAGGGGCATTAAAACCGTCTTGTTACGCTACTGCGACCTCCGCCATTTTTCCAAGGGGCATTAAAACCGTCTTGTTAAGCTACTGCAACCTCTACCACTTTTCCAAGGGGCATTGATATTGTCTTTTTATTCCACTGCGACCTCCACCATTCTTCCAACGGGCATTGCATTTCCTCCTAATTTTAGTCAGCTTTTGCTTTTCAATGCATAGGCGACCACTAAGGGAGACTCACTCCCCAATAATGGGCAGAAGGTTTTTAGTATGCTGTAATCCACGTCTGTTTCAAGGGGCATTGCAGTTCCTCATAATTTTTGGAAAGCCTTCCATTCACTGCTTAGGCCAACAGTGCACAGGAGACCCAGTTGCTATAAATGGAAAAAATGGTTTAGTTAAGGCCCTCTGACCTCCATGTCACTTCCAAGGGGCATTGGAGTGCCTCGAAATTTTTGGTAGGCATTGCACTCTCTGCATGCCCTATAACTGTGTAGCCGAACCGCTCCTTTTGGTACAGAAACATATCCTACAAGACGTGTGGTTGACTGGCCTGATATTGATGTGAATGGTCCCTGTTCCTCCTGCTCTTTCTCCTTTGCCACCACCTCATCCATCATTCATCACCTGAAGCTTTGTTTTAACGGGAGTTATAGAACTGGGATAGTAGCAGGAAAACATCCAGCAATCCTCGGAGGAGGTAGGATATGCGCCAAAACGCTGACCACCTCAGGCCTAGCCACTACTGCATACATGCGCTTGCATTCCAAGAAAACAAAGCAGACACTAACTTCTATCATCATCATGCTCCTCACCTTGGCACTCTCAACTCCCCTGATGGAGAAGCCAGGGCCCACCGGAGGAGTCTGGTTCTCTGGTGGGCTCGTCCAATGCTGCCCTAAAGCAGGCCGGGCTAAGAAAAGTGTGGGGGGAACTTCCAAGGAGAAATAGGGGCAGCTAGGGACCGTTTATGGACACCCGGCCACCCCCAGGCGGCTGGGGACCATATGTGGACACCCGGCCGCGGGGCGGCTGGGGACCGAGTTTGGACACCCGGCCGCCCCCTGGCGGCTGGGGACTGAGAGTGGACACCCGGCCGCCGGGCGGCTGGGGACTGAGTATGGATACCTCGCTGCCAAAGCAGCCATGAGGTAGTGGCCAGCTTCGGCCTCCTCCAAACTAAAAGGCCCCATTTCAAGTGCAAGCTAGCAGTATGGTATTGCAGCCTGGGGGTGGGTGGGTGGCAGGCTGCATACTTGCGCTTGCATTGCAAGGAATGGGGGAGGTACAATTGAACACTGCCCTGGGACAAGGACTTGCATGGGGATAGTTGCAAGTCTGCATCTTCTGATGCGGCAAGGATGACTTCTGATGGGCACACTTTTAGGCAGTGACCTGGGAGTCAGAGATGCTTCCGGGGGCCTTCCCCATGCTGTTCCCATGCCTTTTCAGCACTTTATGCATGTGTCACACAGCACATGGCCAGATAAGATTGTAAAATGTTAAAATGACATTTCCCGGTGAATGCATTTGTCACGGTTGAAAGCAATACAAAAGTGCAAAAACGCATAAAAAATGCTACTTATGAACATAGCCCAAGGTGTAGAGGAGTATTTTTGTTTTTGGTTATTTATTTTACCTTATACACAAGTCTTTACCCTGGAAAGGAAGTTCCTTAACATATTTCACAGGAAAACTGTTTGTTTCGTTTTTGAACGTTTTATTGTGAGCCCGTAAAAGTGGTTTAATACCTCTGACCACGTTGTTGACAGCAGTGACCTGGGCATCAGAAATGCTTCCTGGGGCAATGCCCATGCTGTCCCCATGTCATTTGAGGACTGTCACTAATGTTTTGGGCACTTTTTAGGCTTTCTACAGACTGCCGGGGGTGCTGCCGCAAAAATGCTCGGGTCTCCCATAGACTAACATTGGGCTCGTTGCTCGGGTTGAGCACCCGAGCATTTTAGTGCTCACTCAACACTAGTAAATGTATAATATTAGATAAACATTTACAATTTGTTTTGTACAGCTCCCATTCAGACCTTTGCAACTCCATGGTTATGGACTACAAAAAACTGGACTACATTATCTGTCCCCTTCTTGCAGAGCAAGATGTACAAGTGCAGGTTCAGACTACAAAGCGTTTGAGTGTAGTCTGTTACCATGGAGACATACAGTTTTGCATAAAACAGTCATACGCAAAACAATATGTTTTTAGAATGGTCGTGGAACAATGAATGAGAAAGGCAAAGACTATATTTAGGAAAAAGTAAATTGAAGCAATATATTCTGCATTCAAAATAAACCGTTCCTTCCAATGTCATGCACATGAAATAATTAGTTGTGTACTGCAAAATAAATTGTTTTTTCTTTTTTTTTGAAATATTGTAGAAAATATTTGCTATTCTTCCCCGGATAGACGGCGGAGTTTTAGCCGGAGAAAAACGTGCCAAACAAAACTCCACATTTTATTGTTGCCAATAAAGATTGATGCAAATGTAATTTGTTTCCCGTCAAGGCGTGACAATGGAAAATATATTAATTGAGGTCAACTTTAGGAGCCAACACAATTTCCTCTGGATAAAAAAATGTGACATTTTAGAGAATGCATTATAATGAGATGTGTTATTTAGAGGTCTATTCAGGGAGGATTATTTGCTGCCAATTTGCCAACATTTCAATTTAATTTTTTTTCCCCTGTCGCATTCTACTCAACAACTCTTGAAGTGATAAACTTAAAGGGGTTGTTTGGGGAATTAATATATATATATATTTTAAACTTTGCCAGAACTAGAGAATGATCTAAAAAAGAAGAAATAAACTTTACTTATGCTTCAAATCCCTCGTTAATCTTCTTTTCACTACTGGAGCAAGTTGAGACACTGTGCGTGTGCATGTCTGCGTACCGTGTGCATGTCTGCGTACCGTGTGCGTGTGCATGTCTGCGTACTGTGTGCATGTCGCATATGTGAAGAATGAGGGGACAGGTTGGGCCCTGTGTTGTATACCTATATTTCTCTGCCGTATCTGTGCATCATGAATCATGGTATGTGTTAAAGGGGCCCACTGAGACTCTTTTGCCCGGGGGGGCCACGAAAACCTGGAGCCGACCCTGCCAGCAAGAACCACAGTAGTGGTGGAGAATTCATGGGATAAGTAAAGCAAATTTCTTTATTTTGGATGGCTTTCTACTCTTAAGAAAGAGATTAAAAAAAATCCCACCCCTCCCCCCAAGAACCATTTAAAGGGAAACTATCATCAGAAAATTACCCATTGTTTAAATCCTGGTGTGTGTTAAATGTATTTTTGGGACAATTTTTAATTTTTAATATCACAATCTATATTAAAAACTTAAGTTCTTGCCATTTTCTAGACTCCCATTTCCAGTTTCAGGAAACAACACACGCACATGAGCAGCAATATACTGACTCAGAACCTATTTTTCTATTGAAGCTTCTAATGAGCGTGTGCAAAGTTGTCTCCTATCAGAAAACATTTCTCCATAGGCTCATTTCATTGTAAAATAAACAATTCTTTATTTACCCAGCATGGGTCCATTGCTGTTTCTCTGCCGCAGCCCCGGTCTGTGTTGTGCTGATGTCTGCAGCGCTGCAGCCAATCATGGAATGGTTTATGAGAGATGCTGAGTTTAATGATAAGCTTTTTCGTTGTTGGTGTCACAGCTGCAGCCAAAACACAAACTGGGGCAGTGGCGGAGACACAACGCCGGATCCAGGAAGGGTGAGTAAAGCACGCTTTTTTTTTTCTTTTTTTTTAATACAAACTATAGTGAAAAGTTTTCTGAAAGCGGAGAACCCCTTTAACAACAGTAATACGATACAGAACATCTGTTGAGATGACACTGTGTCTATAATCACAGCGTATAGCCAGATAATTTGCTGTTGCTGATACACACGGATCAGATTTACATAGAAGACTCTGAGGGTGCGACTCTAGAAGTCAAATAAAGATTAATACTGGAGAATCCAGATTAGGAGCAAACACTGATCTTGTAGATAGACACCGTCCTGTTCTTTAGAGATTGAGGATCTGAAGGAAAATGAGAAATACAGCAAAAGCCCGAGGACATTTTATTTCTGTGGATTTCTGATTGACATTCCGGAAACAAGGTCAATGCTCCCCGCATGCCAGCTCATCAGACTGTATTATGGTGCCATCTAGTGGCCACATTGGAGTTTGCAGTCAACCTATTTGTATTCACTTTTGTAGTTGAGTTGTACAAGATGCCTTCATGCAATGTGGCAAGCAATCCATAAATGTGATTTAGGATCCTGTGCGGAGGTTTCTTTAGCCCCTTACCTTGTTGGCTTGATGCCATTACATCACACTTTTAAACTTTTGAGGAGTGGAATAAGAAAAATTTACAAAAGGGTGGACAAAGTAGTGTGGTATGTGGGTCACACAATCTTTTGGCCCCAAGCCCTGCATGTTCAGGTAGGGTCCAGCCCCTAATATATGGCATTTGAATCTCACAAGCCCATTGCTAACCTCTCAAATGCCATTCTAATGACTTCTAAGAGGTTAAACTGTAGTGATCTGAGCAGCACCGGCATTGTATCAATGGCAGATGTTGCTAAAACGTTAAATAGAAACTGTCAGGCAATTCCATGCTGTCAGAACCGCAGGCAGCATGAATCAGTCTTGTTCCGTTATTGAAGCCATGTATGCCTAATCAGATCTCATATTTTGCACTAAAGAAGGGCAAAAACCCAAAACATGTCCCGGTCCTTCCTGTCCTCCAATCAAGAGGAGGAGCCTACGCACATCATCGACTCCTCCAAGGTGATAAATGTGCCCCCCTTGGATCTGACTCGTCTCCCACCCGGTAAGACGTTTGTTGCCGTACCAGATCGGGAGAGGGTTCTTCGCTGGGGACATTCTTCTAAGCTAGCTGGCCATGCTGGCCAAAAGAAGACCTTCCAACTCATTACCCGGCATTACTGGTGGCCTACCCTGCGTAAGGACGTGGTAGACTTCGTCGCGACCTGCTCATCCTGTGCCCGTAACAAAGTACCCAGACATCTACCAGCCGGCCATCTCCTGCCCCTTCCCGTACCTGCTGCTCCTTGGCAGCACATTGCTATGGACTTTATCACCGATCTTCCTATTTCTGCCGGTTGTACAGTCATTTGGGTTGTAGCTGACCGCTTTTCTAAGATGGCCCACTTCATTCCCCTGCCTGGTCTCCCATCTGCACCCGAGCTGGCTAAAGACTTTATCCGCCACATCTTCCGTCTCCATGGCCTGCCCCTCCACATCGTGTCGGATCGTGGGGTTCAGTTCACCTCACGCTTCTGGAGAGCCACATGTAAGCTGCTTGACATCACCCTGGACTTCTCCTCCGCTTACCACCCACAGTCCAATGGTCAAGTGGAGCGGATCAATCAGATCCTGACCAGTTACCTACGTCACTTCGTTAATGCACACCATTTGGACTGGGTGGATCTCCTACCATGGGCCGAGTTCTCTTACAATAACCATGAGAGTGAATCCTCTTCCAAATCCCCGTTCTTTATAGTCGGTGGCCAACATCCCCGGATTCCACTTCCTGTCTCCGTTTCTGTGGACAACCCTGCTGCGGAGTCTCTTGTCAGCGAATTTTCTACTATTTGGGAGAGTACCAGGTCCACTCTTCTTCTGTCCTCCGAGCGGATGAAGAGATATGCTGATAAGAGACGTCTGGATCCGCCTCAATTCCGTCCAGGAGACAAGGTTTGGCTCTCGTCCAAACATGTGCGGCTCAAAGTACCCTCCTTCAAGTTGGGCCCTCGATTCATCGGTCCCTTCGAAGTCCTCAGGCAAATTAACCCTGTGGCCTACAAATTAAAACTCCCGGCCACCCTACGGATTCCCAACTCCTTCCACGTATCTCTCCTCAAACCCGTTGTCTTTAACTCTTTTTCCAATAATCCAGGTGCCCCTCCTGCTCCGGTTTCCGCTGATGACGTCTTTGAGGTAGAGAGTATTCTGGCCTCCAAGAGGGTAAGAGGAAAGACCTTTTTTCTGGTAGATTGGAAGGGGTTTGGTCCTGAGGAGAGAACTTGGGAACCCAGGGAGAACATCAACGCCCCGCTTCTCCTTGAAAAATTTCTTTCTGGCCAAAAAAAGAGGGGGCCTAAAGGGGGGGGTACTGTAGCATCGGCGTCTCTGCCCAGTGCTAGGCAGAGACGCCGTCCCTCTCACCTCCCTGCTCCTGGCGCGGCGTCCTCCAGCGCTTCTCTCCCCGCTGCTTCCGGCACGCGCTCCTTCCCCGGCAGTGTGCTTAGGGCGCGCGCGCTCCCCCTCTCTTAAAGGGACCGCGCGCGCCGTCCTAAGGAGTCCCCGGCCAATTGCCGGAGGACCTCCCATATATAAGGCACCTCCTCCAAAATGGAGGTGCCCGAGCAATGTTGTTGCAAAGCCTTCACTCTGCTTCAGCCCTCAGGTCCCGTTACCAGTTACCTGCCAGTCACCTGCCAGATTCCTGCTTGTTACCTGCCAGTCACCTGCCAGATTCCTGCCTGTTACCTGCCAGTCGCCTGCCAGATTCCTGCTTGATACCTGCCTGATATCCGCTACCCGCTTGCAAGCCTGCGGTCCGACGGTCTGCCCTCCGACTCCTGTCAGTCTGTCTATGGACCAGCCTGCCCGCTCACCTGGGAGCGCTCACCTGTTACCTGCCTGCTAGCCTACCTGGAGGCTCTGCCGTCACTTGCCGTGACCACCTGCCTGTCCAGAGACTCTTGCCCGCTCACCTGGGAGCGTCCATCCGCTACCTGTCTGCTAGTCTACCTGGAGGTTCTGCCGTCACTTGCCGTGACCACCTGCCTGTCCAGAGACTCTCGCCCGCTCACCTGGGAGCGCTCACCAGCCTGCTGCCCTTCTACCCAGAGACTGTCCCTGTCACTTGCCGTGACTACCTGCCCCTCTACCCAGAGACTGTCCCTGTCACTTGCCGTGACTACCTGCCCGTCTTCCCTGGGAGCCACCCGCTTCCTTACAAGGACTGCCCCCTTGTATAGTTGCTCAGAGGTTCCACCTCCCAGATCCGTTACACTTTGTAATGTATCTTAAATCAGGGAAATCAAATTCTTTCTCCTACTGGACTGATCTTTAAACTCTCAATTCACAGGTTAAATCTATATTCAGCTACTATAGATTATCCCATGACTGACATAGGATATGGCAGTTGCTGCTCGTAATATTCTATGGCGGAGGGAGGAGCTTGAGGCGGACACAAACATTCTGCTGCAAGTTCTCCTGATAATTATCCCATGACAGATAGGATATGGCAATTGCTGCTCATAATATTCTTTGGAGGAGGGAGGAGCTTAAGGCAGACAGACATTCTGCTGCAATTTCTCCTGTTAAAAAAAAAGTTACACTTTAATATTCTGACTCAGACACTTCTCATATTCCCACATGATAGATGCAAGTCTCACATCTGGAATGTGTCCCAATACCAGGAGGCCCCCTAAACCATCTGATGACTGTTAAGATCACCTGGTGAGGTGGATCCTCTGAGTCCCAGGTCTGGGTAAGCACACAGATCCCAGACATTGGTGCAGCAAATAGTAAGGCATGTGGGAAGTGAAGACTTGGCATGGTGGAGACCACAGGAGGACAGATACAGAGAGATCGCAGGCAAGTCCAAAGCAGCAATCAAGGGAGGCAGAAGAATCACAGGCGCGGGAATGAAGGCTCAATACAAACAGAATCCACCAGCAGCACAGTAGTCCACTGAAACCGAGGGATAAATCTTGGAGGAAGATGGCAGAGGATCGAGAACAAGGCACAAGTGATGAAAGGCTGCAAAATGTCCAGCATGGTGAATATAACAGGAGCTGAAGGTGGAGCCCACAAAACAGACGCAACACACAAATATCAATCCCAAGACAAAAGGTGTGTGTCTTAATGGGCCTTAAATAAGCATAGGGAGTTGATGTTATTGATCCACTCTGGGCAACTGCAAAATCCGACGTGGAGCACAACAGAAGGCAGCGGACCCTGGGGAAGGAACCAGAGCCCAGAATATCTCTGACAGGTGTGCAACAATGAGACAACTGTCCATCAATTTGCATGGGAGTCGCAGGAAAAAAAAAACAGAGCAAACATGACTCTGACGCGCCCCCTGGGCCTGTGTTGTGCAGGGAATACCCGGAGCCGGATCGCTGGGGGTTGTAGTCTCCGTGGCGCTGACCCGGTCCGTGCCCAGGGTGGTCAATTCAGTGGCAGTCTTATTAGTGAGATGATAGTCCAACTACGCCACCCGTGGATTGCGGTCAGTGGGGACCGCCGCTTCAGGGCAGACCACTGAGGCTGGTATTATGTGTGCAGCTTAGAATGGGATGACTCCCCACGGGTGGAGTATAGCCTCAGGGCAGTTAGTGTGGATGATGGGAGTGATGGTGCACGAGCGTCCCAGCACTGGTAGTGCTGGCGTGGCGAAGAAGCACAGAGACGTGTGGTTGCAGTTTCCAATGCTTTACTCACAGTTCTTTACTGGTCCTAGTCACCTCGGTACCGGCGGTGACTGCCCAAGCTGTGCTGCGTCCACCAGGCAAGGGGCTCGACCAACTCCCAGGCAATTCCAGAGCGTGGCACAGGGCTCCCTTCTCTTCCCTTCTCTGGCCGTGCCCCACCAGTGACTCTACGTTTGTCCGGCTGCCTCGGGCCTTCTCGGGGCACGTTGATCTCTGCGTCCCTGACCCTATATGGTGTGCCTTCCTGGTAGGTGTAGTGAGGGGTCGCACCGAGATATAGTCACGACCGAAGGTCTTTGGCTGAGGATTAGTCGCCTCCACCAACTTGGGATCTGGTACCCTGTTCTGCCAACCCGTCACCCGCAATCTCCTGGGCCTATGGGGTTCCTTCTTCTCTCGTGTCTCTGGGCCTCTCTTAATGTTCTGCTCCTTGTTTCCTTTCTCTTCTGTTCCTGTTCTCTCTGCTGTTTCTGGCCTCCACTCCAGGCCTGCCTCATGGAGCTGGGCCCAGACTGAGCCACAGCTCCCTGTCAGCCCTCCCTGGCTGAACTCCTCTCTGAACAGACTCCCCGGACTGAACTGACTACTGTCCTAAGATGGTGCCCACCTTATATACCTCCCTCTATGTGTGAGCCCAGATGACTAGCAACCAATGGGCTCCTACCTATGCCCAGAGACCCACCCCTATCTGCTCCTACACCACTGGGTTTTCCTCCCCCTCCCCACTCCAGCCAGGGACAGATGTTGTCGTGCCTGCACTTCTGTCTAGTGGTAGCACCGTTGAGCTGTCCCTCGGAAATGGGGTGTGTGTCGTGCATGCAGCTTACTGAGCCCTGGTCCACACTCCATCCTTACCCGGGAGTGGAATACCACACCTCTGGTTTGAGGTGCAATACCCCTGTAGCAGCCGAACCCTTGGGGTGCTACAACTCCATTCACCTTCCACCTGGATGCAGCTCTGCATTTACCAGACATTTATAGTGTATCATATGTCCTAAATGTCTGTATTGAGAATAACCCTGAATGCAGACATTTAGAAAATCCTCAGGCCCCCTATTATGCACCCTTGATACACATCCCAGATCAGATCACACTTACTATAGACTTATCCACCCCACCCCCAAGACTACTAAAAGGCTTCAGTAGTGCGGCATGGCCCAGAGCCAAAGATGACATGGCCTTCAAACAAGGAGAGCAAGACAAGTACATGAAAGTGACCTCACCTACAAAAACTACCCAATCCCCAGTTATTACAGTAACTTCTCTGACATATATAATGTTTGGAAACTGCTGGGCTTGGTCACAACTGCGATCCCTATAGCTACACAACTTATATTTCAGCAACACCCAGAGTGCAAGTGAGAGACAAATTTAGCCCCTTCACCACATTGCACTAATCCACGCTCCATCCAAGTCCTGATGTTTATTTATACGACCCAGGGAGGACCTGGACTCATTGTCTCCTGATCCACAGTGTTGGCAAGTAAAGGTTGGCCATGTTGCTCATTGATCATATCCACAAATGTAATATTGTGCCGATGTAGGTTGTGTACCGGGGTGTGTTCCTCAGGATACAGCGAAGTCATTGGCGAGAAAACAGATGCCCACAGCAGTTCACTTTCCATAAATATTTTACTTAGTTATGTGAATGACTCAATCAGGAAGTAGGAAACATTCAAAACATTATACAGACATTCAACCAGAAGGCTGAGACCCTTGTGCTGTACAGCGTGGCGCCCAAACAATTTGTACCTACTATACTTCCTACAAATCTACCTATTGGCATGCCTGTCTAAACCAGCCTCCTGTTACCTGTTATCACCCTTGGAACTGAAACAATTATATGAGTGTAATATATGGGCTCACCTGCGGTACAGCACAACAGTTTACAATCTTACAATAAGTTACCTTTACTCCCCAACCAAATATTCTACCATCCTGATTTGACTTCAATGAACCGAGAGGAATAGTCCGTCCTCAACTATACTGAGAATTAGGGCTGTGGAGTCAGTAAGCCAAACCTCCGACTCCGACTCCTCAATTTCCATGACACCGATTCCAACTCCTTCATACATGGCTCATGTTTAAGTGATAAATTTACTGTAGCACAGATTCATCTCAGCTAAAAGTCTAGACCCTTAGATCAGGAATAGGACAGACATTTATAGGACATTTCAGAACTTTTCCAATTTTTTATGAAAAAATATTCCCCACATACTGCATTGAATTACTGTACCCAATTTATTATATATTTTAGGAGTTGGTCCATTTTATACCGACACCACCAAAATGGTCTCCGACTCTGACTCCACAGCCCTGCTGAGGATACCCTGCCAATTAATCAACTGCGACAGCTAATTAGCCAGAAGCGAAATTTAAGAAATTGAGCAATTATCCTGTGCGGTAATGTTCCTCAGAAACTCTCTCCTGAAACAAAAAGAAATTCAAGTTTGGTATGAAGTCCGATGCATGCCGTGTCGGCACCCAAGCGTGAATTAGAGTTCTTAATTATAGAACAAATGGGAAGCGTAGCAACAAATTCGAAGTTGAACTTAGCAATAAACGTGGCCTGAAACAGTCAATATGCCTATCTAACTAACTACAGACCCTATCTCAGTCAGAATATTTTTGGCTCCAGAATGTGGTGAGCTGCGTGCACGGTTACCCACTGCACCCCACCCGGGTCTGCCCCGGACAAATAATTGGTGAATACAGACAGATGTGGGGTCCCTCCAGCAGGTATACGGTGCTGCTGTTAACTGTGGCTTGACTCCTCAGCGACATCCTGCACCTCTCATGCTAGGTCCCGGCCTTTTCTGTCTCTCAGCAGCACTCCTGGCAGATATCTTCTCCCATCTGAACAAGACCTGGTCACGAACACGATCAGCTCCAATTTGCCGCTGCTCAGGTCCCAGTGGGATGCTTTCACAAGTGGATGTTGCTGGATTGCCCTCCGGCATGTCCTCTTTCTGTCTTTAATAACTGCAGTCTGCCCTTAAGATGGCCGCACTTCCTCTTCCTGTGTTTCACATCACCTCAGATTGTAGCTCCACCTCTGCCATTCTGTATGCATTTTGCAGTCTTTTAGTTATATTTAAGCAACAGTGACATCTTGTGACCGAATGACAACATTACTGCAGATGACTAAACATATTTACAACAGGAACAGTATTATACTAATGAGGACACAGATATATCCATTTATACCACCCTGGTGAGCCAACACACATCTCACACCGGCACTTGCCAACACTGACAGAAGAGGGCCCCTGTGCGAGAACAATGCAAAGGCTCTTTGCAATCCAATAGATTATCATAATGCACAATTCCACATGTTTTGTAGGTGGAAATGGGCTCCTTTACCTCTTGTTGCCTCCCGTGAGGCCACACAGGATGTATCCATCCCTGGGTGCTGAATCATCACTAAGGAAGCTGTGACCATGGGGTTAAACAGTGGACTGTCTCTAGTGGAGCATGTGATATGATTGTTGTCATGGGATGGGCTGAGAGGGAAAAGGACTGATCGTTCAGCCAGTGCAGATAGCAACAGGGTAAGGTCTCTAATGCATTAAGAGTAAGAATAGTTGCCAGCCCATCCAGAGACATTGCTCATGTATTAAAGACCCCACCGTTACCCTCGGGAAGGAGAATGCTATATCCATAGTGAAGAATAATATACAGAAGCAGTGATATGCCCACAAGGAGTACGCCCAAAACCAGGGACAAGTGTACACTACTGCTCAACAGTCCCCGATCCACCAGGACTGTCCCAAAACTGGGGAGCTTTCCGGCAAGGTCAAGGTAGGTCAGGACTTAAGCTGTATCAGTGTCCTCATGACATATGTATAGCTGAAAAGAATTGTGGAGCAGAAAACCATCAGATCACTAGTCCACTGCTCAGTCTTTGTACAGACTGATGGCCATGCCGGGTCACTTGACTAGGTAGCAGAGACGTGGAGCAGGACACACTGGCAAGATATCTGCATTGTTGTAACAAAGCTGTGGAGGAGGTGGAAACAGTAGGAAGTAGGACCATCATACTGTAGGAAAAGGATGATGACGGGGGTGTATCATGCCACATGTTGCGGGAACTGCGGGGGTCCATCATGCCGCGTGTTGTGAGAACTGCGGGGGTGCATCATGCTGCGTGTATCATACCGCGTGTTGGGGAACAGTAGGGGTGTATCATGCTGTGTGTTGTGGGTACTGCTGGGGTGTATCATGCCGCGTGTTGCGGGAACTGCTGGGGTGTATCATGCCGCATATTATGGGAACTGCTCAGGTGCATCATGCCGCATGTTGAGGGTACTGCTGGGGTGCATCATGCCGCGTATTGCGAGAACTGCTGGGGTGCATCATGCCGCGTGTTGAGGGTACTGCTGGGGTGCATCATGCTGCGTGTTGATGGTACTGCTGGGGTGCATCATGCCGCATGTTGTGGGAACTCAGGCAACTCAGCTGCTACAGAACCTCTTTTTGAAAATGGGTAGGTTGATTTAAAAAAAAAAAAAAATCCTTGCATCTCTGATGTATTCTGTTCTGTGGCAGTTGAGGGGTTCGTTTTATGACGTTCTGCAGCAATCAGGACACATAGCTGTATAGTAAAGGCTACAGCTGCTGAAGAACCTCTTTTTAAATAAGAGCAATACATGTCATTCATTCCGGGGTTGATATAGGAGAAGAAGCTTAGTGCAAAAGTGATCTACGTACTCCAGGAAGAGGTGAGAAGTGTTTCTGGTGTGCCGCTCATCTCTGCTTTGTAGATCAGAATGTGATGTTTAACCCTTTCTGGCTCCGTAACATACTGTTACATTATCGAAAGAACTGAAAAGGAGTATAAGTTGGCATACATGCAACGTGTAGGAACATGTTCACACTGGCCATTAAACAGACAAAACCTAAGATAGAAACAAAATGGACATATACCCTGCTGTAAGTAAGAAGCAATATTTGGTATTGATGAGTCCATATAAGTCTGATTTATCAAAAGGAAAGATAATTGATTCATAAAGGGAAACATCATTAAGAAAATAAAACACAGAATAAACAAAAAGATAATATTAGCATTTTTCGGTTGTCACACCTTGCCAAAAAAAAAAGCAATAAAAAGAAATCAAAATGTTGAATGCGCCCCAAATTGATATAAATTAAAAACTATAGCTCTGCATTCAAAAAAAACAAAAAGAAAAAAAACAAAAACAAAAATAAAACACACCGAGTCCTCACACAGCTCAAATCAACAGAAAAAAAAAATTAAAAATTAATTACACATACATAAATATATAATATATATATACAGGTCTGCTGGCAGCAACGTCACATATGCATATATTATATATATATATATATATATATATATATATATATATATATATATATTTATTTTTTTTCCCGGGAAAATTAGAAGTCAATTTTTTTTAAATAAAGTTAAGATTTTCTTTAAGTCGCTAAAATAAAAAAAAATATAGAATAAATAATAATAATAATAATATACTATATACTACTACTCCTGCTGTTATTGTACTGACCTGAAGGAATGTTACCAGGTGATTTTTACCACACACTGATCATAAAAACTAAATGTATTTTTTTTTCTTCTGCACTTTTTTTTTCTTGTTTTTCAGACCATTTAAAATAAAATCCAAATCTAAATAATAATAATAATAATAATAATAATAATAATAAAATAAGGGGTGCCTTGCAAAACTACAACTCAACCCCCAAATAAGCCCTTGTCAACAGTTAAAAAAAAAAGAAGTAATTATGGGATCTTAGAAGTAGCAGAGAGAATTTAATAAAAGCACAAAAATAAAAGTTGTCTGCTGGATGTGGTGAGAAGGGGTTAAAAAAAAGCAACTTATAGTTGCTAAAGTGGGGGGCATTGCATCTCCCCTTTAAAACAAATAATTGGCATTCTTAGTAATAAAAGAAAAAAAAAACCTTTGATGAATAATCAGCCATTATCCATCTGCAATTTAGCAGAATAGTTTATGCAGCGATCTCGTGCAATTATACAAAACTGACACTAGAGGGCGGCAACACACAAGCATTTGTATTTTTCAGCCTGCAAATAAAGAGGATGAGTGAATCAATGAGGGGCGGGGCTAATAGAACCACATGATCTGTTTGGCCCAATCATACGCCACTTCCGGCTGGTTGCCGTGGTTGTGACTGTACACGGAAGTAAACAAGCAGGGGGGACTGCTGGTCGCAGCTGCCGCAGAACTTCTTCTTAGCTCGTCTATGACTAACAGCAGGTTCTTCCACAGGTGACTGTCTGCAGACAATACCTTATGTTCTTTTTATGCTGAAATCCTGGGCATTAACCCTTACAGTAACTGACAGCAAGCAGTGATCTTGAAAGTGGGGAAAAAAGGGGGTAAATGTATTGCTTTTGCGCCATTTATGGTGTGTTTGGACAAAAAATATTTTTTTGTGTTTTTTTTATTATTTTGTGACATTGGAAACTATTTTTTCCTGGTGTTTTCACAAATGTAAAAAAAAATAAAAAAATCTTATGGGAAAAGTGCCCCCCCCCCCCCCCCAAAAAAAAAAAAAAAAGCATACCCACACTGCAGCAGCAAAGTATATGGGATTAATTATAGAGGTTGATGGTTGATCTGTAGGTGATCAGTATGAGATCCATGGGGGTCCGACACCAATCAGCTGACATCTGCCTCCGCTCTGAGGTAAGGACGGGAACACGGCAGCACTGGAAATTGTCTAGTGGCCACTGCCATGTACTGCAGCTCAGCTCCTGCTCACTTTTAAGGGAAATTGCAGAGAATTCTTGCCTTAAACGGGATTGATCCCTTTAAGTTAAATTTTTTCTTTAAAGCTATATTAGTAGTAAAAATGTAAAAGAAAAAAAGACCCTCACCTTACTCACCCTCCCCAGGTCCAGCACTGAGTCTTCGTCGTCGTTCTTGGTGTTTCGTATTGTCTGCAGCGCTGACGTCACATCAATGGCGCTGCAGTCAATAACTGAGCTCGGCGTCACATCGATGGCGCTGCAGTCAATAACTGAGCTCGACGTCACATCGATGGCGCTGCAGTCAATAACTGAGCTCGACGTCACATCGATGGCGCTGCAGTCAATAACTGAGCTCGACGTCACATCGATGGCGCTGCAGTCAATAACTGAGCTCAGCGGCTCCACCCAAGTGAATGGCATGAGACGCTGAGCTTTTATGTAAAGGTCCGACGTTAACAGGCCAAGAACGGACTGCGAAGTCCCGGCTGACCCACGGCCCGTTCAGACATCGCAGTTACCACGCAATCCATTGGACCTGTGAATTGTGGTGAGCGGTCGTCGTCTTAGGTGGGATTCACATCTGCCCCGATCAGCTGATCAAGAGGACATTGCACTGTGAGATTTCCCTACTCTTCTGGGAGGTCTCCCTTTTCCCCCCAAAGTTCTTCTGGACTTTTGGGAGAGGTGACAGGTCTCATGTACGATCATCGAGGGGCTCTGTCGTATGTCTGCGGTCAGCGTTTTATTTACTGATGTAATATATTCTATGGAGCTATTATGACAATTTTCTTTGTTTTGACAAATTCCACAAATAAAAAAGAAAAAGAATACACACGTCTCCCACGCTGCATCTCTTGGGGTAGGCTTTTCACTTACTAGAAGTTTGGGAAACCTAAATCATTTTATAGAAACTAATAACACACCGACTTACAAACGAATGAAAAATGGATCCAACACACTGATAGAAAATAAAACACCCAAAAACTGTGTGTGAATTTGCACCAAAGTCAGCGAAAGTGGCATCTAAGATTTCTCTAGTGTCAGAAACTTTTCCTTAGAGGACCCCATGGCTGCCGTTCATGGGCACTAATAATATCCAGTTTTTTTAGGACTCCTCTAAAGAAAAGGGAAAGCGCTTCCTTCGATAGTTTTGGGTAAAGACAGTAAGACCCGCTGGTGTGTGAGAAAGGACTGACACTACCCTATAGTATAAAGGGACAACTGAGAGCAGATCCCGCGGCCATTGAGTGAGTAATCTGCAGCTGCAGACACTTTGCATTGGACATTGTCAGCTCCTATAGAAGTAAAAAGTAAAATTACAGTATTTTACTCACTTATATAGAGCCATTAATTCCACAGTGCATTCCAGACATCATCACTGTCCCCATCGGGGCTCACAATCTACATTCCCTATTAGTATGTCTTTAGAGTGTGGGAGGAAACCGGAGAACCCAGAGGAAACCCACACAAACACGGGGAGAACATACAAACTCCTTGCAGATGTTGTCCTTGGTGGGATTTGAACCCAGGACCCCAGCGCTGCAAAGCAACAGTGCTAATTACTGAGCCACCGTGCTGCGCTGCAGTACCTGGAAACGGACACCACAGGCTATGTAAAGCTGTGACATTTGGGTGCTGTACACTGAGCACATCTGATCACTATCGGACCCCCCATCGATTTGACAGCACTGACCACTTTAAAAAGTGAGGTCATCAATACCGACAACCCCTTTAAGTAAAGCATTTAACCCCCTCTATTCCATTGACCGATTTCTTCATTTGTTTCAGGAGACCAAAGAAAACAAAATGACTTTGTATCGATCAAGAGAGTCTGAGTTACAGACGCTACATGCAGCCATGTAAGTGCCTCGTTACGTAGCCTCGCACCCGGCACAGTCGCCCCCGGCGGGGAACACGTGACTATTACCATATGTTGTGACTGCATCAGATCTGTTTCTGTTCACGTCTCAGTAGCACATCCACACGGTGCCATCTCCGGCACAAGGCGATGTAAAGCGAGAACGCAGCGCGCGCCGGATGGCAGGTCATGTACATAAATAGCTACGTAAAGAAAACTTCAAGTCTGCTGACTACAGAGTGGTGACGATCAGTCTCATTGCTTCTGTTCCCGGCTCCTGATCTAGAATTCATACCATTGAGCGGAAAGGGTAAATGCAACTGCAAACGGAGCACAAAGTGGGTCTCTCGTTATTACAAACCAGTTTTTAATCGTTCAGACACAATGTCACTGGCGCAGCTCAACTCCCAATGGGGACAATCCCCTTAAAGATCTCTGCACAGAAGATGAGGAGCGCTGTTGCGCAGGGGGGAAAACAAAAAAAAAAAAAGAGTCAAAGTGGCATCGGTCCCTTTGGCCTGGGGTCTCGCGTGTTTAACACCCACCAATCTTAAAGGGGTTGTCCTACAATTATAACTAATAATTACATTGCACTTCTGATATGGAAACAAGTGTCGATTTACCAAATTCAAGGAATGGCCGCCTTCGCTGTTATAATGGAGCGGCGGCCTCGAATGAATGCTGACGCTCCATTTATTGTCTATGGGACTGATGGAGACAGTCGAGAATAGCGCTCCAGCTTTCTTCATTAGTCCCCTAAACAAGAGGTTGAGAGGTCAATCTCACGATCGGGGGTCCCAACGATGGGAAAAAAAAAATCATCTTTTCTATAGAAAAGCACAACTATATAGAGATCACTTTGGGTCTATAGTATATACACGGCTCAAAAAAACAAAGGGAACACTGAAATAACACATCCTAGATCTGAATGAATGAAATATTCTCATTGAATACTTTGTTCTGTACAAAGTTGAATGTGCTGACAACAAAATCACACAAAAATCATCAATGGAAATCAAATTTATTAACCAATGGAGGCCTGGATTTGGAGTCACCCCCAAAATTAAAGTGGAAAAACACACTACAGGCTGATCCCACTTTGATCTAATGTCCTTAAAACAAGTCAAAATGAGGCTCAGTATTGTGTGTGGCCTCCACGTGCCTGTATGACCTCCCTACAACGCCTGGGCATGCTCCTGATGAGGTTGCGGATGGTCTCCTGTGGGATCTCCTCCCAGACCTGGACTAAAGCATCCGCCAACTCCTGGACAGTCTGTGGTGCAACGTGACATTGGTGGATGGAGCGAGACATGATGTCCCAGATGTGCTCAATCGGATTCAGGTCTGGGGAACGGGCGGGCCAGTCCATAGCTTCAATGCCTTCATCTTGCATGAACTGCTGACACACTCCAGCCACATGAGGTCTGGCATTGTCCTACATTAGGAGGAACCCAGGGCCAACCGCACCAGCATATGGTCTCACAAGGGGTCTGAGGATCTCATCTTGGTACCTAATGGCAGTCAGGCTACCTCTGGTGAGCACATGGAGGACTGTGCGGCCCTCCAAAGAAATGCCACCCCACACCATTACTGAACCACTGCCAAACCAGTCATGCTGAAGGATGTTGCAGGCAGCAGATCGCTCTCCACGGCGTCTCCAGACTCTGTCACGTCTGTCACATGTGCTCAGTGTGAACCTGCTTTCACCTATGAAGAACACGGGGCGCCAGTGGCGACTTTGCCAATCCTGGTGTTCTGTGGCAAATGCCAAGCGTCCTGCACGGTGTTGGGCTGTGAGCACAACCCCCATCTGTGGACATCGGGCCCTCATACACCCTCATGGAGTCGGTTTCTAACCGTTTGTGCAGACACATGCACATTTGTGGCCTGCTGGAGGTCATTTTACAGGGCTCTGACAGTGCTCTTCCTGTTGCACAAAGGCGGAGGTAGCGGTCCTGCTGCTGGGTTGTTGCCTTCCTACGGCCCCCTCCACGTCTCTTGGTGTACTGGCCTGTCTCCTGGTAGCGCCTCCAGCCTCTGGACACTACGCTGACAGACACAGCAAACTTTCTTGCCACAGCTCGCATTGATGTGCCATCCTGGATGAGCTGCACTACCTGAGCAACTTCTGTGGGTTGTAGAGTCCGTCTCATGCTACCACGAGTGTGAACGCACAACCAACATTCAAAAGTGACCAAAACATCAGCCAGAAAGCATTGGTACTGAGATGTGGTCTGTGGTCCCCACCTGCAGAGCCACTCCTTTATTGAGTGTGTCTTAATAATTGCCAATAATTTCCATCTATTGTCTATTCCATTTGCACAACAGCATGTGAAATTGATTGTCAATCAGTGTTGCTTCCTAAGTGGACAGTTTGATTTCACAGAAGTTTGATTTACTTGGAGTTATATTCTGTTGTTTAAGTGTTCCCTTTATTTTTTGAGCAGTGTACTATCTACAGGTCTGGAGAAAAAAAAAGGATTAAGTAAATTTTGAGTTAACCCTTTTATCAAGAGTCAGAATTGATCATCCAGTGAAACATCTCATTACGTTTCAGTTCTGCGATGGAAACAAGAGCAATAAATGGCACAGTCTTTCCTTTATTTCTAACACTACTGACGCCAGGCTTCATCGATGGCGTATTAAAGGGGATCTGTCACAATCTGTCAGGGGTATAATGTCCTATCGAAAATGTGACAGGGAACCCGGTTCCATCACTTGGTCACACGCTGTACTTTTATTAATATCAGTGTTTATTCGCTGCAACGGGAACAAAGCACAGAGTTTTCTTATTCTGAGTGGGGAAGTAACCAAAGCCTCACAAGTTTCCGAGAGGGGTTTTCCACTCTTTTTTTAAAATTGAGCAGGGATTCTTACAAAAGGAAGAAACAAGCCTTATTTACCACTGGAATCAGAGGGGGCGACATAGAGACGTGCGCCGGACCAGAGTGGGGGGGGGGGGGTCGACTTCGAGACGTGCGCCGAGCCAGAGGGGGGGGGGGGGGGCGACATCGAGACGTGCGCCACACCGGGGGGGGGGGGGGGCCACATCGAGACGTGCGCCACACCAGAGGGGGGGGGCGACATCGAGACGTGCGTCACACCAGAGGGGGGGGGGGGCGACATCGCGATCTCCAGTAACCAGAACCACAGATTGCCTCGGGCTCACATTATCACGTCGGAGACATCGGAGCAGCGGTGGTGGAGTGAGGGCAGAGTCCTGTGGCTAGTTTATTTTATAAGCATCCTTAGACTCTAGGAAGTTTTTAAAAATTAGTGAAAAAAACAAACCTTTAACTGTAATCTTCTTTTATTTTATTCAGACTTGCAGAAAAGAATAAACTTTTTGAGGAGATGAAGTTCAGTGATGAACAGCAGGAGTCGTACAGCAGGTTGTCGGAGGCCGCACATAGCAGGAATCAGGCACTTCTACGCGTAAGTGTTGTCAGAGCCTCCATGTAATCGTTGGATGAAACATCAGGTTTAGGGCACGTTCACATGTTCAGTATTTGTAAGCCAAAACAGAGAGGGTGATAAATACAGAAGTGGTGACGTGTTTCTATTATACTTTTCCTCTGATTGTTCCTCTCCTGATTTTGGCTTACAAATACTGATGTAAAATACTGACCAAATACTGAACAACTGTTCAAACCAAGCACTTACTTGTTTTCCATCTTTCTCCACCCCCTTCTTCCTTGATTGACAGCTCTGGGGCTTTATAGAGCCAGAGATAGATGGAAAACAAGTAGGTGGGAAGGTGCACTTAAATGTTTGCACATGCCAAGAGTGTGCCGAGCGCTTGTGCTTGGTTTGAATAGTCATTTCCCGTATAAAAACAAAATTATCTTCAATTTTTAGGATTTTCGGGAAACGGAGAAGAGTCTAAGGAGAAGATCACAAGTCACCCCTAGCCGCTCTGTCCTGAAGCTCGAGGTCATTCTTTTTCTAAGGCTACATTCACACATCCGTCTGACACCCCTAGTGCCGTGCATAGGACCCATAGAGCTTCATTTCTCCATCCATGTCTCCTGTCTGTGAGACGCAGAGCAGCACGTCCTATTCTCAGCAGAAGACAGACTTTGTCCTTCAGAGCTCCATCCAAGTTGCATCCGTTTATAACACCCATTGTTAAAGCACCACTCCAATGTTTATTTTTATTGCACTGCTGGAGTGGCGCTTTAATTTTAATTCCCCTCACCCTGTCTGATTCTCACCTACCGCCGCCTTCATCGGTTTCCAACTTCGCTCCCATCTGTCTCCGGTAAAAAGGGACCTGTCGGCAGCTCCAGTGTTTCATGGAGTGTCGCGGAGGTCACTTTACAATTCATCTGTATGAGAGCCTCGTTGTGGCCTCGTTCTGGCTCTGCATTGAGCTCTTGTGACGTAACTTCTGACTTCCGGCCAGTCAGAAGTTACGGGCACAAGATGGCGCCGCGGGACCGGAGCAGCGTCAGTAAAAGGTGAAGCCTCCGTATAAGAACGGAGGCAGGGGGCTTACATTTAAAGAGCCATTCCAGCACTGAAAAAACGAAAAAAAAGCAAAAAAAACGCTGAAGTGGTGCTCTAAGCATCAATGGAAAAAAAAAAGTTAAGTCTACCTACTTTAGGGGAAAAAAACGGAAGTATTTAGGATGACACCTGTGGATGGAGAGGGGGGAAAAAAAAAAAAGTGCTGCCATCATAGAGAAACAGATCTGAAGGTAGGCTCACACGACCGTTTTCTCTCTATCTGAGAAAAACGGTCGGATTATTTTGATCAGACGCTGATCAGAGCGGCATCAGTTTTTCTCTGACGTGGAGAGAAAAAAAATTGTTTCTCCACCTTCTTAATTCTAGAAGAGTACATCCAGCCTATTAACGGCAGCGCTTCCCAGGAATCACATCCAAAGATGATATTTTATATATATATATTTTTTTGATAAGTTAAAATAGAGGAGATACAACGCGTTTCGGATACAGTATATATCCTTCTTCAGGTATCATAAAAACACAGTACAAATCCAATTGAGAATTTGTGCTGTGTTTTTATGATACCTGAAGAAGGATATATACTGTATCCGAAACGCGTTGTATCTCCTATTTTAACTTATCAAATAAAAAAATATAAAATATCATCTTTGCATGTGATTCCTGGGAAGCGCTGCCGTTTATAGGCTGGATGTACTCTTCTTGATTTACTCATCCTGTGTGAGCCTATGTCTGGCTCTTTCACTTGGATACACCCGAGGCAAGCTGCAAGCCCTGTCCTTTGAAAAGTATCCCAGAGGGATTTTTGAGGATACACAATCTAAAGCCATATTAGTCTTCTATCAGGTGAGTGCATGAAATTGTGCACCCATCAAAGACTATAATATTGTGTTTACGCACTTAGGGCGCCGCGATTTGTCTGTTCTTTTCTCCCAAACAGGGTTTTTTTTGTATACCTTCTTAATTCTGACAGTTCGAGAAAATAGGATCACACTCGGATGTCATCCGAGTGTGGTCTGATGTTTTGTCACAGACCCATAGGCTTGTATTGCTGATTTTGATCCAACGTTCAGATCAAAATCGGACATATATCCAATTTTTTCCTTTAAGTAAAAAAAAAAAAACCGGACAAGTGCACAGCCTCATAGAATATCATAAGTACGAGTGCTATCTGTGACAACCACGCATAACACTCGCCCAAGATAATCGGTCGTGTGCACCAGCCCTCACAGATGTGTGAATACAGCCTCAGACTTACCTGCCAGGTATTCCAGTCTACACTCAATAGGTTTTAACTTAGTCCGGTGGGAATCTGACTGGGGGACAGTATCAGCCCCCAAGACTTCTAATAGAGCAGCAGGGCACATCCTCATAGGCCGCAGTTACGTTATCAGGGGTATACGGGAGAAGTTCCGGTTAGCGACGAGGTTCCCAACACTATAACCGACACCAATCTAGCAGTGAATAAAGGGGTATTCCCATCTACACAAACTGTCAGCTGTCTCCTACCATCAGATTTTGTATCAGCCATATTGTTGTCAATGACAGAAGCCTCTTTTTTTTGCCCCTTCTATGTAGGAGAGGTGAACAGTGAGGTCTAACATTGGAGGTACACTATAAAGGGGTTGTCAGGCACCCACCGACGACGTCACGCCTCCATATTCCTGCTGGGACTTGTGCACAATCGGCATATATCACGCATGCATCCCGGCAAGTATGTGTAGGCGCGGCATCACTGGCACCGCACAACCTCTTTACCCTATTCTTAATGCCAACATTGGAAAAGAATAGACTTCAACCTGTTTTTTTTATGTATTTCAGAGTGAATATTGGGAGTCTGTGGAACAAGAACTTCCTAAATGGGAGCAATTTCTACTCGGAAAATCTCAGTTGCCGTTTGGCATGACACAAACCCAGCAAAGGCCGAGACATTCCCAAACTATGCAGACCCCAAAGAGAAAGACCCTGCCGCCTTCTGGCTGCAGCCCGAACACTTTCCCACGATAGCCCCATATCACCGGCTGGGTCCAGCCATCTTTGTACCCCGGTTGCAGCTGCTTGGAAATCATACAGTTTGTAGTTCAGAGAATGCTGACTTCATCAACACCCGGACGGTGGAAACAACAGATCCTGTATGAGGAAGGACACGCTGAGAGTTGTAGCTTGATGACAGATGGACATGTAGTTTAAAACTTTTGCGTTTTTTTCCCCCTAAACAAAATACTATAATTGTGTGTACCATAGATCTAATGGCATACTAGGATCACACAGGGGGCTTCATTCAATAATCCACATACATAAAACAATAGGATAGGAATTATAAACCTGCATATGTGTGGTGAGCAGAAAGTAATGGGCCAATAAACACAAACATAGAAAAAACCCTTAACGAAGCTAGGTGCAAAACGCGCGTCGGGTGCAGTTCTCTTCTTGACTGGTGAGGTTACTTTATGCCATTGTGCATTTTTATAGTTCAATTTACATACTCTTTCTTCCTCATGGTACCTTTTACCATTGTGTATTACGTACATTGGTATCCTTCGGCAATAGCGCACGCCTTAATATTTTGTCTTGTACCTTATTACATATTTATTAATGATGAATACATAATTTAAGGATACATTCTGAGAGTTCCCCTTCTTTCTCTGTATGCAATATTGTGATCATATTTTAGTACCATACATTATGTTGGTGTTTCTCATTCATGTATCTTACCTTTTTAATCAATATTTAATAAAAAAAAATTTATTCTTATGTATCGTACCGTGCACTGATCCTTAAGTAGGAAAGGAAATCTGCTCTATAAAGCACACGCACTGCTATAAAAAGGTCTTCGGCTTCATGCACAAGGCCTGGTTTTTAGGCAGGGTCCACCCTGTAAGATGAACACAATACACAGTAATGTAATAATGACATTTCCATGCACACGTTCCATCTTATGTCACTTCACAGTTCGGAAACCCTAAGAGTTTGTTTACATGCAGCATTTTTACCGCATTTTTTTTACGCTGCAGTTTATTGCACCAGCAAAACGGATGCGATTTCTGCAATCTCATGCACATGCCGCTTATTTTTTTCCTTGCAGATCCAAGTCTGCAACATTTCTATTTTTGCAGTATTTTTTGCAGTGTTTTTTTTACCCGAATGAATGAGGAAAAGAAGGCATCAAAAACGCTCGTGGTTTACGCATTGTTATTCCTGCCAATAGATGCAAATCCTCACCATGTACACATACCCTTAAGTGGTTAAAAGAAGTGACAAGCGCATCCTGCGGGCGGCTTCCGCTAGGAATAATGACACCAAAACTGCCGGCGAAGCCGCCATAGGATAACAGCAGATTGGAAAAAAATCGGCGTCTAAAAAGACACAATGTGTACAAAGCCTTAGCCTCCGATTCATCAAGGCTTGCATTTTGCACACCAGTCCTGACGAAAGATCTGCTAGAGTAAAATATGCCAAATTCATTGTCGGTGCTGGCGTCAAAAATACAAAATTTGCAACATTTTTATACAACTATGGGTTAACCTTTTTTTCCAGGATTCTGCTGCAAACTGTATAAAGAATTGAGTCTTAATGTCGCACATAACGGCGCAGTCCGATGGAAATCGGACCACAGTTCTCGGACTGGCCGGCGGCTCTCTGGCCCAAGTGTGACAGATGAATATAGATACATGTAGCTGTCACGCTGAGGTGGGGAGAGCCGCTGGCCAGTCTGGGCACTGCGTTCCGATTTCCATACGATTTATACGGCCGTCTGACTGCACCATAAAAACCAGACATCAGGCACAAGAACAGTGATCCGACAGGTGGAAATGGGCAGCGCTAAATGTTTCCTTTCTTTTACCCAGTACATTCTTTTTGCTACGTAAATCATCTCCAAATTTTGGAGTAAAAACAGCAAATTAAGCGCCAAAAAAGCCTTAAGTCCCATCCCCCCATAGTTATGACTCCAGCCCTTCTCCCATGCCTCCCAGTGGGGGACGATTGACTGATGTGCATCTGATCTATGCAGATCGAAAAGCCACTACGTTTTTAAAGTACCGGCCTTGTAGGAAATCTTGTGCAGATACAGGGCCGGGCTGTCCTTGCTTCTCCACTTGGATCCTCACCTGGACCATTGGCTGCACCATTATCCGGGGTGGAGAGCACGGGCGACTTCCAAATTCTGGAATCAAATTCCACTGTTCTTTCTAGGATTTAGGGTTCTCGTGTGCTGCCATATAGTGCAGCCGGGAATCGTGCCTTATATGCATCAGACATTAGGCCCAGTCTAACATTTAGGCCTGGTTCAGATGTCCTCAAATTGCACACAAGTCTCGGTCCTTGCGCTCTTCCATATTGCAGACTGGCTCCGTTGCTGCTTTCCATTACATGCACTATTCTGGTCTATAATGGCTCCACAGCACAGACAGCGCATATGCTTGTCTGAACGAGGCCATACACCTGTCTGATACGTCCTAGTACAGTCCATTTTATTTTTCTCGGATCCATACAAGCATCAGTTTTAAAAATGGTTCCGTGTGTTCGGAAGCCCTGAAAATGTTTTTTTAACCCCTGAGCGATTTTCCGCTTTCATTTTTTTTCCTCCGTCATAACTTTTTTATTTTTCCAGCCATATAGCCGTATGTTTTTTTTTTTTGGGATGAATTGTACTGTTGATTTTACCATACAATGTACTGGAAAATGGGAAAAAAAATTCCCAGTGCAGTGAAATTGCAAAAAAATGTGCAATTTCACAGTTGTTTTTTATTTATTTATCATGTTCAATATATGGTAAAACTGACCTGCCATTATGATTCTCCAGGTCAGTACGAGTACGCAGATACCAAACATGTATAGTTTTTATTTTATTTAAGTAGGGAAGAAAAATCAGAGATTTGTCCAAAAAAAAATTTTTTTTGCTTGTGTCTCCATTTTCCAAGACCCGTAACATTTTTATTTTTCAGGATCTTGCGCTGTGTGAGGACATATTTGTTGCGCGCCGAGCTGATGTTTTTATTGATACCATTTTTGTATAGATACGATGTTTTGATCGCCTCTTATTGCATTTTATTGCAATGTTGCAGTGGCCAAAAAACAGGAATTCTGGCGTTTCCATTTTTTTCATTATGCCATTTATTGATCTGATTAATTTATTTTATATTTTGATAGATTGGACATTTCTGACCAGCGATACCAAATATGTGTAATTTTTTATTGTTTTATTTTTAATAGAGCACTTTTGTGTTTTTTACTTTTTACTGTATTTAGTAATGCCCTTAGGCAACTTGAAGCTTCGATCGTCCGATCACTTGTGCTTTACATTGTAGTGCATCACTACTGTATGTGTAGCAGAAATCACATTCTTCTTTGAATCCTGGCCACGGATCTGCGTTCACAGGAAGATCGTGATGACAGGCACAGGGGGCTGTCATGAGAACCCACCAGCCTGCGATCATGTGACAGGCGTGCCGATGGGCAGGATCAATGCCGTGCTTCCTGTCAATCATTGACAGCAGCATTTAACTGGTTAACAGCTGCGGGTGAATTTCGGATCCACCAGCAGCTGTTAGAGACAGTTGATTGCTGATTAAATCAGTCATCATGTGTGGGGAAAGATGCGGGCTCGGCGCGTGAGCCCGCATCAAAGACATGGACATAGGCGATGACGTAAATAAGACGTGAAGGGTTTAAAGACAATATGTCAGCAGTTCCATAGACTACAATGCAGACTTGTTCTATCTATGAAGAACACAGTCTACATATGTGAAAAATAAGTGTCTGATTGAGGCCTCTTTCAGATGTCCATGTTTATACACGTATGCAAAAAATTGGTACGGTTAGCGGTGTCATCAGTGTTTTGCATCCGAATTTCATCAGTGTTTAGTCAATTTTTTTCCATCAGTGCTTTTCATGTATGGATAAATAAATTCCAAAGCTTCTTCTATTCATTGCAATGTTAATCATGGACTTATGTCACTGTCGTAAAGGGGCTTTACCAAGATTGAAAGTTACCTCTTCTTCATAGAAAAGGAAATAACTTACTGATCTCTAAGGGTCCTAATCCAGGGATCCCCACTAGTCCAGAAAATAGCCCCATCTTAAAAGGGTTATCCAGGACAATATACTTTTTTTTACTACTGGCCTAATAGGCAAGAATTGATAACTACCTTCCTGTTGTGCCCGGTGCCAATCTCTGTCGACACAGAACAATCACAGACCACTTCTGCCGGCAATTCAGCCGGTTCTACTGACCTCACATCGACAGAACAGCTTCTTCTCTTCAGCTCTGTTAACGGGATGTGACTGCTGACAACAAGTTGACTGACAGTCAGCTCCCTGCTGCCTAACTGCGGAGAGCCACCTGTCAATCAGTATGGCATCGGCAGTCACGCCCCGTTGACAGAGTGGCCCGGAAGAAGAAGAGCTGCTCTGTTGACGTTGGAATAGATGAATCGCCGGCAGGAGTGGTCAGTGACTGCGGGTAGAACAGGCAGGTAGTTGCCTCTGTTTTAGGCCCATAGTAAAAAAAGAAATAAAACACTCTTGGATAACCCCTTTGATGGAGCTGAGGTGGAATATGCGTACCTCCACTCTAATGTTTACGCGACTTCTGAAAATAACTGAGCGCTGTACTCCGCTTTCTCTGGCAATCTAATAGAACACATGAGTCATACTCCGGCCCTTGGGCCAAATCTGGCCCACAGGCTGGTTTTATTTGGCCCTCAACACCAAAACCACCACCCCTATGTGGGGCCATTATTCTGTACAGAGGACTATGTGGGGCCATTATTCTGTATGGAGGACTATGTGGGGCCCATTATTCTGTATGGATTACTATGTGGGGGCCCATTATTCTGTGTGGAGGACTATGTAGGGCTCATTATTCTGTATGGAGGACTATGTGGGGCCCATTATACTGTATGGAGGACTATGTGAGGCCCATTATTCTGTATGGAGGACTATGTGGGGCCCATTATTCTGTATGGAGGACTATGTGGGGCCATTATTCTGTATGGAGGACTATGTGGGGTCATTATTCTGTATGGAGGCCCATTATTCTGTGTGGAGGACTATGTGGGGATCATTATTCTGTATGGAGGACTATGTGGAGCCCATTATACTGTATGGAGGACTATGTGAGGCCCATTATTCTGTGTGGAGGACTATGTGGGGATCATTATTCTGTATGGAGGACTATGTAGGGCTCATTATTCTGTATGGAGGACTATGTGGGGCCCATTATTGTGTGTGGCGGACTATGTAGGGCTCATTATTCTGTATGGAGGACTATGTGGGGCCCATTATTGTGTGTGGCGGACTATGTGGGGCCCATTATTGTGTGTGGAGGACTATGTGGGGCCCATTATTGTGTGTGGAGGACTATGTGGGGCCCATTATTGTATGTGGTGGACTATGTGGGGCCCATTATTGTGTGTGGAGGACTATGTGGGGCCCATTATTGTATGTGGTGGACTATGTGGGGCCCATTATTGTATGTGGTGGACTATGTGGGGCCCATTATTGTGTGTGGAGGACTATGTGGGGCCCATTATTCGTTATGGAGGCCTTTGTGGGGCCTATTATTCGTTATGGAGGACTAGTTGGCCCCGCGACTTTGTCCAAGTTTTTCATTTTAGCCCTCTGTGTGTTTGAGTTGATATCCCTGCAATAGAGGATGCAAAAAGTGTAAGTGCGCAAGTTAGACCTCTGCTCTACTCTGACAGTGCTCAGCAGTGCCCCACTTTTCGCATCAGTGGGAATTCCAGCAATCAGGAAGATATCTTCTATCGATAAGGGGTTACGTTCAATCTTGGTAAAACTTTTACGGGCTGTTACCGTAACACGTTGATGTCAGAGACTTTGTTTTACACTTGTATAGAATCACACGATCCTCATCCTGTTCCGGATGTCGTCAGCATCACAGATTGCGATTCTGCCTGCATACTGCAGACTTTAATGGACTTAATGGGAATGTTCATTAAGTCCTTGATGGCCACCAGATGTCAGCGCTGCGCTCAGCAGACACTCAGGAATATCATTCGCTAAGCCAAATAACTGTTGATTAAACACATACTAATAATGACTAGCAAATGGGAGGAAATCTAGAAAATTAAACAGCTTTATTTGTGGTGTGAATGACAAGGAGAATCGATACTGGAAAAAGTGTTGGGGCTCACTCACACTAGCGTATAAATCAGACGAGTGCAATGCGAGAAAACATCGCATTACACTCTGACCAATGTTATTAAATGAGTCAGTGCTCATCTGCAAGTTTTTTCTCAGCTCTATTCGGACTGAGAAAAAAGCGCAGCATGCTGCGATTGCGAGAATCGGATCGTACTCACCAATGCAATTCAATGGTTGCAATAAAAAAAATCGTGATTACTGGCAATGGCTGCTGCTGCAGTCTCCGGTTCTCATGCTGTGATGAACCGTGACGTCAATAAGGTTATCGCAGGTCACACCCGCTGATGTCACCGCTTGTCACAGCAGCCGGGTTCTCGCGCTGCGCAGCGTGAGGCCAGGCAGTGGCTGCTGCTCCTGTGTATGGAGCTTTGTTCTCTGAATGAGGCTTCATACTCTGGACGAAGAAGACAGGAATCATCATGGGATCTCCATTTTTTGGATTACGGTGGACCAGTTTGGATTACTTTTTTTTTTTTTATAATAAATGGGTAAAAGAGGGTAATTGTCGGGGAGTGCTTTTTACAAATAAGGACTTTTACAGTGGGTACGGAAAGTATTCACACCCATTTAAATTTTTCACTCTTTGTTTCATTTCAGCCATTTGTTAAATTCTAAAAAGTTCATTTTTTTCTCATTAAAGTACACTCTGCACCCCATCTTGATTGAAAAAAAACTGAAATGTAGAAATTTTTGCAAATTTATTAAAAAAGAAAAGCTGAAATATCACATGGTCATAAGTATTCAGACTCTTTGCTCAGACACTCATATTTAAGTCACATGCTGTCCATTTCCTTGTGATCCTCCTTTAGATGGTTCTACTCCTTCATTGGAGTCCAGCTGTGTTTAAAACACACACCTGTCTATATAAGACCTCACAGCTCACAGTGCATGTCAGACCAAATGAGAATCATGAGCTCAAAGGAACTGCCCAAGGAGCTCAGAGACAGAATTGTGGCAGGGCACAGATCTGGCCAAGGTTACAAAAGAATTTCAGCATTACTCAAGGTTCCTAAGAGCACAGTGGCCTCCATAATCCTTAAATGGAAGAAGTTTGGGACCACCAGAAGTCTTCCTAGGCCTGGCCGTCCAGCCAAACTGAGCAATCATGGGAGAAGAGCCTTGGTGAGACAGGTAAAGAATAATCCTAAGATCACCGTGGCTGAGCTGCAGGAGGGAGATGGGAGAAAGTTCCACAAAGTCAACTACCACTGCAGCCCTCCACCAGTCGGGCCTTTATGGCAGAGTGGCCCGACGGAAGCCTCTCCTCAGTGTAAGACATATGAAAGCCCACATAGAGTTTGCTCAAAAACACAAGAAGAACTCCCAGACTATGAGAAATAAGATTCTCTGGTCTGATGAGATGAAGATAGAACTTTTTGTGATAATTCTAAGTGATATGTGTGGAGAAAACCAGGCACTGCTCATCACCTGCCCAATACAATCCCAACAGTGAAACATGGTGGCGGCAGCATCATGCTATGGGGGTGTTTTTCAGCTGCAGGGACAAGACGGCTGGTTGCAATTGAAGGAAACATGAATGCGGCCAAGTGCAGAGATATCCTGGATGAAAACCTCTTCCAGAGTGCTCTGGACCTCAGATTTGGCTGAAGGTTCACCTTCCAGTAAGACAATGACCCTAAGCACACAGCTAAAATAACAATGGAGTGGCTTCAGAACAACTCTGTGACGATTCTTGACTGGCCCAGCAAGAGCCCTGCCCTAAACCCAATTGAGCATCTCCGGAGAGACCTGAAAATGGCTGTCCACCAACGTTCACCATCTAACCTGATGGAACTGGAGAGGATCTGCAAGTAAGAATGGCAGAGAATCCCCAAATCCAGGTGTGAAAAACTTGTTGCATCATTCCCAAGAAGACTCATGGCTGTACTAGCTCAAAAGGGTGATTCTACTCAATACTGAGCAAAGGGTCTGAATACTTATGACCATGTGATATTTCAGTTTTTCTTTTTTAATAAATTTGCAAAAATTTCTACATTTATGTTTTTTTTTCAGTCGAGATGGGGTGCAGAGTGTACTTTAATGAGAAAAATGAACTTTTTAGAATTTACCAAATGGCTGCAATGAAACAAAGAGTGAATATTTTAAAGGGGTCTGAATACTTTCCGTACCCACTGTATGTGTGTTTGTTTCTTTCTTTTGACTACTGGGTTAGTAATAGGCTGTCTGATAGACGTCTCTCCATTACTAACCCCAGGGACATCAGAGGACATTACACAGCTGACATCAATCCCAAAATCATTACCCCGATTGCCAACGTACCAGGTCAAGCAGGAGGGGCCGAGGCTAATGCTAGAATTGGCACATCTAATGGACTAATCTAGTCTTGTTAGGCTGGGATGGCGCCAATATTCATAGACCTTCCCAGCCTATCAATATCAGCCTGCAACTGTCTGCTTAGCCTTTTCTGGTTATTTAAAAATGGGGGGACCCCGCCATTTTTTTTTAGGGTCCCCACTTTTTATTAACCAGTAAAGGCTAAGCAAACAGCTGTGAGCTGATATTAATAGGCTGGCAAGCTCTATGGTTATTGGCCCCATCCCAAACTAATAAGACCAGCCCACAGCTGTCTGCTTTCCATTAGCTGGTTATTAAAAATAGGGGGGACCCCACAGTTTTTTTTTTTTTACATTTATGCCTAAAAATCTGCCGGATAAGATCCACAGAGCTTATTAAATATCTGACGTATCTGAAATATCTATTTCTGTATCTATCTGTCTACCTATCTAACAATCTATCTATCTATCTATCTATCTATATCTGTATATAACATTGCTTTATTAGCTAGAAAACTAGCTTTAAATTACATAGAGAATTACAGTATGTAAAAGATGATGTTAAAAACATTGCATACGGATGCTAGTTGAGAAAAATCGCATTGTAATAGCATGACACTCGTTCTACTTTTCTGGATCAACATCGGACCGATTTTTTTATACGCTAGTGTGACTCCAGCCTAAAGCCTACACAAGTCACCTCATTTTGAGGCCCAGGCTCCGGGATGACTTCTTGCATTTGATGTCCCATATTGTGATCTCTTATGGGTTTACAATGGAGAGTCTTGTGGTAAATGCATAGTAGAGATGAGCAAAAAGATTTGTAAGACCCTGGTCCAGACCATGTTGATAATCCGAGTCCTCTTCTGATTAGTAGCTCCAGTGTGATGTTATTGTTGCAGAGAGGTGCACGCATGACGTCACTCCCAGCCTACTAATCAGAAGGGGTCTTGGAGATGCTGGTAGGTAGGATGAGGTTCACCGAGCACTGGGCTAGTGACATGGCCGAGGGACCAGGAATCATTTTGCTCAACAGTCATGCATAGCGCGCATGTACAATCTTAGATAACACTTAGGTCTCATTCACACGTCCATGTTGTACGTATGTATTGTGTTCGTTGTTTTTACAGATGCAACATGTACCCATTATAATCTATGGTGCTATTCACATGTAAATGTTTTTGCACGGACCGTGTGTCTGTGCAAAACTCATGGAGACGTGTCCATTTTTCTCCGGTATCACACATTAAAAATGCCATTACAAGTCTACAGGTCCGTAAAAATCACATGCAGCATACGACAAAAAAAAACCGCTGTGTGCACACACACTTAGGATATTTTCACACTGAAAGGGTTTTTTTTTAGGAATTTTTAGAGCAGAAACTCTACAAAATCCTCTTTAAAAACTTGGAGTTTTCTGCTCAGTGGTTATGAGTCTATTTGCTGAGTTTTTGAAGCAAAAACTGAGCAGAAACTCAAAGTTCTTGAGGCATTTTGAAATTTGGAGAGATTCTGCTCAGTTTCCGCTCCAAAAAGACTCTGTGTGCATGTAGCCAATTTCTGCTCCAAAAACTCATCAAAAACACTCTGTGTGAACACACCCTTGGGCTATGTGCACATGATGTCTTTTTCAGGTGGCATCCACCTGAAAAGCGCCACAAAAACGCCCCATGAAATGGGAATAATGCACAGCAATGTCAAAACGACATTGCTGTGCACATGTTGTGTCTTGTGTCACTTCTTTTAACAGCTTCATGGATCTTAAAACGTGAAGTAGTTAAAACTAAAAATACTCATTCTTCGGGCAACTTTCACTTGGAAGCTGCCCGCTCTCTATTCTTCAAAGTATTGACTAAAATACTTCTCCGCAAGAATAACTGCAAAATCGAAGTTTCTTCAGGAAAATGACCGATGGCAGAGTTGCCAGGGCCGCGGGCAATTTAGAAGGCGTGCCCCCCCCACCGGTACCTGATGTATCACGTGACATGTCACATGATCCCCTTTGATAAATCATGTGATAGTTTATGTGAGTAACATACAGGTGCTCTGGTGCAGATCTGTAGATGGAAAAAGACAAAGATAGAGGTGCGCTGTGGAGGCCGAACTAATAGGCTGAAATTAATTTTGCTCAATATTAATATTAACATATTAATTATAATTATTTTTTTACATTAATTGTATGACATAATATTGAGCACAATTAAGTATGCTGACCCCCCTATATACAATATGAGACCCTACATACAATATGAGCTTCCACACAATCACCCTATATACAGTATAAGCCCCATATAGCTCCCTATATACAGTATGAGCCCCCATATAGCTCCCTACATACAGTATGAGCCCCCATATAGCTCCCTAGATACAGTATGAACCCCATGTAGCCATTAATATACAGTATGAGGCCGCACGTAGCTCCCTATGTCCAGTATGAGGCTGCACGGCGCTCCCCAGATACAGCAGGAGGATGCACGGCACTCCCCAGATACAGCATGAAACCGCACGTAGCTCCTCAGATACAGCAGGAGGATGCACATAGCTCCCCAGATACAGCATGAGGCCGCACGGTGCTCTCCAGATACAGCATGAGGCCGCACGATGCTCCCCAGATACAGCATGAGGCCGCACGGTGCTCCCCAGATACAGCATGAGGCTGCACGTAGCTTTCCAGATACAGCACGAGGCCGCACGGCGCTCCCAAGATACAGCAGGAGGAGGCACGGTGCTCCCCAGATACAGCACGAGGCCGCACGTAGCTCCCCAGAAACAGCATGAGGCCGCACGGCGCTCCCCAGATACAGCAGGAGGAGGCACGTAGCTCCCCAGATACAGCATGAGGCTGCACGTAGCTCCCCAGATACGTCATGAGGCTGCACGGTGCTCCCCAGATACAGCATGTGTCCGCATGGTGCTCCCCAGATACAGCACGAGGCCGCACGGTTCTCCCCAGATACAGCACGATGCCGCACGGCGCTCCCCAGATACAGCACGAGGTCGCACGTAGCTCCCAAGATACAGCATGAGGCCGCACGTAGCTCCCCAGATACAGCATGAGGCCACACGTAGCTCCCAAGATACAGCAGGAGGAGGCACGGTGCTCCCCAGATACAGCACGAGGCCGCACGTAGCTCCCCAGAAACAGCATGAGGCCGCACGGCGCTCTCCAGATACAGCATGAGGCTGCACGGTGCTCCCCAGATACAGCACGAGGCCGCACGGCGCTCCCCAGATACAGCACGAGGCCGCACGGCACTCCCCAGATACAGCACGAGGCCGCACGTAGCTCCCCAGATACAGCATGAAGCCGCACGTAGCTCCCAAGATACAGCATGAGACCGCACGTAGCTCCCCAGATACAGCACGAGGTCACATGTAGCTACCAAGATACAGCATGAGGCCGCACATAGCTCCCCAGATACAGCACGAGGCCGCACGTAGCTACCAAGATACAGCACGAGGCCGCACGTAGCTCCCAAGATACAGCACGAGGCCGCACGTAGCACCCTATATACAGTACGCGCACACGCAGTCACGCGCACACACAGTCATGCACATGCAGACACGCACATGCAGTTACATATACACATGCAGACTTGCACGTCTACGGGTGCACATACACAAAAATATACAGTATACAGACATATACAAGGATATACATAAACGCATAAACACATTTGAAGACAAACACAAAAATGCATATAAACAGGCATCACACATACACAGATAAACACAATCATATATGTACACACAGGCACACTGTGTCACACACACACGTCACTCACCATCCTCCTGCTTGGCTCCCGTCATCCAGCTACTCTCCGATGGTAAGTTGCAGCGCAGCGCGCACTGCGTGACATCATGTTAGCAGACACGGCTGCACACAAGTCCATGTCTCCTAGCTGTGACGCGGTCAGCACACAAGCAAGTTTAAAGGTGCAGTGCTGGCCCGGCCGAAAAAGAAGCAGGGGCCGGAGAGGCCCAGGGGCCCCCCAGTCCAGCCCGCCCCTGCCTGCCGGGATTTGTGCGCCACATCGGCCTTGGGCAGTAGCCAAGATTGCCGTCATTATAATCCGCCTATGACCGCTGGTGTTTCTCTGAAGCAGCTTCGCCTGGGAAAAATTGGTGGCTGTGCCAGCATCTACGAGACGCCTTGTGCACCTATCCTTATCGTACATCCTTACTAGTGTTGAGCCACCCCCGTAGTGTTCGAGTTCGGTTCGGTTCGTCGAACACCCGTGTGTTCGCCGAACTGTTCGTCGAACTGTTCGTCGAACACCTTCGAACACCGTTAAAACCAATGGCAGGCAAACAAAAACACATAGAAACACATAGAAAACACCTTCAAAGGTGTCCAAAAGCTGACAAACTGCTCAGAAGACATAACTAACACATGGAAAAGTGACAAGTACATATAGTCATGCGAAAATAAAAGAGGTGGAGGAGTAAAAGGAGGGGGAGACACAGATATAGGCATGTCATGCCCTTCTAAAATCCAAAAAGTGAGAAGCCGACACGGCCAGTCCGCTCCTGCCCGTGCCACCTCCGTGTCGCCGGGTTTGTGCCAGAGCCGCGGTGAACCCTGATGGCCAGCCCCCCTCTCCCAATACTGGTGCCTGTCCGCTGGTGGGTCGAGCAAGCCCCCCTGTGGTGGAGGCAGCTCTAAGCTTTTTAATTTAAATTGTCTCTCTAATTTGAATGAATACACTTTAAATCCATTTACAAGGATCTATTGGAGGGCAAGTCTCATGCCAGCAGCCGCGTAATTCCAGCTCCAGTAGCGTCCACTAAAGCTGCTGCAGTTAAAAAGCTTTTATAAGGATCGAGCTCGGCTGTCCACCGCAAGGCATCCTACTGCCAGTCCCAGCCCCTATGCCTTGGGGTGCCTCCTGATGCTCTTCACTGAGTATCCCATGGTCCCGAAGCATTTCCTTTGAAAAAATTAAGTGTCTAAACTACAGGTGGTGTAGCTTGCTTAACAGCCGGGATAATCCGCTGACTAGCAGACACTGCTACTAGGCACAAAGTATTTCCTGGGCTAGATGCAGTTAAAAATTTGTAATTAGATACTCTCGTTGGATGCTGAGAAAGCATTCCATAGAGTCTCCTGGCACGCCATATATGATTCTCTTAAAAAGCTTGGGGTAGGGGTCTAGGGGACCCTTTTATAGCCAAAATCACGGCCCTGTATCACAATACGTCACCTAGGCTGAAGATAAATGGAACTGTAGCACCCTGAGGGCTCGGTTGCTACAGAGGTATTGCACCTCACCCAGAGGTGTGATATCTCACTCTCAGGTAAGGATGGAGTGTGGATCAGGACCCGACACCTGCATGCATTACACCACATTGCCGTGGGGCAGGGCGACCAATATGCCTCTGAGATGGGCACGACAGTCCCTGTCCCTGGCTGGAGTGGGGGGAGGGAACACTGAGGAAGGGGAACCCTGTAGTGCAGGAGCAGGGAGGAAGCAGTTCCTGGGTGCATTGAGAAGGGAGTATAAAAGGTGGGCACCATCTTAGTTCAGTGCAGAGAAGTCTGAGCAGAAGTGGCAGGGAGCAGGGGCTCTGCATGAGCTCTGCTCCGGAGGCGGGCCTAGTAACAGAGGCCCAGGCCTGGAAGAGGGAGAAGGAAGGAAGAGGAGCGGAGAAGGCTCCAGGAACGAGGAATGAAGGGATCCCAGGGGTGCGGACGGGCGAGTCACCACCGCACGCCCGAATCCACCTGCGTGGAGGGGTCAGGCCAAAGGGGGAGACCGGTCCCCGAAACTAGTGGAGGCAGGAAATGACCCTCAGCTAGAAACCGGAGGCTGTGACATTTTATGTGGCGCAGCCCCTCGCTACACCCGCTAGGAAGGCACCACATAGGGTCAGGGAAACTGGCGCCAAGTTTACCAAGAGGAGGCCCGAGGCAGCCGGACAGAAGGGTTGGTAAGAAAGGCCAGACAAAGGACACACAAAGGGGGTCCTGTGAAGCGCTCCAAAGTTATCTGGGAGTTGTCTGAGCCCCTCACCTGGTGAGCACAGTACGACGTGGGCAGCCGTTACCTGCAGACGTGGTCTGGATAATAAGAACTGTGAGTAAAGGCCCTGGACTGCATCACTGACTCCGTGTCGTTACTGCTGCTGCCCTGCACCATCACCCCCATCCTCCGCATACACTGCCCTGAGGCTATACTCCTCCCTTGGGGAGTTATGCTACGCTCTGCTGCACCCACAACACCAGCCTCAGCGGTCTGCCCTGCAGCGGCGGTTCACTCTGACCGCAATCCACGGGTGGCGTAGTCAGACATTTAAACATCAAAACCACATAAATAGTTCCGCCACTGGTTTGACCACCCTGAGCCACGGAACCGGGTCGCCGCCACGAAGACTACAACCACCAGCATCCACCAAAAAGGGTCCGGCTCTGAGTGTCCCAAGGCCCAGGGGGTGCATCAGAACATTTTCATCACCTTTCACAATCACCAATGGGACAAGGCAGGGATGTCCTCTGTCCCCTCTCTTATACATCCTAGTGACGGAGCACCTGCTCTCATCAATTCGCCATAACCCCAATATTAGGTGGATTGAGGTGGGAGGCACCGAGTACAAGTGCTCTCTATTTGCTGATGATGTCCTAGTATATATCACTCAATCACATATATCCATCCATGCTGTTATGGCTGAAATAGATCACTTTGTTACATGGTCAAATTTTAAAATCAATGCAGCGAAGTCTGAGGCCCTCGATGTCTCCCTCCCCAAATCCATATAGGATTCCATCCAGTCCAACTTTCCCCTTGCCTGGCCCTCACAGGGTATCAAATACTTAGGAATTCCTATTCATAGAGACCTCTCCCATCTATGTTATCTTAATTTTGGGCCCTTTATTGAACAACTCCATACAGACCACGGTTGGCAAGTTAGAACTGTAAGATTCACTACGTGAACCACTGGTGTTTTGTGGAAAAGCACATGTACACTGTGTTCCAAATTATTATGCAAAAAGTGTTTAGGAGTGATAAGGGAAGAATTTGTTTGTTTGTCAGTTAAACTCATTGATGGTGATGTGTGTCAGGGCTCTTTATATCACTGTAAGCAATTGCAGACACCTGTGCTAATTAGTTTGGCAGGTGTGTCCAATGAAAGGCAAGACTACTTAAGAAGGCTGTCTCACATTATTAAGCAGCCTACATTTTCTGCCAAAATGGGAAAGAAAAAGGATGTGTCGGCTGCTGAGAAGCAACAAATTGTGGAGTGTTTAGGTCAAGGCATGACTACAATCAACATTGTGCGATGATCAGGATGAAGTGTCTTGGCAATCAAGAAGTATGTAGCTGATTCACAGTACACACGTGTGCGTGCTGATAAGGGCAAATTGAGGACTCTTTCCTACAGGCAATTACGTCAGGTTGAAAGAGCAGCGGCAAAAAAGCCTTGTCATAGCAGCAGACAAGTTTTTGAAGCTGCTTGTGCCTCCAACGTCCCCCGAACAACAAGATGCAGGGTCCTTCAGAGGTTTGCAGCTGTGCATACGCCATCCTGTCGACCTCCTCTATCCACTTCACACAAGCAGAAACGGCTCCAGTGGGCCAAACATTACATGAAGACTGATTTCAAAACTGTTTTGTTCACGGATGAGTGCCGTGCAGCGCTCGATGGTCCAGATGGATGGAGTGGAGGATGGCTGGTTGATGGACACCCCACGCAAACACGGCTACAGCGCCAACAAGGAGGAGGTGGAGTAATGTTTTGGGCTGGAATCATGGGGAGAGAGATTGTCGGCCCCTTAAGGATCCCTGAAGGCGCTAAAGATGAACTCCATAATGTATGTGGATTTTCTCAAACAGCACTTCCTGCCATGGTTCAAGAAGAAGAACCGTGTATTTCACAGCAAGATCATTTTTCTGCATGATAATGCACCATCTCATGCTGCACATAAAACATCTGCATCTCTGGCTGATATGGGCATAAAAGGGGACAAACTTATGGTGTGACCCCCATGCTCCCCTGACCTGTACCCCATTCAGAACCTTTGGAGCATCATTAAAAGGAGTGTCTATGATGGCGGGAGGCAGTTCACATCTAAGCAACAGCTCTGGGAGGGTATTCTGTCCTCATGCAAAACAATTGAAGCAGAAACCATCCAAAACCTGACAAATTCAATGGACGAGAGAGTTCAGAAGCTCCTTTCGAACAAGGGGTCCTATGTGAAAATGTAACATCACCTAGAATAAAGTTTTGAGTTGAAAACTGTTTGATTTCAGTTTCTAACAACCTGCTAATGCTTATAATTTCAAAAATGACCATTTTTTTGGTCTTTATTAAAATGAAAAGGTTGATCAAAAAGTTTGGGGGATCTAAGAGTGTGGCAACCCAGTAGTCATGATTACTTCGAATTCTGACAATATGAGGGTCATGCTGCAGGTAGTGCAGCAAGAAGGCACTTATGTGTCTTGCGCATCTCGGAGCCCCAAAATTATTTTCCGGGCTAGATGCAGCTAAAAATTATTATTAATTTTAAATCTGGTGAAGCTTTAGTATAGATGGCCTAATAGGATCAGTGCTGCACACTGCTACAAAGCCCAAATTATTTTCCAGCCAAGATACAGATAAACATGATTAGTAATTTGAAAGCTTAAAACGGTTGGTAGGGTGATTTTAACCAATCATCAAGCTTTTACTCTCCCCAGGATGACACAGGGGTAGAAAAGTCGTTTCGGATCCATGATTTGTTCATCTTTATGAACGTGAGTCTGTCTACATTATCAGTGGAGAGCCGCGTGCGCTTATCTGTCAGCACACCACCAGCAGCGCTGAACACACGTTCAGACAGAACGCTGGCTGCGGGGCATGACAAGATCTCCAAGGCGTAAGTGGCTAGCTCCGGCCATTTATCCAGATTGGAAGCCCAAAAAGAGCAAGGGTCCAGTGACACAGTCGTGGCTTCAATGTTTACTTGGAGATACTCCTGTACCATCGTCTCTAGGCGTTGACTATGTGTCAGACTTCTTGTCTCCTGTGGCCTTGCAAAGGATGGGCTAAAAAAGTGGTGAAATGATTCCGCAAAATTGATGTTACCAGCAGATACTGTGGTTCTGTTACGGTTTGAGTGCTGAACACTTGACGGTCCCACGGTTGGCAAGTTGGAACTGTGAGATTCACTACGTGCACCACTGGTATTTTGTGGAAAAGCACATGTAAGATTCTGCAACAGTCTCTGCTGATACTCCTGCATGCGTGCATCCCTTTCTATGGCAGGAATAATTTCTGCAAATTTACTTTTGTACCGGGGATCTAACAGTGTGGCAACCCAGTAGTCAGGATTATTTCTAATTCTCACAATTCGAGGGTCATGTTGCAGGTAGTGCAGCAAGAAGGCACTCATGTGTGTTGCGCATCCAGGAGCACCAAGTCCCTATTGTGTTGGTGGCGAGGTAACAATCATGCTTCCTTCCTCTGTCCTCTCCCCCCAACCTCGCACAACAGAAATGTGATCAAGGTCTCCCTCATCTGATGAGTCTTCCATCAGTTCGTCCTCCACTTCTTCCTGGGCTCCTGCACCTTCCTCACTAGTTTGGCTGCTACCATGCGCCCTGGTAAAACCATCTCCCCCACCCTCACATGCCTGCCGCCTTGGTGCTGCCGACCGTCTGGACCTTGCAGATGTTAGCCCTTCCGCATACAACTCCTCCTCCTCTACTTCCTCCACCTCCTCTTGTGCCACCACCTGACTCCGAATTCTGTTTAACATGTGCTCCAGCATGTAATCACCGGAATAGTCATGCTGATAATGGCATCGTCAGCACTAAACATCTTCGTCGCCATTTCAAAACTGTGCAGAAGGGTGCATAGGTCCCTGATCTGAGACCACTCCTCCAGCGTGATTTGCCCCACCTCTGAATCTCGTTGGCCCAGGCTATACGTCAGAACGTATTGCACCAGGGCTTGTCGGTGCTGCCACAGTCGCTGCAACATGTGCAGAGTTGAATTCCACCGGGTAGGCACATCGCATTTTAGCCCGTGAAGTGGCAGGCCCAACGACTTCTGTAGAGATGTAAGTCGCTGAGCTGCGGGATGCGAACGGCGGAAGTGAGCACACAGCGACCGTGCCCTCTGCAGAAGGCCATCTAGTCTGTGATAGTGGGCTAAAAATTGCTGGACAACCAGGTTCAACACGTGAGCCATACAAGGCACGTGTGTGACATTGCCCCGGCGAAGGGCCGCACCCAGGTTTGCAGCATTGTCGCACACGGCCTTCCCTGGTTTCAGGTCCAGTGGAGACAACCATTCATGAAATTGGTTCTCCAGAGCTGACCACAACTCCTCAGCTGTGTGACTCACATTTCCCAGACATTTCAATGTAAAAACCGCCTGATGACGTTGAGCCCTACTGCCAGCATAGTAAGGAGGTGTGCAGGATCCCTTCTGCGCAGTTAGAAAGCTTGTGGCATGACCAGACAGGCTTTGGGTGCAGGTGGAAGACCGAGAGGAGGTTGAGGAGGCAGAAGCAGTGGAGGAACTTTGACATAAAGAGGATTGACGCACAACTCGTGGGGACGGCAAGACTTGGACAGCAGCCCCTTGTCCTGCTGTCACCATAGTTACCCAGTGCCCAGTCAGCGACATGTAACGCCCCTGTCCATGCCTACTCGTCCAAGTGTCTGTGGTGAAATGCACCCTGTCACACACAGAGTTTCTCAAAGAAGCGGTGATGTTGTGTGCGACATGCTGGTGGAGCGCAGGCACACCTTTCTTTGAGAAGTAGTGCCGACTGGGCATCTGGTACTGGGGCACTGCGACGGACATAAGGTTTCGAAAATCCTCTGTGTCCACCAGGCGGAAAGGCAGCATTTCTGTAGCCAAGAGCTTGCAGATGGTGAAATTCAACCTCTTAGCTTTCTCATGGCTAGGAGGAAATGGTCTTTTACTTGTCCACATCTGAGGGACCGAGGGCTGGCTATTGTGCTTAGACGGGGTTGATAAGGGTGTCCCCGGCAAACTGCCGGTCTGTGAGGAAGATGCAGGCGGACATGTTAGGTTGCCTTGATCCAAAGGTGGTGCTATCGATGTCGGACAGCGCTCAACACCAGCTGGTGTTACCACCTCCAAAGAAAATGATGACCTGCCAATCACGCTGGCTGTTGCGGGTAAAGAGGTGGCAGGTCTGCGCCCCAAAACAGGTCTGACTGCTGTCCCCCCAGTCACAGAGGATGAAGAGGCCGCGGATGCACAAGATATGGCAGACGGTGGTTGGCCCGGCCGGCTAGGCCGCATTGTAGCACACTGAGCTTCCCACTGCAACTTATGCTTCATGTCCATGTGCCGGTTCATGCATGAAGTACTCAAACTATGTATTTTTTGGCGTCTACTTAGCTTTTGCTGACAAATGTTACAGATAACACGAGTTGGGTCATCTTTATCGATCTGAAAAAATGCCCAGGCTATGCAAGGCTTAGCACCCATGTGACCTGAAGAGCCACCACGACTTGTGGTGAGAGGCAGAGTTGTGTTTGAGGATGCAGTTGTTGACGTGCTTCCAGTACTACGTCTCTGTCCAGGAAGGCGCAACCTGACCTCGTCGTCACTAGCATCTTCCTCCACCTCCTCTGCTGACCTCATCTCTTGGCTGACTGTGGGTTGACAGTAAGTGGGATCTCCAACCTCATCATCATCACCCTGTGCGTTATCACACCCGTCGTCCCCAGAGCCAACCTGTTCCTGCCCTGACAAAAAACTAAAGTTGTCGCTCCAATCAGGTATTTGAGTCTTATCATCGTCTTCCTCATTGTCTCCACCAACAGGAGTTACAGTTTGGGAATGAGGGTCTACATTATGGTCAGAACCTTCTGCGTCTGGTCCTGGATCCGACTCATAAAGATTCTGGGCATCAGTACAGATCATTTCCTCGTCTGGATTCACAGAAGCGCTGGAGTCGACCTCTGATTCCCAGGCTATAGTATGAGTAAACAGCTCTGCAGACTCAACCATCTGTTCTACCTCATACTCAGACGGGCAGCTGGAGATTTGGGAGCTGTGAGGAAGCAAGTGCGATTGGGGTGACACCTTTGAGGACTGGAGTATTTGTGATGTTGAAGTTGATGTGGAGGAGAGCCCACTTAAAGGAGCACTTGATATCCGTTGAAGCACCTGCTGTTTTTGTGCCTCATCTGGAATTTGTAGCGATTGGCGTGGCCGTAAGAAAGGGATCTTATCACATTGTCCGCTAAAAGAAGTAGACATTTTAGTTTGGCTGGAAGATGGTCTTTCTTCTGCAGATGTTACTGTTGCTTTAACACCTACCCCACGGACACAACCTTTTTTCCCCTTCCCAACACGCCTATTCCCCTTTCCACCAGCAGCAGCAGGCCTTTTTCCACTCATTTTGGTGGTTAACTAATTCACAACTCTGGAGTTGTTTGCACAAAAAAACAATGGATGGGAACCGAGCAGAGCTGAGTGGCCAAACTGTGGTATTAGGCCAAAACTATTGGCTGGGTTAGATGCAGAAAAAAATTATATTCAATTTGCAACCTGATGGAGGTCTGTATAGATGGATTAATAGAACAAGTCCCACACACAGCTAGAAGCCCAATATTTTTTCAGAGGTAGATGCAGAAAAAAATATATTCAGTTTGCAACCTGATGGAGGTCAGTATAGATGGACTAATACAACAAGTCCCACACACAGCTAGAAGCCCAATATTTTTTCAGAGGTAGATGCAGAAAAAAATATATTCAGTTTGCAACCTGATGGAGGTCAGTATAGATGGATTAATAGAACAAGTCCCACACACAGCTAGAAGCCCAATATTTTTTCAGAGGTAGATGCAGAAAAAAATATATTCAGTTTGCAACCTGATGGAGGTCTGTATAGATGGATTAATAGAACAAGTCCCACACACAGCTAGAAGCCCAATATTTTTTCAGAGGTAGATGCAGAAAAAAATATATTCAGTTTGCAACCTGATGGAGGTCTGTATAGATGGATTAATAGAACAAGTCCCACACACAGCTAGAAGCCCAATATTTTTTCAGAGGTAGATGCAGAAAAAAATATATTCAGTTTGCAACCTGATGGAGGTCTGTATAGATGGATTAATAGAACAAGTCCCACACACAGCTAGAAGCCCAATATTTTTTCAGAGCAAGATGCAGAAAAAAATTATATTCAATTTGCAACCTGATGGAGGTCAGTATAGATGGACTAATAGAATGATGCTATGCCCAAAAGATTTTACTTCACTAGGTGCAGTAAAAAAATTGGTATTCTATACACAGGTGGTATATCTTGCAACACAGATAGGCTACTCCACTGACTAACACACTCTGCAATAGGCCAAAAAGGATTAGCTTTGCTAGATTCAGCCAAATGCTGTGAAAAAAACTTGCACAGCACTGGCACAGACCTGCCTGGCAAAAACTGATAGGAACTGATGTAACCTAGTCCTGAAAAGGACTCCAATTACAATTAGTCTTTACTCCCACAATCTATCTATTTAAGAGCACAGACCTGTCTGATAAAAGTCGTAGGAAATGCTGTAACCTAGTCCTTAAAAGGACTGCAATCACAACTATTCCCTACTCCCAAGCTATCTGTAGATTTGTGCGAAAATTGGCTTGAAATTAACAAGGTATAGCGCACACAGCAACAGCGGTGCCGTCAAACACGCAGCTGCAGCAGTGAGAAAATGGTGGCGACGGGGAAAATGGCTTGATCTTATAGGGCAAGGACATGTGACATACACTGCCAATGACACATGCCCTTGCTTGTGTGAAAAAAAGCACTTCGCTCCGTGTGTGCGCTGCTGATAGGCTGACAGATTGCACCTCCCCACTGCAAATGCGGGAAAGAGAAAAAAAAATGGAGATCTTCATTATTCCTGCAGAGATCCATCCCCTGCCCCTCCCCCCGCCCCGCTGTACACTCAAACTGCGTATTAACATTAATTTTCGTCATTACTGAGAAAAAATCCAGTTATGATTTTGGTGCACGAACAGTTATCGAACATAACCTCGAACAACCGAATTTTTCTCAAATTGTTCGTGTTCGCCGAACGGCTCGAACACCGCCCAAAACAGCTCGAATTTGAGATTGGCGAACAGTTCGAGTAGAACAACGCTCATCTCTAATCCTTACTAAACCGCTGCAGTTTTTGAAGATGCTGCAGATATCACTCTTTCTCAGTATAGATTCACACCAGCGTATAGAAAAAATTCTTCATCCAGAAAAGTGGGACAATTTTTTTTCTCCGTTTTTTTTTACAGCAGCAGCCATTATTCATTTACAGTTTCCTATGTTACAGAATTACAATGTATTCATAAAAATTGGATGCTAGACTGTATTTTTTTTGTGCACCCATAGACTGGAATGGATAAATCTGATCCAATTTACGGAAGAAACTAATGTATGCTGCGATTTTTTTTACATGCAGTTTCGGTCATTGGAAAAAAATCGCTCATCTCCACTGAATAACATTGGTTCGAGCAGTCTGTTTTCTTTATGGGTAGCATTCGGACCAAAAATACAGCCGTGTGAATGAGGCCTGTTGTAGAGAAAAATCCGCAGTGAGGGTGTGCAGCATAAATTGACTTCTTATCCAGCTCCAGTTAATTTCCATTGTGAGTTTTATCTACAGCATGTGGATGAGATTTTGTAAAATCTATTTGACAATTCTGGTACTGTAGGTAGGGTGCAATGCATACAAAGAAAGTACAAGTCAGAGAATCTGAATATCAGTGCCATGTAACCTTCCCTGACCATTGCCGAACAGTTTGCCAGGAGTCACAGAGAGCAAGCTGTAAATTAGGTTTGCAAGGAAGAGGAAGGGCAATCCCAGGATCAGCTGCTGAATACAAATTGAGCATTGGTAAGCAGTGTCGGATTGGATTGGCAAAGGCCCACCACCACCAGTAACAGTGATTCTTCAGGGCCTACTGTTCAGCTACATGCAAAAATAACCTTATCCCAGTACACAAATTTATTTTTGCTACTATGTAATATTAACTTGGACTAGTTTGTGTTAATGAATGATTAGATGATACCTTTTTCTGCAAATTGTGAATCAAGTGCAACAGCATTACTTATTAGCATTCCTTCACAGAGGCGGCCTACCGGAGGATTCTCCTGTTCTCCTGCTGGCCAGTCCGAGCACTGTTGGTAAGTGCTGGGGAAGTCCCCGTCTGATGTAAGGTGAGCCTTCTCTGGCTCATGCAATCTTCCGCTTCCTGTAAAATGGTGGCAGCCATTTTTATGGCTATTCGTGCAAATCAATCCATAAAATGTTTGAACTCACCAAGGCCAGCGAATTTCCCAAAATTCATCATAAGTTCGATTTGCATCAAATCGATTCGGTCATCTCTACAATCTAACCTTAATGAGTTTCACAGCTCTTGTCATCTTCTTGTCACTGATTCTTTTTAGCTGTGACAGTCGTAAGTTGTATTTGCATTCGTTGGTTTCATTTTGCATTGGGCAAAAACTAATTAGCAGACAATTATGTAATAGTGAATGTAAATACTGATGTGATGACTGATGAAATACTGCTAGGATATTGATGCATGGGTAATTTGAGCGCTCTCCATAAAATTTAATGGGTTTATTCTATCCGTGATATTATGTATACTCATTTCTTTTCCTGCTAGGACACACTTCTAATCCCATGCCTCTCTTTGCAGTATGATGCCCCCTATGACCCGAAACAGTATGATACTGAACACAGTATGATGCTCCCATCATGTGATGCCCATACACATTATGATGACCTCGCAGTGCCCCCCACAAATTATGCTGCCGCATAGTGCTCCGCAAACATTATAATGAACCCACAGCTCTCCCCATATATTATACCTACACAATGCCCTCCACAAACTATGATGACCACACATTGCTCCCTACAAATTATGTTGACCCCACAATGCTCCTCACACATTTGATGACCACAGTGCCCCTCACTCATTATTATTACCCCACAGTGCTCCCCAAACAAAATGATGACCACTCTGTGCTCCAAACACATTAGTATTACCCCACAGTGGTCCCCAAACATTATGATGACGACTCTGTGCTACTCACACATTATTATGCCCCACAGTGCCCACAAAGTATGAAATCCCTATGGTGTCCCCTGACACATTATTGCGGCTACCCACAGTATGAAGCCCCCACAGTGCCCCAATACACACAGTATGGTGTCCTTCCTTCCCACTCAATATAGTCTACTGGCTAAATAATGGGGGAAAAAAAACTACTCACCTACCCTTGTTCCCATGATGAGCTGCTCTGGCCTGTGGTCTTGGCTCGGCACAATAGGCACATTTTAGTGGTGTTGTAATTTGCTGCGCAGAGACTGGGCCGTACAAACTGAGTGGCAGAGCAGAGTGACTGCTCCTTGTTCCACCACCATTGTTTTCAACTATATGCTATTTCTACAGACCTCTAGGCAGTTTGCATGGCAACTTATGATACCTGCAAGAAGTTGGATGGCACTAAAACCTCCAAGAAACCATTGGTTCTAGGTGGTTTCTTGTGTGTGATGCCAAGATGATTCATCATTAGACAGAGACCTGATATCCAATTGCACATTCGAGAGGCAGGAAATTGGTGTGGAAGGGCAAATTTTCAATGTAAGCCTATATATTCTGGAGCACCACCTGCAAACGTTGTCATATATGTGAAAGGTACAGTATTTCCTCATAGAGGCAATACTTCTGGGGAAGAATACCTCCATGAAGTCCTGTAACATGATACACAAGTACATTCGGCTTTCCTATCCATTCACTCTCTTCATTATCTCCAAATAACTCGTTAACAAAGCAAACAAGTCATTGATCTCAGGATTAAGAGGAGAAATCGCCTACATTAGCTACACTGTAATGTAACAACGCTGGAACAGCAGGGGCCAAACGCTCTCTTTAGCAGGATCAGTATCTCCCGTGGGGCCACTGAGAATTATTTACTCAAGTCTACATGGAAATCTCCAATCCAACAGGATCCAATGACCATCAGGCTCCAAATCACCTCCAAGAAAAAATGATTTATTGGCTTAGGCCACTTTGGCCATGACACCAAATTGTTGCTTGCCACAGTTACATCGCAGCATAGTGCAAGAGAATGGGTTAGTGTTGTGAAATGCAAGAGACCACAGCCACACTAAGCAAGTCATACAAAATCCAACTGGTTTTGACTTTTTTTGCTTGTGGCGGTCACAGTACCTTGCAACCCCGTCCATTTGTGTTATACTGCAATGTAGCAGCTGCATAGAGTGATTTTTGGCCATGTAACCTCTGTGGTGGCCAAAGTCACCATGTAGCCGCAGCCTAAGGGCGCAGTCAGGCGGCCATATAACACGGACGATGATCGCATCGAAAAGCTCAGACTGGCTCTAGTCCTGACCCAACTATAACAGCATGTATTTCTATGCAGCTGTCACACCCAGGTCAGGAGAGCCGTAGGCCAGTCCGTTCACTACAATGTGGTCATCTTCCATGTTATATGGCCGTCTGACTGCACCCTAAGTGTTATTTCTGTATATTTTTCAATTTGCACCGACACCATATTTCATGTCCACTTTTTAAGAGCATTCTTTTTTTCCGGTCTACATTGCAGTATGGGAGCTTATTTTGTTTTGTTTTTTTTTGGTGGAAGGAATATGGGTTATGGGTGGGTATGTGGAGAGAAAAATGCAATTCTGTTATCAGTTCTTGAGCTTCATCTGCATGGTTTTCACTGTGTGGCACAAATGATGTCACCTTTATTCTGCAAGTCAGTACCATTACGAAGACACTAACTTTATACGGCTTTTTATCTTTTACTTTGTGTTTAAAAACTTTAAAAAGTCATATAAATTTGGTTTATGTCACCAGATTCTTAAACCCATAACCGTTATATTTTTCCATTAGTGGAGCTGTGTGAAGGCTTAGTTTTTTGTTTTTTTTGGGAGAGTTATCAAAAATGATGGAAAAGTAAAAAAAGTAATTACTTTTAGCAACTAATTGGATTCTAACGCTCATTTTAAAGGCCCCAATCTAGCTTGTTGCTGCCAACCTACTTACTTTTTCCCATCACTAGTTCTTGACTTGCATTTTTGCAAGCAACAATAGCATAGTGTACAGCATTATTCTTGTCATAAAAAAAAACACCAAGGGAAACTAAATAGGACAGAGCCTACTTGACATCTCATATGACCAGTGTTACACATAGTTGCAAACTCTCCCAGAAAGTCAAGGAGGCTCCCAAAAATCACCCAGTAGGACCTGGGAAAACTTCTAAATTGGGGGAGTCTTTAACTTTATTTGTGTCCTCAACATGTGGATACGTTTGGATACTATGGTGGAGCAGAGAGTGATCGGCTCTTTTCTCCATCACTTTCTCCAGTAGTCATCAGACTGCGTTAGGTTTGCAGACTAACAGAGTGCTGGAGGGTGACTGGCCGCACAATTATGTATCTTAATTGTGGTGCCTGCATCATGCCACAGACTAATTAGAGGAAAAAGACAGAGCAGAACAAGTGGACACTCCTCGTGGATGAAAACCATAAAGGCTTTCAAATGGGGAAGATTACTGATTGGGGGATGTTTTGCCTGTGTAGTAAGTCAGTCGGGAATAATAGGTTATACACTAAAAAACGCAACTGACCCTGCCAGTTGTTGTGCAGACTAGATATCCTGACTCTGCAGTCCCTAATGATGGTTGTGGGTACAGAGATAGCCCTAATCACAGACTAGGAGATGTCAACTCAGACCTAAGTGCCTAAAAGACTGTCAAATTGCTTCATGTTCCTCCTAAAGAACCGGGGGGGCAGAGCAGAGTGTGAATTACCTACAAGAGGAGAAGTGTGCTGAACAAAGGACAGATCTCAGAGTCAGTAAAGTAAATAACAAAATATCAAACAAAGAATAAAATATGTACTGTTAACAAATATACTGACTACTTTCTAAAGATAAACAGAAGAAAGGTGCAAAGAAACTGCAAAGCGAAAACCCTTTGCTGGAAACTCACAGACTGACTCTAAACAGCCATAGAATGTGAGATAATCCAAATGAATCTATCACCAACAGGAAATGCCAGCTGGAATCTAAAGCTGCACCCAAAAGGTGATAGGCAGAGAACTGAAAACACCTGTACTAGACAGGCACAAGGGAAGGTACTATTACCTTGTGGGAGCACTGTTCCAGAGTAGGGGCACAGAGGAGGCACCATTACTGTGTGGGGTCAGTATCACTGTATGCAGGCATAGATACGACACTATTAACTTGTACAATTACAAAGGGGGCACTATTACCATTTGGAGGAACACAGAGGGCAGTATTACTCTCTGGGGCACAAAGGTGAGACTCTTACTGTGTAGGGGCACAAAAAAATGCACTATTGCTGTTTGGGCATTCAGAGGTGATATTATCATCATGCGGCAGAAAAAGGGGGCAAACTTTTTCCTCATGTTCTTCAAATTGGACAATTTTTGCAGTGTTGCAGGAGCACTATTGCAGGAGCACTATCCTGCTGAAAGAGGCCACTGTTATTATGGAATACTGCTACCATGATGTTTAGGTAGGTGGTATGTGTCAAAGTATAATGCACATGAATTTCAGAACTCCAAGCACAATATTTGCCAAAATATTGTACTGCTTCTGACAGGTTGCTTTCTTCTCATAATGCATCTTGAATGTCTCTTCTCTAGGTAAGTGACACACTCACACTTTTTATAAAGTTATTACCACAAAACTTCTTCTCTCAGATCGGACTTTCCCTCAATATCAAAGAATCATAGTTGTCCAGGACACTGTTGCTGGCTCACCATTTGTCTTTACTTGGGCAACGGGAAACACCCCACAAGACCTGCCAATTTGGAGATGCTCTGACAATTTGGCCCTTGTCAAAGTTGCTTAGATTCTTACAATTGCTCAATTTTCCTGCACAGAACACATCAATTTCAATAAGTGACTTTTATCTAAATGCCTATTATATCCCACCCTATGATGTGTGCCATTATCATCAAATAAATGTTACTGATCAGTCAGTGGTTTTATGGTCAATACATAGATGGATACGTAATGGATAGAGAGATATAAATTGGTAGGTAGAAAGATCATGAGATAGATGGAAAGGTAATGTAACACCTGAATCAAATTCTGTTTCAGACGCTAGGCATCAGTCCTGTTTTATTCCTGGGACTTTTATCAGGGAACTATGGGGTTGTCTGGTTTTCTTTGCTCCTTTCTGAGAGCCCTTTGCAGGGCTACCTGCTATTTAAACCCCTGGGTCTCTGACTTCCACTGACAGTTAAATAATATTTCTACTTCCCTTGTGATAGGAAGTGGTTGTGTTGTTTTCCTGAGTTTACCTGTTTTCTGTCCTTGGCAAGAATTTTGCATGTTCTCTTGTTTCACGATTTTGTTCCTGATGTGACCTTTTGTTTTTGACCCTGCTTGGCGTCCCTTCCTACCTCTGGTTTGCTCTTCCAGATTGCAGCCCTTCCGTGAAAGAATACCACCAGACCTCAGTGTAAGACCTGATCTATGTATAGTGGTTAAAGGGTGAAGGTTGGGGGTTCTCCTGGAATCTGCCAGACTGAGTGGCTTGTGCCAAGTCTGTCCGAGGTAGCCTTTTTAAGCCTGTGGCATCTGACAGAATTGACAAATAATGATTAGATAGATAGATATATAGATAGATTTGATAGATAGAGAGATAGATAGATACATAAATAATTTACCTTCTGTTGTATTTTTCCATTTGTGAGCCTAACACTTTTCATGATTATAATAAATTATAAATCCATCCCCAGCTCTATAATGCTGAAATGCAATTAGCCGGCCTGTCGTCTATGACAGTAAATTAACAGGTTTTGTTCTCCTCTTTTTTAATATTATGCCATCATTTTCTTAAGCAGATTTTTAAAGCATTTTTTGTTGTTGAAATATACTGTATTTTTTTATGAAATCTAGTATTGGTTTTGCAGTTTTCTTTCAGATGTGAAAGTTGCCATTTAAATGTTACAAAAGAAAATAAGGTGTTATTAGGTGTTACCACAATCTGAATAATGATATGTTCACCGACGCTGAGTGACAGATTATAATGAGGCCATCAAGTCTACTGCCCGGTCCCAATGCTCTGGGGGATCCATGGCCAGAAAGCCCCCCATTCTAATCTTGAGCAAGGCACGGCATGGAGCCATTCTTGGATCCCTGCTTGGAGCTTTCTCTATGACTCTTATGACTCAATGATGTCTGCGTCATTCAGCAGGACCCCAGCCAGAAGAGGTCAGTGACGCTCCTGAAAGAGACTCCACACAGGATCCTCACTAAGTGAGTGTAGCGCTATTGCCGGCACCCCTGCATGGCGTCCCCTTCTTCTTCCATGCAGGCACACCGGCTTACTCACCACTCTTGTCCTCGGCGTTCTTCCTGCCCCCTGCTGTGCACGCCGCTCTGGGTGCCAATGGTGCACCTAATGCGCACACTCCCTTGCTCTTAAAGGGGCAGCACACACATTTGGTAAATGCCCCCAGCTAACAGTGGCCGTCTTGCCCTGTTGTGAATCTGTATTAACATCTCTGACCCTTGGGGTCATCTAATGCCGGGCACCGCCCAAGAGTGGCACCTAGCAGCTAACTGCCGCACATGCCTGACTTCACCACTAGAGGCTCCAGTGAACACTGAGGTAGCTGCTTAGTCACCCTTCTCCAGGGTCAGTCCAGTCCGTGGCACAGTGGGTCCACGAACCATGTGCACCACCTACAAGCGTAACAGTGACTTGTCTTTTTTATATTTTTGTAATTTCTCTGCTGATGGGCACCGTTTTGGGGATGGTGTAACATAAGTAATGAATTAGGGAGGGGGAAGAGAGGACAATAGGTAATGAATTGGGGTGGACAGTGGGTAATTAATTATAGAGGGGGAAAAGAGGTAATGAATTGGGGGAAGAGGAAGACAGTGAGTAATAAATGGGTGCAGTAGAGAGGACAGTGTGTAATGAATTGGGGGAGAAGAAGAATAGTGTGAGTAAATAAATGGGGGAGGAGGACAGTAAGTAATGAATTATAGCTGAGGTATATGTCACTCTGTATAAAAATATGATGCCTGGGTAGACTACCACTCCATGAACCAACTAAGGAGAAAAATCCAGCGTGCTCCTTCCTGTGGCCTTATTGTGTTAAGACACTGTTGTTAACCCTCATATGGTATTTCGTCAGTGATTATCCTCTCCATCTTATACTGAAATGCCAGTTAGATGTTACTTTTGTGTCTCTATAGACCCTGTGATTATTCTTCCAGTGATTATATGGCTGTATGTATTATAACAGATTGTGATGTATACTATTTTTCTCGGAGGAATTTTTCTATGTTTTATAATTTGACCACTAACCTGTGTGCATGTATATATACATATAGTGGATGAAATAAGTATTGAACATGTCACCAATTTTCTAAGTAAATATATTTCTAAAGGTGCTATTGATATGAAATTCTCTCCAGATGTCGGTAACAACCCATCCAATCCACACAGTCAAATAAATCAAACCATAGATGTCCATAAATTAAGTTGTGTGTAATAATGAGAAATGACACAGGAAAAAGTAGTGAACGCATAAAGAGAGGTGCAAAAAGCCATGAAAAGTCATGAGAACAGCTAAACTCTATCAGAGATTAAAAATCAATCCTGCCACTTAGCGAAAAATAATATCAGCTGGTTCAACTTATGGCCTAGAAAAAGGTGTCTCATTACCAAGGTGCCACACAAGAAACATCTCATGATGAGTAAAACCAATGAGCTGTGTCAAGACTTTTGCAAACTTATTGTTTCAAATCATACTGGTGGCATAGGTTACAGAAGAATTTCTAAACTACTGAAGGCTCTAGTGAGCTCTATTGTGGCCATAGTCCAAAAGTGGAAAGAACATAATTTTGCCATAAACCAGCCACGACCAGGTGCTCCCCACAAAATTTCAGACAGAGGAGTGAAAACACTTATCAAAAGAGTTGTTAAAGAGCCAAGGACCACATGTGGAGACCTACAGAAACCTGTAATCAGCAGAATTGTTTCAAAGAAAAATATAAGTAATGTACTCAGCCTCCATAGCCTGTATGCACGCTCACCACATAAAACTCCATTGCTGAACAAAAAACATGTTCAAATGCGTTTAAAGTGTGTTCCACGACATTTAAACAAACTTGTGACATACTGAGAGAATATAGTTTAGTCAGATGAGACTAAAACGAAACTCTTTGGATGCCATAATACACACCATGATAAAACACCATACCATCAGTTAAGTTTGAAGGTGGAAACACCATGGCGTGGGGCTGTTTTTCAGCATACGGCACTGGCAAACATCATGTAATTGATGGAAGGATGAATGAATAAATGTACCAAGGCATTCTTGATAAAAATCTGCTGCCATCTACCAGGATGATGAAGATGAAATGAGGGTGGACATTTCAGCAAAACAATGATCCCAAACACACAGCCAAGGAAAATTTCAATTGGTCTCATAAAAAGTAAATAAAGCTGCTGTAATGGCCGAGCAATCACCTGACCTGTATCCAATAGAAAGTGTATGGAAGGAACTAAAGCTCAGAGTTCATAGAAGTAGCCCACGAGACCTTCAGGATTTGAAGAGTGTTTGTGTGGAAGAATGGGAAAATCACACCTGAGCAATGCCTGCGACTAGTTTCTACATATAGGAGGCGTCTTGACGTTGTCATCCCCAACAAAGGTTTTTGTACAAAGTACTAATTAAATTTCAGTAAGCGTGTTCAATACTTTTTCACTGTGTCATTTCTCATTATTGCACATAACTTAATTTATGGACATCTATGGTTTGATATCTTTGTCCGTGTGGACAATAGCACCTTTAGAAATATATTTCCTTCGAAAATTGGTGACATGTTCAATACTTATTTTACCCGCTGTATATGAATTTTACTATGTGACAAGTTTGGATTTGTAATTTGGTTTTCTTTCTTTTCTTTCCCTATTTTTGTTTATCATATTGCTCCTAGTCTGAAGAAGGTCTTGCTGACCGAAATGCCATTTTGTCCTTTTAGATTGCTATTCTCATTAAAGTCACATTTCACTTGCAACATCAAGAGTGCTGGATTTTTTCCTTAGTTGAGTAATGAATTAGGGAGGTGGAAGAGATGACAGTGGGTAATGAATTGGAAGGGAGAGGAAGACAATAGGTAATGAATTGGGGGAGGAGAGGTGGACAATGGGTAATGAATTGGGGATGAGGAGGACTGTGGGTAATGAATTGATAGGAAGACAGGGGGTAATGAATTATGGAGAGATAAGAGAGGACAGTGGGTAATGAATTGGGGGGATAGTGGGTAATGAATTGAGGGGAAAACAGTGGGTAATGAGTTATGGAAAGGGAAGAGAGGACAGTGGGTAATGAATTGGGAGGGAGAGGAAGACAATAGGTAATGATTTGGGGAGGAGAGATAGACAATAAGTAATGAGGAGCACTGTGGGTAATGAATTGGGTGGAGACAGTGAGTAATAAATTGGAAGGAGGAGAATAAGACAAAGGATAATGAATTTGCGGTGAGCCGGACAGTAAGTAATGAATTGGGAGGAGGAGAGAAAGACAAAGGATAATGAATTTGGGGTGAGGAGGACAGTGAGTAATGAATTGGGAGGAGGAGAGAAAGACAAAGGATAATGAATTGGGGTGAAGAGGACAGTGAGTAATGAATTGAGGTGAGACAGTGAATTATGAACTAGGAGGGAGGGCAGTAAGTAATGAATTGTGGGAAAGACAGTGGATAATGAATTGGGAAAGGGGATAGGACTGTGGGTAATGAATGGAGGGCAGTGGATAATGATTGAGGAGTGTAGTAGGTAATGGTTTTATATATGGCTCGGTGGTTAGCTCTGCAGCTTTGCAGCGCTGGAGTCCTGGGTTCAAATCCCACCAAGGGCAACATCTGCAAGGAGTTTGTATGTTCTCCCAATGTTTGTGTGGGTTTCCTCCTGGTACTCCGGTTTCCTCCCACACTCCAAAGACACACTGATAGGGAATTTAGATTGTGAGCCCCAATGGGGACAGTGTCAATAATGTCTGTAAAGAGCTGTGGAATTAATGGCGCTATATAAGTGAGTAAAATAAATAAATATATACAATGGTGACTAGTGAATTTATGAATGGACGGGGAGAGAGAACAATGGGTAATGAATTGAGGGGAGGAGAACAAGACAGTGGGTAATAAATTGGGGAGTGGAGAGGAAGACTGGATAATGAACTGGGGGGAGGAAGACAGTGAGTAATGAATTAGAGAGGGGAAGAGAGTACAGCAGGTAATGAATTGAGGGAGAGAGGAAGACAGTAGGTAATGCATTGGGGGAGGAGAGGAAGACTGTGTTAGTCATTGGAGGGGGAGACAGTGGCTAATGAATTGGGGGGGAGACAGTGAGTAATGAATTGGAAGGGGAGAGGGCAGTGGGTAATCATTTGGGGTGAAGTCATTGAACAATGAATTGGGAAGGAGGAGAGAACTGTGAGTAATTGGGGGCAGTCAATAATGAATGGGGAATGTGTAGGTAATGGTTTTATATATACACTGGTGACTGGTGAGTTTATATTTTTAATGGGGGGAGTGGCTACTTTGTAGCTGATAGGGGGCACAGCATGGGACACTTTATTCAGGGTGTATATGTATTATCATGTTTTTACTGGGGAGTGGCAATCTGTTGAAAACTGTTTAGCAAGCTATGCAGAGGTTAGTCATGGCTGGAAGAAGCTAACATGAAGGTCTGGAGCGGGCGGTGAAGAAGTGATAGGAAATGACTGTAATCAGATGAGATGTCACTGCTTAGTGACTGGATGTAAATATTTGTTCTTTATACTGTCTGACTTGTAGAGACAGGATGGATGTAACAGTCATGTTTGTAAAATGATCTCTCTTTTTAAGTATAGTGTCATCCATCTTTACATAGTGTCCTCCTTTAACTCCTTCGCGACATCCATCAAATAAAAGTAGATCAGATTTATAAACATTCATTTTTTTAACTGTGGCATTGCAATATATAGAACAATCAATCAAAGGATCATAGGTTCAAGTCCTCTAAGGAAGCTAAAAAATGAAAAAAAAGGTTTCTAAAAATATAGAAAATTAAAAAAAATAGAAAAATTCAAATAATCCTCCTTTTCCCCATTTAAAAGAAACATGTCACCTGATTCATGCTGCCCAAACTACTGGCATCTGGGCAGCATAAAGTACAGCCTGACTGCACTTTCGCAGCCAGGTATATTTTTCTCTGAACTGCTCCGAGTGTGATAAAAGAGCACAACCTGGGTGTAAAAAATCTGTGCAGTGCGCTTAGTGTGGCACACACTCCATCCTCCGAACAAACTTTCTTGAAAGTTGGGGAGTAGTGGTACTACTGCCACCAATATATGACTAACAAGGCTCCACTTTCTGTTGTCAAAATGGCAGCCACAACAAGGAAGAAAATTTAAATTTGTTGACTTTGTGCCAATAGATTAGAGGTTGTCTAGTTTTGGAGAATTTTTTTACTTAAATCCTTTTAGGCGCACCTGCGCAGCTGGATCCTCTAAGCCCAAGGTCCAGGTGGGCATGGGCATATGGGCCACGGGCATCGGTGCAGCAAGCAGGTGAAGCACGTGGAAGACATATAGCAGAAATGCTGGAGCCTGTAGACGTCCTGGAGACTGTAGACAAGTTGCAGAGATGCTGAAGGACTGGAAGCCTCAGGCAGCCGAGTGATATCTTGGAGGCAGCAGACAGGTTGCAGAGATACTGAAGGACTGGAAGCCTCAGGTAACCAGTAGACATCCTGTAGACTGTAGACAAGTTGCAGAGATGCTGAAGGACTGGAAGCTGTTATGCTCACGCCCGGACTAACTGGCGTGAGCGTGGTTAGTGATCCCACTGGGCCATGAACCGAGGAGTGCCTGGAGGGGGTAACTAAGTATCTACTCGGTCCGACCAAGGTCACACGACGGCTCAGTCGACTCCGTGAACCAAGGAGGAACCGAGCAAAGGGACCAGGTGCTACTCCATGTCAGACCCCGGTCACAGCTGTTGACCCACACCGGGGAATGCAGGAACAGGCAGGTTAGGCTGGCATACAGACAGGTGGGTGCTGGCAGGCATGGCTGGTATGAAGACAGGTGGGTATTGGCAGGCACGGCTGGTATGCAGACAGGTGGGCACTGGCAGGCACGGCTGGCATGCAGACAGGCGGGTACTGGCAGGTAGGAACGCAGGCAGGATAGGGACCAGTACAGACTGGGACACAGGAACGGAGCCGCAGGTGCGGTGGACAAGCGGGGCAGAGCTGAGCGAAACTGCAGGTGCGGTGGACAGCAGAGCAGAGCGAAACCGCAGATGCGGTGAACAAGCAGAGTAGAGCGAAACCACCAATGCGGTGAACAAGCAGAGCATAGCGAAACCGCCGATGCGGCGAACAAGCAGAGCAGAGCGAAACCGCAGGTGCGGTGAACAAGCAGAGCAGAGCAAAACCGCCAATGCGGTGAACAAGCAGAGCAGAGCGGAACCGCAGGTGCGGTGAACAAGCAGAGCAGAGCGGAACCGCAGGTGTGGTGAACAAGCAGAGCAGAGCGGAACCGCAGGTGCGGTGAACAAGCAGAGCAGAGTGGAACCGCAGGTGCGGTGAACAAGCAGAGCAGAGCAGAAGGTGCAGGCAGACAGGACAGGGCTCTGTTCACATGGAACAGACTGTAAAACACAGGAAGATAGTTAGAACACAGGAGGTAGATACGGAGGCAGGGAAACGGGACAAGCAGAACCAGGTACACTTAAGGTACTTACAATGAAGTAGCGAGTGGACACAAAACTCACAAACAGAAGTACAGACACAACGAGTTGGAGTTAGGTGCAGGTTCAGACACTGCAGGAAAAGGGAAGGTTCGGACATAGAGACAAACAGGTAACGGGCTAGAACACTGTTCAGAGAGGAACTGAACCAGGAACAAGATACAGGAGCGAGCCTGGGAACTCAGCCCCCAGGGTGGCGGAAACAGACTAGAAGTCACAGATACAGGCAACAGGCCTGGGTATACAGCCCCCAGGGTGGCGGAACAGACGAGAAGTCATAGACACAGGTAATAGGCCTGGGCATACTGCCCCCAGGGTGGCAGAAACAGACAAGATACAGGACAGGACCTGGAAACTCAGTTGCACAGAACACACTGAATGAAAGTGTTGCTCAGGCACCCCCTACTGGGTGGAGGGGGTTTAAGTATCCAGTGACTCACAGCAATAGGCTGGGGAGGCATTAGGAGTGCGCACACAGTAACTATAAGAATCAGGCAGTAGCCGCGGCGCCGCCCTAAGCAATCAGACAAGAGACACAGCAGGTACTGGAGCAAAGTGTGCCTGGATTGATAGGTAAGATGGCGGTCTTGCATGGTGGGAGGTGGTAAGCCATGCCAGCACGCCGCCAGGAATGTTACAGTACCCCCCCTTTACGCCCCCTCTTCTTCAAGCCTGCAAGGATTTTCTGCAGAGAATTTGGAGGCCGATCCTTCTCTTCAAGAAGATTACCTCTTCTGTCCACTAGAGGGAATGAAACTGGTCTCACCATCTTGGTGACTATGATGCTTCCTCCCATCGAGCCATCCTCAGTAACAGATGAAGTGAGTGAAGTACCAGGAACAAGACACAGGAAAGTCTCTCTCCATTTGTTAATATCGGATAGCACCCCAAAAGATTCACGGGACAACTGGAGATCCCCCACCGGGTTGGAGGGGTGCAGAGACTCGGGGGTAACCACCGCCTTGACGTACACTTTGCCAAGCTTACTGGATGAAGTGGGCGAAGTACCAGGTACAGGGTGCAGAAAAGTCTCTCTCCATTTGTTATCAGATAGCACCCCGGAGGATTCAGGAGGCAACTGGAGGTCCTCTGCCTGGTTGGAGGGGTGCAGAGACTTGGAGGTAGCCACCGCCTTGATGAACTTATTGCCAGATTTGTTAGAGATGGAGGATCCTTGCTTAGGGACCAACTTCAGTCTGGTTTCTGAGATGACACGTCTGCGAGGCGGGGCGGTGCCTAAAGCCAGATCCTTGGTACAATCGTTGAGACTGTGTGGGGACAATGCCTCCGCTTCCCTTCCTTCGGAGACTTCAGCGCACAGCGAGTCAGCGACTAGCAGATCTGGTGAAGAAGAAGACATTGCTGACTGTCCTGAAGATATGGGGACTGGACACCCCTTGTACCTCAGCAGTCACCCAGGAAACATCATGCAGGATCTCCAGACCTGAGCGGGCACTAGATCTCTCGGCTCTGGACGACCTGTGGGTAAACTAGACAGCACCTGGAATGTGAACTTCTTCATGTATAATGCTCCAATCTGGAGCTTAATTTGTATAGACATATTTTGACTGTTTCTGAGTAGGGCTCGTCCTTCCGCTAACGATGCCCAAACCGGATTCTAGAGTTGTCGGACGGGAATCAGACACTGACTCTTCAAGGCTTTACGCCCGAAACTTCTGGTTAATCCGAGGCTTTCACTTGCCACGGAGACAGTCACGGTCATCTGTGGAGAGGAAACACTAACGCCAAGGGCAGCCTCTCCTACAGGCCTAAAGTCTTGGGATTCTCCAACCTTCGCTGGACAGAGACCATCAGGGTGTCCCAAACAACTGCCGCGGGACTGCAATCCAATTTTGTGACTCAGTTCCGGCCTCTGCTTTGCCTGACGAACATGGTCATCCTTCATGGATTCTGTGCGGGTAGCTGCCTCAACAGGCTGGGGAACAGGAGGTCTTTGGGAGGACAGAACCTGGCGTGACGGTTTACCTCTACGCCTTGCACGTCTGGACTGCCTCTTGAGGTTGGGAAGAGAAGTATTCTGTGGAGCATTGTCATCCTGTGTGAATTCTGTGTGGGCGGCAGTCTCTTCAGGCTGGAGAGCTGGTGGGCTACCTACACGCATCACCCATCGGGACTGCTCCAGGATACTGGGAAGGGAAGCTTTAGCAGAAGCCTCAGGGTTAGTGTCATCGAAGACCATTAGAAAGGCCACCAGGAAGGCCTGCAGGTCGGAGACGATAGGATTCCATGCTTCCCATAGGGGGGTGATCCAATTCAAGGCATCACCCGCTAAGTAGGACATCATGAATGCTACTTTAACCTGATCAGTGGGAAAATAATGAGCATAGAATTTGAAATGCAGCATACATTGCTCCACAAACGCAAGGCTTTGTTTTGGATCCCCATAGTACCGTGGTGGATCCGCAGGAACGAGTGCTGATAGCTCCATTTGGGCTGGTGCGTAAATCGCCTGGACCTCAGCTTGAGAAAATTTTTTTCCTTGGTGCACGTATTCGCCAGACAAGAATTCAAATGCCTCCGAGAGTGAAGGGCCGTGGGGCTCAGCGGGGACCATGGCCTGAGCAAACTGTTACGCTCATGCCCGGACTAACTGGCGTGAGCGTGGTTAGTGATCCCACTGGACCATGAACCGAGGAGTGCCTGGAGGGGCATAACTAAGTATCAACTCGGTCCGACCAAGGTCACACTGCGGCTCAGTCGACTCCGTGAACCAGGGAGGAACCGAGCAGAGGAACTAGGTGCTACTCCAGGTCAGACCCCGGTCACAGCTGTTGACCCACACCGGGGAATGCAGGAACAGGCAAGTTAGGCTGGCATACAGACAGGTGGGTACTGGCAGGCACGGCTGGTATGCAGACAGGTGGGCACTGGCAGGCACGGCTGGCATGCAGACAGTTGGGCACTGGCAGGCACGGCTGGCATGCAGACAGGTGGGTACTGGCAGGTAGGAATGCAGGCAGGATAGGGACCAGTACAGACAGGGACACAGGAACAGAGCCGCAGGTGTGGTGGACTAGCAGAGCAGAACCGCAGGCGTGGAGGACAAGCAGGGCAGAGCAGAGCGAAACCGCAGGTGCGGTGGACAGCAGAGCAGAGCGAAACCACAGATGCGGTGAATAAGCAGAGCAGAGCGAAACCGCCAATGCGGTGAACAAGCAGAGCAGAGCAAAACCGCCGGTGAGGTGAACAAGCAGAGCAGAGCGAAACCGCAGGTGTGGTGAACAAGCAGAGCAGAGCGGAACCGCAGGTGCGGTGAACAAGCAGAGCAGAGCGGAACCGCAGGTGCGGTGAACAAGCAGAGCAGAGCGGAACCGCAGGTGCGGTGAACAAGCAGAGCAGAACAGAGCAGAAGGTGCAGGCAGACAGGACAGGGCTCTGTTCACATGGAACAGACTGGAAAATACAGGAAGATAGTTAGAACACAGGAGGTAGATACGGAGGCAGGGAAACGGGACAAGCAGAACCAGGTACACACAAGGTACTTACAATGAAGTAGCGAGTGGACACAAAACTCACAAACGGAAGCACAGAGACGAGTTGGAGTTAGGTGCAGGTTCAGACTCTGCAGGAGAAGGGAAGGTTCGGACATAGAGACAAACAGTTAACGGGCTAGGACACTGTTCAGACAGGAAATTAACCAGGAACAAGATACAGGAACGAGCCTGGGAACTCAGCCCCCAGGGTGGCGGAAACAGACTAGAAGTCACAGATACAGGCAACAGGCCTGGTTATACAGCCCCCAGGGTGGCGGAACAGACGAGAAGCCACAGATACAGGTAACAGGCCTGGGTATACAGCTCCCAGGGTGGCAGAAACAGACAAGATACAGGACAGGACCTGGCAGCTCAGTTGCACAGAACACACTGAATAAAAGTGTTGCTCAGGCAACCGCTACTGGGTGGAGGGGGTTTAAGTATCCAGTGACTCACAGCAATAGGCTGGGGAGAAATTAGGAGTGCGCACACAGTAACTATAAGAATCAGGCAGTAGCCGCACCGCCGCCCTAAGCAATCAGACAAGAGACACAGCAGGTACTGGAGCAAAGTGTGCAGCCTGGATTGATAGGTAAGATGGTGGTCTTGCATGGTGGGAGGTGGTAAGCCATGCAAGTGACGCGCCCCTGGGCCTGTGTCGCGCTGCGCTGCGCATGCGGGAGCTTACCCGGAGCCGGATCTGTGGAGGGTTGTAGTCTCGTGGCGGTGACCCGGTCCGTGCCCAGGGAGTCAAACTAGACGGCAGTCCATTAGTAGTAAATGGTTGATGACTACGCCACCCGTTGAGTGCAGCCAGGGGGCTGCTGCTGCAGGGCAGACCGCTGAGGCCGATGGTGGGATTGTGCAGCGTGATAGTATAACCCCCAACGGGAGGGGTATGGCCTCAGGGCAGCCGACGTGGATGATGGGGGTAGCAGGAACCACTCAGAGACGGTACGGTGTAGTTCAGGGTCTTTACTGGTAACAACAAAAGACCCTCCCGGAGTACTTGCTAGCGGATGGGGCCTGGTCAGTCCTTGAGAAGATGGGATCTCCCCTGGCCAGGCGTAGTTGTAGGCCTCCCAAACTGACTGTACTCTTCTGGCTACCTTGCTAGGAGCTGATGTAAGTAGCCCACGTCCCTGAGTGTACCGTGTGGTGCTCACCCGTATGGCCGGTGACTCGGGGCCTTCTAATGGCTTCCGCTCCACGATGGCGGTGCTGGTCCCACGCGTGTGACCGTGCCTTCGGGCTTCTGGGCCAGAGGACCTGAAATCCCCTGCCTGACGGATTCTGCTGCTGGGCAGGAATTAGTCCCCACAGCCTCGGACTCCGGGTCCGGTAAAAAGTCTTCTTAGTCAGGGCGAACTCTGCAGCTGCCAGCCCCTGACTCCTTGTAACTCTGCTGTTTCCTATGCTGCTTCTCGTCTCCACTCTCCTTGTCTTCAGGCTCAGGCCCCTGGACAGGGCCTGCCTGTGGAGCAGAGCCCATAGAGCAGCTCTGCTCCCTGTCTTCTCCTCTCAGAACTCTCTACTCTGCCTCAGCCCCAGGTTTATATAGGGGAAGTCCTTCCCCTCCCAAGACTGGGCAGGAGGTGTGGCATGCACAGGATCCCTGACCAAAGGACCTCCCACCTGCTCTCAGACGTAATATCTCTATCACTGTGGCAACCAGACCCCTGGGGTGTCACATTCCCCCCTAGTGAAATTTAGTACTCCGGGACTAAACATATTTTTGTAACATAACAAAGGTATAGCAATAACAATACAATAAGAAAAACACATAAGATGGTTACGGCGTGTCCGCAACCGGGTGCAGTTTTGAAAAGCAAGGTGTCCATTTCACCAAAACAGGGAGATGTAACCAGGTAGGGGTCTGTCCTACCCCGAGTCCTTAACAGTCTTTTAGTCCATCCTGGGTTACGCTCCACTAACTGTACAAAGGATTCCCGGTAAATCCACCAAGGACTCCTATAAATAACTGGAAACACATAATATTTACAAGATATGGCCGCTCTCAGTCCTCGGCCAGTGGGGATAAGGATTGGCTGCTCACAGTCCTCAGCCTGTGGGGAGATGGGATGGCTGCTCACAGTCCTCAGCCTGGTTAAGGATAGGGGACACACGGGAACAGTTCACACTTGTCCCAACGGGGACCATATTTTAATTAGCAACACAAGTACCCCTATGGGTAACTATGTACAGTTCCACTTTACCGTACTTCAGTAACGGCATCCTCCTGCTCCTTCTTGTGTGTAGGCTTCAGACCCGTCCGGGTCCTCTTGGCTTTCCTCGTATTGGTAGTACTGCAGCTCCTCCTTGGTTAACGTGGAGGGCGTACAGTCCTTTTGCACCTGGGGAGTTCAGGCCTTGCGACCAGGCGTGGAGACGGTCGCCGTTGATGATGCCCGGGGTCAGAGGGTGCAACTTTGGGCCTGGGCGCGGGCTGGTGGTGGTAGTGCCCAGGGCTGGAGGGCTTGGCCGCAGGGCTTGTTGCGGGGGCTGGAGCAGGTCGGTGTCTGCAGCGCCCGGAATCGGCGGCTCCACCAGGGGGCCCGGGAGCAGGCTGACGCTGGCAGCGTCCGGGACAGGGAGACTCCTCTTACCTGCTCCCGCGACCGCTCCTGCGTCACGCGTCTTCTCCCGGCGCTGGTCGGGGCCGGCGACGACTGGGGCACTGCCGATGCTGGGCAGCTTAGTCTGCTGCCGGTCCGCCATCTTGCTGTCCGTTCCTGGTGTCCTCCTCCCCCCTAGTGGACCGTGGCCTACCTTCCGGAGATCCTCTTCCGTAGGCCGCGGCTCCGCAGTCAATCGTCGGGGTAGAGGACCTGGCGTCGCGCTCCTGTGACGTCGGCGTCTGCTGGGCTCCTTCCAGGACCTTACGCAACGTCCGGACGTGAGGCGGGGCTTCAGTTCTCGCGCGCTTTCGGAGTCCACGCCCCTCTTCTTCCCGCGCGGCGTCTCCAAGATGGCGCCGGATGGCGGGAAAACTCCTCGGATGGCGGGAAGAAGGCAGAAGATGGCGCCGGATGGCGGGAAAACTCCTCGGATGACGGGAAGAAGGCAGAAGATGGCGCCGGATGGCGGGAAAACTCCACGGATGGCGGGAATCTTCACAGATGGCGGGAATCTTCACCACTGGTAAGTTTGAAAAGTCTCTTTTTCAGGCACGCAGTACCCGGTGGTTGCGGGCACGAAATCCTGCCGACTACGCCAAAGTTGACGCGCCCCTGGGCCTGTGTCGCGCTGCGCTGCGCATGCGGGAGCTTACCCGGAGCCGGATCTGTGGAGGGTTGTAGTCTCGTGGCGGTGACCCGGTCCGTGCCCAGGGAGTCAAACTAGACGGCAGTCCATTAGTAGTAAATGGTTGATGACTACGCCACCCGTTGAGTGCAGCCAGGGGGCTGCTGCTGCAGGGCAGACCACTGAGGCCGATGGTGGGATTGTGCAGCGTGATAGTATAACCCCCAACGGGAGGGGTATGGCCTCAGGGCAGCCGACGTGGATGATGGGGGTAGCAGGAACCACTCAGAGACGGTACGGTGTAGTTCAGGGTCTTTACTGGTAACAACAAAAGACCCTCCCGGAGTACTTGCTAGCGGATGGGGCCTGGTCAGTCCTTGAGAAGATGGGATCTCCCCTGGCCAGGCGTAGTTGTAGGCCTCCCAAACTGACTGTACTCTTCTGGCTACCTTGCTAGGAGCTGATGTAAGTAGCCCACGTCCCTGAGTGTACCGTGTGGTGCTCACCCGTATGGCCGGTGACTCGGGGCCTTCTAATGGCTTCCGCTCCACGATGGCGGTGCTGGTCCCACGCGTGTGACCGTGCCTTCGGGCTTCTGGGCCAGAGGACCTGAAATCCCCTGCCTGACGGATTCTGCTGCTGGGCAGGAATTAGTCCCCACAGCCTCGGACTCCGGGTCCGGTAAAAAGTCTTCTTAGTCAGGGCGAACTCTGCAGCTGCCAGCCCCTGACTCCTTGTAACTCTGCTGTTTCCTATGCTGCTTCTCGTCTCCACTCTCCTTGTCTGCAGGCTCAGGCCCCTGGACAGGGCCTGCCTGTGGAGCAGAGCCCATAGAGCAGCTCTGCTCCCTGTCTTCTCCTCTCAGAACTCTCTACTCTGCCTCAGCCCCAGGTTTATATAGGGGAAGTCCTTCCCCTCCCAAGACTGGGCAGGAGGTGTGGCATGCACAGGATCCCTGACCAAAGGACCTCCCACCTGCTCTCAGACGTAATATCTCTATCACTGTGGCAACCAGACCCCTGGGGTGTCACACAAGCATGCCGCCAGGGATGTTACAGAAGCCTCAGGCAGCCGGGTGATATCTTGGAGGCAGCAGACAGGTTGGAGAGATATTGAAGGAACTGGAAGCTGCTGGCAGTCAGGAGACATTCTGGAGGTTGTAGACAGGCTGCAGAGATACTGAGGGCCAAAGAAAGACAGAACTCAGGAACAGTAAAGTCTTAATACCAAGACACAAGTGTGTGTCTTGGTGAGCTTTACATAGGCCCAGGCAGATGATCACATGGAATCACGCCGAGTCATCTGCAAAGCGAGACATGGAGCACAACAGAGTGTAGTGGAGTTGGATTAGTTAAGCAAAGCCAGGATCCAGGTGCATAACAAATGCTTGTATTTTAGGCTAAAAATAATTTTTACTCTTGGTTTTCATTAAAAGTTTTGTCTCTTTTTCTCTTACAGGATCTTTGTTTCCCTGCACATTCAACTTTGATGTAGTCTGCAGTCATAAATCAGCTGAAAGTTGCTCAGAAAAAGATCTTCAAACTCTCCCGTAAAACTGTTAGAATGAGCTCACTCATGGATTCTCAGTTACCTTATTCTGCAGCCAGCAATAGACAGTACAACACAGAAATGTTTAATGAAACCCAATTACAAAAAATTATTTTTAGACCTACATATATGCACTTAACAAAAAAACAAATGTCCCCAAAAGTGGATAATCCTAATAGTAATAGTTGATGGAAAGAGTATAACTGATATCAAAGTAGATGCCTGATTATGAATAGGAATATAGAATATACTCAAACATTGGCTGGCACAGATAATTTTGTTGCAAACTTACGGGTGCACACATCGGTCTCACATCACTTGTTAATTGCTTAATTATCTTACTGCTCAAGTGCTGAAATAATAATTGAAATGAATGTTCACAATTATTCACCTTTCTGTTGCAGTTGATATTGGCATCTACCTATGTTCTCCTTCATTAGAGGACTGATTATGGCTCTGAGGAAGGTGGCATATAGCGAGTGTATATTTCTCTATGGAATACATACATGTGGGCGTCCACTCAAGGGGTGACAAGGTAGAGCGTGCAGTTAATTACTACAGAGTTGGATCATGCAAGCGGCAGTAAAAGCAAACTATGGGATATATAGCTGTCTATTAACAAGGAACACTGGCGGAACCTCATGAAAGTTTGCAAAGTGATCGTGTACAGAACAGGTCCAATAATCTACAGCCCTAGATGTGTGAACGTAGCCCAGAAAACCAATGGTCAACCCTTTATAAGAGGACAACTAGATGAGAATGGAGTGCAGGGGGCACTGGGTGATTTTCGAGGAGCCCTAACCACCAATGTGTTGAGTCAAGCATTGGGGAAATAAAAAGTAGCTGGTGGAGCATTGAAAGTGACTGTAGCATCCATCTTTTTTGTGGCTACAGGCGGATACTAAACATGGACAATAAAGAAATGAGACAGAAGATGAATCGATGCCTTCAAAATGTGGTGCTGGAGAAGGATGTTATCAACACCATGGATGGCAAGAAGAACAAAGAAATCAATTTTGGAAGAAATCAAGCCAGACATGTCACTGGAAGCAAGGATCACCAAGCAACAGCTTGCCTACTTTGAACACATCATACGAAGAGAGCAATCACTGGAGAAGGACATCGTGGTCATGCGAAGAGAGCAATCACTGGAGAAGGACATCATGGTTGGAAGAATAGAAGGAACAAGGTGAAGAGGAAGACCAACAAACCCAATGGCTTGATACTATCAAGATAAAGGTGGAGAAGACCCTGGTGGATCTAAGTTTGCACAAGATCAGTCTTCCTACAAACCGTTCATCCAACAAGTCGCCGTGGTTCGAGATCGAGTCAAAGGCCGTTAAATAATAAATAAATAAATATGAGGGAATATCCATTATCTCCAAACTTGCTGGAAACAAGAGACATGGACAGCAGCACATTGTTACATATGGTTCCACCCATGCATTACTTCAACGCTACAATATGACTCACCCTTTCATGACATGCGAAGAAACCTGCATCTAATGTCCCTCAAATTCTTAAAGAAGTTGTCTGAGTAGTAAACAACCCTTTTAAGCTTATTGAGTAACTATCAAAGGGGTTGTCCATCAGTGGGGACAATTTTTTTTTTCATTAAAAATTTTGCACCATTTGGCTTTTACAGGCTCTTTATTTCCCTGCACATTCAACTTTGATGTGGTCTGTGGTCATAAATCAACTGAGAAGATCTCAATAACAGGCAGATAAAAAGTCTACAAACTCTCCATCAGAATGTCATAGAGGGCTCACTGACGGTATCTTACTTAACTCATTCTGCATCCAGCAGTAGACAGTGCAACACAGCCACTACAGAAAGCAAACGGTGCAAAATTTTGAATAAAACCCAATTGCAAAAAATATATATATTTAGCCCAAAATACATACATTTAAGTAAGAAACAAAATGTCCCGTAAAGGGGGACAACTCCTTCAAATCTTTGTACATATTTACTATGAGCATGTCTGCTTTCGCACTATAATGGACCAAGAGACTATCTAGTAACACTATGATAATTGACAAAAAGGCAGGTGGTGCCATCCTTTCCAGCAATGAATTGGCAGAGGGCAAACCAGCATCAGCCCCTTCTGTTGCAGAAATGAGTGAGGCCACTCTGTATCCGATGCAATCTCTTTTCTGTAAGGCCATGGAGATATGGAAATTTCTACCTTAATATCCAAAGGGGCAGCTTAGTATAAATATTCATGTAGGATTTTTAGTTCTTTAAAATGTAAGGGGTCACAGTATCCGCTGGACGCCATTTTGCTGCCATTTTTGCTTCCCAGGCCGTAAAAAAATCCCTCTACTTACCTTACCTCTTCGGCCCCTCCATGCCCTCCTGTCCAGTCCTTGCCATATCTTCAGATCTCCTCTGCTCTAGCGGAAATCCCCAGGCCTTTTGCATTGCACTGGGACTTCCGACTTTAATGAGGCCTGGGAGGTCTCTGCACAAGCGCATAAAAGGTCACGGTGCCATTATATCACAGTATGTGCTGTGTCCTTGTGTGCACAACGTAGAACTCTACAAGGCCACATCAAAGCTGGAAGTCCTGGGTCAGTGTGAGAAGCACATGGATATGAGCGCGAGTGGTGGTGATCTGAAGATGCGACGAGGACTGGATGGGTGACAGTGAGGAGCATCCGGAGAGTTGAGCGGTAAGGTGAGTATGGAGATTGCTTCTATTTTTTACATATTATGTTTATTATAATCTGTCTACTTGAGAAACCCAAGACCATAAAAAGTGACATTAAATTTGCAGAGAATAACTTATTTGCAAATCGAATTTCCTGAGAAACAAAAAACCCTTGAATTAAAATTTTGCCTGATCTGTTGATCTCGATTGATGACCAATCCTAAATACAGGCCACCAATTGTAACAAATTTTACAACCCTTTTAATTTTAATAGCAATCCCAGCTTGTGGAAACACATCTATGCTATCTTGTAACATGCTGGACAGCTCCATCTACCAGACATTGATGGCAGTCTACTTGCTGCAAAACGGCATATTACCTCTTTGCGTTGGAATCCCAAATATCAGAAGGCTTGGCCGACATTTTTATGTGAATAGGGGCCTCCCAGCTTTTCCCCGGCAGATGATGTCAGTGAACATAAGGATCTGACATGTCTGATTTTGGACTGCCAATCCATTTCTTCTTGGCTAGATAAGCTTCTGCCAGAGGAGTCTTGACAGTGGCCCTCTTGTAGAAAACACAGGAGCGTTGGCAAAGCAGGGACTCCTATGTATGGAGGAGTCGGAAAAGCTAGCTGCTGACTGAATAAAAGGCTGAACCACCGTGTCCTTCTCTTATGTAATCCAATGTAAAGCACTCCACCCATCAGCCCATGGCGGCTTTAATCACAGCAGGATCTGACCTACCTATATAAATGTAGGCTATCAGTCCAGGAGAGGAAACACATTAGGTTAGGTTCCCAGCAAAGAAGATCGCCTTGTCGTGGCTACTGGGCATGCACGAATTGGCCAATTTATGCACTAAGAATCTTCATTTTTTCCTATTTTCTAGAGCAGAGGAGTAATGCAATTCCAATTTCATATATTTCATGTTTACATGATGTGGCATTACACAGTGCAACTTTATTTGTTAGTTATATATAGAGATGGCTACTCCTAGTATGTACCTGTTCACACCTGATCTGATTGGACGTGATGTTCAGTCTTTTGATATTTGTATACTTGAAATAGTTCTTGGCTTCCCCATTAAATTAAAGGGGTTGTCCGGTCAACATCGATAAGTCTGCAGATACTCTGTGTGATTGCAGACTTATAAATCTCTGCAGCACGCGGAGATTTGCCAGTTTCAGACCCGGGAGAGGAGGGTATGTATGAGTTATACATACTCCTGGCCGGTGGGCGCGGCCTCGCTCTCTATACATTGTATTGAGCAAGGCCGCGCCCTCTAGTCGGACGCGCCCACTGGCTGTTTTTCTCACTAAACGAGTCGTGGCCACTCTGTACACATGCCCACTGGCCAGCAGTATGCATAACTCATACATACCCTCCGGTCCCGGGTCTGAAACCGGCGAAACCCTGCAGCACACAGTGCATGCACTGGGGGGATTCATAAGTCTGTAGTCACACAGACTGATTGCAGACTTATCGGTTTTGACCAGACAACCCCTTTAGGTTACGGTTGAAAAACATTCTTTCCTCTCAAACAATTGCTTCATGTGCAAAATATTTTACACTAAAGAGATTTCGAGACAAGATTGTACGTTTTCCTGTGTCATCTTTGGAAGGTGCAGAACTTTTTTTGTTAAAGATCTCACGGTAAATTAAATGGCCAATCTGTGTTGTTGGGTTGCGCATTAGTTCATGAATATTGATTACATACAACGTCTTTAATTACATATCTATTTTTCCAAAATGTGACACAGCCGGCATATTCATGCACCGTTCCTCATTCTTCGTTGCATAATACACAATTGACTGCCCATTGTTTTGTCTTATTGTGCAATATACTTTCAACAAGCTTTCGGCAGCACTGTTTCAGATTGGTCTTTTTATGTTCGATACAAAGACATGCTGTTGGCCAATTCCATCTTTTCATCGCTGTTCTCCAGGACCAGATCCAAGCTGCTTGTCAGATGTTCATTAACTTCCCTATGGGCTCTTTCCAGCGTGTCTCCTAAGATCATTGTGCCAAGAATTTACGCTTCCTTATCCATGGCTCCTTTTTCTCTTCTTCATCAGGGAGACAAATTACTCCCCAAAAAGGGTCACCAGGGATGATTTAATGAGAATTTCTTTTGGGCTAAGCATGGAGAAATCTATGTAGTTAACATTCGGTATGGTTAATTGGACTTTTCTTTTTTCTTTTTTTTTTAACCCCCTTCAAAAAATCTGAAGCTATCCTGTTAATCTCTCATTTGTAATCAATTGTGTTGTCTAAACAAAAGTCTAGGTCGTCTTTTCTTCTTGGCCCAGACAATCTTTTGTTTCCACTAAATGCCTCATTCTCTAGTGATCCTGGTAGTGTAGATGTACTCGATTGTTGACAGTTCATTATTGCCCTTTTGTCCATTTAATCTTTCTTGCTGTGTTTTGCATGTGCATGCCTTAATGAGCTCCGCTGTCAATTAACATGTTTCTGGGAGCAAACTGGTTGCTCAGACATTTCCCAAGTGAGATGCAGAGAAAAGGGCAACAGAATTATTTTCAGGTTCTATCTGCTTGTCCCCAAACAGTTCTATACCTGTTGTCAAAGGAGGTTGACCATCTCTTTCAGAAGAGCTTCATCTCTTCCCAATGACTTTGGTCCATTGCCTTTTATTCCGATTGCAAAGTCTTATACCAGACGACTTGGATCCTAGAAATGGTACAAGACACGATGGAGTGGTCTTTGTGCCAAGAAGTGACAAAAGCACCCTGCTCTCATATTCATGGGGGGATGATTGCAATTTAAATAAGATAAACGCTTACAAGACTAGAGACTTGACATCTAAAAGACTTTAAAGGGCTACTAAAAACTCTGCAGTAGATGTTTCGTTAGGTTAGGATATCTTGTAATACCTGCAGATATATAAGCAAAGGTTTCCCATATATAACTTAAATTTGGTTAAAATATCAAATTCGTTTTGGGTGGGGAAAATGGAAGAAGTTGACCATTTTTCTGGAAGGGAACCTTTGAGTAATTAGACCTGATGCTGAACTATCCTTCTGCAAAACATCAAATCCAGAATTCAAAAGAAAAAAGTAAAAATAAAATACAGCGTTCCTATACATTTGTAAGTAAAAGCATGCACCCTCACCTCTATTGGGGTACTATTTGGCGTTTTGCAAACTCTATCCAGCATCCTTGGCCGCGGAGGTCCTCATTGGACTAGTAAATTCTCAAAATCTCAATGTAACAATAATGGATGTCGGGGTAAAAATAAACATATAAGTAGCGTCAAATATAGGAGATGTAAACATATGTGTGATGATGGCTAATGTTGTCCTTATGACCTGACAAAGAAAGCGGTACACTCTGGAAATGCGTTGTCAATAAAGTCTCTTATGGTGGACCCGAAGGCGATACATACTGTGCTTTAACCCTTAGCTCCAGAATTCAAAATTGACAAGTATGATGATGGCTTTCTGGTATCTGGTCCACCTTTATGCTCTCTTTTTATCCCGTTGTGAATTCAGACTAGCAGTTATAGACAATGGCGGTATGGGAAAGCTGGTCTGTCCACTGCATGATAAAGCAGCACTGGAGTTCTGAGTTGCAGGATACCAATCAAATATATATGGGAATGGGATTTGTTGCTTTTTATGGGGTCCTAAATCTACAATCTTAACTACTGCCCTCATCATAATCAAATTAGCTCCAAAAGTTGACCATTGGCTTAATTGTAAAGTAATTTGTTTTGGCTACAGATAATGACTTTGATGCCGGGTAAGAGACAGGGAGCTGTATAACACGGTACAAGGCTCAATGGTATTGGTATTCAAGACTTCTACCAAAATGATCAGACCGATTGCTTATGATGAAGAGGTTTGTCCAATCATAGCAATCACAGCAACCTTTCACTACACTAGAATACCAAAGTCGCTACCATTATCAATAACCGTTATCCCAACATAGACAATCAAGCAACCTCTAAATTACCATAGGCCACACTTGACAACTTTCAGTCAAACCTTTCCAAGAGGACACCTTCTCAATTTACATTCTTGTAACATGCCCAATCTCTTCTGAATCCCCTCCATCCATGCCTACTCCACCAAAGACTCCTTACGGAAGCAAGGTTTCAGGAAGAATCGGAGGCACCTAGGAGATACTCTTCCAAGAGCCAAGGAGGTCTCTCCCCTTCTCTGCAAGCCTTCTAGACACGTTGAGAAAGTAACTGAGTATGCCCTAGGCCAGGGAAGGAGGATGTGTAACCCTTAAGTCACCATAGGCCACCTTCTAAAAGTCCCTTCACCCCAGAACCATACGTTTTTTAATTTACATCTTTCACTACTAGAGCTATGTAGTTTTATTGGTGTCTTCAATATATCCTGCTCCACTCCTTCTTCTTCCAAATAACACCAGGTCCACATTGCCTGGTCAAATACATTGAAATAAACTTACTTCAGGGTGGTTGAATATAATTTTATCTGATCATAAAGGCTTAAAATTCAATGAGCCGTGATTTTAGATAGATGGATATTGAGGATTTCAAATATGGAGACTCGTTGTGTCTGATCAATTTACGCCACATGTAATTACACCAATTTGTATTCATATTCAAGGACTCCTCCACTTATCATACACGTTGGCATACACAAATATGCATGCAAACATTTCAGGGCTTAACAGCAATTACACTCCGATAATAATGAGAGAGAAGACTAAATGTTGCCTGCCCTCTTTTTACTTTTCAGTGCTAGAAACATAATCACACAAGTGCTCGTTAATCCAGAAGAATACTAGCACGATAATGCCCAGGCGCTACCACTCTCATAATAAATTGATAGTCCATTGGTAAGATTTAGGACATCTTTCAGGGGTATTGTCCACTACTTTATCACTGATGACCTATCCTTAGGATAGTCAATGTAGAATTTTGCCCACAGCACTCATCAGGGACATCCAGAAGACCAGGTCATCATACCCACACATAGATGCATGTCCAAAGATCCAAAGAGCTCACTTGGAAACGTCAACCATAGGAAAACTTGAGTGAAGTGAATAAATCTTCTTTCATTCTGCCAAATACATGTAACATTTCGAAAATACAAGTCTTGACAAAAAAATAATGTATGGTTAGCATTAGAGTTGAGCAATAAGATTTTCATGGTCCTGGTATGGGAATAGTCTATGTCCACCTGCCAAAGCAGAGCTCTGTGAACCTCCTCCAACCTTCTGAAGATCAGGACTGGCGCAACATAATCGATGTGGCACTGAACCTACCAATCTATTGAGGAGCCCGGGTTGCCATCAGTTAGGAGGAGTTTCACAGGTTCAGGAGCCACGTTGACAGTCTGAAGCCGCTGGTCCAGATTCCAGCAAACTTCCTCCTACCTACCAGCATCCTTGCACCTCTTCTTGTTGGTAGATTTGGCGCTATTTGAACGATGATGACGAGTTGGATCTCCCAATTAGGTGAGGAGCTGGGGATGCCATAACATAGGAGCAGGTTCACAGGGCTCTGGTCGAGTGGCCACATTTGTGGTCATGCGAACTTCCTACCTACCAACATCGCTGGTGATTCTTCTTGTTGGTAGGCCTGTTGCAATGATCGGATCAACTGTCATGTGCCCCTAACAGCTGCGTGTGGGATCGCGATCCACCCATGGCTGTTAACATGTTAAATGCCGCTGTCAATGCATTTAGCTTGTGCAAACCGGATGTGTGTCACTAGCTCCACCCATCAGCGCCCCTGTCACATGATCGTGGGGCGCCGATGGGTTGGCATGACAAACTGGGGTATGCAGGAGACCCCTGAGGTTGTCATAGCCGATCGGCTATGAGCACCGCCAAGTGGCCGGCGTTCATAGCAGATGAGCATTTCTGCTACCCATAGCAGGGCTGAAGCTCTGCTATGTGTAACACAGGCAATCATATGATTGCAGCTTCTAGTCTCCTAAGTGGCCTATTAAAGCAAGTGAAAAGTAAAAAAAAAAGTTTTTAAAAATGTTAAAAAAATGAAAAGTTCAACTTACCCCCTTTTGCCCCATTCAAAATAAAGCAATAAAAAAATAAAAAATGCACATATTTGGTATCGCTGAGTTCACAATCACCCGATCTATCAAAATATAAAAATAATTAACCCGATCGGTAAACGACGTAACGAGAAAAAAATCAAAACGCCAGAAGTTTTTTTGGTCGCCGCAACATTGCAATAAAATGCAATATCAAGCGATCAAAACATCGTATCTACCCGAAAATGGTATCAATAAAAACGTCAGCTCTGGGCACAAAAAATAAGCCCTCACCCGGCCCCAGATCCCAAAAAATGGAAACTCTACTGGTCTTGGAAATGGCGCCATTTTTTTTTCTTTTTTAAACTTTGGATTTTTTTTTCACGATTTAAATAAAAAATAACCTACATATGTTTGGTATCTACGAACTCGAAATGACGTGGGGAATAATAATGGCAGGTCAGTTTTAGCATTTAATGAACATGGTTAAAAAAAAAAAAAAACAATTGTGTAAATGCACTTTTTTTTGCATTTTTTTCCCAATTTTCCAATACACCATATGGTAAAAATTAATGGTATTGTTCAAAATTACAACTTTTCCCACAAAACACAAGCCCTCACATGGCCATTTTGGCAGAAAAATAAAAAAAAAGTTATGGCTCTGGTGATAAGCAGAGCAAAAAAGGAAAACGCAAAAACTAAAAAGCCCAAGGTCGTGAAGGGGTTAAACTACCAATGTGGTTCCTGCACCAGGGCCCTGTAAACTTCCTCCTACCTGATGGCAATCTCAGCTCCTCATCTGATTGGTAAGTCCAGTGTGACATCATTGTTGACATCACGTCGGGCCTACCAATCAGAAGAGGATGCCGGCAGGTAGGATGAGGTCCTGCAGCCACTGACTACCAAAGTGACCACTAGATCAAGTCCTGTGAATATTTTTGCTCAAACTTTATCTAGATACATTTTCCAGTGTTGTAATAATGGGTCTAATATTAATTATTTTTATAAGTCATGCCTTGGCCATACATGACGTAACTCTACCATAGATATTGAGATCCTAATATCTGTTTCCAGTTTTGGTGACTGCCTTGGAAATATGCAGCTGTATGACACTTGGGCTGAGCGAACACATGGTGGCCTGTGAGCATGATTGACAGCTGACTGCATAGAGGCAGATAGACATCACCTGCCAACCTCATTTAAGGGCATGTCAACCCATGATCTGTCCAGTCTAGATAAACTTTCATCAAGGGATATATGCTTCGGAGCTATACTTGTGACATTATTGTGTCAAGTTCCCGAGAATACCAACAATAACACAGCGACTTGCTGCTCTCATTCTCCAAGGACAGAACCTTCCATAGATAATACATGCACCATGCTAATACTAACAAATATATCCAATCTCTTTATTCATTGTAACCATTAATTTTAATTATGCTTTTATTTTCTCCTTTATCTCTGTGTAGACTGTGCTTTCAAGGATGGGACCTAGTGCTACCATCAGCCTGATCTTCAGTGTTCAAGACTAGAATGGCAGAATCACAGTAAAGACTGACAGCCAAGCAAGGGATGTAGTAGAAAAAGAGCAAGGGGAGTTGTAACTGCAGAACATTGCAAATTTAGTTTTTTTTATATGATATGGTAATGTCTATAGGAATTATAGCATCCTCCATTAGCAATTTGCTGATATCTGCAAAACACTTTTCATGGTGACCTCAACATTGTACGTGGAATTCTGTAATTACTCTTTGCACTCACATGATGCTTCTTGCAAAGTAAATTAATCCTATATTTATAGTATAAAGTAGATGTTAGTGATTATTGCGATGGAACTGACAATACTGTTATTAAGTGTTTGGATTGCCCCAATCAGACGGAGTTACAGTACCCAACTGGTGACTCCCGCTATGATCCAAAGTGGAGAGATTCAAGCATATACTCAGTAGACTCATATTGCTTGGACTGGCTGCCCTGTAATACCATATATACTTGTCAATCTCTTTAAAAAGCCTACAGGAGGGTAAGAAATAGCCTAATTTCTCCTACATAGCCATGCCCATTTTGTCCCTCTTATTCGTGACCCATTCTTCTTAAACACGCTTCTAAATATGCGTTTGGACATCACTGGAGTTGACAAATCTCCCGGTGCCGCCTAATTCTCCTGAAAGGACCCCAAAAGCAGGTTTCTGGATGGATTAGGTGGTGGCAAGGAGATTTGCCTACCCTTCCTGGAATTCGTGAGGTTTACGATTCTCCTGGAGAAAGAGTTGGCAGCGATGGTAAAAGAACACAGGAACCCATCCATAAGCATATTTGAACATGAACATCTTGAACATTTTCAGATGCCCATTTTCATACCCATTCTGTGCAACGTATACCTTGCTAACTCTTATTAAACACCCTCCAAAATATGTTAGGAATTTGATATCACTGAAGTTAAAAAATCCCCTTGCGTCACCAAATCCTCCTGAGAGGACCCTGAAAGCAGGTTTCTGGATGGATTACTTTATGCCCAGAAGATTTGCCAACTGTTCCTGGAATCTGTGAGGTCTACCGTTCTCCTGGAGGTTCTGAAAGAGTTGGCAAGCGTGTTATAAATGCATTCAGTGTATAGCAAGTGTAAGGTATAAAGACACATGAATCATCCATGAACATATTTGAACATGAACTTCTTGAACATTTTCAGATGCCCATTTTCATGCCCATCTTGGCCGACTTATGTATTGCCCATTCCTCTTAAACACCCTCCTAAACATGCTTTTGGACATCACTGAAGTTGCCAAATCTCCTGGTACCGCCTAATCCTCCTGAAAGGATTCTGAAATAAGGTTTCTGGAGGACTAGGTGGTGCACAGGATATTTGTCAACTCTTTCCCGAATCTGTGAGATCTACCATTGTCCTGGAGGTTCCGAGAGAGTTGGCAAGGGTGTTATAAATACATGCAGTGTATGGCAAGTGCAAAGTAAAAAGACACATGAACCCATCCATGAATATATTTGAACATGAACATTTTCAGAACCTGGGGCATTGATTTAGAGGTGGTCCTCCCTTTTTTTTATACTGCAATAAACACCACTTCTCCAAAAGGAAGTTCCACTAAGTGTTGAAACATGGCTGTAGACTAATTTATTTCACTTATGTTTCATGGGTATAAAAGGGTGTCATCCAGGTTGTAGAAAAAGAGGTCCAATTTTTAATATTTTTTTTTTGCAGATACAGTGCTTCTGTTACCCATAGGTTGTACCTGGCTTCGCAATTTTATCCCAAATTCAAAGTGCTGCTGTTTTTGGAAAAACAAACAAACAGACTCTTTGGTCTAATCTTGAATAAGTCCTTTTAAAGTCCAACTTCGCCAAAAAGAAATTATTATTTTTCTCTCAAAGCATGTAAAGTGAAGACTGAAGCAACTTTCCAATAAGAAGTCATTAAAAATCTCCTACCATTTTGTGTTTACAGCTCCTATGCACTTTGCATTTCCATGGTAACAGACAACAAACAAACTGTGTAGTCTGATCCTGCAGTCATATTCCCTTCTATCTGTCTTCTACTTCTTGGTATATTACCAAAAGTTTATTAGTACAAACTTGGTAATGAATGGAGAACGTATGAGACTGCAAGATTGCAGGATTAAACTGCGTAGAATTTGTTTGTAGTCTGTTACCATGGAGACACATAGTCTGCATGGGAGCTGTAGAAATTAAATGATAGGAGGTGTACATGATGTTTCAGATTAGAACTCCATGCAGATTTGACAAATGCTTTCACAGTAGACTTGGCAAATCTTAATTGTTTTACCATCACCTTGTATCTATTGGCATTTTCTTGCTGAAAAGTGCTTGGCCCAAGCATTTAATTCCCTTTGATCTTTCTAAGCAGTATCATTAATAGGTATCGGAACTTTAGCAACAATATCTAAAATTTAGAGAAACAACAGCTTTTGCAACTCTTTTACATATCTTCTACTGTTTTGTGTCTAGAACTGCTATGCAAACTTATGGGTCTCCATGGTTACAGACTACAAACAAACTCTTTGTAGTCTGATCTGCAGTCATAAGTAACTTCCTTTAATCTGACCTGTCTCTTACTATCTGTGTGACAGTAGAGGGCAGAGGGGATGGATTGTCACTAGGGATAAGCAAACCCGTGGAAGTTTGGGTTCTGTTACCCAACCTGAAATTTATTCCAAAGTTCAGTTCAGGTACCAGAACTGTACCCAAACTTGAACCAGAAACCAAACCCCATTGAAAATAATGGGGACCTGGCTTTTGAGCAGGAAAATTCTCTCTCTCTACAACGGACTTCCCCAGGAACTCCGAACATTCCAACGGACTTCCCCTGGAACTCCGAACATTCCAACAGACTTCCCCCGGAACTCCGAACATTCCAACAGACTTCCCTCGGAACTCCGAACATTCTAACGGACTTCCCCTGGAACTCCGAACATTCCAACGGACTTCCCCGGGAACTCCGAACATTCCAACGGACTTCCCCCGGAACTCCGAACATTCCAACGGACTTCCCCTGGAACTCCAAACATTCCAACGGACTTCCCCCGGAACTCCGAACATTCCAACAGACTTCCCCCGGAACTCCGAGCATTCCAACGGACTTCCCCTGGAACTCTGAAATTACAACGGACTTCTCCTGGAACTCTGAAATTACAATGGACTTCCCCTGGAACTCTGAAATTACAATGGACTTCCCCCGGAGCTCTGAACATTCCAACGGACTTACCCCGGAACGTCGAACATTCCAACGGACTTCCCCCGGAACTCTAAAATTACAATGTACTCCAGGTAGAAGTTTGGCGTTTAGCACCAGACACTAACTGTCCTGTATGAACCCCAAACTTGTAAGTTTAGGTTCGCTCGACTTCAATTATCATGTGACTGCATAGTCAGACTACATAACATTAATTGTAGTCTGTAACCATGGAGACACATAGATTTACATGGAAGCTCCAGATGCAAAATGATAGGATATATACCAAGACTAATTACAAAGCTACAGTATAGATTTTTTTCTTTTCTAGACACATTTGAAGTTGTTCTATGAATATAAATACCCTTTAGACTTCCCGGCAGGGGAACTAAATGATAAAGCCCGAACCAGAAATATAGACCCGTACTTTTCCTCTATGTACAATAATTTACAGGTGGTATTAAACATTTGTATAGAAAGTGTCCATCCCATATCTAAACATCTAATTTCAAGAGTAATCCCTAGATTAAGATGACATTGTGTAAACATTAATTTTCATGTAAGACCCCCCCACCTCTTCAATTGGTGGTCTAATATTAAAATTATAATAAGTAAAATAATAAATAATTAAAAATAATAAAAAAAATTGCATAACTTGTCATGATGATGAGATTGATACATATTCCTTATAAAACCTCATTCACACGGCAGTTTTGCACATATGAGTGCTTTCACGGATAGCCCTCGTACCTATGACCGTCTTTGGAGCTGTTCACATGTCAGATTTTTTTCTCGGACCAAGTGATCTGTGCAAAATTACGGAGACGTGTCCGACATTGATCCGAGTGTCGTATCAAAATCGGCAATGCAAGTCTATAGGTCCGCGCAAAATATTGGACAGCACTCGGATGAGGCATAATGGTGGTTCATTTTATCTCTTCCAATTAATTATAGTCACATAAAATCACCTGAAGCAATTCCTACTATTAATTGGCTAATTTCATAATTTGTTTTGCCCATATAGGCGTAAGTGAGGGATTTGCCCATGTCTTGAAATACTTAGCCATGCACAAGACTGTAACATAGCCATCGGCACATTTTGTACTTTGAGATCGTCAATATATCGAATACTCAGGCGGAGCATACCCAAGTGTCTTGCAACTTTTTTAGAAACTGACAACAATGTCCAACTTTTTTTAAGCCGATTTATGGAAAATTGAAGGGAAAAATGTAATAGCAACGATAAAAATGAAGCCCATTTTCATCTTCTACTTGACACCATCAGACTTGTATCCAACTGGGATAGAAGTTCCTGGTGTTCTTGTCCTATTTTTATGACACCAGGATGTTTTCTATATCTCTATGCGAATAGTCTGTACACATTAAAATGTCACTCTGAAATGGGATACCTCTGTAGTGAATAAACTACATCTGTCTGAGATGGTTTAGTGAATCCTGCATTGAGCAAGGGGTTGGACATGATGACCCTGGAGGTCCCCTCCAACTCTAATATTCTATGATTCTATGAAGTATTCCTTTGATCATATTTATGCCATTAATTTCTTGCAAATATACAGTATGTAATTGTTCTCAGTCCAAATAAAGTTTACATCAGCCTCTGTTGATCACTCTGGGACCCCTTGGGACCTTTAAGCTTGGCTTGGGTCTACGTGACAGCAGTTCCCATGCTGATTTTCCATGCTTTAAATAGCCATAAATACATAAATCTGCATAATTTAAGAAGCAAAATAGCTTTTTAAATTCACAGAAAAAAAAATGTTTTCTTAACAATTGTCTTTTTTTTCCCCAACTGAGCTCTGGACTAAGTTAACGTCCATGGCCAAATATCCGTCATTTATCTAATGAATTGCTTCTATGGCCAGTCACACTCTTAATATCTCATACCCATTGCAAATGATCTTGGCACATGCCTGCTACTTGATAGAACTGGTTAATGCAATGCAAAGTGTGGGAGTCTAAAAAAAAAACAACTGTGAATGTGTCCAACAGATAAAATAGCCATTATTGCATTATATGGTGCCAGGAGATAGGGGCCAGTGACACATATGAACTCACCTGATGGGCCAAAGAGTGTTTGGTATTGCGCCCCAGAGATGCCCATTGAGCTACTGGATGCTCATTTGGATGAGGGGCGAGCAATTCCCAATCACTGACATCGAGTTCTTCATTGCTAATTTCTATGTGATTGGTAAACTTAGTGTAAGCAGCACGCACACAGCCATACGCCTCATTTCTGGCCCCCATTATCTGCTATAAATACTATGCAAAGACGTGATGAGAACGGATTGTCAATTGTCATACATCAATGGTAGGGGGTACAGGGGGATCCTGTACTGACAGTCGCATCCCAAGTGCTGATTAGCTCCACTCAGGTCACTAAGCGGTTAATGTGCACCAACTATCTAATGGGGTGGATTGTATGGGGTGGGGGGAGGCTGGTAGAAAGGTTTTCTGTTTTGCCTCTTAATTTGGATCATTACTTAGAAAGTGAAGGTAAGATCATCTCATAAGCGCAGGGGACGAGATAGCTCTTCAGGAAATGACTTAAATGCTTCTCTTAATTAAAGGACTCAGGTTGTCCTTGTCATTAGGACATTGTTATCAAATACACAATTACCATAGGGAGAGGAGGGGCGCACTTATAGCCTCATGAATGTGAAATGAGTAATAACAGACTTGGAAATGCCGGGATTCTCAGCAAACTCCATTTAACACCCAAACTTCTAATGGATTAACACAGAGATCAATAATTACTGCTAATCTGTCTGTCTCCATATACATGGGTCTATATTTATCTATTATCTATTTATCTATATATCTATGTCTTATCTAATTCTTTCATATCTATCTATCTATCTATTATCTATCTATCATCTATGTCTATCGATCTTTCTACCTATTATCTATTATCTATCAATTTATCTATCATCTATCTATCTACAGTATCTATCTATCTATTAATCATCTATCTATCTATTATCTATCATCTATCTATCTATCTATTATCTATCATCTATCTATCTATCTATCTATCTATCTATCTATCCCTCTATCTATTAATCATCTATCTATCTATTATCTATCTATCTAACTAAATCAATCATCTATCTATCTATCATCTATCTCTATCGATCTTTCTACCTAATATCTATCTACTTACATCTTATCTCTCTGTAATATCTATTTATTTTTCTTTTTTCTTTCTTTCTTATTTCTTTCTCTTTTTTTCTTTTATCTCTTACTCAAATGTGTATAACTTTCCTTTATCGCTGTGTCTATCTCTTATCTCTCTGTAATATCTATTTTTTATAATTTCTTTCGTTCTTTCTTTGGACTCCTTCTCAAATGCCTGTAACTCTCTCTATCCCTCTATGTATCTCTTATCTGTCTATCTCTTGAGTTTCTCTAATATATCAATCATATCATATCTTTCTATTTATCCAAAATAAAATATTTATCATCTATCTCTGTATCTTCATCTTTTAATTAGCATTCAATACATTTTATTTATCATCTATCCCTCTATGTCTATCTATCTATCTATCTATCTATCTATCTATTATCTATCTATCATCTATCTATTATCTATCTATTATCTATCTATCTATCTACCTATCTATCATCTATCTATCTATCTATTATCTATCTATCTATCTATAATCTATCTATTTATCTATTATCTATCTATCATCTATCTATTATCTATCTATCATCTATCTATCTATTATCTATCTATCATCTATCTATCTATCTATCTATCATCTATTTATCTATTATCTATCTATCATCTATCTATCTATCTATTATCTATCTATTATCTATCTATTATCTATATATCATCTATCTATATATCATCTATCTATCTATTATCTATCTATCTATCTATCTATCATCTATCTATCTATTATCTATCATCTATCTATCTATTATCTATCTATCATCTATCTATCTATCTATTATCTATCTATTATCTATCTATCCATCTATCTATTATCTATCTATTATCTATCTATCTATTATCTATATATCATCTATCTATTATCTATCTATCTATCTATCTATCTATCTTCCCATAATTTATCTTTTACAAAGAAACTACTGTATTTCGTAACAGCTGGTATATACAGTGAGATTTCTTAGGTAAAGTATTATTCCTGCTGTGCTGATCCTTTTTAAAAAAAAATAATTAAACCATATTATGAAAAAAAATCGCTCTATTTGTTCTTACCAACGTTGAGATAACACCCAATAGGGCTCCTTTATATTTGTCTGATCAATATCAACAAGATTAGTAACTATGTTTCCTTTTTATTGTCATATAATCGTCCATTATTCTTCTGTACATAGGATTTTCTTCTTTTTTTTTTTTGTACTTTACACAAACAGTATAAATCATCCTCTGTCAATTTTTACATTTTTTAAAATATAGGTTAAAACATAAAATATTTAAAAAAAAAAAAAAAAGAAGAAGAAGCTAAATTGTTTTATGTCAAGTTATTTTTTTTTTCTACTTTACAAACCTGAATCAGAGCTGATGAAGCCTAAAAAATGCTTAATGGGAATTATCACATGTTTAGAGCTTGTGGCCTCTGAGGGTTCAGGTGTAAAATCTCTTGATGAAGGATCCAGCCATTAAATAATCGGTTGTGTCACAGTGATTTCATCTGCAGAGAATTGGACCAAGCAATGGTTACTCAGTTCTGCACAGTCCTGGATATCTCCTTCATGGAACAAGAGGCTGAAACGTTGTCATGTAATTTTCTCACGTGTTTCTTTAAGTCAAAGTTCCTGCAAAAACCTTTTCCACAGGTTCCACAAGTAAAAGGCTTCTTGTCATTGTGGGTGTGCATATGGAAAGTCAGATTATAAATTTGATGAAAAGCCTTGTTGCAAATTGTGCATTTATACTGCTTCTCCCCACTGTGAGTTAATTTGTGATTTTTATAATTTCCTACAAAATAATAATAAAAAAAAATAAGTACAAAATGATACAATTCACAATTAAACAGCTCCTAGAAAAAGTATAAAAATATATTTCGATTCTATTGTTTATATAAATTCCTATATTTAACTATATATATATATTGATAAGTAAAAATGAAATTATATACCAATATATATATATGTAAAATAGTAAAAAGTTAAACTGAAATTCTATACAAAAATATACATATATATATGAAAAAAATAGTAAAAAGTAAAACTGAAATTCTATACCAATATATATATATATATATATATATATATATATATATATATATGTATATATATATATATATAAATAGTAAAAAGTTAAACTGAAATTATATACCAATATATATATATATATATATATATATAAAAAAAATAGTAAAAGATTAAACTGAAATTATATACCGAAATATATATATAAAAAAATAGTAAAAAGTAAAACTGAAATTATATACCAAAATATATATATATATATATTTATAAAAATAGTAAAAAATTAAACTGAAATTATATACCGAAATATATATATATATATATATACATATATATATATATATATATATATATATATATATAAAAATAGTAAAAAATTAAACTGAAATTATATACCGAAATATATATATATATATATATATATATATATAAAATAGTAAAAAATTTAACTGAAATTATATACCAAAATATATAAATATAAAAAAAATAGTAAAAAGTAAAACTGAAATTATATACCAAAATATATATATATAAAAAATAGTAAAACATTAAACTGAAATTATGTACCAAAATATATATATGAAAAATAGTAAAAAGTAAAACTGAAATTATATACCAAAATATATATAAAAAGTAGTAAAAAGTTAAACTGAAATTATATACCAAAATATATATTAAAAAATAGTAAAAAGTAAAACTGAAATTATATACCAAAATATATATATAAAAAATAGTAAAAAATGTAACTGAAATTATATACCAAAATATATATATTAAAAAAATAGTAAAAAGTTAAGCTGAAATTATATACCAATATATAGGTATATATAAAAAGAAATAGTAAAAAGTAAAACAGAAATGTTCATAGTTTCATATCTAGAAACACCACATAAACTACAGCGTTCATTAGGATTTCACCCACAAGTCGGTCAAAACTTGTCAAACTTATTTTCCATCAAGATAATTGAACATGTAACTGTCAAATTAAAAAATTAGGAAAAGGTCAAGTTTCTGACCCGGAGAAATTGGGAAAGTAAAAAAAGCTGGTAAGAAATGGCATATCCTTTTTACATTAATGTAGTTAATACTGGCAGCAAAATATGTTGAGTGTATTCAAGCAGAAAATATACAGCATACAGGAGGAATTTATATTTATGTTTTATGTACAGGAAAGCATTTTCTTACAGTTTTTTATTGAAAAAAATATATGTAATAATAATAATATATTTTTCAGCAGAATGTTTTATTTATATAGGAAAATATTTTTGTACAGTTTTTATTATTAAAAAATATATATTCACACATGTGTAATGATATATGTAACATACATAAAATAATAATAATAATATAAATAATAATACTATAAAAAATTATAATGATAGTAGGAATAATTAATAAGAATAATAGAATTCACACCTAGATATTTAAATCAACTAATGAAATATGCTGCTGACGCAAATATTAAAAATCCATGCTAATATACGGTCATAATAACAGTAATTAGAACAATAATAAAAAGTAAACATATAGACAATGCCATTATTATTACCATGGCTAAATATATAAATATAACAATAATATCCATTAATACTGAAAAATAATTAAAAATATGTATATATGTTTCTATAATATATTAATACAAAAATAATAATTTAATGGCAATAATTGCAAAAAAAAAATGTAATTGCAGTAAATCAGATTTAGTTACCTTTTTGGTGAAATCCTTTGCCACAAAATTCGCATACAAATGGTTTATACCCTGCGTGGATTCTAATGTGGGTGTTTAAGGTCGAACTTCTGTTAAACGCTTTCCCACACTGGTTACACTTATGGGGTTTTTCCTAAAATTAGGAATAATCAATTAGATAGATAAATATGATAAATAGATAAATATAATAGATAGATAAATAGATGATAGATAGTTATAATAAATAGATACATATATATGATGCATAGCTTAGATAGATAGAATATCTAATAGATATATAGAAAATAGATATAGAGAGTTAGATAAATAGATATGAGATAGAAATAGATAGATATAGATAATAGATAGATAATATATATAAATATATATATGTATATATATATTAGATATATAATAGATAGATAATATAGATAGATAGATAATATTTCAATTAAGTAGATAAATTTAATAGATAGATAGATGATAGATACATGATAGATAGATAGATAATAGAGAGATAATAGATAGATAGATGATATATAAATAGATAATATATAAATAGATAGACAGATAGATAGAGAGATAGATAGATAGATAGATAATAGATGATAGATTGATAGAAAATAGATAGATGATAGATAGATGATAGATAGATAATAGATAGATAGATAGATAGATAATAGATAGATAATTGATAAATGATAGATAGATAATAGATAGATAGATAAATAATAGATAGATAGATAGATAGATAGATAGATAGATAGATAGGTGCTACCTGTGTATGGATGATTTTGTGTCTGCACAAGGTACTCGCTTGCCTAAATCCCTTGCCACAAACTTTGCACACGAAGGGTCTGGCCCCTGTGTGAACTGGCATGTGTCTGGTCAGATTGTAATGTGCATTGAAAACCTAGGAAGGAAAATTCGAAAGAAAAAAAAAAATGAGATTGTCAGAGCAGCCGATTATTGGATTTTTGCATTAAACTGAAACGAAAATGTAAAAAGTATCTGATGATAAGAATTATAGTAACAATATGAATATATATTGCTGGCTCTGAACTGCAGGCTCTTGTTCTGGATTTTATGCAGCCACAAGTTGCAGTCAGGACATGCTGAGCCTTCTAGTTCCTTCTAATTGCTGTCATGAGATCAATATATCTTTTAGGTTTAGAACTAATAGATTAAGCTTTCCTTGCATTCCAATTACTTTTTAATTTGTTTCTATATTAATTATATACTTTTTTAGGGGATATAAAACAACTAAACTGTAAATTAAATAGAAAATATAAAGAAATCTAAAATATGAAATATTAAATGCTATGAAATATAAAGTAATAAATATTAAATATGATGAAAAAGCAACCATATTATGAAATAAAAGGTATATTCTAAAGTAATAGAGGTTAATGGTGGTTCCTTACCTTGCCACACACTTCACAGGTGAAGATCTTGGGTTTCCCATCTATAGGATTGGCACTAAGCTTGCTGTGGTTTTTAGGGTTCCTGTCCACAGCCAGTGCAGTGTTTTCTTTCATCACCTGGTCCAGTTGGCCTGGTAGTCTCTCCTTGTGTGGGTATTGAGGAAGGGGATATTTGTCTGGGCAGAGACTAGAAATTTTAGCATTTTCCAATAAGTAGAGTTTATGGTGGGCACTTAGTGTCGCTTGGGACTGGGCATTTAAAATACTAGATGGAATTAGCTGTCCATTGAGGATTTCTGAGGGGTTGTAGGCAGAGTCCAGGTAGTTGAAGTAATACAGAGGTCCATTAGTTCCTGGTGGCAACCCTACTGTTTGGTTGATAACCTGAGGTTTTATGACCCTACTGTTTGGCACAAGCGAGTGGCCCATGTTGAGATCATCCTTGCAGCACATGCCACAGTTAGCCTTGCACAACCCAGCAGAGTTACATATAGGAGCCCTCAAACTGTTCTTCCAGAGCTCCGAATAATTCAGCAGGGTCTTGGTGTGGACATCATACCCCAAAGATTGCACTGGGATCATGCATGGAATTGGAGAACAAAGGTTCAAGATCTTCTTAGCATCGCTCTCCAGTCCTTGGTTGTGGTCAAAAACTGTAGGCTTGGGCTCTGAAGATTTTGCCATAATTCTTTCAATGGAGAAGGCCAGTGATTTGGGGGTGCTGGATGCCCCATTTCTTCCTTCCAGTCTCTGGCAGGAGGACATGACTGAAGGAGGGCATGAAGCTGCGGAGCTTGCCATCCCTGCAAGAACTTAACTGAGCGCAGCAGCCAACTGGAAGTCACCGGCTCTTCTCTCTCTTTCTCTGCATTCCAAGGAAGCCAGAGGATAAATCAATTTAATAAGCAACTTGCTCATGTCATGTCATCTATTTACATTCAAATGAACAAACCCCCCTGAACAATGACACCCAGGGATACCAGATTAATGCTCATTAAGCAGCTCACACAAAAGTAATAGGCAAGGTAGGACCTTGTTAGTAAAACCCAGGCTGCCTGGTGATGATGATGATGATGATGATTATCCTCCATCCACTCTGCAATCTAAATGTTATTGCAAAACCCAGACTGAGCACTTACCTCTGGCAGAGCAGAAGCTGAGGGCTGCAGAGTACAGACCCTGCTGTCACATTTTGCAGGCAGCACTGAGATCAGTGTCTTCTACACTTAGCTGACATCACATGAAGTCACAGTCACTCCAAGCAGAATGACAGGTTGTTATAGAAGCACCAAGTGGAGGCTCAGTACTTACCCCCAGCTCTGATTAATGGAGGTGCACAGAGCACAAAACACCAAACAAAGTTTCATGGGGAGGACCTGCAATCACAGCAGCAATGGAGCCCCTCGCTCATCCCCAGGATTAATGCTGCAGTCTCCAGGGCAAAAATCATCTGCTTATTGCATCTTCTACTTCTAGAGAGAAAGTCTCTGATTAGTGCACAAGGAACAACTAGAACAGCCAGCAGCCACACAGCAATGTGATATATGAATTTCCTGCTAATTAAGACACAAATGATAAGAGAGCTAGAATACTAATGCTGTGCCTACATTGTTCTGTCATTTTAGGCAGATACATCAACTATCTATCTATCTATCTATCTATCCATCTATTATCTATCTATCTATTTATCTATCTCTCATATATCCATCTATCTTTCTATCCATCTATTATATTTATCTACCATTGCCACAAATTCAATGCATTGATTTTGCTGCACTTTTTGGCACACACAAATCCAATACGCATATAGTTAACACCTCTATCTACCTGTCATCTATCAATCTATTCTCACTTTCTTTCTTTACAGTTAAGAACCTTGTAACCATTTATCAGATCAGATCTACAGTGCAATCGGGAGTTCAATTAAATTATTGTTAAATATTTTTATTTTACATTCACTTCTATGTTTATTTTCTCCTTCTTTGCTGTCTATTTTCTTTACATTTACATGTATATTTTTCCCTTCTTTACTATTTTCTATTCTTTATATATTTTTTCCTTCTTTACTGTCTATTTTCCATACTTCTTATATGTATCTTGTTTCCTTTTTTACTATTTTCTATACATTTTATATGTATATTTTTCCTTCTTTACTGTCTATTTTCTATACATTTTATATATGTATATTCTTCACTTCTTTACTATGTTCTATGCTTTTTATATGGGTATTTTTCCTTATTTTTTTTCTATACATTTTCTATTCCCTTCTTTACTATTTTCTATGCATTTTATATGTATATTTTTTCTTCTTTACTATTTTCTATACATTATAAATATATATTCCCTTCTTTACTATTTTCTATATATTTTATATGTATATTTTTCCTTCTTTTTCCTTCTTTACCATTTTCTATACATATTATATGTAAATTCCCTTCTTTACTATTTCCTATATATAATATATGTAAATTTTTCCTTCTTTACTATTTTCTATTCATATATGTATATTTTTCCTTCTTTACAATTTTCTACACATATTATATGTAGATTTTTCCTTCTTTACTATTTTCTATACATATTATATGTAGATTTTTCCTTCTTTACTATTTTCTATACATATTATATATATATATATTTACTACTTTACTATTTTCTGTACATTTTATATGTAGATTTTCCCTTCTTTACTACTTTCCATACATGTGATATGTAGATTTTTTCCTTCTTATTTGTCTATTTTCTATACATTTCTATACATATCATTTTTATGCATATATGTATATTTCTTGTAATCAGTCTAGATGTGTGGAGTGTGTAAAGGAAAATCTTCGGAAGCCTTATCATCACCTTAACTTTGTGTAGGAGTCTTGAATTACACTTGTAATAATTGAATCTTGTGTCTTGTGGATGAAGAGGCTGCAGAGTGACCCTGGGCCTCAGATGGAGAATTGCCCCATTTCCACCTGTTTAACAAGCAGCCCCTTCCTTCTCTTTGGATCTTATTAAATGTTTTTTTCCTTTGGACGACTATTGAGGGAAGAAGCAATTTTCCTTTCTGCAGTCCTTTCTCTGCAGCCTCTGAGGCTTCTCTGCATGGGAGCAGGTTTTGTGTTGTTCTAAAATAGAGAGGGATTATCAGAAAGGGGTGTGTGGATGGAGGGGAGGGGGACCAGCCCGGAGAGGTAACAGGCAATCAAAAGGCCCCTTCTGAAAAAAGAAAGTTTGTAGGAATTCACTGGAGTAAGAGGAGGAGGGGGGTTTGGCTTCAACCTCAATTGCACAGCTCCCCCTCCTATTATAATTGGGGGGTGCAGTGTTTGCAGACCATCTCACCTATCTACCACAACAGGCCATGTTAATATCATCAGTGCTCTGTCCTGGCAAGATCCCCCAATTCTTCTCATAAGAGGGTCTCGCAATTTCACCGTTCAGTCCCTTTGTTCCTTGTGCAATCACCAGACAATGAGAATTATAGAACGAATTATAGAAAGAATTATAGAAAGAATTATAGAAAGAATTATAGAAAGAACTACTGTGTGAATAATTGAGATTAATGTAAGTCAGCGCAATGCAAAGCTCCATGCCATAGGGAAACATTAGCAGGACTGTGTAACCATTTATGTCTGACCCCAAGGGATAAGAAACACGTATGGCCATAGTAGATTCTGTGACACCCACTAATATATATATTGTGTGTGTGTGTGTATATATATATATATATATATATATATATATATATATATATATATATATATACACATATATATACATATATATACACACTTATTTAAATACATACATAATGCATAGATAATTGTATTTATATACATAGACATTAATATATATATACATGTACACATACACATTCATACTGTCCATCTATACAAACACACACACACACACACATATATATATGTGTGTGCTGTTGGACATATATGAACATTTTAGTTGCAGGCTGAGCATTGTTAGTGTCCAGTTATACTGAACTGTTTTTAGTTTTTCTTGCTGTATTCATTATTTTTGTATTTTTATATTGCTTTGGTTATATGTGAATTTACTCAAACAGATCAAATCTATCTATCTATCTATATATCCATCTATCTATCTATCCTTCTATCTATCCGTCTATCTATCCTATCTATCTATCTATCCATCTATCTATCTATCTATTATCTATCTATCCCTCTATCTATTATTTATCTATCCCTCTATCTATTATCTATCTATCTATCTATCTATCTATCTATCTATCTATCTATCTATCTATCTATTATCTATCTATCCCTCTATCTATTATCTATCCATCTATCTATCTATCTATTATCTATCTATCTATCTATCTATCTATCTATCTATCTATCTATCTATCTATCTATCTATCTATTATCTATCTATCCCTCTATCTATTATCTATCTATCTATCATCTATGTATCTATCTACCAAATGCAGTTAAGCATTGTCAAATTCCAATCATGTATTGGAGATGTGTATATATTCCATATATGTTGATTAATTGCCATGGTTTCACTAATAAGCATCATCTACTTTATTTTTGTATGTTCTGTCACTGTTTTATATCATGTTACATTTTATGGCTACAATTGTATCCTATTCCTATCCTATATGACTGCAGATATTAAATGTACTGTAATGAACTCCACCCTGTTCCCATGTTTATTTCTTTAATAGTTTTTATTTTTATATAATATATATCATTGAATGTGAGACTATGAAAATAATTTGGAGGGTTTAATGTTCAGTGATGATTAAAAAGTGGACTCATTGCTGCTATGTGACTAAACAGCAACTGCAATAGTATAGTAATGGTCTCAGATCTTATCTACGAGTTAAGAACACTTGCCCTAAAATATGATAATTTCCCCCAAATTATTAACTAATTATATATATATGTATTAGCTTTTACACATATACAATTAATTAATAACTTGCATATATATATTAAGAATTTTTGGGAAAGCATTCTTAGTAATATTTCCACCCAAATGTATCTATCTATCTATCTATCTATCTATCTATCTATCTATCTATCTATCTATCTATCTATCTATCCATCTATTATCTATCTATCCATCTATTATCTATCATCTATCTATTATCTATCTATCCATCTATTATCTATACATCTATATATCTATTATCTATCTATCGATCTATCATTATCTATCTATCTATCTATCATTATCTATCTATCATCTATCTATCTATTATCTATCATCTATCTATCTATCTATTATCTGTAATCTATCTATCTATCATCTATCTATCTATCTATCTATCATCTATCTATCTATTATCTATCTATCATCTATCTATCTATTATCTATCATCTATCTGTCTATCATCTATTATCTATCTATCATCTATCTATTTATCTATCATTATCTATCTATCTATTATCTATATATCTATCATCTATCTATCTATCTATTATCTATCTATCATCTATCTATCTATTATCTATCATCTATCCATCTATCTATTATCTATCTATTATCTATCATCTATCTATCTATTATCTATCTATCATCTATCTATCTATCTATTATCTATCATCTATCTATCTATCATCTATTATCTATCTATCATCTATCTATCTATTATCTATCTATCATCTATCTATCTATCTATCTATCTATTATCTATCATCTATCTATCTATCATCTATCTATCTATCATCTATCCATCTATCTATTATCTATCTATCTATCTTAATTTGGGGTGAAAAATTACTAACTGTGAATATGTCATACTATTTTAGTTGAATTGTGTCTGACTATTAATGGTTTTTCCTTGTAGTTATGGCGTATCCATGTGATATACCATAATTTTATAGTCATTGAAATGAAACCTCTGGAATCCAAACAACCCAGAGAATAAAGGGGCTTCAGCTGTAGAATAAAATTGTGTCCCCTTTACTATTTTTCCTTGAAAAGCAGAATCTTGGCCGCCCACTGTGCATGAACCTGCAGCACACAATTCAAGGGAATGGTGGCTGGGAGAGGCTCTGTAGAGGGAAAATTAGAATGATGGCAGCACTACGCCAGAGAAAGGAGAACCTCTTATACAATATAAGATTTAGCCCTATGGAAGCTTAGTGGCTGATTGTCTGTTTTATTGTTCAGTTCCATGTGTAATTAGTATGCAAAAGGCACCTAAGCTCCCCCTAGTGGCAGCTGCAGGCTGTCAGAATGATATCATTTTCTAGGTTTAGAGTAATTAAAAGAGTTCTCTGGCAGTTGAAAATTATTTGGGCACTGACTGGTTTATTATATTATTAAAGACTTTTTTCTAATGATACTCACCTTTCATTATAACTTTGTGGTCTCATCTGAGCACATCACAAATGGCAGGAAATGCCCTCTCACCCAATTACTGACTACAGTGATGACCTGGTAGTGATTGTCTGCAGCTGCCAGAAATTCCTGAGCAGGATGTCATTGCAGGAAGTAAAGGATGGCTAGGGTCTGGTCAGCTTTGGAACAAGAGTGATGGGCATAGGTAGAGTAGATATTGTATCTCAGTGCTTCCTAACGTACCCAGCTCTGCTGTTCCACTGGCTCAGCTTCAGTGTTACAAGTGAGTCTTCTGCAAAACCCAGCTGGTCCTTTTGACTCTGCTACTTTGCTACAGATACGTTTCTTGATACGCAGCTATGCTGTTCTCCTGGTTCTGTTACATCACTACAAGTGAGTCTTCTGACACTTCCAGTTCTGATGTTTCTCTGGGCTCTGCTAAATTGTAGCAAATAAGTCCCCTGACATATCCAGCTCTACTGATCCACTGGGCTCTGCTATATCACTACAAGTGAGTCTCCTGACATACCCAGCTCTGCTATTCCTCTGAGCTCTGCAATATGACTACAAGTGAGTCTACTGAAATACCCTGCTCTGATGTTCCACTGGACTCTGCTAAATCATAACTGAAAGGGAAAGCAATGAGCTGGAATATAAGTTGGTGTGCATGCAGCATGTAGGCGCATGTTCACACTGGCCACTAAACAGACCAAACCCAAGACAAAAACAAAATGAGGAAATACCCTGCAGTAAATAAATATAAATAACAACAGTGCATGAAGATAATATAGGGTACTTAGTTAACATATTTTTGATAAAAAAAAGTAAAACCTATCCCATCACTTCATGGTGACCCTATTCGGGACATTCCTAACCTCAAATATTAAAATGTTACCATGTGTCTAATGACGCATGTGGGAATAAGGGCAGAGAAGGACCGATGCCCCTGACTAATGGACACCCAGCAGAGAGAAGCTTTTTAAACATAATGTCCAGCTCAAATAAAACGAAGGCCACTGCTGGGTCCATTAGTTGTGGGCCTCGGTCCTTCTCAGCCCTTATTTACACATAAGTCACTTGACAAATGGTAAGGTTTTAATACTAGAGGTTAGGACCGTCCCAAATAGGGTCACCATGATGTGGTGGGATTGCTTTTACCTTTTTTAATAAAAAATATGTTAACCAAGTACCCTATATTATTTTCATGCACTGTTACTGTTTATTTATTTACTGCAGGGTGTTTCTTCATTTTGTTTTTGTCTTGGGTTTTATCACAAGTGATTCTACTGATATACCAAGCTCTGCTGTTCCTCTGGGATGTGCTACATCATTACAAGTGAGTCTCTTGGCATACCCTGCTCTGCTGTTCAACTGGGTTCTGCTACTTCACTATACGTGAGTCTCCTGATATACCCTGCTCTGCTGTTCCTCTGGGATCTAGTACATCATTACGAGTAAGTCTCTTGACATACCCTGCTCTGCTGTTCAACTTGGTTCTGCTATTTCACTATAAGTGAGTCTCCTGACATACCCTGCTGTGCTATTCCTCTGGGCTCTGTTACATGACTACAAGTGAGTCTCCTGACATGCCCAATCTGCTGTTCCTCTGGGCTATGCTACATCAATACAATTAAGTCTAATGACATGCCCAGCTCTGCTGTTCTGATGGGTTCTGCGACATCGCTACAAGTGAGTCTCCTGATACACCCAGCTCAGTTGTTCCTCTTTGCTCAGCAACATGAAAACAAGTAAGTTTCATCATATACCTAGCTCTGCTGTTCTGCTGGGCTCTGCCACAGCACTACAAGTAAGTCTAATGACATACCCAGCTCTGCTATTCCTTTGGGTTCTTCTACATTTCTACAAGTGAGTCTCATGACATACCCAGCTCTGCTATTCATCTGACTCTGCTACATAACTACAAGTGAGTCTACTGACATAAAAAGCTCTGAGGTTGTCTGGAATCTGCTACATCACTACAAGTGAGTCCCCTGACATACCTAGCTCTGCTTGTCTGTCAGGCTGTGCAACATAAATACAAGTAAGTCCCCTGACATATCAAGCTATGTTGCTCCTCTAGGTTCTGCTACATGACTACAAGTGATTCTTCTGACTTACCCAGCTCTGCTATAACACTGCAAGTGAGTCTCCTGACATATCCAGCTCTGCTATTCCTCTGGGTTCTCTACATTGCTACAAGTGAGTCTCCTGACATACCCAGCTCTGAAGTTCCACTGATTCTGCTTTATGACTATGAATGAGTCTACAGACATACCCAGCGTTGCTGTTGTCTGGGGTCTGCTACATCTCTACAAGTGAGTCACCTTACATACCTAGCTCTGCTGTTCTGTCAGGCTCTACTGCATAAATACAAGTAAGCCCCCTGACATATCCATCTATGTTGTTCCTCTAGGTTCTGCTACATCGCTACAAGTGATTCTCCTGACTTTACAAGCTCTGCTGTTGTGCTTGGCTCTGCTACAACACTAAAAGTGAGTCTCCTGACATACTTAGCTCTGCTGTTCCTCCGGGTTTTTTACATTGCTACAAGTGAGTCTCCTGACATACCCAGCTCTGCTGTTCCATTGACTCTGCTTTATGACTACAAGTGAGTCTACAGACATACCCAGCTTTGCTGTTGTCTGGGATCTGTTACATCTCTACAAGTAACTCTCCTGACTTACCCAGCTCTGCTGTTCTGAAGGGCTTTGCTACTTAACTGCATTCCATCTACTTATCCAAACCAAGGTCTTCGAGGATTCAACTCACCAGGTGACATGTAACACATATTGAATTGACTAGCCATCCACGTTTTCTGGACTGTGCACATGGTGCAGAAAGCTGAGCTACTGTATGGACAGATATAGTGGGTGTTTTTTTTTCGAGCCTCTTACTGTAGGTTATCTTATTGACATTTGTAATGTGTACCTGTCTGATGAAAGGAAGATGTTTAGGTCTAATACTAGCTACTTCTGACATCTACAAGGGCGGATAGGTAGAAGCTTCTCATTAAGAGACTGTGAACACAGGTCAGCCAAGTCTTCTGGAAGCAGTGGAGATCATGCAGTGAGCCTTTTCACAACTTGGCACATACCTTGTAATATGACAACCCGGGTAAAGTGTTCATATCTGATTATGATGACAGAACGTGAATTGTAATTATTCTCCAGCTTTTAGAACTATACAACTATTAGAAACTTTCCGAGAGATCAGCAACGAATGAATGGAATGCACTAAACCAACAACAAATAATAATAATAATAATAATAGTAATAAAATAAAACAGTGGTAAATGACAAACTCTGCCCTACAATTTCTTTCTTTCTCTGTTCCTCTTTGTCTGTCTCTTTTCTCTTTATATTGATGCCCACCTGGTCACTTTATAATTCATTGTCTCCTTTAATGAGACAGCTGGTGTATCTTTTGCCAGCTATGTGGTCACTTTATCAGTATGCCAGGCCAGGATCAAGAATTGGTTGGTACATATAGTCATAGTCAGGGTCGGACACAGACAGAAGAGGGCCCCTGAGCGAGAACAATATATGGGCCCTTTGCAGCCCAATAATTCATCATAAAGCTCAGTTCCACCTACTTTGGAGCTGGATGTGGGCCCCCATACCTCTTGGGCTATTGTACGGCTGCACAGATTGCACCAGTTGTATGTCCTCCACTGGCAAGAATTGTTATGGGCCCTTTGCAGCCCAAGAGCTCATACTGCACAATTGCTCCTACTTTTGAGGTGGGAGTGGACCCCCTTACCTCTTGGGTCAATGTGCGACCACCCAGGTTGCACCAATAGTATGGCCCTTTGCCATAGTGTTTGCTCTTTTATGGGTGGGCACTTTAGTGGGTCCTGACACTTGCATTGCAAAAGGGGCATGCAGCTATATTTGATCAAAGAGTCACTGTGACTGATACTATAACAGTGGCTTGACTATTGTCTCTGGGTTTATGGGGACATCTTGACGAGGTTGCACTCACCTGTAGTGTTTCTGGGTAAACACAAGAAATCACTTATAATGATGCAGCCACGGTCTGGTCTTCAGAAAACAGAAGTCCAACACAAGGTAAGGGATATTACTTATGTAGCACAACTGCTTACAAGTAGGGATGAGCGGACCTGTGGAAGTTTGGGCTCTGGTACCCAACTTTAGTCCAAAGTTTGGTTTGGGTACCAGAACTTGAACTTGAACCCGAACCTCATTGAAAACAATGGAGATCCGAACTTTGGAGCAGGAAAATTCTCTCTTCTTCTTCCCGGACTTCCCCTCGAACTCTGAACATTAAAACGGACTTCCGGAAAAGAAGTCTGTGTTCTGAGTTTAGCACTGGACACTAAGTGTCTTGTACCAAGCACAAACTTTTAAGTTCGAGTTCGCTTATCTCTACTTACAGGCGCTGTCATGCGATTTTGGCATTTAGTAGATACTGGCTTATTATAACAGTTAACACAGTGTAGGTTACTACGCATTTCAGCTTACAAAACCGGAGCCTTCATCAGATGAATTGCACAATGAGAGAACCAGTACATCACATTAAAAAACCTAAGTTAGCTCAAGATGCAGCAGGCGTAGGTCACACACTTCAGTGTCAAAACTAAGATTACACATTTAAAATTGAATAGAGTAAAACTATTTACATCCTATAAGATATACAGTGGGTATGGAAAGTATTCAGACCCCTTTAAATTTTTCACTCTTTGTTTCATTGCAGCCATTTGGTAAATTCCAAAAAGTTAATTTTTTTCTCATTAAAGTACACTTTGCACCCCATCTTGACTGAAAAAAACAGAAATGTAGAAATTTTTGCAAATTTATTAAAAAAGAAAAACTGAAATATCACATGGTCATAAGTATTCAGACCCTTTGCTCAGTATTGAGTAGAAGCACCCTTTTGAGCTAGTACAGCCATGAGTCTTCTTGGGAATGATGCAACAAGTTTTTCATACCTGGATTTGGGGATCCTCTGCCATTCTTCCTTGCAGATCCTCTCCAGTTCCGTCAGGTTGGATGGTGAACGTTGGTGGACAGCCATTTTCAGGTCTCTCCAGAGATGCTCAATTGGGTTTAGGTCAGGGCTCTGGCTGGACCAGTCAAGAATGGTCACAGAGCTGTCCTGAAGCCACTCCATTGTTATTTTAGCTGTGTGCTTAGGGTCATTCTCTTGTTGGAAGATGAACCTTCGGCCAAGTCTGAGGCCCAGAGCACTCTGGAAGAGTTTTCACCCAGGATGTCTCTGAACTTGGCCGCATTCATGTTTCCTTCAATTGCAACCAGCCGTCCTGTCCCTGCAGCTGAAAAACACCCCCATAGCATGATGCTGCCACCACCATGTTTCACTGTTGGGATTGTATTGGGCAGGTGATGAGCAGTGCCTGGTTTTCTCCACACATACCGCTTAGAATTATCACCAAAAAGTTCTATCTTCTGCTCATCAGACCAGAGAATCTTATTTCTCATAGTCTGGGAGTTCTTCATGTGGTTTTGAGCAAACTGTATTTGGGCTTTCATATGTCTTGCACTGAGGAGAGGCTTCCGTCAGGCCACTCTGCAATAAAGGCCCGACTGCTGGAGGGCTGCAGTGATAGTTGACTTTGTGGAACTTTCTCCCATCTCCCTACTGCATCTCTGGAGCTCAGCCACAGTGATCTTGGGGTTCTTCTTTACCTCTCTCACCAAGGCTCTTCTCCCATGATTGCTCAGTTTGGCTGGATGGCCAGGTCTAAGAAGACTTCTGGTGGTCCCAAACTTCTTCCATTTAAGGATTATGGAGGCCACTGTGCTCTTAGGAACCTTGAGTAATGCAGAAATTCTTTTGTAACCTTGGCCAGATCTGTACCCTGCAACAATTCTGTCTCTGAGCTCCTTGGGCAGTTACTTTGAGCTCATGATTCTCATTTGGTCTGACATGCACTGTGAGCTGTGAGGTCTTATATAGACAGGTGTGTGCCTTTCCAAATCAAGTCCTATCAGTTTAATTAAACACAGCAGGACTCCAATGAAGGAGTAGAGCCATCTCAAGGAGGATCACAAGGAAATGGACAGCATGTGACTTAAATATGAGTGTCTGAGCAAAGGGTCTGAATACTTATGACCATGTGCTATTTCAGTTTTTCTTTTTTAATAAATTTGCAAAAATTTCTACATTTCTGTTTTTTTTTCAATCAAGATGGGGTGCAGAGTGTACTTTAATGAGAAAAAACAATGAACTTTTTAGAATTTACCAATGGCTGAAATGAAACAAAGAGTGAAAAATTTAAAGGAGGCTGAATGCTTTCCGTACCCACTGTACACACTGAATACATAAAGAGAAAATGGAAATGATCAATACCCAAAATTATAATGCCAAAAATACAATCTTGTGAGCTTGATAGACAGGTTGATAACTGTAACAGGCTGGGTGGTGGAACCACTGTGTCGTGATCCGAGGAGAGCCCGGAGGGGCATAACTAGGGACCTCACCAAGACTGACCTTGGATGTACGGTGGCTTGACGAGTGAGTGATCCGAGGAGGGAAAAGGAAAGTGGATCTGGTGCTACTTTGGGATTGACCTCGGGTGGGTGGCAGCTGACCCCCAAGGGACAGAAGGCAGGCACAGACTTGCTTGGTTGATGGGCAGGCAGACTGGCACGGCAGATAGACAGGCAGGAGGGCGGGCATGGCAGATAGACAAGCATGCGGGCACAGCTGATAGACAGGCAGGAGGGCATGGCTGACAGACAGGCAGATATATGGGAATACAGGCACTGGGACCTGAGAACTAACAAGAGTGTTAGGAACAAATTTATAACATTGCACAGGCACCTCTATGTTGGAGGAGGTGCCTTAAATAGTCAGTGTCCTCTGGCCATTGATCAGAGACACTTTAGCACATGTGCGCGAGCCCTAAGCACAGTGCCCATGTGTGTACCCCAAGCAGGGTCAGAGCGAGAGGCGGAAGGAGGAGCGGGGCACTCGGGGCCACGGCGGTGAGAGAGTCGGCGTCTCTATCGGGAGAGGGAGGCAGAAGACAGAGGTGTCGGCGTTACAAAAAGCCAACACCATATCACATTTCACAGTGGTTGTTAGAAAAAAATCTGTTTATTTCTTATTCAGTTCTTGTCCTTATTTTGTTACAGTATATTATTTATACCTTATTTACCTTATTCAGTAAATAATATCATATAATGAATAAAATAAAATGTTATAATAAATTTCTACCATAAACCAAAACCTCACAATTTTCATTAAAGATTTGCATGACAGCGCTTTTAACACTTGTTATATGGGGACATTGTGGCTATCAGTGTGTAAACGTGCAATTATAGAGAGTTTCCATTATGGCTATTGGGGGCTTCACTACTGATATATATACAATGGATTTTCTAGATTTTTTTTTAAGATTCTGTCTCTCACAGGTGAAGTGTACCTACGATAAAAATTACAGACCTCTCCATTCTTTGTTGGTGGGAAAACTTGCAAAAATACTTATTTTCCCCACTGTATATACAATTATTTCTCATATACTTTGGATTGGTGGAAAGGACACAAACACGCATGGGCACAGACTATTAAGGTACCTAAATGCTTCACTATAGAATCTGCTACCAAACCCATGAGCTTTTAAGGCATCAGAGCCCTAAGCTAATAGTCATCTAAGAAGAGGGGACAAAACCATTGACATAAACCAAGGAAACTGACAAATGATGGGAACATTTTGAAAAGAGCCAAAATAAATTGACAACATAAAGAGTAATAATTTTGTACATGGCAATACAAGGCAATTACCACTAAGAAGATGAGTATCAAAAATGATAAAAAGCCTGACTCAACTCATTTTATGGCAATGTGTCAGGGGTAATAAAACCAATGACATGCCAATGAGGCTCCATTTAAGAGTCACTGGTCTGAGTTTGAGGTTAATCTAGATGCTGCTTGGGTCTAGGTTAAAATTAATATTGGAGCCCCTCTTTCCATCGCACTGTATCACTCAGTTGACCTATTGAGTTTGTAGGTGGAATTCCTTGTCTGGCGTCCAAAATTCTTCATTCTGACCGCTGACCTTTCTGAACATCTTGCAGATGTCCCATTTAGGGTTCACTAGTACCTGTAAAGTCAGTGACTCATGTATGCTGTTATGGGCTCACCCGGTAAGGCCGATTCTCTGAACCGTAGGTCTGGTAGACAACATGGACCGAAGGAATAGCATAGTGGGTGTTACGCTCAGCCCGGACTGTTTGGCGCGAGCGTGGTTAGTGGTCCCACTGGGCCATGAACCGAGGAGTGCCTGGAGGGGCAAGACTAGGGACCTCGCCAGATCTGACCACGGACGCACGGCGGCTTAATCGACTCTGTCGTCCGAGGAAGGACGTGGCAGGTGGCCCAGGTGCTACTCCAGGTCAGACCCCGGTCACACAGCTGTTGAACCACACCAGGGAATGCAGGAATGGGCAGGTTTGGCTGGTATGCAGACAGGCGGGTACTGGCAGGCACGGCTGGTATGCAGACAGGCGGGTACTGGCAGGCACAGCTGGTATGCAGACAGGCAGGTACTGGCAGGTAGGTAAAAAGGCAGGATAGGGACCAGTAGAGACTGGGATACAAGAACAGAGCCGCAGGTGCGGAGGGGAAGCAGAGCAGGGCAGAGCAGAGAAGAGCTGCAGGTGCGGAGGGGAAGCGGAGCAGGGCAGAGCAGAGCAGAACCGCAGGTGCGGAGGGGAAGCGGAGCAGGGCAAAGCAGAGCAGAGCTGCAGGTGCAGAGGGGAAGCGGAGCAGAGCAGAGCAGAGCAGAACCGTAGGTGCGGAGTGGAAGTGGAGCAGGGCAGAGCCGCAGGTGCGGAGGGGAAGCGGAGCAGGGCAGACCAGCACAGAGCGCGCAGGTGCGGAGGGGAAACGAAGCAGGGAAGAGCAGAGTTGCAGGTGCGGAAGGGAAGCACAGCAGGGCAGAGCCGGAGGTGCGAAGGGGAAGCGGAGCAGAGCAGAGCTGCAGGTTCGGAGGGGAAGCACAGCAGGGCAGAGCAGAGCCGCAGGTGCGAAGGGGAAGCAGAGTAGAGCCATGCCAGCACGCCGCCAGGGATGTTACAGTACCCCCCTTCTTCAAGTCCGCAAGGATTTTCTGCAGAGAAGTTGGAGGCCGATCCTTCTCAATGGACTCCCAAGACTTCTCTTCAAGAAGACTACCTCTTCTGTCTATTAGAGGGAACGAGACATGTCTCACCATCTTGGTGACTAGGATGCTTCTTCTCATCGATCCATCCTCAGCATCAGATGAAGTGACAGGAACAGGAAATAGGAAAGTCTCTCTCCATTTGTTATTATCAGGTAGCACCCCAAGGGATTCAAGGGACAACTGGAGATACTCCACCAGGTTGGATGGGTGCAGAGACTCGGGGGTAACCACTGCCTTGATGTACACTTTGCCACGCTTACTGGATGAAGTGGGCGAAGTACCAGTAACAGGGTGTAGGAAAGTCTCTCTCCATTTTTTAATATCAGGTAGCACCCCCAAGAGGCAACTGGGGGTCCTCCACCTGGTAGGAGGGGTGCAGAGACTTGAGGGTAGACACCGCCTTGATGGACTTATTGCCAGACTTATTAGAGATGGAAAATCCTTGCTTTGGGACCATCTTCAGTCTGGTCTCTGAGATGACACGTCTACGAGGCGAGGCAGTACCTGAAGCCAGATCAGTGGTACAATCGTCGAGACTGTGTGGGGACATCGCCTCCGCTTCCCTTCTGTAGCATCGGCGTCTCTGCCCCCTGCCAGGCAGAGACGCTGTCCCACTCACCTCCTCGCTTCCCGCTCTCCCCGCTCTGCGTTTACCAGCGCTCCTCTTCCTGCTGCCGGAGCGCGCAGCTCCCCGGGCACTGTGCTTAGGGCACGAGCGCTCCCTCCCTCTTAAAGGGGCCGCACGCGCCGTCCTAAGGAGTCACCGGCCAATAGCCAAGGGTCCTCCCATATATAAGGCACCTCCTCCAAAATGGAGGTGCCCGAGCAAAAGTTGTTGCACAGTGTTTCTGAACTCTGCTTCAGCCCTCAGGTCCCGCTGCTAGACTGACTACCAGTCTTGCCCGCCAGCCTGTTACCTGCCTGTTACCTGCCTGTTACCTGCCGTGCCTGCCAGCCCGCTCACCTGGGAGCACTTGCTGTTGCCTGCCTGTTACCTGCCGTGTCTGCCAGTCCGTTCACCTGGGAGCACTTGCCTGTTGCCTGCCTGGTACCTGCCGTGCCTGTCAGCCCGCTCACCTGGGAGCACTTGCCTGTGACCTGCCTGCTACCTGCTTTTTACCTGCCGTGCCTTCCCGGAGGCTCCTGCCGTCCACTTGCGGTGACCACCTGCCAGCCCACCTAGAGACTCCTGCCGTCACTTTCCGTGACCACCTAGAGACTCCTGCCGTCACTTGCCGTGACCACCTAGAGACTCCTGCCGTCACTTGCAGTGACCACCTGCCAGCCCACCTAGAGACTCCTGCCGTCACTTGCCGTGTCTGCCTGATAGCCTACCTGGAGGCTCCTGCTCGCCAGCCTGCCTGCTGTGCCTACCTGCTATTCCGGTCAGTCCCTGCCATCTGTACCGTGGGAGTCACCTGCTCCCTTACAAGGTCGTCCCCAGAGTGGCACCTGGTCCCTCGGCTCGGTCCCTCCCTGGTCACGGAGTCGTTAGCCGCCGTACGACCAGGGTCGGTCCAGGTTGATACTTAGTTACGCCCCTCTGGGTCCCTCCTTGCACCGTAGCACAGACGTTCCACCCCCCGGACCCGTAACAGTTTGCTCGGGCCATGGAACCCGGTGACCCCCAAGCCCCCTCGCTTACGGACCTGTACCAGGAGGTTTCTCGCCAGAGATCCCAACAGGAAACCATTCTGAACTACCTGCGGAATGTCAACTCCTGACTGGACACGCTGTCTGTCCCACCTGTATCCACCTCGAGTCGTGTGACTTCAGCTCCGGCAGCACCACTGCCCACCAATACCACGGCATCCAGTACTGGAACCCGGCTCTCGGCACCTCCACGTTTTGCTGGCAACCCCGCCTTAGCTCGAGGTTTCATAAACCAGTGCACCCTGCACTTCGAACTCTTGGCACATCAGTTCATCTCCGACCGGGCCAAGGTGGCATTCATCATGTCCCATCTCACTGGGGAAGCACTGGCATGGCTAAATCACCTGTGGGAGAGAGGGGATCCCCTGGTGTCCGACCTATCGTATTTCCTCGCTGCTTTTCAGAAAGTCTTCGATGAACCAGGACGAAACTCCTCTTCAGCCTCCTCTCTGCTACGTCTCCGCCAAGAGAGTCTCACCGTGGGCCAATATGCCATACGGTTCCGTACCCTCGCTTCTGAGCTTGCCTGAGACAATGAGGCTCTGGTGTCCATCTTCTGGGAGGGTCTTTCCGATCGGATTAAGGACGAGTTAGCCGGTCGGGACATTGCTACCACCCTGGATGACCTAGTGTCACTAGCTACTCGGATTGACATCCGTTTCCAAGAATGTACCAAAGAGACTACCCGGGAGAGAAAGTTTCCTCGCCTTCCTCCTACTTTCCAGAGACCTGCCTCTCAACCAGTCACTACCCGGGCGCACTCGCCCGAACCTATGCAGATCGACCAGACCAAGATTGTCAAATCTCGCCAAGAGTCACGCCAAGCCGAGAGGAGCTGTTTCTATTGTGGCAGTAAGGAGCACTTCATCCGTTCCTGCCCGGAGAAGCCGGGAAACTTCAGTGTCTAGGACCGCTCGGAGAGGTCGTCCTAGGCAAAAGTAAGCCCTCTCCGTCCCTGACTTTGTCTGTCTCTATCTCCTGGGAAGAGAACCGTCACTTTGAAATTGCTCACCTGGATTCTGGAGCTGCTGGAAACCTCATTTCCCAGTCCCTGGTAGAGAGATACCGGATTCCCACCAAACCTCTGGCTGAACCATTGTCAGTTGCCTCCGTGGATGGAAGACTCCTTCCAGTGACCATCCTGCTCATCACTGAACCCATAACCCTGCAGGTGGGAATGCTACACTCTGAGAAGATCTCCTTCCATGTGCTGTCCGGACTCTTTTACTCCCTATTGCTAGGTCTAACCTGGCTTCAGACACATGAACCCGTGCTGAACTGGCAATCCGGTGAAGTACTCCGGTGGGGGCTGGACTGCCATAGGACCTGCCTGGTTCCGGTTCGCCCGGCTCGTCCTCCACCTACCCCGGCTAATTTACCCAGTCTTCCGGCACCTTACTGGTCCTATGCCGATGTCTTCGGTAAAAAGGAAGCAGAGACACTGCCACCTCATAGGCCATATGATTGCCCGATCGAACTGGTACCCGGCGCCACTCCACCCCGTGGGCGTATTTACCCATTGTTGTCAGCCAAAACCCGGGCCATGTCGGAGTACATCGAGGAGAATCTGGCCAGAGGATTCATCCGGAAATCTACCTCCCCGGCTGGAGCCAGATTCTTCTTCGTCAAGAAGAAAGATGGTTCATTGCGCCCCTTTATTGACTATAGAGGACTCAACCAAATCACGGTAAAGAACAAATACCCCCTGCCGCTCATTTCTGAGTTGTTTGACCGTCTTAAGGGAGCTAGGATCTTTACCAAGCTAGATCGACGTGGGGTGTATAACCTGGTCCGAATCCATCAAGGAGATGAGTGGAAGACGGCATTCAATACCCGGGACGGTCACTATGAATACCGTGTGATGCCCTTCGGTCTCTGCAATGCTCCTGCCATCTTCCAAGAATTGGTCAACGACATCTTCCGTGATCTTCTTTACTCTTGCGTGGTGGTGTACCTGGACGATATCTTGGTCTTCTCTCTGGATCTTCTCACACGCCGGAGGGATGTTCGTCAGGTCCTGCTTAGGCTCAGGCAGAATCACCTCTATGCAAAGTTCGAGAAGTGCCTCTTCGAACAGACCTCTCTTCCTTTCCTGGGCTATGTTATCTCCCAGACAGGCCTACGAATGGATCCCAAGAAGCTCTCTGCTGTCCTAAATTGGCCCCGTCCGGAGGGGTTGAAGGCGATTCAGCGATTCCTGGGCTTCGCCAACTACTATCGTTTCTTCATCCCGCACTTCTCTTCAAGGACTGCTCCCATATCTGCGCTCACCCATAAGGGAGCAAATCCCAAGGAATGGTCGCCCGAAGCTGAGGAGGCCTTCCTTTCCTTAAAGCAAGCCTTCTCCTCTGCCCCAGTGCTGCACCGTCCGGACTGCAACAAACAGTTCTACCTGGAGGTTGATGCTTCCTCCTCCGGAGCCGGAGCGGTGCTCACCCAAAAGTCTTCATCCGGGAGAATGGTAACCTGCGGCTTCTTCTCCAAACTCTTCTCCTCGTCTGAGCGCAACTACTCCATAGGAGACCGAGAACTCTTACCCGTTAAATTGGAGCTGGAGGAGTGGCGTTACCTGCTTGAAGGGGCTCTATACCCGGTGATAATCTATACGGATCACAAAAACCTGGCATATCTCCAGAATGCCCAAAGACTCAATCTGCGTCAGGCCGGTGGTCTTTGTTCTTCGCTCGCTTCGACTTCGTCCTACATTTCTGCCCGGTGGACAAGAATGTCAAAGCCGACGCCTTGTCCTGATCCTTCCTGTCCTCCAATCAAGAGGAGGAGCCTATACACATCATCGACCCCTCCAAAGTGATGAATGTGGCTCCCTTGGATCTGACTCGTCTTCCACCCGGTAAGACGTTTGTAGCGGTACCAGATCGTGAGAAGGTTCTCCACTGGGGTCATTCATCTAAACTAGCCGGCCATGCTGGCCAAAAGCAGACCTTCCTACTCATTACCCGGCAATACTGGTGGCCTACCCTGCGCAAGGATGTGGTAGACTTCGTCTTGGCCTGTTCATCCTGTGCCCGCAACAAAGTTCCCAGACATCTTCCAGCCGGTCGCCTCCTACCTCTTCCCGTACCTGCTGCCCCATGGCAGTACATTGCCATGGACTTACTGACTCCCTGTTTCTGCCAGTTGTACAGTCATTTGGGTGGTCGCCGACCGCTTCTCTAAGATGGCCCACTTTATTCCTCTGCCTCGTCTCCTGTCTGCATCGGAGCTGGCCAAGGATTTTTTCCGTCATATCTTCCGTCTCCATGGCCTACCCCTCCACATTGTGTCGGATCGAGGGGTTCAGTTCACCTCACATTTCTGGAGAGCTACCTGTAAGCTACTGGATGTCACCCTGGATTTCTCCTCCGCCTACCATCCACAGTCCAATGGCCAAGTGGAGCGTATCAACCAAATCCTTACCAGCTACCTCCGGCACTTTGCTAACGCTCACCATACCGATTGGGTGGAGCTCCTACCATGGGCCGAATTCTCCTACAACAACCATGAGAGCGAATCTACTTCTAAATCCCCGTTCTTCGTGGTACACGGTCAACATCCCCGGATTCCGTTTCCCATCTCCGCCTCGGTGGACAACCCTGCCGCGGAGGCTCTTGTCAGCGAATTCTCCACCATTTGGGAAAATACTAGGTCAGCACTTCTTCAGTCCTCCGAGCGGATGAAGAATCATGCTGACAAGAGATGTCTGGATCCGCCTCAATTCCGCCCCGGAGATAAAGTCTGGCTCTCTTCCATAAGTTGGGTCCTCGGTTTATCGGTCCATTTGAAGTTCTCAAACAAATCAACACAGTGGCCTACAAGTTAAAACTCCTGGCCACCTTATGGATTCCCAACTCCTTCCATGTATCTCTCCTCAAACCAGTTGTGTTTAACTCTTTTTCCAATCTAGGTACTCCCCCTGCTCCGGTTTCCGCTGAGGACGTTTTTGAGGTAGAGAACATTCTGGCCACTAAGAGGGTAAGAGGAAAGACCCTTTTTCTAGTGGATTGGAAGGGGTTTGGCCCAGAGGAGAGAACTTGGGAACCCAGGGAGAACATTCATGCCCCGCTTCTCCTTGAAATATTCCCTTCTGGCCTAAAAAAGAGGGGGCGTAAAGTGGGGGGGGTACTGTAGCATCGGCGTCTCTGCCCCCTGCCAGGCAGAGATGCTGTCCCACTCACCTCCTCGCTCCCCGCACTCCCCGCTCTGCGTTCTCCAGCGCTCCTCTTCCTGCTGCCGGCGCGTGCAACTCCCCGGGCACTGTGCTTAGGGCGCTCCCTCCCTCATAAAGGGGCCGCGTGCGCCGTCCTAAAGAGTCCCCGGCCAATAGCTAAGGGTCCTCCCATATGTAAGGCACCTCCTCCAAAATGGAGGTGCCCGAGCAAAAGTTGTTGCACAGTGTTTCGGACCTCTGCTTCAGCCCTCAGGTCCCGCTGCTAGCCTGACTACCTGTCTTGCCCACCAGCCTGTTACCTGCCTGTTACCTGCCTGTTACCTGCCGTGCCTGCCAGCCCGCTCACCTGGGAGCACTTGCCTGTTGCCTGCCTGTTACCTGCCGTGCCTGCCAGTCCGTTCACCTGGGAGCACTTGCCTGTTGCCTGCCTGGTACCTGCCATGCCTGTCAGCCCGCTCACCTTGGAGCACTTGTTTGTGACCTGCCTGTTACCTGCTTTTTACCTGCCGTGCCTTCCCAGGGGGCTCCTGCCGTCACTTACGGTGACCACCTGCCAGCCCACCTAGAGACTCCTGCCGTCACTTGCCACGACCACCTAGAGACTCCTGCCGCCACTTGCCGTGACCACCTAGAGACTCCTGTCATCACTTGCCGTGACCACCTGCCAGCCCACCTAGAGACTCCTGCCGTCACTTGCCGTGTCTACCTGATAGCCTACCTGGAGGCTCCTTACAAGGTCGTCCCCAGTGTAGCACCTGGTCCCTCGGCTCGGTCCCTCCCTGGTCACGGAGTCGTTAGCCGCCGTACGACCTGGGTCAGTCCGGGTAGATACTTAGTTACGCCCCTCTTGGTGCCTCCTTGCACCGTAGCACAGAGGTTCCACCCTCCGGACCCGTAACACCTTCCTTCGGAGACTTCAGCGCACATCGAGTCAGCGACTAGCAGATCTGGTGAAGAAGAAGAAGACATTGCTGACTGTCCTGAAGTCCTGGGGACTGGACACCCTTTGTACCTCAGCAGTCCCCCAAGAAACACCATGCAGGATCTCCAAACCTGAGCAGGCACTAGAGCTCTCAGCTCTGGATGACCAGAGGGTAAACCCGATAGCACCTGGAATGTGATCTTCTTCATGTATAATGCTCCAATCTGGAGCTTAATTTGTACAGACATATTTTGACTGTTTCTGAGTAGGGCTCGTCCTAACCCTGACAATGCCCAAACTGGATTCTGGAGTTCGGGGATCAGACAACGACTCTTCACAGCTTTCAGCCCGAAACTTCCAGTTAATCCGAGGCCTTCACTTGCCATGGAGACAGTCACAGTCATCTGTGGAGAGGAAACACTAACGCCAAGGGCAGCCTCTCCTACTGGCCATAGGCTTTGGGACTCCCCAAACTTTGCAGAACAAAGACCTTTAGGGTGTTCCATACAACCGCAACGATACCGCAATCCGATTTCATGACTGAGTTCCCTTTCTGCTTTGCCTGACGAACATGGTCAACCTTCATGGATTTTGCACGGGAAGCTGCCTCTACAGGCTGGGAAACAGGGGGTCTTTGGGAGGACAGTACCTGATGTGACGGCTTTCCTCTATGTCTTGCTTGTCTGGACTGCCTCTTAGAGTTGGGAAGGGAAGTATTCTGCTTTGTCTGCTGAACACTGTTATCCTCCGTGGATTTTGCATGGGTAGCTGCCTTTAAAGGCTGGGGAACAGGTGGACTTGCTTCACGCGTCACCCATCTAGACTGCTCCAGGATATTGGAAGAGGAAGTATTCGCAGAAGGGTCAGGGTCATCGGAGACCATAAGAAAGGCCATGAGGAAGGCCTGTAGGTCAGAGATGATAGGATCCCTTGCTTCCCATAAGGGGGTGATCCAATTCAAGGCATCACCCGCTAGGTAGGACATCAGAAATGCTACTTTAACCCAATCAGTGGGAAAATAGTGAGCATAGAATCTGAAATGCAGCATGCATTGCTCCACAAATGCACGGGTTTGTTTTGTATCCCCATAGTACCGTGGTGGATCAGCAGGAGCGAGTGCTGATAGCTCCATTTGGGCTGGTGTTTAAATCTCCTGGACCTCAGCTTGGGAAATTTTTTTTCCTTGGTGCATGTATTCGCCACACAAGGATTCAAATGTCTCCGAGAGCGAAGGGTTATGGGACTCAACGGGGACCATGGCCTGAGCAAACTGTTACACTACGCTCACGCCTGGAATGTTTGGTGTGGGAGGTGGTCCAGGTGTTACTCCAGGTCAGACCCCGGTCACACAGCTGTTGACCCACACCGGGGAATGCAGGAATGGGCAGGTTTGGCTGGTATGCAGACAGGCAGGTACTGGCAGGCACGACTGGTATGCAGACAGGCGGGTACTGGCAGGCACGGCTGGTATGCAGATAGGCGGGTACTGGCAGGCACGCCTGGTATGCAGACAGGCGGGTACTGGCAGGTAGGTAAAAAGGCAGGATAGGGACCAGTACAGACTGGAATACAGGAACAGAGCCGCAGGTGCAAAGGGGAAGTGGAGCGGGGCAGAGCCGCAGGCGTGGAGTGGAAGCGGAGCAGGGCAGAGCCGCAGGCGGGGAGAGTAAGTGGAGCAGGGCAGAGCCGCAGGCGCGGAAGGGAAGCGGAGCAGGGCAGAGCCACAGGTGCAGAGGGAAAGCGGAGCAGGGCAGAGCTGCAGGCGCAGAGGGGAAGCGGAGCAGGGCAGAGCCGCAAGTGCGGACAGGCAGGACAGGGCTCTGTTCACATGGAACAGACAGGGAAACACAGGAAGATAGCTAGAACACAGGAGGTAGATACTGAGGCAGGGAAATGGGACAAGCAGAACCAGATACACACAAAGTACTTGCTATGAAGTAGCGAGTGGACACAAAACTCACAAATAGAAGTACAGAGACAACGAGTAGGAGCTAGGTACTGGTTCAGACACTGCAGGAAAAGGGAAGGATCAGACATAGAGACAAACAGGTAATGGGCTAGGACACTGTTCAGACATGAACTGACACAGGAACGAGATACAGGAATGAGCCTGGGCATTCAGCCCCCAGGTTGGCAGAAATAGACTAGAAGTCACAAAGACAGTTAACGGGCCTGGGTACTCAGCCCCCAGTGTGGCGGGAACAGACTAGAAGTCACAGATACAGGTAACGGGCCTGGGCATTCAGCCCCCAGGGTGGCGGAAACAGACTAGATTCAGGACAGGACCTGGCAACTCACAGTTGCACAGAATACACTTTAAGAAAGTTTTGCTCAGGCACCTCCCACTGGGTGGAGGAGGTTTAAGTATCCAGTGACTCACAGCAATAGGCTGGGGATGCATTAGGACTGCGCACACTGTAACTTTAAGAATCAGGAAGTTCCAGCACCGCCGCCCTAAGCCAGCAGACAAGAGACATGCACACATCAAGTAGAGGAGCATAGTGCACAGCCTGGACTGGTAGGTAAGTTGGCGGTCTTGCATGGTGGGAGATGGTAAGCCATGCCAGCACGCCTCCAGGGATGTTACAGTGGATAAGACTTGTCAGATGGCACATGGAACAGGGTGGACCATAACAGCAGGCAGACAAGTGGAAAAGGGAACACCAGAAAACGCAAAGCTAAGAATTACAAAAACAAGGACTGTAGATGTATAGTCAGTTCAGGACTTGCAACAGCAGTTATAGTGTGAACAAGTCCAGTGAAGTGTTCTTTATGCTCATGGCAGTCGAAGAGTTGATGAGCAAACAAATGGATAGCACGCTCGGGTGCTCGTTGAGCATTTGCGGCGTGCTTGGCATCTATGTTTCAGCCGCTGTGGCTGCATGTGTCACGGCTGTTAGACAGCTGTGACACATGCAGGGATTGCCTAACAAACAGGCAATCCCTACATGTGTCTCAGCTGTCTAACAGCCGTGACACATGCCGTGATGGCTCAAACATAGATGCTGAGCATGAGGCAAATACTCGCTGAGCACCCGAGCGTGCTTGATTAAAGGGTTAAAGGAGCACGCTCGCTCATCACTATTTGTGAGGCAAACTCCATGGCACAAGGTAACACAAAGCTTTATTAATACGCCGAGAAAAATAATTGTCTCAGTCAGCATTAAAAGAATTTGGATGATGATGTCACAGGAGATTGCCAGGCCACATGAAAAACCCAATGTAGACCACAGCAGAGGAAGGCGGCCATAGGAGAAGTGAACAGGGGCTGGTGTAAGGAGATAGACACGTGAGAAGATGAACACAGTTAATGCTTAACAGAGTGGCTGCAAGCAAACAAAGCCATCTGCTGGTCAAAGACGATAGAGAAAGTGAAAGCAGAAATAATTGCATCAGTTGAAACTCAAGGGTTCAGTGCATGTTCCCTTGGGGAACAGATTGGAGGAGACACCAGGTCAGGTGATAGCTGTGGTGCAGTTAGGAATTATAAAAGGCCCAGAAGGGCAGTGAAGGGGAGGAGTTCGTGCCCAACCTGTAGCAGGACGGTCGTGTGGTATAGTGATCTGGCTCCTAGCGAGAGACTGGATTCGAGTAAAGGAGTCAAGAGACCGGATCCAGGTAAAGGAGTCGAGAGACCAGATCAAAGTAAAGGAGCCGGGAGACCAGATCCGAGTAAAGGAGCTGGGAGACCAGATCCAAGTAAAGACCTGAGAGAGACCAGAGCTGGGAGAGCTGAGCCAAACATGCAAAACCAGGGCAGAGAGAGAGACAGCGAGGCCACAGCAGAGGGATGTTCGCGTGAGCTGTCACTTCCAGTGTAGATGTAAGGTACAATGTGGTAACCGAGGCCGTGCTTCAGGGAACGAAAGCGGCCAGTGTGACGAGTGTACCAAGTAACTCACTAATCTGGGACTTTTGACCTAGCGGGTAGTATCATTGACTCACAGTAGGACCTGTGTGACATTTTGTGTTGCCTAGAGAATGATGACGGTGATGGGCCCAGTGGCGACAATAACTGCCTTTAGGTTGGGGTATTAGGCCTGAGACATCACTGACGATAACAATTATTTAATGGTAATGATAGAATGATAGTCTGTAAATAGCAATGTGTCAATATCCTGTTCATGTGAATTACTGAATTCTTCCTGTAACATAACTTGTTTCATCTTCACTATTTGCACTATCCCGTTATTGTACCGAAGGCGCCCCCTTAATTGTATTAATCGAATAAATAGTTGTTGGTTTAAGTACTACTGTCTCCTCATTATCTGCGCTGTTGCATCTGTGTACCTGTTAACACTGGTGCCAAAATCGGAACAGGTGCGTAACATATGTAAGGGAAAGAAGAGGAAATTCAACTTTCAGAGGCTCCTTTTTTTAGGCATCACCCCTAAAACACAAGTATTAATGGTGAGTGGTTATATATGAAATTGATCATTTAACAGCACATTACAGCCTCCACACTACATGGACAACCCCTTTAATTTGTTTTAGCTATATCCCAATAGCCATGTCCAATGCCAAGTTTTACCATAGCCATAAGAAAATCATTAATGGGTGATCGATCGGGACTCAGCTGAAATACCGACGTCACATGTATAGATCTGTAGCTAGATTTGGACGAGCATTAAAGGAGCCATGATGCACCATGCCTTTTCATTTTACTGATTGGTGGGGACTCTGGGAAGGAGCAAGACATATGCAGTCATTGTGTTTTTCAGGCATAATATGAATTCTGAATCACTGATGTATGGTTAACATCTTCGTGACCGGGCGATTTTCTTTTTTTTTTTTTTTCATTTTTGTTTTTTCCTTCCCTTCTTCTAAGGATCATAACTTTTTTTTTACCCATCCACATTGTGGGACGAATTATGCTTTTGAATGATAGCATTCATTCTATCATGTGATGCACTGGAAAACGGGGAAAAAATTCCAAGTGCGTTGAAATTGCAAAAAAAGTGCAATACCACAATTGTTTTCTGGGTTTTTTATTAACCTTGTTCACTATTCAGTGAAACTGACCTAGCAATAAGATTCACCAAGTCAGCATGCTTACACAGATGCCAAACAGATATTTTTTTTATTTGATTTTTTTTTTTAATTGGTTAACCCCTCTACAACCTTGTAAGTACTCATACGTCCAAAATCGCATCCGTGCACCCCATGGGGGCTCCGATGATGAGTCCTCATATTTTTGAGCACATGCCATCTGATTTGATCAGCTGTTATGTACCCCTAACAGCCGCGGGTGGAATCGCGATCCACCCACGGCTGTTAACAAGTTAATTGCTACATGTTAAGTGCACACTTGCTATGAGCGGTTGACGGTCATAGCAAATGTGCACTTTAGCTACACACAGCAGGGTTGAAGTGACCGGATGATCGCAGCTTCTAGTCTCCCATGAAGACTATTGAAACCAGTGAAAAGTAGAAAAAAAAAGTTTTTAAAGTATTAAAAAAAATGTAAAGATATATAAAATTTCAAATCACCCCCCTTTCGCCCCATTCAAAATAAAACAAAAAAAAATCAAATATACACATATTTGGTATTATCGCGCTCAGAATCCCCCGATCTATCAATATAAAGAGTTCATCCAATCAACAAACGGCGTAACGAGAAAGAAAATCAAAACACCAGAATTACGTTTTTGCAAGATTGCAATAAAATGCAAAAACAGGCGATCAAAACATCAAATGTACCACAAAATGGTGTCAATAAAAACATCAACTAGGTGCGCAAAAAATAAGTCTTCACCCGGCCCCAGACGCTACGGGTCTTGGAAAATGGCAACTTTTTTTTTTGTAAACTTTGGATTTTTTTTTTCACCTCTTAAATAAAAAAGAACCTATACATGTTTGGTATCTACGAACTCGTAATGACCTGCAGAGTCATAATCGCAGGTCAGTTTTTGCATTTAGTGAACATGGTAAAAAAAACAAAAAAAAACAATTGTGGAATTGTACTTTTTTTTGCACCGCAGTTTGAATTTTGTTCCCATTTTTCAGTACACGATATGGTAAAACCAGTGGTGTTATTCAAAAGTACAACTCGTCTCGCAAAGAACAAGCCCTCACATGGCCATATTGATGGAAAAATAAAAAAGTTATGGCTCTGGGAAGAAAGGGAGCAAAAAACGAAAACACAAAAACAGAAAAATCCAAGGTCACTAAGGGGTTAAAAAAATATTTTACTTTTGTCGCCATTTTTAATGTTTTCAATTTTTAGGATATGGTTGAGGTCTTATTTTTTTCTCCCCGATCTGACGTTTTGCCGACACCATTTTGGGGTTGATATGATGTTTTGATCACTTCTTATCTCATTTTATTGCAATATTGAGGAGGCCAAGAAAATGTAATTCTGGCATTACAATCTTTTTTCTCTTCACACTATTCACCGATCGGATTAATTTATTTTATATTTTAAAATATCGGACTTTTACGAACGCAGCGATTTCAAATATGCATATTTTTTACAATCGTTTCAGTTTTAATGGGACAAACTTTTTTTTTTTTTTTTCATATTTCTAAAAAAACATTTATTTTTTTTATTTTTTACTGTATTTAATAGTTCCCTTAGGGGACTTGAAGCTGCAATCATCCGATTATTTGTGCTATACATAGCAGTGTATGAGCACTGCTATATATAGCTAACATCACACTCGTCATGACAAGCACAGAGGTTTTCAGCAGACCCCTGATGACATGACGTGATGGACGCATGGTATGACGCCCACTCTGCCAGCACGTCTGTTAGAGGCACATGATGGCTGATTAAATCAGCTATCATCTGCCGGGAAAGATGCGAGCTCAGCATGTGAGCCCGCATCAATGTCAGGTATACGACACATGATGTAACTGCACATCATATGTTGTGAATGGGTTAATATAAAAAGTGTTATTTTCCCGTCCAACTTATTTTTGCTGCACATTTCCTGCACAGCTAGTGGTACTTTCACCTTCTGTATTGTTCTTTGTTCAGAAGAACGCATTAAATCCCTCGTCATTGTCCCCTATTGAATAACATGACCTCACCTATTCATATAATTACTATGTTTCAAGGGGGATCATATACAAGGCCAATACACCGTATGTATATCAACCCTTGTGAAAAGTTTCAAAAACATATAGAGCCAAGTCACAAGAAAATGGTGAGAAAAACTGGAATGAAAGGTGAATAGTTCACTTAGAAAGGGGTAGAGTTAGAGGACCCGTCGAGCCTAATCACCCCCATCTGGCCGGGCTCCAAGTCACTGGCTGAATGTTGGACATGATGCTGGGTTATAAATGACCTGCGAGTGTTTGTATTCCTTGCTGGGCTCGTATTGTATGATTGATTCAAGTTCATATTGTGATGTGATTGTGAACTAATCCCGCAGACTGTGTCTGAGAATCTCCCATTGTCCTTTTGTGATTCTGGGGAATGTTGTGGCTTAGAAAAGTTAGAAGAAAAAAAAAAAATCAGTCTGTACAGGACTAGAGTATAAAAAAAGCCTCCGTATCAGATTCTGTTTTTAGACCGGTGCAACTAATGCAATCATACCTGTGCGGTATAAAAGTCACTTAGAGCAGGTTTATTTTAATGAGTCTGTATAAATAGGAGGGCGATGAGTGGAAACGAGCCATTTAGGTCAGTTTAGGACCACACGATGTCCTCCTAGTATGTCAGTGATCTGACGAGGATAACATCCATATACCAAGCCATTAACTTTAATAAGACAATGTTATGACTGCACAAGCTCATGCAGATGGGTAGCATGCAAACCAGGGGGGCAAATGCCTGAACTTGACAGATACATTCACTTCAATCAACTCGGCTCACAGTTCCCCTATTACTTCTTCCCAGCCAGCGCTGGCTGTCTTCCCTTTTGTTGGTGGTTTAAGGTTCATTCTCGGAGGTGGTACTGGATGGTCTTCATGATGATCTTCGAACTGGCAACCGGGGGTCTCCAACTTCATCTGACTCATTTTGGTGATTTTATGAGCAATGCCTTTCTTTAACTTCTGTTCGCTCTCTGACTCCAAACTAGCTGCTTCATTCATTTTTTCAATCAGGACTTCGTCCAGAATGCCAGGATCTTCTAGGTACTGTTTAAGCTGTAACTTAATATCTTTGCTGATTAACCCTGTTCCCAACGATCTCTTCTTCTGGACTAAACCAGCATCAAACTTCTCCTTTGCCCCTACAGTGGTGGCCAAAAGTATTGGCACCCCTGCAATTCTGTCAGATAATACTTAGTTTCATCCTGAAAATAATTGCAATCACAAATTCTTTGGTCTTATTATCTTCATTTAATTTGCTTGCAAGGAAAAAACACAAAAGAGAATGAAGCAAAAATCAAATCATTGATCATTTCACACAAAACTCCAAAAATGGGCCAGACAAAAGTATTGGCACCCTCAGCCTAATACTTGGTTGCACAACCGTTAGCCAAAATAACTGCGAACAACCGCTTCCGGTGACCATCAATGAGTTTCTTACAATGCTCTGCTGGAATTGTAGACCATTCTTCTTTGGCAAACTGCTCCAGGTCCCTGATATTTGAAGGGTGCCTTCTCCAAACTGCCATTTTGAGATCTCTCCACAGGTATTCTATGGGATTCAGGTCTGGACTGATTGCTGGCCACCTTAGAAGTCTCAAGTGCTTTCTCTCAAACCATTTTATAGTGCTTTTGGAAGTGTGTTTTGGGTCATTGTCCTGCTGGAAGACCCATGACCTCTGAGGGAGATCTAGCTTTCTCACACTGGGCCCTACATTATGCTGCAAAATTTGTTGGTAGTCTTCAGACTTCATAATGCCATGCACACGGTCAAGCAGTCCAGTGCCAGAGGAAGCAAAGCAACCCCAAAACATCAGGGAACCTCCGCCATGTTTGACTGTAGGGACAGTGTTCTTTTCTTTGAATGCCTCTTTTTTTTTCCCTGTACACTCTATGTTGATGCTTTTTCCAAAAAAGCTGTACTTTTGTCTCATCTGACCAGAGAACATTCTTCCAAAACATTTTAGGCTTTCTCAGGTAAGTTTTGGCAAACTCCAGCCTGGCTTTTTTATGTCTCGGGGTAAGAAGTGGGGTCTTCCTGGGTATTCTACCATACAGTCCCTTTTCATTCAGATGCCGACGGATAGTACGGGTTGACACTGTTGTACCCTCGGACAGCAGGGCAGCTTGAACTTGTTTGGATGTTAGTCGAGGTTCTTTATCCACCAACCGAACAATCTTGCGTTGAAATCTCTAGTCAATTTTTCTTTTCCGTCCACATCTAGGGAGGTTAGCCACAGTGCCATGGGCTTTAAACTTCTTGATGACACTGCGCACGGAAGACACAGGAACATTCAGGTCTTTGGAGATGGACTTGTAGCCTTGAGATTGCTCATGCTTCCTCACAATTCGGTTTCTCAAGTCCTCAGACAGTTCTTTGGTCTTCTTTCATTTCTCCATGCTCAATGTGGTACACACAAGGACACAGGACAGAGGTTGAGGCAACTTTAATCCATGTTAACTGGCTGCAAGTGTGATTTAGTTATTGCCAACACCTGTTAGGTGCCACAGGTAAGTTACAGGTGCTGTTAATTACATGAATTAGAGAAGCATCACATGATTTTTCAAACAGTGCCAATACTTTTGTCCACCCCCTTTTTTAGGTTTGGTGTGGAATTGTATCCAATTTGGCTTTAGGACAATTCTTTTTGTGTTTTTTTCATTGAAGACAAATTAAATGAAGATAATAATACCAAAGAATTTGTGATTGCAATCATTTTCAGGAAGAAACTGAGTATTATCTGACAGAATTGCAGGGGTGCCAATACTTTTGGCCACCACTGTACATCTCTGGATGCAAACAACAGTCTATCCTTTAGTTCAATCTCTCTGAACAAGAAACTTTGGGATGATTCATTATTGTTTTGTGAGATGTTAATGAGTAGGTGGAACAATTCTGAAATACTCTCTTCTTTATAGTGCCCTTTTAAAATCATCTTCAGCTGTAATAGGGTCAATTGACTTTTCATTTCTAGCATACTGCACAGGTTCAGTCCTAGGCTGTTTTCTTTCACCACCCCCTCAATAATTTCATCTGGCTGGTAGCCTTTCTGTAAGCCTGCATCAATCTGGTGCAACAAGTTCATATAAGACAGTTTCTCTTTCTGCTCACACTTTCCAATCTGTCCCAGGACCTTGAACTCTTTCCTTATGGTGATTTGTGGTGTTGGAGAGGACTGTCTTCCTGATTTATCTAACCCGAGTAGGTTAAAGGTTCTGTCAGAGTCTGTCACACGTTCAGAGGGTTTGGTAGATTTCTGCAGGGCTGTTGTTAAGGCTTTGAATTGTTCTTTCAATTCCTGTAGTTCTGTCTGTGGAAGGACACACGCTCTTAATAATTGGCACTGCCCCTCCATCTTCCAACTTCAACCCGATTAGAAACTGTGTTAGCTCCTGGAGGAACTTCTCCATGATGTCTTCAGCTTCATTCTCCCCAAGCTGATCCATCTGTGTATTAATGGTGGCTAAAAGTTGTCTGCGGGTGCATGCTTTAGAGATCTGTTCTTCTGACATCTTTATATGTTCTGCTACTGCTCTTAATTTTTCACAGGTTAACTGAAGAAGCAGCTCCCTGATTCTGTCCATTTGTATTTCCACATCCATTGATGCTAGTGAATTTTCTTTATTGCTGGTCCCCTTTAACTGATGTAGCAGAGTTGAGTTGAGGTGCTGTGCTGCTGTATTTTTCAGTCACTTTGCCTCTTCTCCCTCTACACGCTAATTCCCTCTCAGAATTCCCCGTATGGGCCACCAATGTTACATGCACGCTACTAGGTTTAGATAGGGGCAAGACTGGTCTCATGAATTCTTGGAATCCTAGGGGAACCATTACTCAGGGAGACCATACATTGCAGCTTTCCCCGGCATAAGATGTATTCACTTGCTGGCACAGACACACTTTACAGAGTCCTCATGAACAGGTGAACAGTAGAATTTAATGTAGGAGCACAGCCAGTACAATTCAAGTCCTATACAGCAACAGGCTTTCCCTTATTCAACATCAAACAGCTTCTTCACAAAGGCACAAAAGTACACAGCATTCTTTATAACACAATGAGATGGAGGAGAGGGGGAGGGTTTGCTGAGGGAAATGATCTCTGTGACACACTTCCTTCCAGTCCTTATCTTCCTTCCCGATGATCGACTTTCTCACCTAGCAGTACAAAGGGTTTCTGACCTTTGCCCAGCTTCACTCTTTACTGGAATCCTATGGTTCACTTGCCTGAACTTCTGTGAGATAAAGATCACACACCACTCATCTCTTCTGCTGCTGCCAGAACAGTAAACATCTTCCCCACAATCCCCCTGGGGCTCTGCTAACCACTCCCTGTCTCCTGTGACTGTGTTAATCCCTCTAGTTGCTGGATGCTTCGGAAGCAAACCACTTCCTGTCTCCTGTGATTGTGTTAACTCTTGTAGTTGCTGGATGCTTTTGACTGCAACTGATCCTGCCTGTTCCTGTACAGACTATCAGATATCCTGGCTCTGCAATCCCAAGTGGTAGCTGCAGGTACATAGATAGATAACCACATACTAGATGATGGCAACTCTGGTCTAAACTGCCTAAAAGGCTGACAGGTTGCTTCAAATTCCTCCTAAAGAACTGCGGTGCTGAGCATAGTATAAATTACCTACAAGAAGAGAAGTGTGCTGAACAAAGGAAAGATTCCAAGGTAAGTAAAGTAAATAAGGAAATATCAAGCAAAGAATAAAGCATGTACTGTTAACAAATGTACAGCCTACTTCCTAATGATAAACAGAAGATGTTTGCAAAGTATAGCAAAGAAAAATCAAAGAGAAAACCCTTAGCTGGAATCTCACAGACTGGCTCCAAACATAAATAGAATGTCAGAACATCCAAATGAATCTATCACCAGCAGGAAATGCCCACTAGGGGACAGAATATAAAGCTGCACCCAAAAGTTGATAGGCATGTGTTAAGGTAGGCAGACTGCAGCCAGAAAAGCAGAACCCAAACACCCAGAGAAAAGGTGTGTCTCCTGTGGCTCGGCAGAAAGGGAAGCCAACCACAGAACACAAACTTAAGGGATCGAATCCAGGAGTATGACAGGCAAACAGAGTACAAAGTCTGAAACTTTGAACTCCATTCCTACAGGGACTGTCTTTTTCCTTGTTTAATGGCCTTTGGCTGGATCTTGAACCATGATGACTTGATGGATGAACGATCTGTAGGAAGATAGATCTTCTGCAAGCCTAGAGTGGTCCACCAGGGTCTTCTCCTCCATTATCTTGATAGTATCAAGCCATCGGGTTGCTGGTCTTCCTCTTTGACTTGTTCCTTCTATTCTTCTTTCCATGATGTCCTTCTCCAGTCTTTTTAGCTTTACTCAAAATCATTGTCATGAACTAGGAAAAAGGCTTGGTGTAAAACAAGCCTAAGATAAGTGTGAGGACACAGCTTGTAATCTTAATTAGCCAGGCCTCAAAATTCATTAGGCCAGGAGAAATACACTATTATGTTTATGTTCGCTTTTGAATTCATGTGTTTTTCTTTCTTCGGGTGGAACAAGAAAAACAGACTTTTGTCCTAAGTCTGAATGTTGACTTCTCGTGGTGTGTGAGCAATGAATGTTTGCTAAATATGTTGACTAACCACTGTGTGGACCCTGTTTCTTGGTGACTTGCAGAGCAGAGGAGTATAAGTTATGCAAATTGATTAAATGCTCAAACAATGAGATATGAGCCTTGCACCTTCCCTCCGACCTGTGAATGATGACCTGAGCCACAGATGGATATATATAAAAAGGGATTTCTATTGTGCTGTAAAGAGAATCAGAGAGACTCTTCAGAACAGCAGCTTGGTAGCATGGCTCCATCCCGAGGGACACAGATTTGGATTCTACAGGATACCAGCCTAAGGGAACACTGCCCTTGCTGGAAGGATACAGATCTGCTCCATCGACCATCATTGACCCTATGGAGACGTTTGGGGCAACCAGAATTGTGACCCTCCGGTCATCTGGTCCCATAGATATGTTCTGAGATGCCAGGTTGGGACCATCCGGTTGCCTGGTTCCATAGAGATGTTTGTGGAAAGCCAGGATTGTGACCCTCCAGTCACCTGGTCTCATGGATATGTTTGGGTTAGCCAGGTTGGGACCATCCAGTCACCTGGAACCCATGGATACACCCAGAGAAATCGAGATTGGGACCATCCGGTCACCAGGATCCATGGATATGTTCAGAGAAAGCCAGGGTGGGATCTTCAGGTTTTCTTGCCACATACCTCAATGGACTGTCAGATTCCTAAGCTTGCCGCTATCTCCTCTCTGTGGGTGTCCGCCAAAAGCGAGGGGCCACTGGTTGAGGTAGTTGGCCCTGGAAGTCCCAAAGTCACAGTTGCTCTATTCCCGGCGGGCCAGTGAAAGGGTGAGACTGTGTAATTTTGCACCATCTTGGGTATTTGCTGGGACTGTTCTATATGTCATTGTCTGTTTGGTGGTTTATTATCTATGTGTTAGTTAGCAAACTGCTTCATCAGGACAAACCACAAAAGTGATGGTTTTGTGGTTTGTCCTGATGAAGACGTTTGTGAACTTTGAAACGCATTGTCAATAAACCGTACAGAAATATTCTTAGTCTCCTGGTTTCATCTACTTGTATCTTCAGTAGCGCAGTGATCCTCATCTCTCCATTGAAATATCCTTGGTCTTAACATCTTACTTACATATAAAGAGAATGTGGATTTCTCTGGAATGTAACATCTGATTCGCAGTTATCAAGGTATCATTTTATTCAACTTTCTATGACTTACATGCCCATATAGATGGCTTAGGAGGGTTGATCCTAGTGATAGATGCCCTTTAACAACATCATTCTATCCATATTTATTATGGAAGCAGGTACTAACTTTGACAGCACAAAATTAAGAAAAAGTCAACTTCATCTTGCTGTTGGAAAACCATGTTGCTGTTAGGGAATTTAGCAGGCTATCTTCTATTGGGGATCTAGTTAGGTAGGTCACTGGTTGTAGAGGAACCAGTTAGGTAGGCCACATTGCAGTTAGGTAAGTCATGTTGTTGGGTAATCCAATAGATAGGACACTTTGCTCTTGGAGAATCGGGCATGCCATGTTGCTGTTGGGAAATCAGTTAAGTGGACCTTCTCGCCGTTAGGGAATATGTTAGGTGGGCCATGGTGCTGTTGAAGAATCAGGCAAGCCATGGTGCTGTTGAGGAATCTGGCAAGCCATATTGCTGTTGGAGAATCAAGTAGGCCATGTTGCTGATGGGGAATCAAATGGACCATGTTGCTGTTGTGGAACCAGTTTGGCAGGCCACTTTGGGCAGTAAGATGGTGCCTCTGTTGCAAAAGCATTCTTCAATTTTAGACAGGAAATTATGTCAATTGCCTTAATATTCCTTATTTCAAAATAGGTTCTAATTGGGTTAGCGTTTCTAATTTGACTGTAATAGAATGGATTACATGTAGTGTTATACAGGAAAGGTTATGCTTTACATTTCAAATGTGAAACTAGGGTATATAAACAAACAAGCAGTTTCCAGTCTAAAAGATTAAGATTGTGGATGCCAAAGGTTTCTTTGATAAGTTTTTATTTTTCAGTGTTTTTTTTATGCTCAGCATGTTCTGTGCTTTGTATACTTGGCACTAGTTTCTCTACCTTTATATCATACGTAGGTTGATTAGTGCAAGCAGACTGTGGGTGTAAGTCAGAATATTACGAATGTTTACTGTACATGAAGGTAGAAATATGTGAAATGTATCTGCATGAGCAAAATTTCTATGTTGTTTTTGTTTCAATACCCAGGTAAAATGTCAGCCTCCTGTTGTTTGTCATATTGCATCTTCTAAATCGATTTACAGCTTGCTTTGCATTTAAATCTCACTGCATTTTTTTTCCAAATTCTGTAAAAAATTATATTTATTTTATAAATTTAGATTCAGATTCTAAGAGTTAAGATTATATTTGCTTAGCAATATCTGTATATTTCTGCAGAATCTGTGTTTTTTTAATGTGTTTTTTAGGATGTGCTAATGTGGCGCCCCTGAGGGTTCAGTCGCCACAGGGGTACTGCACCTCAGCTTGAGGTGTGGTATCTCCTCTTCCAGGTAAGGATGGAGCACTTCTCAGGACTAGTGTTGAGCCACCCCCGTAGTGTTCGAGTTCGGTTCGTCGAACACCAGTATGTTCGCCGAACTGTTCGTCGAACTGTTCGTCGAACACCTTCGAACACCGTTAAAACCAATGGCAGGCAAACTAAAACACATAGAAATACATAGAAAACACCTTCAAAGGTGTCCAAAAGCTGACAAACTGCTCAGAAGACACAACTAACACATGGAAAAGTGACAAGAACATATAGTCATGCGAAAAGAAAAGAGGTGGAGGAGTAAAAGGAGGGGGAGACACAGATATAGGCATGTCATGCCCTTCTAAAACCAAAAAAGTGCGAAGCCGACATGGCCAGTCCGTTCCTGCCAGTGCGACCTCCGTGTCGCCGGGTTTGTGCCAGAGCTGCGGTGGACCCCGATGGCCAGCCCCCCTCTCCCAATACTGGTGCCTGTCCGCTGGAGGCAATTTTTTTGTTTGTCAGTTAAACTCATTGATGGTGATGTGTGTCAGGGCTCTTTATATCACTGTAAGCAATTGCAGACACCTGTGCTAATTAGTTTGGCAGGTGTGTCCAATGAAAGTCAAGACTACTTAAGAAGGCTGTCCCACATTATTAAGCAGCCTACATTTTCTGGCAAAATGGGAAAGAAAAAGGATGTGTCGGCTGCTGAGAAGCAACAAATTGTGGAGTGTTAAGGTCAAGGCATGACTACAATCAACATTGCCAAGACACTTCATCCTGATCATCGCACAATCAAGAAGTATGTAGCTGATTCACAGTACACACGTGTGCGTGCTGATAAGGGAAAATTGAGGACTCTTTCCTACAGGCAATTACGTCAGGTTAAAAGAGCAGCGGCAAAAAAGCCTTGTCATAGCAGCAGACAAGTTTTTGAAGCTGCTGGTGCCTCCAACGTCCCCCGAACAACAAGATGCAGGGTCCTTCAGAGGTTTGCAGCTGTGCGTAAGCCATCCTGTCGACCTCCTCTATCCACTGCACACAAGCAGAAACGGCTCCAGTGGGCCAAACAATACATGAAGACTGACTTCAAAACTGTTTTGTTCACCGATGAGTGCCGCGCAACGCTCGATGGTCCAGATGGATGGAGTGGAGGATGGCTGGTTGATGGACACCCCATGCAAACACGGCTACGGCGCCAACAAGGAGGAGGTAATGTTTTGGGCATGAATCATGGGGAGAGAGATTGTCAGCCCATTTAGGATCCCTGAAGGGGTAAAGATGAACTTCATAATGTATGTGGAGTTTCTCAAACAGCACTTCCTGCCATGGTTCAAGAAGAAGAACCGTGTATTCCACAGCAAGATCATTTTCATGCATGATAATGCACCGTCTCATGCTGCACATAACACATCTGCATCTCTGGCTGATATGGGCATAAAAGGGGACAAACTTATGGCGTGACCCCCATGCTCCCCTGACCTCAACCCCATTGAGAACCTCTGGAGCATCATCAAAAGGAGTGTCTATGATACCGGGAGGCAGTTAACATCTAAGCAACAGCTCTGGGAGGGTATTATGTCCTCATGTTAAACAATTGAAGCAGAAACCATCCAAAAGCTGACAAATTCAATGGACGAGAGAGTTCAGAAGCTGCTTTCGAACAAGGGGTCCTATGTGCAAATGTAACATCACCTAGAATAAAGTTTTGGGTTGAAAACTGTTTGATTTCAGTTTCTAATAACCTGCTAATGCTTATAATTTCAAAAATGACCATTTTTTTTGTTCTTTATTAAAATGAAAAGGTTGATCGAAGAGTGTGGGGGATCTAAGAGTGTGGCAACCCAGTAGTCAGGATTATTTCTAATTCTCACAATTCAAGGGTCATGTTGCAGGTAGTGCAGCAAGAAGGCACTCATGTGTCTTGCGCATCCAGGAGCACCAAGTCCCTGTTGTGTTGGTGGCGAGGTAACAATCATGCTTCCTTCCTCTGCCCTCTCCCCCCAACCTCGCACAACAGAAATGTGATCAAGGTCTCCCTCATCTGATGAGTCTTCCATCAGTTCGTCCTCCACTTCTTCCTGGGCTCCTGCACCTTCCTCACTAGTTTGGCTGCTACCATGCGCCCTGGTAAAACCATCTCCCCCACCCTCACATGCCTGCCGCCTTGGTGCTGCCGACCGTCTGGACATTGCAGATGTTAGCCCTTCCGCATACAACTCCTCCTCCTCTACTTCCTCCACCTCCTCTTGTGCCACCACCTGACTCCGAATTCTGTTTAACATGTGCTCCAGCATGTAAATCACCGGAATAGTCATGCTGATAATGGCATCGTCAGCACTAAACATCTTCGTCGCCATTTTAAAACTGTGCAGAAGGGTGCATAGGTCCCTGATCTGAGACCACTCCTCCAGCGTGATTTGCCCCACCTCTGGATCTCGTTGGCCCAGGCTATACGTCAGAAGGTATTGCACCAGGTCTTGTCGGTGCTGCCACAGTCGCTGCAACATGTGCAGAGTTGAATTTTACCGGGTAGGCACATCGCATTTTAGCCGGTGAAGTGGCAGGCCCAACGACCTCTGTAGAAATATAAGTCACTGAGCTGCAGGATGCGAACAGCGGAAGTGAGCACACAGTGACCTTGCCCTCTGCAGAAGGCCATCTAGTCCGGGATAGTGGGCTAAAAATTGCTGGACCACCAGGTTCAGCACGTGAGCCATACAAGGCACGTGTGTGACATTGCCCCGGCGAAGGGCTGCACCCAGGTTTGCAGCATTGTCGCACACGGCCTTCCTTGGTTTCAGGTCCAGTGGAGACAACCATTCATGAAACTGGTTCTCCAGAGCTGACCACAACTCCTCAGCTGTGTGACTCACATTTCCCAGACATTTCAAAGTAAAAACTGCCTGATGACGTTGAGCCCTGCTGCCAGCATAGTAAGGAGGTGTGCAGGATCCCTTCTGCGCAGTTAGAAAGCTTGTGGCATGACCAGACAGGCTTTGGGTGCAGGTGGAGGACCGAGAGGAGGTTGAGGAGGCAGAAGCAGTGGACGAACTTCGAGATAAAGAGGATTGACGCACAACTCGTGGGGACGGCAAGACTTGGACAGCAGCCCCTTGTCCTGCTGTCACCATAGTTACCCAGTGCCCTGTCAGCGACATGTAACGCCCCTGTCCATGCCTACTTGTCCAAGTGTCTGTGGTGAAATGCACCCTGTCACACACAGAGTTTCTCAAAGAAGCGGTGATGTTGTGTGCGACATGCTGGTGGAGCGCAGGCACACCTTTCTTTGAGAAGTAGTGCCGACTGGGCATCTGGTACTGGGGCACTGCGACGGACATAAGGTCTCGAAAATCCTCTGTGTTTACCAGGCGGAAAGGCAACATTTCTGTAGCCAAGAGCTTGCAGATGGTGAAATTCAACCTCTTAGCTTTCTCATGGCTAGGAGGAAATGGTCTTTTACTTGTCCACATCTGAGGAACCGAGGGCTGGCTGTTGTGCTTAGACGGGGTTGAGAAGGGTGTCCCCGGCAAACTGCCGGTCTGTGAGGAAGATGCACGCGGACATGTTAGGTTGCCTTGATCCAAAGGTGGTGCTATCGATGTCGGACAGCGCTGAACACCAGCTGGTGTTTGCACCTCCCAAGAAAATGATGACCTGCCAATCACGCTGGCTGTTGCGGGTAAAGAGGTGGCAGGTCTGCGTCCCAAAACAGGTGTGACTGCTGTCCCCCCAGTCACAGAGGATGAAGAGGCCGCGGATGCACAAGATGTGGCAGACGGTGGTTGGCCCGGCCGGCTAGGCCGCATTGTAGCACAGTGAGCTTCCCACTGCAACTTATGCTTCATATCCATGTGCCGGTTCATGCATGAAGTACTCAAACTATGTATTTTTTGGCCTCTGCTCTGTGTGCCCGTAAGAGAGGGATCTTATCACATTGTCCGCTAAAAGAAGTAGACATCTTAGTTTGGCTGGAAGATGGTCTTTCTCCTGCAGATGTTACTGTTGCTTTAACACCTACCACGGACACAACCTTTTATTCCCTTCCCAACATGCCTATTCCCCTTTCCACCAGCAGCAGGCCTTTTTCCACTCATTTTGGGGGTTAACTAATTCACAACTCTGGAGTTGTTTGCACAAAAATCAATGGATGGGAACCGAGCAGAGCTGAGTGGCCAAACTGTGGTATTAGCCCAAAAGTATTGGCTGGGTTAGATGCAGATAAAAATTATTTTGAATTTGCATCCTGGTGGAGGTTAGTATAGATGGACTAATAGAACAAGTCCCACACACTGCTACAAGCCGAAATATTTTTTCAGAGCTAGATGCAGATAAAAATTATTTTGAATTTGCAACCTGGTGGAGGTTAGTATAGATAGACTAATAGAACAAGTCCCACACACTGCTACATGCCGAAATAATTTTTCAGAGCTAGATGCAGAAAAAAATTATATTGAATTTGCAACCTGGTGGAGGTTAGTATAGATGGACTAATAGAACAAGTCCCACACACTGCTACAAGCCGAAATATTTTTTCAGAGCTAGATGCAGATAAAAATTATTTTGAATTTGCAACCTGGTAGAGATTAGTATTGATGGACTAATAGAACAAGTCCCACATACTGCTACAAGCCGAAATAATTTTTCAGAGCTAGATGCAGAAAAAAATTATATTGAATTTGCAACCTGGTGGAGGTTAGTATAGATGGACTAATAGAACAAGTCCCACACACTGCTACAAGCCGAAATATTTTTTCAGAGCTAGATGCAGATAAAAATTATTTTGAATTTGCAACCTGGTGGAGGTTAGCATAGATGGACTAATAGAACAAGTCCCACACACTGCTCCAAGCCGAAATATTTTTTCAGAGCTAGATGCAGAAAAAAATTATATTGAATTTGCAACCTGGTGGAGGTTAGTATAGATGGACTAATAGAACAAGTCCTACACACTGCTACAAGCCGAAATATTTTTTCAGAGCTAGATGCAGATAAAAATTATTTTGAATTTGCAACCTGGTGGAGGTTAGTATAGATGGACTAATAGAATGATGCTATGACCAAAAGGTTTTACTTCACTAGGTGCAGTAAAAAAAATTGTATTTTATACACAGGTGGTGTAGCTTGCCACACAGATAGGCTACTCCACTGACTAACACACACTGCAAGAGGCCAAAAAGGATTTGCTTTGCTAGATTTAGCCAAATGCTGTAAAAAAAACTTGCACAGCACTGGCACAGATCTGCCTGGCAAAAAGTGATAGGAACTGATGTAACCTAGCCCTCAAAAGGACTGCAATTACAATTAGTCTTTACTCCCAACCTATCTATTTAAGAGCACAGACCTGCCTGATAAAAGTGATAGGAACTGATGTAACCTAGCCCTCAAAAGGACTGCAATTACAATTAGTCTTTACTCCCAACCTATCTATTTAAGAGCACAGACCTGCCTGATAAAAGTGATAGGAACTGATGTAACCTAGCCCTGAAAAGGACTGCAATTACAATTAGTCTTTACTCCCAACCTATTTAAGAGCACAGACCTGCCTGATAAAAGTCGCAGGAAATGATGTAACCTAGTCCTTAAAAGGACTGCAATCACAACTATTCCCTACTCCCAAGCTATCTGTAGATTTGTGCGAAAATTGGCTTGAAATTAACAAAGTATAGCGCACACAGCAACAGCGGTGCCGTCTAACACGCAGCTGCAGCAGTGAGAAAATGGTGGCGACGGGGAAAATGGCTGGGTCTTATAGGGCAAGGACATGTGACATACACTGCCAATGACACATGCCCTTGCTTGTGTGAAAAAAAGCAGTTCGCTCCGTGTGTGCGCTGCTGATAGGCTGACAGACTGCACCTCCCCACTGTAAATGCGGGAAAGAGAAAAAAAAATGGAGATCTTCATTATTTATGCAGAGATCCATCCCCTGCCCCTCCCCCCGCCCCACTGTACACTCAAACTGCGTATTAACATTAATTTTCAGCATTACTGAGAAAAAATCCAGTTATGATTTTGGTGCACGAACAGTTATCGAACATAACGTCGAACAGCCAAATTTTTTTCAAATTGTTCGTGTTCGCCGAACGGCTTGAACACCGCCCAAAACAGCTCGAATTTGAGATTGGCGAACAGTTCGAGTCGAACACCGCTCATCTCTACTCAGGACCCTACTTCACCATTCAACACTACACCACTCCTGTCCTGAAGGGGGCCTAAATGCACCAGGGTGCTGCCCCGGCCCGGGATATAGGAGATGGGGGGGGACCAAAGATATGGGGAACCATGTAGTGGGTGAGGGTGGGGAACACACTTTTAGGTTATAGTTATTCATTCATATTTAATCTACAGCCATCTTAGGTTCAAGGTCTTTGATTGTGATCTTCATCGCTGATTGTGGCCTTCTGCTAGAACCTGCAGCCTATTGAAGATACACGGTCCTCGTTCTCTGGCCTTGAGGCGAGGAGCGGGTCAGAGTTAACCACTGCCTCTACCTGGTCAAGGTCCCTACCTAAGAAGGCCTGGAGGGGAGTAGAGGAGACAAGCTCCACAGGCAAAAGGATCCCAGGGGGATGCGAACGGAGCGGCACACGCCACCTGTATTTCTCACTCTGGCCTAGTCAGAGGGACTCCTGCTGCAAGAGGGGTGACCGGCCCCCGATATCTGACTTTGTTACTTCACGTCTCAGTCAGAAAAGCCCGGAGGCTTAGTGGATCCCAGGAGGGATACGGACGGAGCGGCATATGCCACCTGTACCTCTCTACCTGCGTTTATCCAGTGTGACACGGCCTTACACCTAGTTCTAACCACACATACAGTCAGGAGAAGACTTAGTGGGAGAACTCACCAAGGAGAGGAACACACACCAGAGGGGTCTCGACAGGTGCTCCTGATCTACTTGGAAAGTGCTGGACCCCCTTCCTGGTGGCCGCAGTACGCCGCGAGGAGCAGAGCGAAGCTTTGCTGCTAAAGTACATCTGAATGTGAGCAAAAACCCTGGATGACTTCACACCCCGCTTCAGCCTGTTATTTCCTGCGCAGCACTGCACCCACCATTCCTCATCACACTGCCCTGAGGCCTGCTCCGCCTGCGGGGAGCCGTCCCATCTAAGCTGCCTTTAACACCGGCCTCAGTGGACTGAAGCAGCGCTGGTGTCCATCACCGGAAACCGTAGGTGGCGTAGTCGGAAAATACCACTCAACCCTGAAAGCCCATTAAAAATCTTTTATGTGACTGCCCTGGGCACGGGCTGGGTCCGAACCACGACTGCAACCCCCGAGACACCTACACTGACCCAGCTCCGAGTCACCTCATTTCTCAGGGAGGGCCTCACACTATACTGGAATGGTCCACTGTCGATAGAATTGGAGGTGCCAATGGACGAGAGGAGAGTAGGTAAGAACATTTATCAACTAACCTCAAACATCTTTCTGCAATCATGGCTGAAAGTGTTGGCACCCTTGAAATTGTTCCAGAAAATGAATTATTTCTCCCAGAAAATGATCACCATTAAACATATTTTGTTATACACATGTTTATTTCCTTTGTGTGTATTGGAACAACACAAACAGTGATAAAAAGGCAAATTGGACTTAATTTCACACAAAACCGCAAAAATGGGCAGGACAAAATTGTTGTCACCCTCAACTTAATATTTGGTTGCAATAAATCACAGCAATCAATTGCTTCCTATAGCCATCAACAAGCTTCTTACACCTCTCAACTGGAATCTTGGATGACTCTTCTTTTGCCAACTGCTCCAGGTCTCTCATATATGAAGGCATCTTCTCCCAACAGCAATTTTAATATCACTCCATAAGTGTTCAATGGGATTTAGATCCGGACTCATTGGTGGCCACTTCAGAACTCTCCAGTACTTTGTTTCCATCCATTTCTGGGTGCTTTTTGAAGTATGTTCAGCTTGAAGACCCGTGACCTAGGACGCAAACCCAGCTTTCTCACACTGGACACTACATTGAGACCCAAAAACCTTTGGTAATCTTCAGATTTCATGATGCCTTGCACACAGTCAAGGCACCCAAGACCAGAGGCAGCAAAACAACCCCAAAACATCTATGAACCTCAGCCATATTTGACTGTACTTTGTTCTTTTCTTTGTAGGCCATGTTCCATTTTTGGTAAACCGTAGAATGATGTGCTTTACCAAAAAGCTCTATCTTGGTCTCATCTGTCCACAAAAAGCTTTCCCAGAAGGATTTTGGCTTACTCACTTACATTTTGGCAAACTGCAGTCTATCTTTTTTATGTCTTTGTGTCAGCAGTGGAGTCCTCCTGGGTCTCCTGCCATAGTGTTTCATTTCATTCAAATGTCGACTAATAGTTTGCGCTGACACTGATGCCCCCTGAGACTGCAGGACAGCTAGAATTTTTTAAAAACTTGATTGGAGCTGCTTATCCACCATTCAGACTATCCTGCGTTGCAATCTTTCATCAATTTTTTTTTGCTGTTCACGTCCAGAGAGATTAGCTACAGTGCCATGGTTTGTAAACTTCTTGATTATGTTGTGCACTCTGGACAATGGAACATCAAGATCTGTGGGGATGGATTTGTAACCTTGAGATTGTTGATATTGGTCAACAATTTTCGTTCTAAAGTCCTCAGAAAGTTTTCTTCTCCTCTTTCTGTTCTCCATGCCTAGTGTGGCACACACAGAAACACAGTGCAAAAATTGAGTCAACTTCTCTCCTTTTTTCTGGTTTCAGGTGTTATTTTCATATTGCCCACATCTGTTGCTTGCCACTGGTGAGTTTGAATGAGCATCACATGCTTGAAGCAAAGTTGTTTACCCACAGTTTAGGAAAGGTGGCAACAATTTTTTCCAAACTGTTTTTGGGGTTTTGTGTGAAATTATGTCCAATTTTCCTGTTTTATCAGTGTTTTTGTGTTGTTCCAATACACACAAAGGAAATAAACATGTGTATAACAAAACATATGAAATTGCAATAATTTCTGGGAGAAATACTTCATTTTCTGGAACAATTTCAGTGGTGCAAATGTAGCGCCCCGAGGGTTCGGCCGCTAAAGGGGTATTGCACCTCTGCCAGAGGTGTGATATTCCACTCCCGGGTAAGGATGGAGTATGGACCAGGACCCAGTTAGCTGCATGCATCACACACACCCCATTTCCGGGGGACAGCTCAACGGTGCTCCCATTTAAATAATAATGCAGGCACGACAGACCATGTCCCTGGCTGGAGTGGGGAGGGGGGAGGAAAACCCAGTGATGTAGGAGCAGAAGGGGAGGGTTTCTGAGCATAGATAGGAGCTCATTGGTTGCTGGTCACCTGAGCTCACACACTAGGGAAGGGTATATAAGGTGGGAACCATCTTAGTTCTGGGTGTTGAGTTCAGTGAAAGAAGGAGTTCAGCCAGAGAGGGCTGACAGGGGGCTGTGGCTCAGTCTGGGCCCAGCTCCACGAGGCAGGCCTAGAGTGAAGGCCGGAACCAGAAGAAAGGAACAGAAACAGAAAGGAACAGAAAGGAACAGCAAAGAAAGGAGAAGTACCCAAAGTGTAGAAGGGCTCAGAAACAAGAAGGCAGAAGGGACCCTAAGAGCCCATGAGAATACCGGGTGAAGGGTCAGGCAGATTAAGGGTATCGGATCCCAAGTTGGTGGAGGAGAAACTACCCTCAGCCAAAGACCGGAGGTCGTGATCATTTATTGGTGTGACACTTCACCAAACCTGCTAGGAAGGCACCATATAGGACAGCGGGGAACGGGGCCCACGTTTACCCGCGCAGATCCACGGTAGCTGGACAAAAGTTAGTCACTGGTGGGGCAGGCCAGAGAAAGGATAGAAGGGGGTCCCGTGCCATATTCCTGAGCTGCCTGGGGGTTGACCGAGCCCCTCACCTGGTGGACACAACACGGCTCGGGCGGTCATTGCTGACAGAAGTGACTGGGAATATACGAACTGTGAGTAAAAGACCCTGGACTGCAACACGTTGTCTTTGTGCTTTTTGCTTCGCCAGCACTAACGGTACTGGGACTCCCCCCTGCACCATCACCCCCACCATCCACTACATTGCCCCGAGGCTACACTCCTCCCGTGGGGAGTTATACCATCTCAGCTGCACGCACCATCAGCCTCAGGGGACTGCCTTGCAGCGGCGGTTCATAGTAGCCGCAATCCACGGGTGGCGTAGTCGGACATTACCCAAAGCACATAGCAGACTACCACTGGCCTGACCACCCTGAGCCACGGAACTGGGTCGCCACTACTACTCCCAGCATTGCCCTGAAGCCCGGTTCCGAGTGCCCCACAGCCCAGGGGGCGAGTCAGCTTTGGCGTAGTCTGCAGGATCGTGACCAACCTGCCACAGACGGGTATTGCGTGCCTGAAAAGAGACTGTTTTACTGTGTTAAAGATGGCGCCCGCCCCAGAAGAACGAGCGCCATAATGTGCACGCCAAAAGACCACAGGAAGCCACCTCCCATCGTGGGCCAGGTCCCTGAATGGCGCCAAAGAAGGAGCCCACCCCCAACAGCCATGAGCGCGGCTGTGGAGATGTCCATCAAGGTGGGGGGGCTGCCCCTGAAAGTGATTGTCAGCAGATTGCCCCAAGACCACCCCCAATGGGGGCAGAAAGAGAAGAAAACTGTTGGGCAGGGTGCGGTCTGGATCAGTCTGTACGGACCGCACCGGGGAATGGAAGGAGAGAGCAGCACCAGGACCCTGGCGCGTGGCCTGCTGCAGGCCGAGCCACCCTGCAGCTTCGCGGAGCTGCTAGCACAGCTCCCCAAGGACCCGGAGCGTGCGCAAGCTGCGCTAGAAGAACTGGACCGGAGGATGGTCAGGGCGCAGCGGGATGTGGTCGCCGGGTGGAAGGAGGAGTTGGCCCAGCAAGCCGTGGTCCGACCACAGGAGGCGCTACCACCGCCCAGCAGCACGCCTGCCTCCGAGGACGGTGAAGGAGGATCGGAGTCCGGGGACGCCGCCGCGGAGGAGGCTGCATCGACCGAGGCAGGTAACGGGGACGTCACCACCCCCAGCCCTGAAGCCGCGAGCCTGCCTCAGCCTCCCGTTGCGAGGCCCGAAGCCCCGGGAACCGTACCTGTCACCACGCCTCCACCGCTACCAGCTAGGCCTCAGGCTGCAGGCGCTGTTGCCACGCTCCGCCCCGCGCCGTTCCCTTTAACCCCGGGCGCGATAAAGAAACAGACACCACAGGCCGGGACGCAAGGCCTAAGACCTCTGGGCGCCGCTACCTCGCCAGCGCCCCTGGCCTTGGCTGTGCCACTCACGGGCACGACCGGAAGACGACCACCGGCCTGAACGCAAGGCCGAGTGCCCCCGGGCGCTGCTCCTCCACCGATGCCCCCTGCCATACAGCCCCTGGGCACGGACTTGTTCGCCCAGCACACCGGGCCGGACGGGCAGCCCTTCATCTGGTCGCCCGAGTATGTCAACCCCTGCCTCCAGAGAAGCCTGTCTGCAGAAGCCGGAGCCGCACCTGGACCCCTAATACCTGTTCCGGAGCCCATGGACATTGCCCAACCCCCGCTCGAGGATGCCCAGTTCGAATGGGACCCCACCGGAGAAAATCTGATGGGATTCACCCAAGAAACCCGGGAGGACCCGGCCTGTCGACGAGAGTCCTGCCGTCAGCAGTTGGAGATGTTTGAGAGAGAGCGGCGGGAGCGGCGTGTCCGGCAAGAGCGGCTTCAAGTGCAAAGTGCGGAGCAGAAAAGGAGAGCCCGACAGAAACCCCGAGCCGCCAGCGGTCCCAGAGTCACCGGGACCGTGGTGAAATTTCAAATGGAGCGCGGCTGGGGCTTCATCAAAGATCCTGGGACCATCAGCGACGTCTTTGTGACCCGAAGGGACGTCGAGAGCCACCTGCCAGAAGGTCATCGAGGGCGGGATCTGTATCCTGGCGACATGGTGTCCTACACCCGACACCAGGGCGTGAAGGGATGGTACGCCCTCCACGTCCATAGAGTAGTAGAGGAGGAGGAACAGCACTACTCAGATCCAGAGTACCAAGAGGACCTGGACGGGCCTGAAGACGACCAGGAGGAGCAACGAGCATCAGGAGGACACCGTTACCAGTAAACGGTAGAGTGTGACTGTATATAGTTACCCGTCAGGGTAAAAGGAACTGTTATGGGACTGTTTCCACTGAGAGTGTGGTCCCCGTTGGGACTGATATAGAGCTGATAAAAAGTTGCCCCACCCCCTAAGTTACCTGGCTGAGGACTGAGAACAGTCGCCCCTTTTCCTTAACCTGGCTGAGGACTGAGAGCAGCCATTCCCCTTCCCAAAACTGGCCGAGGACTGAGAGCGGCCATCCTGTAAATAGTTACGCTTCCTAAAGCGCCCCCTATTGGTTTTATTAAAAAACAAACAAACAAAAAAAAAACTGCAACGTCTACCTCAGGACAAATTTGCTGGACTGTTGCACCTTTAAGAAGAATGAACACCTGGTCGCAAGTTGCACCGTGGCCAGTACCCAAGAATATGTTTTACTTAAAAATGTTTTATATGAAAAAGTTTCATATGCTGCTACATGATAACGCAAATGTTTTATATAATGTTTTATGTGACAAAAGAGTTCCGGTAATATTAACAGTGACAAAGAAAAGTGTTTCCCATAAAGGGAATTGAACAATGTATTGCCCTGAAGCCCGGTTCCGAGTGCCCCACGGCCCAGGGGGCGAGTCACAAACACTTTCAGCCATGACTGTATAGACTGGGTTTTGTTGAGCTATGGAAGGCTGGATTATTACTTATTAAATGTGCTCATATTAGGGGGATCTCTTTGGATTACATATGCATTGGTCTTTTTCATGGTTTGCAACTTTTTGAGTTCTATTAAAGTTCAGCTTTAACATTTAGGCACCTAACTGTGACTATCATCGATCATCTGATAATCCTATGTGTATGGAGGTCACTCATCTCTTACCCAAAGACATAGAAAGTATAATTATGACAACTGACCTAGGATCTTGTACAGAAATTTCTAAGTAGAGGTCCATTGAGTGTGTGAGGAACGTTCTTATTTCATATCCAAAAGTCAGAAGATCAGTTTTGATCTCCATGAATCTTGAAGATGAGTTCTTCATAACTTCCTCTATTGTAGATTCTATCAAAAATAATGAATAAAATAGCTTAGCATGAGGACAATTTGACAGAAACCTCATAGAACATACTATTGTCTATGTCCGTGCTCCGCAGCTCAAGTTCTCAAGAGCCACCAACAAATCATGTTGTCAGGATCTCTTTAGTATTGCACAGGTGATACAATTATCACCTGGGAAATACTAAGGTAATCCTAAAAACTCTTGAGGATTGCAGTTGAGGAACATTGGTCCAAGTGGTTCATTGAGTGGTGTTGGTCTATCTTGAGATGGATCTGGCTCTATTGTCACTTTTGTTAAGTTCTATGATAAAGCAGAGGAATGATAATGAACAGAGCAGATGTGCACAGATCTATAGCTGTGTAAATTAATAAATGGTGTCTTTTTCTGTATTCTATCCATATCTAATCTAAAATGTAACCTAAAGATCACTCGAATGCATACACTATAGTCTAAACTAATTTTTAAGACAAGAACATAATAATCCATGGATATCACCATGGACCTTGAAGACAAGTAATCTCAAAATTCTTCATACCAATTAGACATTTATTTCTATTTTATTTTATTCTTCATACTTCTAAGGATTCAGATCAGCTATCAACAAACTGGAGTAGTCCACTGTTAGTAGACATAATACCTTTGGTGGTAGCAAAGACCATATTTCCAGATGATACCACCTTGTATGTGTGAGCATACACCACACTGATGAAAGAGCAATGATGGACTGTTACTTTACTATGATTACTGATATAGTATAAAAAATATTGTCAATTTGATAATGCATATATAGTACAGACCAAAAGTTTGGACACACCTTCTCATTTAAAGATTTTTCTGTATTTTCTTGACTATGAAAATTGTACATTCACACTGAAGGCATCAAAACTATGAATTAACACATGTGGAATTATATACTTAACAAAAAAGTGTGAAACAACTGAAAATATGTCTTCTATTCTAGGTTCTTCAAAGTAGCCACCTTTTGCTTTGATGACTGCTTTGCACACTCTTGGCATTCTCTTGATGAGCTTCAAGAGGTAGTCACCGGAAATGGTCTTCCAACAATCTTGAAGGAGTTCCCAGAGATGCTTAGCACTTGTTGGCCCTTTTGCCTTCACTCTGCGGTCCAGCTCACCCCAAACCATCTCGATTGGGTTCAGGTCTGGTGACTGTGGAGGCCAGGTCATCTGGCGTAGCACCCCATCACTCTCCTTCTTGGTCAAATAGCCCTTACACAGCCTGGAGGCATGTTTGGGGTCATTGTCCTGTTGAAAAATAAATGATGGTTTAACTAAATGTAAACTGGATGGAATAGCATGCCACTGCAAGATGCTGTGGTAGCCATGCTGGTTCAGTATGCCTTCAATTTTGAATAAATCCCCAACAGTGTCACCAGCAATGCACCACCACGCCATCACACCTCCTCCTCCATGCTTCACGGTGGGAACCAGGCATGTAGAGTCCATCCGTTCACCTTTTCTGCGTCGCACAAAGACATGGTGGTTGGAACCAAAGATCTCAAATTTGGACTCATCAGACTAAAGCACAGATTTCCACTGGTCTAATGTCCATTCCTTGTGTTCTTTAGCCCAAACAAGTCTCTTCTGCTTGTTGCCTGTCCTTAGCAGTGGTTTCCTAGCAGCTATTTTACCATGAAGGCCGGCTGCACAAAGTCTCCTCTTAACAGTTGTTGTAGAGATGTGTCTGCTGCTAGAACTCTGTGTGGCATTGACCTGGTCTCTAATCTGATCTGCTGTTAACCTGTGATTTCTGAGGCTGGTGACTCGGATAAACTTATCCTCAGAAACAGAAGTGACTCTTGGTCTTCCATTCCTGGGGCGGTCCTCATGTGAGCCAGTTTCTTTGTAGCGCTTGATGGGTTTTGCAACTGCACTTGGGGACATTTTCAAAGCTTTCCCAATTTTTCAGACTGACTGACCTTCATTTCTTAAAGTAATGATGGCCACTCGTTTTCCTTTACTTAGCTGCTTTTTTCTTGCCATAATACAAATTCTAACAGTCTATTCAGTAGGACTATCAGCTGTGTATCCACCAGACTTCTGCACAACACAACTGATGGTCCCAACCCCATTTATAAGGCAAGAAATCCCACTTATTAAACCTGACAGGGCACACCTGTGAAGTGAAAACCATTTCCGGTGACTACCTCTTGAAGCTCATCAAGAGAATGCCAAGAGTGTGCAAAGCAGTCATCAAAGCAAAAGGTGGCTACTTTGAAGAACCTAGAATATAAGACATATTTTCAGTTGTTTCACACTTTTTTGTTAAGTATATAATTCCACATGTGTTAATTCATAGTTTTGATGCCTTCAGTGTGAATGTACAATTTTCATAGTCATGAAAATACAGAAAAATCTTTAAATGAGAAGGTGTGTCTAAACTTTTGGTCTGTACTGTATGTCTGGATAAACTCTCCAAACCATTGCAAATAGGGGTCAGAATAAATATACCTAAATAAGTTGTATTGTCAGGTTTACAAAACCAAGTTCCAGTCACTCTTTTAAAAAACTCTGCGTTAGTAGAGGAATGTTTTCCCTATTCAGGATCCTCCTTCTAGTTGGAAAAATATTTAGAAGAGCAAAATCATTTATTAGTGGTATCGCCATGGACCTTTAAGACTAGTAATCACAGGGTCTTACGAATACCCATTAGAAACCTATTTCAATTGAATCTCGTTCTTCACACTTCCAAGTCCATTTATTGACTACTTCATTTGTGAATTGTACTCACCAAGTATTTTTGTAGGCAATTGGTGACAATTTTACTCAATGGTACTGTCTAACTCACGTGACGACTTCTCAGATACCTCCAAAGTAACGGCATTGACTGTCTTTGTTATATGTATTCGACTTCTTAATTTTCCGCCTCACTATCCAACACGTGGCTTTAATAAGACACATTGTTGTACACTCAAAAACTAAATTAATTTTACTCAGCTCAGTATCTGAGCGATCTGTAGTCTTATTTATACAACACAAAAATACAACTTACTCGACAGATGAAATTGAAGTCGAAGAACAGATGGATGGAATCTCCTGAGTGACAGTTTAAGGGTGTCCCATGTGTAACGTCTGTACACCACAATAATGTGCGAAAGAAATGAAAAATACTTTAATATTCCCCTCTGCACCAAATATGATTTATTATGTTAGAGGACGCGAAAGTGGCACTTCGTCAAAACGAGACAGATTTACTTCCTTGGGCACGAAGTCCATTGGGAGAGATCCTCTATATTACGAAAGCGCAGGAGACTACTTTATGGTAGAAATTCATGTTTATGTTAACACTTGAGGGTCCACAAAACAATATATTGACAATTGAAATCCCTGCACATGAATATCACAAAAGCTCTATGGTATGGTAGTTCATTAAACCCTTGCCAACCTCCAGTAGTTCAACTCTAAGTCAAAATTGTTGCCTTTGATTTTATTCTATGACCAATATTGGTTGGAAGAATGGACAGGACAAGGAGAATTTCCAGTATATGGGATTGGGATGCTTATTTGTCAACCTACAAGTCTCCTCACATTTTAGTAGGACTCAAAAACTTAGTGAAAATAGCATGTTAAGAGCTAGAATGAAAGCTAGATCCTTGGCGTTCATGCCCTTTGGCCACCTCCATTGGGAAATCCAAAATTCTAAGAATGAGTAGTAGCCTCTTCTCCATAAATGTGTATAACAATAAATTCTATGATATCTTCAGTCTACTAGCTAAATCTACTAATCCCAAGGTGATGTTAAGTTTATGTAGTCCTCAATGTAAAATAGAAGTTCTTCATTGTTCCATTGTGAAGGTTTATAATCGTAGCATAGTGAATCCAAGTCATGTCTGAAAACTATTTCCCAAAGAGATCTCTTCTCAGTACTTGCCTAGAGACAGAGCTTTTTTATTTTTTTGCCATTTGAGTAAATCCTAAGAGTAAGCATGGGGTGCCTTAATTGTAATTGGCCAACAGTCAATTGTATTTGGTTTGAGCTCTTCAGATGGCTTTAAAGAAGACCACCGAAGACCTAACATTAACTGGGAAGATGAACCAACTGGGGATGTTCTCAGCATCTCCTAATCCTACTTATCAAACACCTTAGAGATTTAGAATTGGCTCAAGTACAATGTATTGGTAAAGTATTTGCTGTGAGTTATAAAGAAAAATCATTCAACATTTAAATGTTTTTAATATCCAGGAATATTTTCATTATAATGAGGATGGTTAAGAATATTGTTTAGAAGACTGAATGAAAAAAATTACTGCAAATAAATTTGACATTATTGCAGGACTTATCAATACTTGAGTCAGGATACCAACCAAATTGTCCCTTTGATAAGGGCTACATGTTTCATAAAAATACCTTTGTCTAAATTTTGTAAACTTGTGCTTTGGAGCCAAATTTCCATAAAACCCATGCTTTACTCCTGCTTCTCAAAGTGTGATACCTCACTGATGAAGCGCCTCCCAAATATTGGTGAGGAAAGGTGGATTTGACAGAAGTGATCAAATATTTCACCAATCTAAGTTTAAACATCCCAAAAGACAGATGTTGTGCTAATTTTAAGGGTATACCTGGTTCTGGAGCCAAGTGAAAGATATATTGAGCAATGTTTTTAATGTTAACGTAGACTTTACTCTTCTGTCAGCAGGACTTCATACCCCAAACTATTTGTACATGCATGTAGTTATTTCAATTTCAAGTCCAGCAATACCTTTATATGGCCAGCCTTGTCCTTGGTTATTGAGAAAACAGTGTTTGAATTACTATGGAAATGAAGGCAAAAGGCTATGGTAGATCTGAAGTCTCTTTCACTCCAGTTCTAATCTCCACCCAGCGCTTCCTCCTCCTTTTTAACTAAAGGTTCCTTTGCCTGAAGTCACATAGCACAAAGGCTGTCAGTAAAGCAGGAGGAGGTGGCCTTGGGCAGGGAATAGAGCTGGAGTGACAGAGGCTTCAGATCTACCATAGCCTTTCGGCATCATTTGCATATCAATTCAAACACTGATTTCCCAGTGACGGAGGAATTGACTGGCCATGTAAAGTTATTGCTGGACTTGTCTTGGAAGGAGCTCCATGCACATATAAATAATTTTGGAGCTAAAATCCTGCAGATAGATTCCTTTTAACCATTGGTGAGATACATGACATAACCGTGTTTTAGTTGATGTGGCTCCAGTAGAAAAAGACTGATGTGTATAGTCTACCAAGTGACCCAACTAATTCTCAGGTAGAAAAAATACATAACACTAGTATTTTGGAAACTTTTTATCTGTTTAATATCTTATTGATTCAGCTTGTATCAACCCACGGAAAGTTCTATAATTTGTGATTGGACTTAATAAAAATAGCATTCTTTGTCTAAATGATGTAAGATTGTGCTTCAAAATCAAGTTTCCATAATACCCCTGCTTGTCAAACTGTGGACCTCACTGATGAAGCATTTCTCAGATGTTGATGAGGAAAAGTAGATTTGACAGAAGTTATCAAATATTGCACCAATCTAAATTTTAGCGACACAAAATACTTATTTCATGCCCATTTTAAGGTTATACTAGGTTCTGGAGACAAGTGAAAGACACCCTGTGCAGTGAAGCTCAACCATCGATGAGACATTATGGCTGGACAGAGTCCTTTATAAATAGGCTGAGATGTTCTGTATTCAGTTGTCCCAACCAGTGCTCAGATAGTTTTTTTTTTTTAAATATTTTTGATATCTCATTAATTTATTTTACAGCTACACAGGGAAAGTTCTATCACCTGTGATGAAAAAACATATCAATGTTATGCGATATATTCAAGGAGCCAATGGTAATGATGGACAATCTTGGTCCTATGACTAAGGTCCATGATTTGTGCCTGTTTTCACAAAATCATTGTGCTTCATGATCTGTCCTTTATGTCTAAAACATGTATAGTGGATACATTAAAAAAATCTGTAGTTATCATATGGTCATGAGAGTGTCAGAAGAAGCCTTCTCTCTGGCTTGAGGAGGATGGAGCAGATACAGTATTTTGTATTTTTTAAGTTGGTATTAGGAGCAGAGTGAGAGTGATCTGGACCTCGAAGAGACTCTGGAATATGCTTTGTGATGCGTGATGATGAAATATTTTTTTGCATATCCATGCCCCTTTTGCACAACTCTTCTAAGGTCCTTCTGCGCCCATGACCCTTGCACACCCAAGACCTTTCTATTTCAACATCTACCATGACTAGAATTTGCACCTTCGTGATGGCTGAGCATTCCAGTGCCTTGAACGGAAAAATCTTCCGGAACATCGACTTATGATGACTACAGGTCTGAGGAGGCTTCATTAACTCCAACTCTCCTGGGAGTCCAGGGGGTCTCTGCTTTTTCTCGGAGTCTCCTTGGCAGAAGCAATGTTATTTTTTACAGGATTGAAGACAGATCTGTCTTGAGCAATCGAGCCCATGACACAAAACAGACTGGAAGTAGCACCCACGATCCATGCACCTCACGGGGATTGGAAGGTAAGTTTACTGTATTTTTCTGTATTTTCTTGAGTATGAAAATTGTACAGTACAGACCAAAAGTTTGGACACACCTTCTCATTTAAAGATTTTTCTGTATTTTCATGACTATGAAAATTGTAAATTCACACTGAAGGCATCAAAACTATGAATTAACACATATGGAATTATATACTTAACAAAAAAAGAGTGTGAAACAACAGAAAATATGTCTTATATTCTAGGTTCTTCAAAGTAGCCACCTTTTGCTTTGATGACTGTTTTGCACACTCTTGGCATTCTCTTGATGAGCTAGCTTCAAGAGGTAGTAGTCACCGGAAATGGTCTTCCAACAATCTTGAAGGAGTTCCCAGAGATGCTTAGCACTTGTTAGCCCTTTTGCCTTCACTCTGCGGTCCAGCTCACCCCAAACCATCTCGATTGGGTTCAGGTCTGGTGACTGTGGAGGCCAGGTCATCTGGCGTAGCACCCCATCACTCTCCTTCTTGGTCAAATAGCCCTTACACAGCCTGGAGGTGTGTTTGGGGTCATTGTCCTGTTGAAAAATAAATGATGGTCCAACTAAACGCAAACCGAATGGAATAGCATGCTGCTGCAAGATGTTGTGGCAGCCATGCTGGTTCAGTATGCCTTGAATTTTGAATAGATCCCCAACAGCGTCACAAGCAAAGCACCCTCACACCATCACACCTCCTCCTCCATGCTTCACGGTGGGAACCAGGCATGTAGAGTCCATCCGTTCACCTTTTCTGCGTCGCACAAAGACACGGTGGTTGGAACCAAAGATCTCAAATTTGGACTCATCAGACCAAAGCACAGATTTCCACTGGTCTAATGTCCATTCCTTGTGTTCTTTAGCCCAAACAATTCTCTTCTGCTTGTTGCCTGTCCTTAGCAGTGGTTTCCTAGCAGCTATTTTACCATGAAGGCCTGCTGCACAAAGTCTCCTCTTAACAGTTGTTGTAGAGATGTGTCTGCTGCTAGAACTCTGTGTGGCATTGACCTGGTCTCTAATCTGAGCTGCTGTTAACCTGCGATTTCTGAGGCTGGTGACTTGGATAAACTTATCCTCAGAAGCATAGCTGACTCTTGGTCTTCCTTTCCTGGGGCGGTCCTCATGTGAGCCAGTTTCTTTGTAGCGCTTGATGGTTTTTGCAGCTGCACTTGGGGACACTTTCAAAGTTTTCCCAATTTTTCGGACTGACTGACCTTCATTTCTTAAAGTAATGAAGGCCACTCATTTTTCTTTACTTATCTGCTTTTTTCTTGCCATAATACAAATTCTAACAGTCTATTCAGTAGGACTATCAGCTGTGTATCCACCAGACTTCTGCACAACACAACTCATGGTCCCAACCCCATTTATAAGGCAAGAAATCCCACTTATTAAACCTGACAGGGCACACCTGTGAAGTGAAAACCATTTCCGGTGACCACCTCTTGAAGCTCATCAAGAGAATGCCAAGAGTGTGCAAAGCAGTCATCAAAGCAAAAGGTGGCTACTTTGAAGAACCTAGAATATAAGACATATTTTCAGTTGTTTCACACTTTTTTGTTAAGTATATAATTCCACATGTGTTAATTCATAGTTTTGATGCCTTCAGTGTGAATGTACAATTTTCATAGTCATTGAAAATACAGAAAAATCTTTAAATGAGAAGGTGTGTCCAAACTTTTGGTCGGTACTGTACATCTCTCTTTGGTTATCACTATGTTGTTTATTCTGTACTTGATTATTTTTGGAGAATACTTCCTTTAATACAACCTAATCTCATTTTGCTATATCCATAGCTTAGTTATCTAAAAATAGGTTTATCATCCCTAGAGAGCCATATAAAACGCTAAACAATTCACAAATGTCCTAAAATGGAAAAAATCAACTAAATAGAAAATATAAAAATATATAAGTAACACATAAAATGTATTGCAAAATGGAGCTATTCATTAATTTTCTCCATGGTGGGAATTTTTTATTTCTTCTATTTCCAGGTTTTAGCAATAAGTCATTCCTGGCTGGCCAGCTTTTAATGCTTTTATGTAGCCTTCAAAACAATGTCATCAAGCAATCAAAATCTTATTTTCTGTTACTGCCACCGACTTAATCTTCTTAAGTGTTTCATTATTCTGCAATATTTGCCGGGTGCATGTATTAATGGTAATCTTTTGATCTGCATATTAGCCACCGCCTGCAACTAATTTGTTTGTCTAGTGTTTTTTTTTATTCGTTGTGTTGTACCCTCTGCGTATACTGTATATTGCAGTCATCAAATAAGAAATTGAAGGCTGGCAGATTGCATATGAATTTATACATGTGTAATTTTTTTTTTTTTGGACATTCGTCGTTTTGTTAAATTGCATTTCAGCCAAAAAGATGAAACTAAAATCAACAAATGGTGGTAATTGTCAGGAGCGTATTGGCCAATTTCATGGGAATGTATTTCTTGGATATGGGATCATAAACAATCAACAACAGTGCGTTGTCAGTGAGATGGCGTTTTGTCATAACATCTGATTTACTTTAATTACTAATTATTTTGTCTTAGTGAATGCATAATGTGAATGGTATCCGGTCCTGTCATTGTGACAGAGCTGGATATGTCACTGGAAATAATTGATATCTGTGATGCTAGTCACCACTTGTGTACAATCCTTGGGTAGTCAGGAGGTCCGGGGTCAGATACCAATAGGGCTCGTCATATATAAAGGGGTAAGACAAAAGGCGTAGTCAGATCACGGTCCAGAGTCTGAATTCCAAGGTCAGAGTGCATCAAGGCAAAAGGGGTAAAACAAACGGGTAGTCAATAGGCAAATCCAGGGTCCAGCAACAAAAGATCAGAATGTCAGAATTCAGAGCACAAGGCACAGAAAACAAGACACACAGAGCTGAAAGCTACAACTGGCAGCTATCTGGGACAGACAGCTTAGCTAACTGGCTGGGTGTCATGCCAGGTGTTAGTGCAACACAGAGGGAAAAGGGAAACGGAGCCCAGACACTAGGGAAAGGGGGAAGTGGAGACCTCCTAGTCTGGTCTTGCGTCGCCCTGTCTCAACTACCATTCCTATATTGCCTTTTCAGCAATCGCCGAACGTGTGCCTCGCCCTACTTTCCCTGGTGTATGGCTATGGCTAAGGATGGAAGGAGATGAGCATTAGTCAACCTCCGCTAAACACTATAGACAACAAGGGAAGACAAAACAGGGGGAAATAGCTTAGCTTTAGATGACTCCAAATATGGACACTGCCTCAAGCTTCAGAGAGGACGAAGTACTGCTCCTGCTAAGCCTCACAAGTAGAAATGAATATAGCCGGCGACTCCCTCTCAGACACACCAGGTATATATACACCCAGGCCAGAGAGCTAATTAGCAAGAGGGAGTTAGTCGCTAGGTCCTAAAGACAGCCACTTATCTAAGAAGCTGTCTGCAATGCCAAATGTAGAGATCACCTACAACCAACTGCAGGGCGACTGTCTGTCACCTCTGACACACTCGTGACACTGGGTAATCACTTGAAACAGGGAACACCTGAAGGTAGCCCAGCACCTCTCAGTCCCAGATTGGACGGCCGAGCAGTCACTCAAAATACCAACAGCTCAGCACACCCCCCGCACTAGATTGGAAGACTGAGCTGTCAATCAAAATACTGACTGCTTGGCACACTCCTGCATTAGATTGGACGACTGAGCTGCTAGTCACTGCGTCCAAGACACACTGAGCAGTGGAATTGTGACAATATCATCATATGCTATATATGGTTTTCAAACTTAAAGCAAATTGGACAATTTAATCCCTTCCTGACCTGGCGATTTTCCATGTTTGCGCTTTCATTTTTTTCCTCCCTTTATTCCAAGACCCATAACTTTTTAGATTTCAGTACACACAGCCATGCGATGACTTGTTTTTTGCGTGAGAAGCTGTAGTGTTGAATGACACCATCCATTTTACCATGCGATGTGCTAAGAAGCAGGAAAAAAATTCCAAGTGTGGCGAAATAGCAAAAAAAGGTCAATCCACAATTTTTTTTTATTTTTTATTTTATTTAGAGCTTTCATTTAACGGTAAAAACGAATTGCCAATATGATTCTCCAGGTCAGTACGATCATGGAGATACCAAACATGCATTGCTTTTGTTTTATTTAGATGGTGAAAAATAATTCAGATATTTGTAAAAAAAAATAACAATTTGGCCGTGACGCCATTTGCCGTAACATTTTAAATTTTGGAGATATGGAGCTGTGCGAGGACTTGATTTTTTGGCAAGATTATGTTTTTATTGATTTGATTTTGGGGTAGATAGGATGTTTTGATTGCCTCTTATGACATTCTTTCGTGTTGTTGCGGCAGCTGAAAAAACACAAATCTGGAATTTTGATTTTTTTTTTTTATAGTTACTCAGTTTATCGATAGGGTTAATTTATTTTATATTTTGACAGATCAGTCTCTTGCGAACACAGCGATACCAAATAGGTGTATTTTTTTTATTTCTTAATATTTAATAAAGGAAAAGGGAGTGATTTAAACTTTTATATTTTTTTATTTATTTTATAGTTTTGAAAACATTTTTTTTTACTTTTTACAGTATTTGTTAGTCCCCTTAGGGGACTTGAAGCTGCGATCATCTGATTGCTTGTACTATATACAGCTATATCTGAATATCTGACTGGTGAAGGTCCGACACCCAGCACCCGCATCAACGGTGATATGTGAACAGTGTACAAAGTCCGGACACCCGCACTCAGTAAGTAGTGGTCATACTCAGTGCTGCAGCTCAGCTTTTATTGAAGTGAATGGGAGCTTAGCTGCAGTTCCCAAGAATGGCCACTACACAGTTATCCTGTGATGTTTTCTTCTGAACCTCCAAACAATTGATCGCTGGGGTGCTGGGTGTCTGCCCCCCACCAATCTGATACCGATGACCCTTCCTAAGATTCCTGGACATCCCTTAATATATGCTGGCCAACCTAAAAACAATATAATAAAAATAATAATACAAATACTTGATACAAACACAATTCCATACTCCTGGTCGCCAAAATGGCACAATAAAGATTTTCCAAGTGAATTCCTGGAATACAAGATTTAGACATGCCCCCAATTGAGTCATTTAATGGAGCAAATTTACTGAGATAGAGTTCAGAATATGAGACCATGTTCTAGGGGCAATCAGAAAAAAAAATGTACACCAAAACAGAACATGTAACAAAGACACAATTCTTAAGAAAGATGCCGATTCCAGTGTTGAGACCCGCATGTATTGGGCATTAATGGCATATCCTGTTGATATGCTATAAGTGTTCCAACTGCTTTAAAGGGAATCTGGCCCCAGGTTTTTCCGATTTAATCTGAGATCAGTATAATATAGAGCAAGAGAGCCTGATTCCAGGGATGTGTCACTTATTAGGCTGTATGATGTACTTTCAATACAATCACTGTTTTATCAGCAGTATATTATTATGACAGGACTTGATGTCACGTGCAGGCCAGTCAGGCTAATCTGTGTAACCCCGCCCCCAACACAGTGTGCACAGTAAACAGCCAATCAGGAATGTGGGCGGGGGTTATACACAGCTCAGCATTCATAGCAGTGTTACATTTACAACACAGAAAACAGGGATTCTATGAAAACTGCACCAAGTAAACCAGTAAGTGATACATCACTGGAATCAGGATCTCTACAACTACATCATGCTACATAACAAACACCTGGTGACAAAATTCCTTTAAATAGGTAAAGCAAAGTAGGTTTTAATTGTTGTAGCTACTTATATTTTACTTTATAAATTCTATGTGCCAGTCATAGTGGAGATGTACACTTCCTACCTGTTTTGATTGTATAAATAGCGCAGAGGGTTGTTTGTGCCTTATGGCTGCTGCATTGAAAGAGACTTTCCCGACAGATAAATGTCAATAGACCAAGGCCGCCATACACACTAAAGTGAGCATAATCAAATGCATGGGGGAAAAAGTAGCTAGAGACAGGGGGGGATTGTTGGCCGAGCAAGCTGTCACCTGACATTAGCCCCTCTCCTATTTTTAGTGAGATGACTCTGCTGAGTTTGTCAGAGTCTAAACAGTAAAGCTGGTAAGAGAGCTGTAGAGGAGGAAATGTGAGTTTCTTGTGCCCAATGTGATGTTTTTATAAATAGTCATAAAGAAGTAAAAAAATGATAACATATGATGTTCTGATGATACAGTCTCTTTGATAGCTGTAAGAGGATGTCTGTATGCTTTTTATTCTATTTTTTTTATTATTATTTTTACATGCTGCATTACTCAATGATTATCTACTGGATACATCAGCGTCATTTAATTAAAGATTACATCTCGCCAGAAAAAAAGAAAAAAAATTGTGGCACACTCAGCGCTATGACTCTTCAATGTATTCAACCCACTTGTTCGCAATGACGGCTTAAGATGATAACAAAGCGTATTTTTGGACCATGGCCATTATTTATAAGTTGTTTTGCCAAACATAAATAGTAATCAGTTTCAAGTTAATCAGATATCAGACAAAATGTCTCGTTACAACAGTTTATTCTGAATTGCCAGGTCACATTCCTTGTTTAGAGCCGGTTGAAGTGGATTCCCAGGGAAAAATTCACAGATACTCTCGGACGGGCAGCCTTTTCTTCACCGCTCTCCATTCTAGAACAACTGAGCTTTCTTTGTAGACTTGAATCATGTTGGCTGTTAGTACAAGTTAATCATACCAATTAATGCAATCGCCACATACGCCAAGCTATGCCTAATTAAAAGAAACAAAAGGATTGTACAAATACATCAACACTTGGCTGGGTGTGCTGCCATGATCCAATACTGATCTCTGTGAAATGTGAAGGTTCGGAAACATAGTCACCAGAAATGGAACAGCGCGTAGCACCGGGGGCAATGCAACCCCATAACCCAGCAATAATGCCATTTAAATGCCCCCTTAAAACAAATAATGCCCCTCTGAGTGTCCCCATAAAACAAATAATTCCTCCAGAGTGCCCCCTTATAGCAAATAATTATTGAGTTCCCCCTTTAAGAGTATTAATGCCCCCTTATTGCTCCTTTAAAAAGTAATGATACCCTTAAGTGACGTCTTTAAAAATAATAATGCCTCCCCATTTATACTCACCTAATCCAAGGGTCCAAATACTCTTCTCCTAAGCACATAGAGTGGATTGGCATAGGTGGCATAATGCAGTTCCTTCTGGGTCATCTATGCCATGATGGTGGTGTCTAGTAACTCATAGACCTACCGCAGCCCGCGGTTGGGGTATTTTAGGGAGCCTGTCGCTACCACATGATCCAACTGTATCGGCATCACGTTGATGCCAATACAGTTCAGAGGGAGTTTAAAAGAGCGATCATCCCCAAAACTGAATTATAACCTTTTATACATTCAAATAGGGGACTTAGCTCCTATAAAAATCATACCTGGGGAATAGATATTACTAATTGTGTTTTATGTAAAAATAGTTTTAAGTAAGTGATCGGTGCACCGTTCTGCGCCATTAGTTACCATTCTCTGCCCCTCCCCTTGTGATGATTGATATCAATCCGAGGAGCATTGCCTATATTGACTCCTCAGTCCTGGACACAATGACAGTGCCGGAGCCAAGAGGTCACACAATGGCAGTGCAGGAGCCAAGAGGTTCACTAGGGGGGAGGAAGATGCCCAACCTGGGAGAGGATTCAGCCGCGGGTGCGGCCGCCACAGTAATGCCGTTATCAATGCCATATATACCAGGGGCAGCGTGGTTGCCCCAGTACTCAGGGGAGTCACACACCCTGAGCGACTTTGGGGAGAGACTGTGCAGTTTGTTCCAAGTGTACCCCCTATCTGAGGAGCAGAAAGTCAGCATCCTCATAGGACAGTTAATCGGTGCAGCCCAGAGAGAGGTGAAGTACTGGCCGGGTAGGGATAAAAGCACTGTTAAGGAAATGATGGCCCGGTTAAAGGATACCTTTGACACCCGCACAGCAGCATAGATTAAAATGAAGTTCTACTGGTGCAAACAAAGGGTGCAGGACAGTGTACGGGACTATGCTGTAAACCTGCAGGAGGCGCTGCGGGCCATTAAACAGGTAGACCCCGACAGTGTGCGAGACGAGAACAGATTGCTAAATGAGCAGTTTATTGAAGGGTTCCTGTCTAACGCTCACTGGACACAGCTGTGCATTATGGCTCTGCAAAACCCTGATCTGGACTTTGCACAATTTAAAGACAGGGCCATCCGGGTGCTGCGAGAATCAACCCCAAGTGGCACTGCACCCCTCCGGCGCCCAGCTATCACATACCACCAGGAGGTGGCGTCCTTTTCCCCGGCACCTGTGGAGACTGACGAGCAGACCCTAGATAATGACCCCTCGGCAGACCTACGCCTTCAGGTCCAGGAGCTGACCAAAACGTGTGGCTATGCTAGCCAAAGCCGTGCAGGCCATGCAAGTGTCTCCAAAGGAAAGAATCCAGCTGGCTTCCAGTCCAGATGACGTCCCGTGGCGACGGCAGAGAAGAATTCCACCGACCAGAGGGAGGAACAGCGATCGCTAGGACCAGTACGGAAATCCATCTGCTGCCTCTGTCAAAAGGTGGGGCACTTCGCAAGATTCTGTAATTTAAACGAGCAACCCCTGGGGCAGTGGGCCAAACCCCAGAAGTAAGACGACCAGGCCCACAAAGCAGGCGAGATAAGTACGTGGGAGGACGACCGGTCCTACCTGTCGTGCTTGATGGCATCCCGATGAACGCGTTGCTGTACACTGGTTCCCAGGTGACAGTGATGCCATATATCCTTTTCAAACGATACAGAACTGATTCAGACATTACCCGCAGTCCAGATGAACATATTAACATCTTTGCCAGCAATTGTCAGCCCTTGCCTCAGGTGGGGTATAAAGAGGTGACCATAAAGGTTGGTCGAGTAGAATTGCTATCACAAGGGATGATTATTGTTGATATTGATCCCCGAGAAAGCCATCCTATGATAATTATAGCCACCAAAGTGATAGAGAATTGTCTTTGGTAAATTATTGTTTTATTGCAACAGGTCGCAGAGACTGCCAGTTCTAGTCAGCAGCGAGTTCTGCAGAAAGAGATCAAAGCCCTAATGCAAAGACAACAGGTAGAGCTGTCTGGAGGAGAAGTCGGCAGTGTCAGAATGAGTGATCCGTTCCCCATTGCAATGCCTCCTAGGAGTGAAATGTTAATATGGTGTCGGGCAGCAATAGGTCTCAGGGGTCAAGATTATCAGGCCCTGGTAGAACCCGTGTACTCTGATAGTAGGCCCACCATCTTAACGGCCAGGGGGGTGGTCGATGTCCGCAAGGGGAGAGTACCGATACTCATCCTGAATTGTGGGGAGAAAGAGGTCCATTTACCCCAGTATGCCACCCTCGCTAATCTGTTTACTGTCAGTAACAATGCAATAAAGGCAGTGGAACCCTTGCCTCCATCCAAACTGGCGGAGGATAATGGCTCCAAGGGGCAGGTGGAGGATTGGTGCCAGAAGCTACAGGTAGGCACTGACTCCACCCCTTTGCACCAAAAGCATGGGGTGTACCGGGTGGTCCAAGAATATGAGCGAGTCTTTAGCAAACACCCACTAGACTTTGGGCAGGTAAAAGCGGTCCAACATCATATCCCCACAGGAGATCATCTGCCCATTAAAGAGAGGTACCGGCCTGTACCCCCAGCTCACTATCAATGTGCCAAAGGAATGTTACGGGAGATGAAGGAGGCTGGGATAATCAGAGATAGTTGTAGCCCCTGGACAGCTCCATTAGTCCTCGTTAGAAAGAAAGATGGTACAATGAGGATATGTGTTGATTGCAGGCAGATTAACCGCATTACACATAAGGACGCTTACCCATTACCCAGAATTGAGGAATCATTAGCTGCACTAAGATCCGCTAATTATTTCTCCACTTTGGATCTCACCAGTGGGTATTGGCAGGTTCCCGTGGCAAAGGCGGACAGAGAAAAGACCGTGTTTACAACACCAATAGGCCTCTGCGAGTTCAACTGCATGCCATTCGGGCTCTGCAACGCCCCAGGAACCTTCCAGCAGTTAATGGAGTGTTGCCTGGGACACAAAAACTTCAAAACTGTCCTGCTGTACCTAGACAACGTAATCGTCTACTCAAAGACATATGAAGACCACCTGGAGCACCTGGCCGAGGTGTTCGAAGCCCTATCGGGTTATGGCCTGAAAGTAAAGCCATCCAAGTGCCACCTGTTGAAGCCTAAGGTGCAGTAACTAGGTCATGTGGTAAGCACCAAAGGTGTAGCACCAGACCCTGAAAAAGTCACCGTGATCAAGGACTGACCAAGACCCTCCACTATCAAGGAAGTGCGACAGTTCCTCGGGCTGGTAGGCTACTACAGGAGATTCATCAAGGGTTTCACCAAGATAGTGGCACCCATGCAGCACATCCTAGTGGGCCAGTCCAAGAAGGCCAAGAACCCGAATCGTCCGTTCAAGTGGAGTAAAGCAGAAGAAGAATCCTTCACTCGACTGAAAGTGTCTCTTATGGAAAACGAAGTCCTGGCCTACCCCGACTATGGCCAACTCTTTGTACTCTATACGGATGCCAGCAACGTGGGATTGGGAGCGGTGCTGTCCCAGGTACAGCAGGGCAGAGAGAGAGTGATTGCCTATGCCAGCAGGAAGCTCCATCCTACGGAAAGGAACCCCGACAACTATAGTTCCTTTAAGTTGGAGTTTTTATCCATAGTCTGGGCTGTAACAGAGTGCTTCAAACACTACCTCGCCTCCTCCAGATTTACAGTCTTCACGGATAACAACCCGCTGACGCACCTGGAGACTGCGAAGCTTGGTGCCCTAGAACAACGATGGATGGCTCAACTGTCCAACTACGAGTTTACCATCAAGTATCGGGTGGGGAATAAAAACACATGCTGATGTGCTGTTTAGGATGCCCAACTTGCCAGATGGGGGAGAAGACCCGGAAGAGCTGGTGGAAATAGAGATACCCACTTTCCATCATCACAGGGTGACCCAGTGCTCCCACTGTGTGAGGAACAAGCGCTCCGCCAACAGGGAGGTCACGTTTAAACCCTTGCCCCACCATGCATGGGCAGAAACGCAGGATAGCGACCCAGCTGTCCACCTAGTAAAGGAGTTGCTGACACAAGCTAACTTGCACCCTGATCCCAATGCTCCACAGGAGACCCAACAGTTGTGGAATGAGAAGGATAAGCTGTTCATCTACGAGGGAAAGCTGTGTCGAAGAAGCATCAACTCCCGGACACACGAACTTGTCTGGCAGGTGGTAGTCCCGAGGCGGGATGTGCCAATGGTCTTAGAGGCGTACCACGATGGAGCAGGACACTTCGGGTGGAAGAAGTTGGAAGCCCTGCTATGTGAGCGTTTATACTGGGCTGGCATGAGGAAAGCAATTGAGAGATGGTGTCGAGAATGTGGTCTATGCAACCTGAGATAGACAGAGGGCTCCCCTGCAGCCCATAATCGCCAAACAACCACTTGAACTGGTAGCCTTGGACCACGTGAAGCTAGCCCCAAGTCGGTCAGGCTATGTCTACGCTCTCACCATAGTAGACCACTACTCCCGGTTTCTGGTAACAGTGCCAGTGAAGGATCAGACGGCTACGACGGCAGCCAAAGCGTTTCAACAACACTTTTGTCGTCCGCATGATTACCCTGAAAGAGTGCTTACTGACCAAGGCCCAGCAGTTACCGGATTTGGTGGACCTATATAACCATATCCCGGTGAACTCCACCAACTGTACACCCGCTTACCTGATGAGGGCAAGACCTGGCAAATTACCCATTGACTTAGACATGGGAGTTTTAACACCTGAGACGACATCACCAGATGCAGACTGGGATACGGAGCGGCAGCAACAATACCGCAAGGTGCAAGAATGTGTGGAGAGAAGTTTGTCCCAGGCGAGACAAAGGCAGGAGAAAACTTATAATCAGCATGCACCTGCAGTTCCATTGTCACCTGGAGAACAGGTACTCAAAAGGAAAAGACGAGTTCACAAATTAGATGATCAGTGGGAGGTTGAGCCATACACAGTCTTACCTTCAAATTTCGACAACACCAAGGTATGCCTCGTCAGTAAAGATGGAAGAGAGACTTCAGCGGGAGTCTCAGGAGACCACCTGAAGATATGCCCTGATCAATTGAGACACAAAGAGGAAGACCAAAACAGCCCCCAGCACACAGAAAAGATGGAAGAAACGGTTCAAACTATCCTTGGAGAATTTTCCCGCTCTTGGGCGCAGGTGAACCAAGCAATCATGGTACCTGTCCTAACCTTTCCCCAAGTAGCCTCACCGGAAGCCACAGAGACTCTAGAACAGCAAAGAGACCAGTTGGCCCCAGAAACAGATGCTTCATCAGCAGTGGAACAAGTGAATCTACCCCCTGATAGCGGCGAATCTGTCATACCCATGGTGAGTCAATGAGTTTGCAGAAGACTACCAAGCCTACCTGTGTTACCTCAGATTAACCGTAGTGTAGTCCACACTGAACCCACCACACCAGCGGTAGACACTAGAGACCCGGGTATGTCATTGGCAACAAATGTACTGCGTAGATCAACCCGTAGTACCATAGGTCATCTCCCTGCCCGTTATAAGGACTAAAAAGTAGTAAAATAATAGTATGTTATATAGTTGTAACCATTAAGTAATCCTGGATATACAGTACAGACCAAAAGTTTGGACACACCTTTTCATTTAAAGATTTTTCTGTATTTTCATGACTATGAAAATTGTACATTCACACTGAAGGCATCAAAACTATGAATTAACACATGTGGAATTATATACTTAACAAAAAAAGAGTGTGAAACAACAGAAAATATGTCTTCTATTCTAGGTTCTTCAAAGTAGCCACCTTTTGCTTTGATGACTGCTTTGCACACTCTTGGCATTCTCTTGATGAGCTTCAAGAGGTAGTCACCGGAAATGGTCTTCCAACAATCTTGAAGGAGTTCCCAGAGATGCTTAGCACTTGTTGGCCCTTTTGCCTTCACTCTGCGGTGCAGCTCACCCCAAACCATCTCGATTGGGTTCAGGTCTGGTGACTGTGGAGGCCAGGTCATCTGGCGTAGCACCCCATCACTCTCCTTCTTGGTCAAATAGCCCTTACACAGCCTGGAGGTGTGTTTGGGGTCATTGTCCTGTTGAAAAATAAATGATGGTCCAACTAAACGCAAACCGGATGGAATAGCATGCCGCTGCAAGATGCTGTGGTAGCCATGCTGGTTCAGTATGCCTTCAATTTTGATTAAATCTCCAACATTGTCACCAGCAAAGCACCACCACACCATCACACCTCCTCCTCCATGCTTCACGGTGGGGACCAGGCATGTAGAGTCCATCCGTTCACCTTTTCTGCGTCGCACAAAGACACGGTGGTTGGAACCAAAGATCTCAAATTTGGACTCATCAGACCAAAGCACAGATTTCCACTGGTCTAATGGCCATTCCTTGTGTTCTTTAGCCCAAACAAGTCTCTTCTGCTTGTTGCCTGTCCTTAGCAGTGGTTTCCCAGCAGCTATTTTACCATGAAGGCCTGCTGCACAAAGTCTCCTCTTAACAGTTGTTGAAGAGATGTGTCTGCTGCTAGAACTCTGTGTGGCATTGACCTGGTCTCTAATCTGAGCTGCTGTCAACCTGCGATTTCTGAGGCTGGTGACTTGGATAAACTTATCCTCAGAAGCAGAGGTGACTCTTGGTCTTCTTTTCCTGGGGCGGTCCTCATGTGATGCCAGTTTCTTTGTAGCACTTGATGGTTTTTGCAACTGCACTTGGGGACACTTTCAAAGTTTTCCCAATTTTTCGGACTGACTGACCTTCATTTCTTAAAGTAATGATGGCCACTCGTTTTTCTTTATTTAGCTGCTTTTTTCTTGCCATAATACAAATTCTAACAGTCTATTCAGTAGGACTATCAGCTGTGTATCCACCAGACTTCTGCACAACACAACTGATGGTCCCAATCCCATTTATAAGGCAAGAAATCCCACTTATTAAACCTGACAGGGAACACCTGTGAAGTGAAAACCATTTCCGGTGACTCCCTCTTGAAGCTCATCAAGAGAATGCCAAGAGTGTGCAAAGCAGTCATCAAAGCAAAAGGTGGCTACTTTGAAGAACCTAGAATATAAGACATATTTTCAGTTGTTTCACACTTTTTTGTTAAGTATATAATTCCACATGTGTTAATTCATAGTTTTGATGCCTTCAGTGTGAATGTACAATTTTCAAAGTCATGAAAATACAGAAAAATCTTTAAGTGAGAAGGTGTGTCCAAACTTTTGGTCTGTTCTCTATATAGTTATTAAATTTATAGACAAATGGACCACAGGACTAGGTGTGGTCAGGACAATGTTGAGTAAAGTTGATTGTTGGCCTTGAAAATAAACCGCAGGCGTGGTCGAAAACCAGGCCCAACAACAGAGTGCCCTGAAGCCACGCCCAGGGACGATACACGAAGTGGGTTGAGGCGGTTCCCACCAACCAAACTTCAGTTATTCGGAAAAAGACAATTCCCAGATTGTGGTATAAAGACTAAGCACCGCAATGACTGCTACCAATTTTTGTTGGGTTTTTGTGATTTTTGCTTTTTGAGACTTTGTAAATTCTTGGTAATGTGGATTGTTATTGTTGTTAATTGTTAATTCAAAAAGGTATCCTCAGTCCGGGAGTACTAAATTTAACTAGGGGGGAATATGGCACCCCAGGAGTCCGGTTGCCACAGTGGCATTGCCTCCCTCACAAGGGTGATGCAATGCCTGGAAGCAAGGAAGGGTCCCCTAATCAGGTTTACCAGCATACAACACTTTCCTGGCTCCAGACCAGAAAGGGGAGCTCCTCCCCTTGACAACTGGAATCTGGAGGCGGGGTTAGTAAGAGTGAGTAGAGAGGAGTTGAAGACAGGACAGTGACAAGGAAGGACCTGGGGAAGGGAGCTGTAGACAAGCTCACCCCAGAGGAGAGATGCGCAGAAGAACCGGACACCGGAGTCCGAGGTTGTGGGGCACTGAAGGCCCAGGAGCAGAAACCAGAGGGCAGGAGACTGCAAGTCTCCTGGCCCCATCAGATGCCCGGTGACACAGCAGCACCATAGGGCCCAGCACCGCCACGTGGGAGCGACACTTACGGAAGGCCCGAATTGCCTGCCATATGGGTGAGGAAAAGACGTTTTACTCAGGGACGAGGCCCACAGCATAGCTACAAGCAGCATGGCCAAAGAGAATAGCGCAGAGGGAAGGCCTAAAACTTCACCTGGCGAGGTGGATTCCCAACTTGCTTCCAGGCCACCCGGACCTCTACTACCAGCTAATACCAGTGCCCCGGTCTGCTTAACAAACCCCAAGTAAAGATAAGAGGAAACCGCCATTAAGCTGTGGACTGGTCATTATCTGCACCATCACCTGCATTATGTCGCACCCCCGGGGGCCTTACTGTTTGGAGGACAGTATATATATATCACGGTGGCTGGCCCAGGGCGGACAGTGCACAAAAGGGGTAGTGATTACTAATAAAGTTCAGAGAAATTCGTGATGCCACCTGTGGTGTCTGGTGAAGGTCACCAGCGCTGCAGAAGTCCTCTGAGGCAGGTGAAAAGGCAGCTAAAGATGGTACAGCTCCCCACAGGTGGAGCGGGCCTCAGGGCAGTGTAGATAGATAGATGGTGGATGTGATGGGCGTTGTTGTGCAGGTAGAGAACGCAGCAGGAGTAACGGACAGAGACAGGGGGTTTTACTTTGTTACCTTTACTGGAACAGCTGGTAGATACGGTCCAGGGTACTCTAGGTGAAGGGCGCACTTTTGGACTTCTCCCCAGGAAGCGTGTATAAGGCCTCCGGATCCGTGTCTGCGTCTGTGTAAGCTCCTGGCCAGCCTGCAACTGTGCCTAGCTTATGTGTCTTGCTTTTTCTACTCCACCTGTTGCTCTGAAGTAGGACCTCCGGTTGGTAACCACTTTCCCTGGACGTCGGGACCTTCGTGGTTCCTGGTCCTGTATGTGTCTAGCTTCAGGTTTGCCAGGGACTTGTAGTCCTCTTGGGGTTCCGGTTACCCCTACTGGGTGTAAAGGGTCCCTGTAGGCTCGGACCCGGTGTCCGGTGTATATACTGGGGTAAGCCTGGTATGCTCCTCTGCCCCCTTTTTGTCACTCTTTCCTTCCTCTCGCCTTCGGCCACTCTCGGGTCCCTCACTAGGCTTCAGGGCTGCTGGAGGCCTAGCTTGCCTCACACAGCAGACTGCATGCTCCTCTCTGAACACTAACTGGAACTATACTGAAGACTGAGCTGCCTGGCTCCACCTTCCCTTTATATATCCCTATCAGGGCTCCCTCTGCTGGTATGAGGTGGAAGGTGGAGGTGTTTGCATGTAGTGAGGGCCTCTTGTGGAGAAATCCATCCGTGCACCCTTCTGGGTTCTGTGGCACCATGCGCAGCAGGGCGCCACATTTACACTGTACCAACAACATTCACCTCCACAATTCTACATATACTGTCCTAGAGCTAAGCTCTGCCTGTGGAGAGCTGAACTGACTCTGCTGCGTCACCGTCAGCTCCAGAGGATCTGCACCGCAGCGGCGGCCCCATATAGCCGCATACCACAGGTGGCGTCACGAACATTATCTCTAAAAAACTTCATTCCCCTTTCGCCTTTTCCTTTAATTGACCACCCTGGGTCACGGACCGGGTCACTGCCACTGTGACATCCCCCAGCATCAACCGGCCCGGCTACCGAGTGCCCCACGGCCCAGGGGGCGCGTCAGGAGCTATAGGGAAATGTTACAATTCATCAAGCATTTTGACGCTAATCTACTTTTGCATATGGCCTTTTAGGTTAGCCTTTTTGTTGTAAGATATTTTTCTACAAAGCAATTAAAACTTTAGTCAATGAAAAAGAAAATTCAAGCTAATTATTTATTACGTTTTGGTGGGGAAAAAAAAAAATCAGCTATAATGCCTTTAAAATTGCTCAGAAACCCCAATGTGTACATATGATAATATCAGTCGATAGTGACATAATGGACTGGAGCAGGTTTGAGGAGATCTTCAAGCTGCTCAATGCATTTTTATAAATGGGTATTTTTGGGAAGCAAACGACAAAAAGTTGAGTTGGAGCTGCAACTTTTCGAGTGGGAGTGACTGCATCGTTATTGAAGGACATTCAGTTTAATGTTCCAATGGATCAAGTTTAAACAATTTTATTCGCTAGGAACAGGAAATATGTGTCATCTGGCACTCAGAACTTAGAGCTCTTGGAACCTGCAAGGTGGCATATAAAATCCATACTGGTCAGTATTATAGGCCTATGGATCTGTACTGGTCTATATAATAGACCTGTAGGTTATACCTAGAAACAATGCATAAAGGGAAGGAAAACAAGCAATGGAGCATAACAAATAGAGACATAACAGTTGGCACAGAATAGGAAAAAATCCATCAAGTTTTTCCTTGGAGGCACCTAGGTCTATCAAGTTCAACCTTTTTCATGGGAAGAATATTTAAAGTGTATCTGAAGCAGCTTCTGATGGGAATATTGGAGTGGATCCCCTTCAAAATCCTCCCAAGTTTTTTTGAGGTGGACAAAGCCGACGTGGTTTTCAAGAGTAATGCGCACAGGGACTTTTCGAGATCATAGGGAATGTGCACATAACATCTTTTTTGGCCTGGAATCCGTCTGAAAAAGCATGGCAAGCCCACCTAAAAATGAACAGGTTTGGAAACCTTGAAGTTGTCAAAAGAATTAAGGGTGTGTTCACATGGCATCTTTAAGATGCTGAGTTTTCCAAGGTGCTTCAGGAATAAGTCAGCTTTCTTTTTCCTGAAGCTGCTTACTTTGCCGACATCTTTGCTCTATGTTTTCCAAATGAAGTCACCCAAAGAATGAACGTTACTTCTTTTAACTGCTTCAAGGTTTCTGAACCCTAAAGTGGTTAAAAGAAGTGACATAAGACGGAACATGTGCACAACAATGTCATTTTGACATTCCTGTGCAATATGTTCATTTTTTGAGGAGGGAATCCACCTGAAATGTCATTGTTACACACCTGCCCCTGGTTTCACAGGCTCTGCTTCCTTCCTATGGGTCCACTGCTCTCTGCTGTGCTACAGGTTTTGCAAGTTGCCCGGCATCGATCAAAGACATCATCTCCCTAGACCTATTTAAAGCCATTAAACCAAGCAATGTGAACTGAGGTCTAAGATGGTACACATGCAAGAAATAGGAGCATGTTCACACTAGCAAAAAGAAGCAAAACCTACAAAAGACAAAAAATATATCTCATACCCTAGCATCATTATATATAAATGTAAAGCAAAGTTGCATATTAAATATAGGGTACTTAGTGAACTATTTTTGATCAAAAAAAGTATACAAGCCGTCCCACCAGCGACAAGGTGACCCTAAATTGGGACGGTACCTACACTGTCTATATTAAAAACCTTACTGTATATCAAAGTTGAAGTAATGCATATAAAAGGGTAGACAAATAGAACCGGGTCCCAATATCAGACCACCCAAGCCCGTGGTAAGCTACATATATACTAATCAGCTCAACAAAGGGGATGCCACACCCTTAATTTGCACAGAATGCAAACAAGACAAAAAACCAAGCAATGTGAACAGAGGTCTAAGATGGTACACATGCAAGAAATAGGAGCATGTTCACACTAGCAAAAAGAAGCAAAACCTACAAAAGACAAAAAATATATCTCATACCCTAGCATCATTATATATAAATGTAAAGCAAAGTTGCATATTAAATATAGGGTACTTAGTGAACTATTTTTGATCAAAAAAAGTATACAAGCCGTCCCACCAGCGACAAGGTGACCCTAAATTATATTTAAAGCCATTGATGCACACACCTGTGTCTTGGGATTGAGTGTCTAAGACATAGAGCCCTAGATTAGGTGTTCCTGGATTACCGGTGATTTTCTACAGTCCTCATTGCCCACGTTCCTTCCTGCCTGATGCATCGACACCCAGAATCCATGTGGCCACCTGGTTCTGGGGTTTAGAGGATCCACCTCCCCTGGTGAGCCCTTATAGATGTCTGTGCACATACCCTAAAAGAATATGTTAACAGGGTTTTTTTATATGGAATTTGAACCGGAACCGCTTCAACATCCACATTAAAAACTACTTCCAATACTTCTTGAATACTCTTTGATGTGGATTTTGAAGTTCATCCTCTTCAAAATCCATGTCTAACTACTCAGTGTGACTCTACTCAAAGAGATTTTGAAGAATTTTTGTTTATGCCTTTCTGAAATGGTTTTGAAGCAGTTATGAAACTTTTTTCTTCCCATGTAGTTTGGAGCGGATTCCATGGGAAATCGCATCATAAAAGTGACATGTCTCTTCTTTTTTTTCTGCTGTGAGATTTTCAATACCTTGGTGCAAAAAAACTCACTTTATGATCAGCGATATAAACTCAATAGAAAGAAAAGTTAAAGAGTATTTGAAGATGTTTTTGATGTGGATTTTGTAGCTGATTCGCTTGAAATCCACACAAATATAATCCATGTCAACATAGCCTAATTCTTCTTGTCTTCTTTGAGGCTTTTTTTAGCACTTGTTTTCCATACTGGCTGTTACTATATGTATATAAAATATTCAAAAGAAGATATATAAGAGCATGCTGATTTTTGAACATGGAATATGGCAAAAATTCCTGCTTGTCTGCTGAAAAGCAAAATTTTATTTATTTTATTTCATACTTTAAAAAAAAAAGAAATTTATTGGATTTTTTTTTTCTTTTTGAGAGATCAATATTTTTTCTATCTTTGCTAAAGTCTAGTCTCATGACCAAGAAATGAATATGTTTTACACTTTAAAATTTATCTCGGGAAAATGAAGGAAAGAAATAACGTGATGCAATTAACAGTATGGCACCTGCTGATAAAAGCTTTCTTAGAACTAAAAAAAAGAAGGCAAAAAGATGTCAAACATGAACATGTCTAAGAGAAAACAACCTTCTGTACCCCCTGGCAATGTTAACATGTCATTAACATGTCTTTGTGTCTGACAAGCTAAATCTACCTGCAATTTACAACACGTGCAATAAAGTAATGCTTCCGGATATTACAGTTCCAGACTGTTGGAGACACAGCGCAATGTGAATATGTGCTTATTTAACTTAATTGGTGCTCCTGGAGATACTCTATGGTTGTGTCATCGAAAGATTGTGTTTTACTGGTTTAGCTGGCTGCTATAGATCAGGTGATGCACTAAATTCAGCTTGACCACAGATGGAAAAAGAAAAGGACAAAGCAGGGGTTAGGCATTCCTATGAAGCTCCGGCGACTTGATGACAAAATTATATCTTTACAGCTGCCAAAAATGGCTACTTTCTTTTCAAACTATAAGATGTAGGAGAGGTGAAGAACATAATTAACTTGCACAAAAACAGAGTAATATAAGAAGAGTTTTTGCCACACTCCTGTGTCGCAAGGTAAAGAGGTATTACGTATGGAAAAAGTTATCACTAGGGATGAGCGGACCCGTGGGAGTTCAGGTTCTGTTACCCAACCCCAATTTTAGTCCAAAGTTTGGTTCGGGTATCAGAACTGTACCCAAACTTGAGCCAGAACCCAAACCCCATTGAAAACAATGGATCTCTCTCTCTCTCTCTGGAACTCTCTCTCCGGAACTCTGAACTTTGCAACAGACTTTCCGGAGAAGTCTGTGTTCAGCGTTTAGTGCCGGACACTAACTGTCCGGTACGAACCCCAAACTTTTAAGTTCAGGTTTGCTCATCACTAGTTATCACCTACTCACAGTATAGGTGATTACGTTTAGATTTGTGGGGGTCTGAATACTGAGACCCCCACTAATTGCCAAAACAGGGAATTCTTATCCCCATCGGGATGGAATTGCAGCGCACAAGCTAGACAGCCATTACATTAGTTGCCTATGAGACTGGCGGAGAAAGCAGCACTCCTGTAGTCCCATAGAAGATTACTGAAGTTGGGTTGGAGCATGTTCCCTAATCTGGTGATCGATGTGGATCCCAGTGATCTAAAGAGAACCCAGTGATAACTTGTTACAACGGGAATAAGTCTTTGAATATTGCTTCTTCAGAATTGTCCTGTCTTTTCATTGGTTCCTTAGAATTTGCATGCTCATCATTTTTGTTGTTACATCCAAACATCTTGATGGTCATCCTCCATCTCTTCTCTTTTTGGGTCTCCCAGGCATATTTGACTTCCAATTAATTTTTTCATCCTCTAAGCCTAGAAAAATAGCTTCAGTTTGGTAATCATGGCACAATTATAAGATCAGACATTATTCTGCTCATTTTTTGGGTCAAAAGGCATGGCTAGTAATGCTGTGATCTGGTTGGGGGATTTTAACTGCTGTAAACCCCTTGGATTGGAACTATCTACCTATTGGAACTAGGGATCCCTATATGCCGGTCATCTACACCAGCACCTCTACAACGGGAAGATGTTGTATGTACTGTGGTCAGTCATATGTTTTGCCACTACAAAAACTTTTATGGGAAGTTCAAAATCAATTAAGAATATTCACTTGGTGATTTATGTACTTTTCATATTGCAGTTGCATGATGTGGTATAGTGCATGATTGGCCACCGTTCCATACAACTCCTTCCCAAAAAAGGGGACTGGTGAACTTAGCAATCCAACCTCCAGTGATGTAAGGTTTCTCATGAACCCTGATGACTTAGTTTGGTTGATAAAAAATGTCTTTTAATTGAAGGTCTCCTTCTATTATGTCAATATAATGAATAGGACAACTAAAAGTAGTTGTCTATATAAGACAATTCTCTCAAGGAACAAAGTTGAAAATTTGATGGGAAGTTTTCGAGAATTTCACCTGCTATACCAGATCTTTTAGAGCCTTACTTCGTATGGCTGTCACTGCGTCATCACATCATGATACGCGCCGTGACCTTCTTGCGCTCATGTGCAGAACCCTACTAATTCCATGAAAGCTGGAAGTCTCGGCACAGATTTAGTTGCCCGAAGATTCCAGCGTGAGTGGCGGTGGATTTGAAGATGCGATGCGGATCTTACTGGTAGCGGTGAGTAGCAGTTGCCAGAAAGGTGAGCAGTAAGGTATGACAATTTTTTTTTATTTTTTTTTTACTTTTTGATGGTCCATTATGGTTTAGAAAAATGGCCACCATGTTGCTGAATTCACAAGGGAACAAATGACAAAAAATCCACATCTTGGCAAAATTCAAGTAAAATTCAATTCCTTTCGAATGTATTAGCTCATCTCTCTTCCATAAGCTTCAATTTTCGCTTCTGCCGACTGTTATTCATATGACAACATATTATTTAATTCTAGGTCCATGTATACTCCCTACTCTGTGACAACCTGAGATTTCATTCCCTGACTATGTAAAAACTTCAAGTTTGAGTCTAGAATCTTGATTTGGCATGAAACACTTTTCAAGTACAAAATGTAAAAAAAGTGTCAAGACAAGTTTTGCTTTTAGCAATATTTTTGTCGATTCTTCTGTTCCAAAAACTGTTTGATATTGACACATTTATATATTAAAGGAAACCTGTTGTTAGATTCATTCTGCTTGAACCAGAATCACAGCCTGGCTGTGCAATTGCAGCCAGGTATAGTTTACTATGAAAAACTGCGACGTTTCATTGTAAATGTACTATGGAGACTATAGGTATATGACTAAACTAATCCGATGCAGTCCGTGGCCGGCTTCTGCCCATCCCACTCCATTTGCTTGACAGATCTTATAGTGTACATACATGGGATGGACCTTGTGACGAAACAACTTCTAATCTTAATCAGCCAGATGTCTAGATTTGTTAAGCCAAGAGAAATACACTATTATCATTGTGTTGACCTTTGAATGTATGTGTTTCTTTGGCTGGTCAAGAAGGACAGTAGCTCAGTGTTTGGGAACAATGATGTTTGTTACTATGCTAATTGCATATTCTACTAAGCCAGCTAGTTTATTTACAAGAGCAGGGGGATTAGCTCAAACAATGAGACCTGAGCGCTGCAACTTCCGCCCCTCCACGACCTGTGACTGATGACCTTAGCCACATATGTAAATATAAAAAAGGTTTTATATCCTGCTGCAAGGAGAATCAGAGAGACATTCTTCAGAACATCAGCTTCGTAGCATGGCTCGATCCATAGGGACACAGATTTGCATTCTACATGATTCCAGCCTAAGGGTATGTGGCACTGACTGGAAGGATACGGATCTGCTCCATTGACCATCAGAGAACCCATGGATACATTTGGGGAGACCAGGTTGGGACGATGAAGTCACCTGGCCCCATGGATATGTTGTTTGGGGTTGCCAGGTGGGACCCTCTGGTGGCTTGGAACCCATGGAGACATTCAGAGAAGCCAGATTGGGACCAGCCGGTCATCTGGCCCCATGGAAACTCTCAGAGAGTCCAGGGTGGGACCCTCGGGTTTCCTGGCCTTGTACCTCGATGGACTGTCAGCTTTCTAAGCTTCCGCTACCTTCTATCTGTGGGGGTCTGCCAAAAGCGGGGGGCCACTGGTTGAAGTAGTTGGCCCTGGAAGTCCCAAAGTAGCAGCTGTTCTATTCCCAGGCGGCCAGCGGAAAGGTGAGACTGTAATGTCGTACCATCTTGGGTATTTGCTGGAACTGTTCTGTGTGTTTATTGTTCGTTTGGTGATTCAATAAAGTATTGCCACACTGTTTTACTCTCACCCTGTGTTGTCTGAGTAGTATTATGCCCACAGAAGACCCCATGTCTTCACAGACCTGTCAATCAACTGGAGCAAAAAGAGTTTGTATAATCTGAAATACCACAGTATTTCAGAGAAACACATACTGTACCTGGCTGTGATTGCCCAACCAGGCTCCTTATTCATGTTGCCTGTGGTTTGGGCAGTATTAATTTAATGACAGATTAGAATAAGGAAGGGGGTTAATGTCTTCAGTTCTGCCAACTTTCACAGGGTGTGGTAGCTCTCATGACAAATGTTCAGGACAAAGATCTGATGAGATATGTGACTAAGCTAGGAGGACACAGCAGCAATGAATTCTGCTATTTTTATTTATTCTATTATTAAAATAATTATTATTTCTATTTGATTTATTAGTATGTATGAATCACCTATATTGATGAAGGGTATAAAATAAATGAACACTCCTTTAAACCTTGGAGATTGTTGGAAATGATATGCCTGTGTATTTTGTTTTCACCGCCCATAATTTGTATCCCCAAAACTTTTAAAGGGAATCTGTCACCCCCTGGGACTTATCTGACCTCTAATATGGTCATACAGGTGAGAGAAATGTAAATCTATATCTACCTGTATGCCTCATATTAGAGGTCTTATTGCCGTGAAATGTCTTTTTATTCATACAAGTTTCTGATGTGTTCCAGTCCCAGGGCCCGCAAGAAATCCCCACCTCCTGTGTGAATTATAATGCCTCCCCCCCTGCATGTCTCAGTGCTCTGTGGCATGCAATTGCGGGGGCCAAATCCCATGCATGCGCTCTTCACTTTTTGCAGAAGGTGCACTTGTATCATGTACTATGCAGTCATAGTACTGCAGGGATCTTGTGCACAGGCGCCGCTGAGTCACTGTGACTTCCCGGCGCCTGCTCCGGGAAGTGGCAAAACTGGACACGGGCTTGTTTCAGACAACAGTAAAGAGGCTGCATTTTTATATTTGTATTATTGTCATAATAACTGGGACATTGGGTTCAGCTTTAAAGCAGGGATGTCAAAAACACAGAGGGCCCAAAGGAAAAACTTGGAAAAAGTCACGGGCCAACCAGTATACAGTATAATGGGCCCCAAATAGTCCTCCATAGAGAATAATGGGCCCTACATAGTCCTCCATACATAATAAAGGTCCCCATATAGTCCTCCATATAGAATAATAGGCCCCACATAGTTCTCCATACAGTATAATGGGCCCCACATAATCCTCCATACAAAATAATGGGCCCCACATAGTCCTCCATACAGAATAATAGGCCCATATAGTCCTCCATATAGAATAATGGGCCTCACATAGTCCTCCATACAGTATTATGGCCCTCACATAGTCCTCCATACAGAATAATGGCCCCACATAGTCCTCCATACAGTATTATGGCCCTCATATAGTCCTCCATACTGAATAATGGGCCCCACATAGTCCTCCATATAGAATAATGGGCCCCACATAATCCTCCATACAGAATAATGGTCCCCACATAGTCCTCCATACAGAATAATAGGCCCCATATAGTCCTCCATATAGAATAATGGGCCCCACATAGTCCTCCATACATTATTATGGCCCTCACATAGTCCTCCATACAGAATAATGGCCCCACATAGTCCTCCATAAAGAATAATAGGCCCCACATAGTCCTCCATACAGTATTATCGGCACCCCATAGTCCTCCATACAGAATAATGGGCCCCACATAGTCCTCCATGCAGTATAATGGGCACCACATAGTCCTCCATACAGAATAATAGGCCCCACATAGTCCTCCATACAGTATTATCAGCACCCCATAGTCCTCCATGCAGAATAATGGGCCCCACATAGTCCTCCATACAATATAATGGGTACCACATAGTCCTCCATACAGAATAATGGGCCCCACACAGTCCTCCATACAGTATTATGGGCCTCACATAGTCCTCCACACAGAATAATGGGCCCCACATAGTCCTCCATACAGTATAATGGGCCCCACATAGTCCTCCATACAGAATAATGGCGCCACAAAGGAATGGTGGTTCTGGTGTCGTGGGCCAAATGAAATCTCCCAACTGGCCAGATTTAGCCCTGAGGCCAGAGTTTGACATATAAGCTTTAAAGCACACCCATTGTTACAAAAAATAGTTTAAAGGGGTTGTCCAGGACTTTAACATTGATGGCTTATCCTTAGGATAGGTCATCAATGTCTGATCGGCAAGGGTACGACACCCGGCATCCCCACCAATCAGCTGATCGGTGTCATCGGTGGTGGCCAGAACTGCTTAGTTACAGAGCTGTACAGGACAGCTCCATCGACTGTATAGTGGTCGTGGCCAGGTACTGCACATCCGCCCCCTTTTCAAATCAATTCTTACCTTTGCTGATATCATGCTTCATACTTGCAGAGTGGATTACTTCGCTGAATGCTTGGAACCATCAGTATATCTCTACTTTCTGTTTCTTCGTCACTAACACATTGGACTATTTTACTGAAATACTAAAAGTGGCTTTTACATCTACAGTCTTCTGACCTGTATTAGTCATCACTTTGTTAATATAGTAAAACCGGACTGTAATCACCCTCCCCAGTTCCAGCTCTAGTCTTTGTGTATTGGCTGGAGCAGTACCATCACAACTACAGTGCACATCACCTCTACAGCCAATCTCTCAGCTCAGCAGCTTGTGAAGAGCCACTTAGCTCAGTGACTGGCTGCAGTGGTAATGTCTTTAATCAAGACAGCACCGCTGCAGCCAGTGCACAAATACTAGATCAGCGGGGGAGGGCTGGCTCTGGATGTGGAAAGGGTACAGTAAAATCGGATAGCACTTATCCTCTATGGTTCCAGCATTGGCTCTCGTCTGTGTGTGCTGACTGCAGTGGTGTCATCACAACAACAGTGCATATCATTGCTGCAGCCAATCTCTGAGCTCAGCGGCTTATGTCATCTACATTGGCAAAGCCAATGAGCACAGTGATTGGCTGCAGTGGTAATGAGCTCTGTTGCTATGACAGCTGCACTGCAGCTAGTATACAGCAGCATGGAGAGCTAGGGCTGGACCTGGAAAGGATATTACGATTTCATTATTTTAACACAGCGCTAGCCAATAAAGGCCAGTAGTATTTAGGTGTAAAACTTCTTTAAAACACCACTTCTGCATTTTTTTAGCTGGATTGGTGCTACTATCGTAAGATCCCTACACCTAGTATTTTACTTACCACCCAACGTCTTCAGCTCTTCCCAGTGCCACTCTGGTGTCACGGGTGTGTCAGATGTAACAGACAGTCGCTCTGCATCTGGCTGCAGAAGGTCTCTGCTTTTGGCATTGCAGACGCCTTCTTAATCCTTCTGACGTTTGGACCCAGTGGCAACTTCCCTCTTGCTCTGATTGACACACCCTTTTCTGGGTGTTGATAAACTCTCAGTCTGCTTCAGGGAGTCGCCGGTGATATTCTCATTTTCCCTTGTGAAGGCTTGGAGCTATAGCAGTCGGCTAGCTTCCTCTCTGGTGCCCTTGGAGGACGTTTTGTGTTATCTCTCTGGTGTCTGCTCAAGCTAAGTTTTCCCCTTTTGTTTGTCTCCCTTGTTGTCTTTACTTTATAGTGGGGACTGACCAGTGTTCACCCCCCTCCCTACCTAGCTCTAGGTATATACAGGGCTTAGGTTTCCTGCTTGGTGATTGGTGTGGAACCAATATAGGGACAATAGGGTAGATTGGATGTTATTAGATCTGCCTAGGAGTCTCCACTCCCCCTTTTCCTAGTGTCTGGGCTTCCTTCCCCTTATCCCTTCGCATTGCACTTAGTCTTTCACATACTGTGCATGACATCCGGTCCCATGCCGACATCTTGTGACTGCAACTTCTGACTGGTTTGGAAGTCAGAGGTAACGGTCATGAGCTTTCAATCTAAGTCTATTAGAGCCAGAATGACGCTCTCATAGACTTGCATTGAAAAGTGACCTCCAGCTCGCTCCAGCAAGACTAGGGTATGAGACTAGGGTCAGGGAACTTAGATTAGCAGCACCACTCCACCTCTGCAATAAAAAGGAAAAACACCGGAGTGCTGCTTTAAAGGGAACCTGTTGTGACCAACTTGTTTCGTGACCTTCCATGTAGGGACCATTCGTGTAACATGGGCATCCAGCAGCCAAAAGCCTAATAATTAAGGAGGTCCACTTCTACCTCCAAAGCAGGTGGAGTTGCCCATTATGATGAGCTATTGGACGGCAAAGGGCCCATATATTGTTCTTGCACAGGGGTCCTCTTCTGATGGTGTCACCTCCTGTTTTAAAGAGTCATCAAAGTAATCATATCTCAATAAGTGATCACACCACACTTAGGACATCTGAATAGTTATTTAATGAGAAGCCACAGTCCTTACACTTTTACAACTGTAGGCTTTTGTAAGGCAAAAGCAAGATGGATCCACTATTTTACACAGATAAAAAGCTTCTTGAGGGACCCCGGTGTGACATGCAGTTACTGGTCAAAATGCAATGTACATGGCAGATATAAAAACAATTGTGAACACAAAATTATGTAAATTAAGGTTACAATCTACGGAAATAAGTATTGTATATTCTTATAAACACAGTTTATAGTCTAAGTCTGTTATTAAAGTTGTCTTTTTTTTTTAGATTTTTTTTTATACATACACTTTTATTAAAACCTAAACAAAATGTAACTGTAACATTTATAGAGACATTAACATAAAGTTTGTTTTTCTTTTTTTTTTTTTTTTCAACAGTTGCTTGTTCGGTTGTCTCATATCTATGACGAGAACAGTTGTGTTTTTTTTTCTGGAATACTAATCCGCCGATATGTAACCTCTAGGTAACTAACAGAATGTTCAAGTAAAAGTGTATGACTTATAGAGATTCGGATGAGCGAAACCTCGGAGTTTCAATTATATATCACCATAGATAAACCTCATTGGGTGTAGCCTCTTTCTTATAATTTTTCATTATTTGGGAAGGGAAATAAAGACTCTATTATTTCATTCATTTGAGCGGATGGCATCCACGCAACAGAAATGACATTACTATCACTCATAGGCACAATAATTTACCATCGACGTATATACATTACAGGAATGAAGCGTTGGATATTTTTTTTTGCTGAAAACAGGGACATACCTAGCATGTTTTCCTATATATTTCAATTAACAGTATTAAACAATGGTGCTCTATATTGCTTATGAACCTATAGATTTGAAGTTAGGAAACCCATGAACCAAATGTAGTGCGTTATTTTTCTTTTGTTATCACACAGCTAGAATGAGAATTGTATTGGTAAAATTGGTATGGGCATTTGGAGCGGACAGAAAATTCCCTAATGTGGCTAACAGACATGCACTGGGTACTGGGCTACATCCCATAGAGACTCTACAACCGGATAATTTAATCATCTTCTTCATCTTCTTCATCGCTATCCTTCATGGTTATGCCTTGGAGGCCTCCACCTTCGCTGACTGAAGCCGTTGCCTCCTCCACTGTTAGCCGGTTTCGGATTGTATCGTAGGTCTTGCTGTTTAACGTTGAGTCCAGTACACCTTGCAATCGGAAATCTCGATAGGTTTTCTACAAAGATGGATAAAGATATTATATAGCATAGATCATAGAATCATAGAAAGTTAGAGTTGGAAGGGACCTCCAGGATCATCGTGTCCAATCCCCTGCTCCATGCAGGATTCACTAAACTATCTCAGACAGATGTCTGTCCAGCCTCTTTTTGAAGACTTCCATTAAAGGAGAACTCACCACCTCTCGTGGAAGCCTATTCCACTCATTCCACGCTGGCTGATCTTATTCTGATCCAATAGCCAGTCAATGGAGGCTTTAACTCAATAAATACATAGTATTTAGCTTCTCCTAAGATGCAATTAGCCGCTAATGATAATGGCTGATAGTAAATAACTAAACCATCTCGGACAGATATCTGTCCAGCCTCTGTTCGAAGACTTCTATTGAAGGAGAACTCACCACCACTCGTGGACACATGTTCCACTCATTCCATACCGGCTGATCTTATTCTGATCCAATAACCATTTGATGGAGGCTTTAACTCAATAAGTACATAGTTTTTAGCTTCTCCTAAAATGCAAATAGCTTCTAATGATAACGGCTGATAGTAAAACTCTAAACCATCTTGGACAGATGACCGTCCAGCCTCTGTTCAAAGACTTCTATTGAAGGAGAACTCACCACCTCTCGTGGAAGCCTGTTCCATTCATTCCACATTGGATGATCTTATTCTGATCCAATAACCAGTCGATGGAGGCTTTAACTCAATAAGTACATAGTTTTTAGCTTCTCCTAAGATGCAATTAGGCGCTAATGATAACGGCTGATAGTAAAATAAATAGTAAATAAGGTGAAAATGAAGCTGATACATCAGTAGCGATGGCGACGTTTTAGAATTTTCTCTTTTCACACCAATTTCACTGTAACAGTAGAATTTTTTACAGCTTTACACATGGCACCACTACAGCCCATTATGTTCCCGATAGGCATAACTTATTAGTGACTTGTTTAATGAGGTGATGATTCTGTGATCTTAACCCTTGCGAGGCAAAACACCTTCACCAAATGTTGTGACAAGTGGCAATTTCCAAGAATTGACAAGATTTATACATAAATAGGGCGGATATAGCAGATTGTCTCAGCTGAGTATCAAAAACCTTCAGTATGTGTGTAATGTATCATTTTTATTTAGTACATAAACTATGTTATTATATTCAAAAAACGTAGTATTTTATAATGACACAACTTTAGGTTGTCTATAGTGTTTTGAAAAATTCTTTAAAATATTATATATATAGAATATATTATTTTTTTGGGGAGGGTGATAAAAAACTGCAATTTTGAAATATTTTAGATTTGTTCTTTAGGGTTTTTTGTGCGGCAATCAGCAGGTGGTATAAATATTTTTTTTTATTTTATTAAAAGGTCAATATAATTATGATGATCAAAAATGTATATTTTTTGAGGGGGATGATAAAAACAGCAATTTTGCAATATTTTACATTTGTTTATTTTTAGGGCTTTTTGTGCGACAATCAGCAGGTGGAATAATTTTTTTTTCACTTTATTAAAATGTCAGTACAATTATGTTGGTTGGAAATTTTTATATACATATATAATAGATTTTTTGGGGGGGTGATGATAAAAGCAGCAATTCTACAATATTTTAGATTTGTTTTTTAAGGCTTTTCTTTTAACTTTATTAAAGAGTCAGTACAATTATGATGATAGGAAATTTATGTATATTTATTGAGGGTGGAGATGATAAAAATAGCAATTCTGCAATATTTTGGATTTGTATCTTTAGGGCTTTTTTTGCAACATTCACCAGATGATATAAATTATTTTTTTTACATTTTTTATGGGTAATTTATGGTGATAACAAATATATATATATATTTTCATATTTTACTAATTTTGCATTATAAACACATGGTAAACTTTTCTCTTTTTTATTTTTCCATCATCTCTGCTGTATGAGGATTTTTGTAAGGATGAATTAACAATTTAATTGGTAATGTTTTAATGTACGTATGACTTTTTGTTATTGCTTTTGTTTTTTTGGGGAGCAGGATAAATAAAAAAATAATTACATTATTTTTATTTATTTATTTTTAAACTGTATCTTTTTCTACCGTGCATGTTAATTAACATAATCAATTTAAAGTAATTTTGGACAATGCACTACAATTTTGTGTACCTTTTAATTGTTTATTATATATATATATATATATATATATATATATATATATATATGTAATAAAGTATTCAAAATTGAATTTTGTTGTCATTTTTTTAGATATTTTTTATACGAAAACTACTATCTTCTATCAGAAGGTACATTACAGATATTCTCTACTGAAAGAATTGCTCCTAATGGAGACTAGTGCTGTAATACGATGCCATACGGCACACAGTGTCATACCTGTGCCAAGTGTCAGACTGAAGAACATTGGGCCCACCAGAGGATTTGATTCTGAGGGTCAACGTTTCTACACCGCTCAAGAGCCACATAGAAGCTGCAAGGTTTGCACTATGAACTCTCCTGAAGGAGAAGCCAGGGCCCACCGGAGGATTCTCCGGTTCTCTGGTGGGCCAGTCCAACCCTGCTTGCGCCTGATGCTCTGTGGTACTCATGATCCCATATGTTGGCCATTCACATGAGGCTGAATCTACACTGCAAATTTGGCCACGACACGTCATGCATCCACAGATCGCTCTCTGCAGCCTCTACATCACAACGTAATGCAGGTGAATGGGGTAGAATTGCGATTTCTTGGGTACCGCGATCATGATAGTTCTAAAAAGTCAGAAGCATTAGGATTTTTTGTGACTTGCTTGTCGCTGTTGTGTTACCGTTGGCGTTGCAAATACACGCCATTCATCTGAATTTAGCTGTGATGTAGCAGCGGGATAGAGCAATTTTTTTGCAGTCTGTCTCAGCAAAAATTGCCGTATACTCCCAGTCTTAGATAGCTGTGGGCCAAATGATTCATCCCACAGCTATCTCTCCTGACTCCCCCATGTGTAGGAACACCCAGCTCAGCCAAGTATTCCTGTATTCTCTATGAGGGAGCTGCCAAAATCATCTGGCAGTAGCTTATATCCCCATTGAACAAAAATATTGGACCAGTTGCCTGCTTTTTATGTTCCCAAACATAATTTGTCAGGGGACAGTAGGGATGCATTAGCTCTTATCTTATATTTTCAATCTTTTATCTAATGTTTATGGTGGCCTTAAGACCCAATGGCCAACAAATTTGAGAAATGTAGTATTGTCTTAAGACTAGTGTTGAGCGAGTATGTTCTGTTCCGAGTATGCTCGGGCCGAGCTCCGAGTATTTACCGCTGCTCAGTGATATGTTTGAATCGCTCCCGTGTGCATGATTTGCAACTGTTTGACAGCTTTATTACATGTGAGGAATGTGCAAGAAATAGACATTCCTCACATGTATTAAAACTGTCAAACAGTCGCAAATCATGCACACTGGAGCGATTCAAACATAACACCGAGCAGCTGTAACTACTCGGTGCTCGACCCAAGCATACTCGGCGAAAGGGTTAATAGAACATACTCGCTCATCACTAAATAAGACCTCTAATCAGCCAAACAAATTATCCTAAAAAATGCTTGTTCCAGATCATTGACCGATGAAAACCTAACACCGATAACAAAATAGTAAAGGAAGGGGAGGGTGGGATAAGTTCCAGCACTTCAGAAAAATATATTAGGTTTAAAAAAAATCACATTTATTACTTAACTGAAAGATGTATGAAAAAAATAAAAAAGAAAGAGGAAAAAACTCATATGACCCTCACGCATTTTAGACCTATGAATAAGGACTAGCTATAATCCAAAATGCGTAAGGTTCATATGAGTTTTTCCTCTTTCTTTTATATTTGTTTCATGCATCTTTAAATGAGGTAATAAATGTGATTTTTTTTTTAACTTAACATATTCTGCGATGCTAGAACTTATCGCTTACCCCTTCCTTCATTACTTTGTGGTCTGCTCGAAGTTGCCGGTCTGGAGGATTCCGTGCATTGACCTATAGGGCACTGGCACATTTATTACGGTTTATTTGTAAGCAGATTTATCTTTTCCCTTTTTCATTATATCACCAATAAGCCAAGGAATAAGAAAAATGATCATTTGCTGGCTGATTGGATGGCTTATGCAAGCCCCTAAATAATCATTGCCAGCAGCATATCTCCCCAATTAAACAGGGATGCTGCCAATAATATGTAGACTACATGGTGAGCAAATTACCATATTATAAATAATTTTTTTCTGGGCAAAAAGAAAAGTTCTCAAATTCCACATTCTACCGGATGCAGGACTACTCTGGTCTGTGATTGGCTGCAGTGGTCAAGTGACATTGAACAGCGGAAAAGCATCAAGTCACCTGATCTCTGCAGCCAATCAAAAGCTTGACCGTTTCTATGTCTAGTAGAAAGGCGATGTCTACACTTCTTGCGCTGAAGCTGACTTTGCTGTATCAGGGTTGGTACCAGTAGGTGAGCATCAATTAGTTTGCTGTCTTTTCCAGCCCCTGCGGAACTTTTCTTTTTGCCCAGTCAACCACCTTAAATACCGTGTAACATCTTTGGTCCGCACTCTTTTATGATCAGAAAATCTGCCCCAGTAAGCTCTGCTTTAGATTGGGGGTAATGTGCAATTTTTTGGGGGTCGGGTGGTGATGCAATTAAATGATCTTGTCACTAAAACTTAATTAAATATTTCAAAATATTTTCTCTTATTTCAAAAGAGCAACAACAACAACCCAAAATTAGGGATGAGCGGACCTGTGGCACCTTGCTTCTAAGGAGCCATCGCATGGAACTGCCTTGTTCCGGGTGGGAAACAATGCAGAAAATAGGAAGAAATTTCCAGCGATCAGGAAATAAAATCTCCAAAAACTTTATTAATGAAAATGATTAATGAAAATCCAATAAACTATTAACATGGAAATCAGCAACCACCAAGTGTCCAATATTAAGATCGACGCGTTTCGACTGAACCAGTCTTAGCCAAGATCATGACTAAGACTGGTGCAGTCGACACCCGTCAATCTTAATATTGGTGGTTGCTGATTTCCATATTTATGGCTTTATTGGATTTTCATAAATAAAGTTTTTGGACATTTTATTTCCTGATCGCTGGATATTTCTTCCTATTTTCTCCTTATAAGTCAATGGAGTTAGAACTTTGTATGCTGTAAAATGGTCGTAGTAAGGGCGAGGGGGCTGCCTAAGGAAATTGAGTTTCTCTCTCTCTCTGTTCTCCTGGAGCTCTGAACACTAAAATGGACTACAGGAACAAGTCCGTGTTAGGATTTCAGCAATGGACACTAGGTGTCCGCTACGAACCCTGAACTTTACAGTTTGGGTTCGCTCAGGAGGGATAGCTAATACTAGAGAAGAGAGAGAGAGGATTCAAAAAGACCTAAATAAACTGGAGCAGTGGGCAGCAACCAACAGAATGGTTTTTAACAGGGAAAAATGCAAAGTACTACATCTGGGCAATAAAAATGAAAAAAGCATATACAGAATGGGAGGAATAGAGCTAAGCAACAGTACATGTGAAAAAGACTTAGGTATACTAATAGATCATAGACTAAACATGAGTCAACAGTGTGATGCAGCAGCAAAAAAGGCAAATACAATTCTGGGATGTATTAACAGAAGCATACAGTCTAGATCACGTGAAGTCATTATCGGTCTTTACTCCTCTTTGGTCAGACCTCATCTGGAATACTGTGTACAGTTTTGGGCACCACATTTTAAAAAAGACATAGACAAACTGGAGCAAGTTCAGAGAAGAGCGACCAGAATGGTGACTGGTCTGCAAACCATGTCCTATGAGGAACGGTTGCAGGATTTGGGGATGTTTAGCTTGCAAAAAAGAAGACTGAGAGGAGACTTAATAGCTGTCTACAAATATGTCAAGGGCTGTCACATTGTAGAAGGATCATCTTTATTCTCATTTGCACAAGGAAAGACTAGAAGCAATGGGATGAAACTAAATGGGAGGAGACACAGATTAGATATTAGAAAAAACTTTTTGACAGTTAGGGTGATTAATGAGTGGAACAGGCTGCCACGAGAGGTGGTGAGTTCCCCTTCAATGGACGTCTTCAAACAGAGGCTGGACAGACATCTGTCTGAGATGATCTAGTGAATCCTGCTTTGAGCAGGGGGTTGGACCAGATGACCCAGGAGGTCCCTTCCAACTCTACATTCTATGATTCTATGATCTCTACCCAAAATTATAATTATTTTACGAAACTGTATTGGGGGAAAAAATATCCAAAGTTTTTAACCCAACTAAAATAAATGAATTAAAATTAAGTAGTTAAATTGCCAAATGTGAGTTGTCTGAACTCTACGTATTAACACAGTGCGTCACAATTGTTATCGTGCATCCCGCTGTAACAGATTTGTGGTGATGAAAAAAGCGGTGGCAAAAGCTATTTATAAACTCGATGCCTGACGTCTCAGCAAAAGAGGAAGGAAGAAAAAAAAACCGATGTCATTGGCATTCACAAAACAAGGTATCATTATTAGCAGTTTAAAACGTAAGTGTCAAAACACCTGCATAATAAGCCGTTTTAATTAATATTACAACTTCTGTACCTGGGGACGGCACAACGCTCGGAATAACGATCCGTATTTCAGTAACATCTTAAGCCGTAAGACGCTGATACATAAACACATTTGGTACAATTTCTTTATGCATCTTAAATAAATGCAATATAAAAAGAGTCTAAATAGGTAAAAAAAAATATATATATTTTTAAATACTTTTTTTTTCCAACAGTTAATTTTATTAAGATCTGGAAATAGCAGCCTAAGATTAAAAACAAATGTAATGAACGTTGTTTAATTGAGTAAGCTTTCCTACAATCTTATTTCATGGTAAACCACTGTGATTTCACACTGAAATAATTATCATTAGCCTAAGACACGCATACACAGGAATAAAAATATACTTTCCGGGTATGTGATCTCACCTTTGTGATCTCTTATAGTTCAGTGTAAACACCCATTGTAAGAGAAACGACTTCAGTTAATTATGAGAACAATATCGATTTGCATTTTGTTTAATGATCATTGAATACATTAAGTCGTGCTGCGAAGAAATATTTGCATCACTGGCGGAAGCATTTTTTTTTATTTTTCATAAAAAAAAAATTATTAAACTATTATATTATGATTAAAAAAACTGTTATTTATATATTTTGAATTACATTTTTTTTAATGAAAATTGTTGGAAAGCCAGAAAAAATTATTTCTTAAAATCAAAAGATAAATAAATGATTGCAATAAAAAAAAATAATATCCATTGATTAATTATATATTACAAAAAAGAAAAGAGCAGCATAATAAACGTAGTCTCTCATTGCAAATTTACAGCTGATCTATCATTTATTTAATGAAATAGCATTTATTTATTGTTAATTCATTATGCCTGTCATTTTATTAAATAACTACTTATTACTTTATTATATGTAATGCTAATTGTATTAAATAATTACTTAATACTTTATGTCTAAAAATTATTTTGTTAAATTATTACTTTAATTATTATGTCTTACAGTCATTTTATTAAATAATTACTTACTAAAGTGATAAGTAAATATTTCCTAAAATATAAAATAAAGTAATAAGTAATTTTTAGAAGTAATTATTTCAGAAAAGTACTATTACACATAACAAAGCAATATGTGTAATAGCCATTTTATTAAATAATTACTTATAAAAATTACTTATTGCTTTATATATTTTTATTAAATAATTACTTTTTACAGTACTTTATTATGTGCAATAGTCATTTTATTAATTAATGTTTGTTTATTTTTTGAAAAATGCAAAATTTAATAAATCTTATTAAATAATTACTTATAAAAATTATTAATTGCTTTATATATTTCATTAAATGATTACATATTTAAATCATTTATTGCTTTATATATTTTATTAAATAATTACTTATAAAAATGATTTATTGCTTTATATATTTTATTAAATAATTATAGATTTAAATTATTTATTGCTTTATATATTTTATTGAATAATTACTTATACAAATTATTTATTGATTTATATATTTTATTAAATAATTACTTATTACTTTATATACTATGTCTAATAGTCATTTTATTAAATAATTACTTATTAAGGTACTTTATTATGTGTAATAGTCATTTGATTAATTAATGTTTGTTTCTTTTTTTTCCGAAAATGTAAACTATTTTAATCAATCCGATTTAAAATAAAAAAAAGATAAAAAAAAAAAGCAGACTAAGTGTAATAAATCTTGACAAGTGAAAAAAAACAATCACAAGAAAAAAAAAGACAAGCATTACATATGATAGCTATATGAAATAAATATAATAATATACCTTGACAATCCTAATGAGGGTTTTCAGCTGATAGATATGAAGTTGAAGGTCCATACGGTCAGTGAGCCATGTGCAAACAACATTCATTGAACTGGTGTACCATTGCTGAAAAACAGATAAAAGTTCTCCAGACACACAGTAAAAAAAAGCAACAAAAGTTTAATAAAAGCCCAAAAGGCGGCCAATTTTAATTTTTAATTTTTTTTTAATTTTGGAAAATGAATTTTTTTTCTTGTATTTAAACACATTAATCAAATTGCTAAAAACACATAAACAAGAGAGAAACAAAGCAAAACTTAGAATTATAAAATAATACAAAATGTAACGTCATAATAAAACATATTTCAACTTACCTTTTTTTAAGGAATATATATATATATATATATATAAAAAAATAAAAATCTGCATTTGACTTATCTAAATGTAACAGGAAACGCAAAGACACCTACTGTAATTGCCTCCTTGTAATATATTCTATGGGTGTTTGCTTTTCAGCATGTCGGATACAACCTGAAGTGTAATAACTTGCTGCGGGTTTGCATATCCAACGTGTTATCAATTTGCTTTAAATTACAAGAATATTAACAGAACACATACACATACAAATGAGCTTTGATCAAGCTGTTGAAATAATTCTTCCCTCTAAGAGGGTTAATTTTGCTTCTTGCCTGTGAAAAATGCTTGAAGCTGTGTCACTGCAGACTGCCACCCCTGCAGAGCAAGATGTCTCTTGAGCAATGCACTTCTAAAATACTGTTTAGAGATTCATATTTCATTTCCACTTAGCAACACTGAAATGGTGTTATCATTCATCAACCTGCACAACGAGCTTATAACTATGGGCACCATACTTCTAAAACGGAGTGTAAAATATATATTATGCAATTACAAAAAAGGGGGGTAAAAAATATTTGTACCGTAGACTTATTCTATAAAGCCTGTTAAAAATAATCCATAATTTTGCCCAAAAATTATCCAATAAAAATTGCAGCATTGCCCTGTAATATAACTAACCTAAAAATAGTAGTAAAATTGTTTTATACTATTGGGAGATGTCAAATATGGAGTATATAGTATTATACTAGGTATGCAAAAAAATTGTAATTCAAAGTATATATAGAGCAAAATAGGGATGTATAAAAAAGATATAGGGATATAATAATATCAACAGAAAATAATATTAATACAAGTATAGGATTTAAAGAAAATACTATCACCGATTGATAGTATGGTGGAATTAATAATGACAACGTGATTTTTAGAGGAGGAAATCATGCGAGTTTGTTGGCCTAAACATGAGGCGGCAAAACAATTAAGGGCTTATTTGAATGTCAATTTTGATTGTTTTTTTTTGTTCAATTTTCATCCATTTTTTGGTCCATTCTTTTTTTTTACCATCGTAATGGTATCTCATTTTTTTTGCATGAAAAAATAAAGTTCCTAAGCTTCTCTTACCCATTACACAATAAAAAACGGACAGCATTAGGATTAAACACAGATGGCATTTGCGTGCTGTCTGTGTTTTTCACGGACCAATTGACTTGAATGGGTGATTAGGATCCACAAATTGGAACAAAGTCAATACTGTTCTACCTCTATATGGGTTCGGGTCCTATTCACAAAAAGAAACCCAAAAGAGAACATGTATATGAAACAGCAACGTGTGAATGAGCCCCAAAGCTCAGTTTCGAAGAGATGTACAGTTGCATGACTGCCATTGATTCCTACAAAAAAATACAATGTGTGGTGCTTTGCATACTGAGGTACTCAAAAGTGTAATTGACTATTGTTTTCAATAATGTTCATAAAAAAAGTATACAAAAAATAGAAAGTCAATTCAGCGCACCAGTTATGTGTTAGAGATAAGTATCCCAGGAGACTTCCAGGGTAGACCGTCCGTTGTCTGGGTGTGGTGCACTGAGTATGCACTGGTTTGGCTTCCAGGTCTCTCAATAGTCCAAAAGGGATGTTCTCCAGCACCAAAAGAAAGTAGTTAAAACTTAGCCTTTAATCATATAGGATAAAAAAAATGGGAGAATGTTCACATATTAAAAAAGAAAACCCATAATGCTTACGCGTTTCTGGTAGAATAACCTTTATTCATAGCTATAATTAAGGGTTATTCTGCCCGAAATGTGTAAGCATTATGTGTTTTCTTTTTTCATTTTTTTTATCCTACATGATTAAAGGCTGTTTTAACTACTTTCTCTTGGTGATGGAAAACATCCCCTTTTGGACTAGAAAAAAGTATGCCACAATTTATCAGCCAAAAATAAGCCACTGGTTAAAGATATGTTTGGTTAATATTATGTGTTACGCATAGAACATCATCGCTTACTTGTAAACTTTACTGGTAGCAGGTCATATAATACATAAGCAAAAGAGAAGAGCCCCTTAGGACCCTCATCTATCAGCTAAAGTAGAGTGACACAAAACGCATCTCTTTTTTTTAGGTCCAAACATTACATGGCCATTCGATGATTTGGGCCCAATGGGAAATGATCAATGTTTTATTTCCCCTGTGATGGTGCCGTAGGAAAATGGAATACTTGTAGTAGAGTTCTTCCAACTATTACAACTCCCAGCAGTGGGACTCCCTGTGATCGGCTTATCCAGTCAGGACCCGTCCAACAAGGGACTGTTAATGGCGTCAACTCAAATCCATTATTCATTCATGTTCTTAAAAGAAAAATACAATAATTAAGGAGCAAGTATTGGACATTGGGTCTCCTATAAAGCTCAAACTTGAAAATAGTCGAACCTAAGCATGGAAAAAGTTTTTTTTTTTTTAAAAAAAAAAAAAAGAGAAATGGTTATTGGGACACAAGTCTATTTAATAGTAATTGTTGTACCAACTTTATTCAAGAGGGACTTTTCTACTGAAATAGCACCAGAATATTCAAGTGATTAGAATTGGGGTTCAGTACAAATTACAATTGCCCATGTGCCCCCTGTAAATGAGTTTCATACAGTAAAAATCTGTATGGTTCCAAATACTGTGCTACTCCCATACAGTAAACTCAAAGTAATAGGCCTTTTCTAGCACTAATAGATATTCCTGACGAAGGTATCAGTATAATCCAAAAACGTGTAGACATTTTATCAATGGTGTAAAGAAGTATTGTTTAAAAAGGCACAGTACTCTGTGCTTTTTTTTATCATGGGAGAAGCGTGTTTTTCAATCCCTTGAACTTTCTACTGTACAAAACTCGTCTCAACTGATGGACCAGATTGGCTACGGGAGGAGGTTTTCCAGGTGTACAAGGCATTACCAGATGCTTGTTCCATGAAGAGCTTTCCCATTTCTTGTTTTCCAGTATACTATCACATGTACTCCTGTAAACATTTAGGTCTACAGTGCTTCTGTCCCCTCATTCTTCTGATCAAAGGGGGTTTTGAAGATCAGACTTTTACTGATGGAACATTGATGGTCTATACTTAGGATTGGCCATCAACATTTGATCCCTGATTCCTTTTAGGAATCAGCACTTAATTTAGTCATTTTAAGCAAATTTTCAGTTTTTTTCTACAATAGAATTAATACATTGATTTATTTATATTTTTTTCTACTACTACATACAGTTCCTAAGCTCAGCTGGACACATGACATAAACTATCTATGTATAGTAGCTTTGAAAAACCCACAAGGAGTAGTATCTCCTTCCTGAGGACCTCACAATAAATTGGGTGTTCTGCTTCCACCATTGTAGTTTCAGACAAATACATTCCATATTCTGATTTTGATGAGATCAGTGCACTTAAACTGATGAAATAATCTTTCTATCAAACTACAGTCCGCACCCTGCAGGGCAGAGGCAGTAAGGTGTGAGGCAAAATATTAGGGGTCACCACATTAACTTTTCTTACAGTGTGGTAAATTTTAAAAGGGTCATAATATAATTTGACATTTCCTTCTCAGTAGAGAAGCAATTAATCCATTAGAATAAGTTTATGCCCCATCTATGCTCAGATATTGGAGCAGGTGTTTAACTACAAGCATAAAGCCTTCATTTAGATCCTTTGTAATTGCCTCTGGTGACCATTAGCAAATTATGGAGATCAGAGTAGCAGAGTGAAAATATATATATATTTTTTTCTCCAATTGTCTCATTAATAGTCATTTTTCTTCTATTACGTCGACCACCACTTAATTTGGTGTGATGTTTGCTTAATCCTGGCTGTTAAATGGACGAATCTAAGCATGGTTGGTACACATCATGGCTTACTATATGTGTACATAACAAAATATTACTAACATCTAGAGCAGGTCTTCTCAAGCTTCTTCCACATGGCCTTCACCAGCCAGAACAGGTGTTGCCTTGGCATCACCAAAGGTCAAAGTCAACGCTAAAATGAAAAGTTGATCCAGGTTTGTTTTTTGTTGGTTTCCTAAACCAGATGTGATGTCAAAACAAGACCAAAAGTCAACAATGTTGGAAACCAGAGATTGGTGAAGCCCCGTGGAGCATATAATTAATTTTGCCAAAATTGTCTCCCTACCTGCCTGAGCAGGTAGGGTTTTTTTTCACCAGTGACACACACTTCACAGTTTGAGAAGAATTCTTGGAATAGGATAGACAGGGCTTTCATACTTATGCTGGCTATGCTTAGAGTGATGTCTTACTACCATTAATTGGTAACAGATATCAAAAAAGGAAGCATCAACTTGTCCAGTTCAAAAACAGTTTGGAATGGTTTATCAGCATTTTTCAAACTGTGAGTTGGAAGGCTACCTCTTCACCTATCTTTTGAATAAGATCAGGATTTATCAGACATGGTCTGGTGGAGACATGGTCATCTACAATATCTCTAGATATAGCTATAGGTTGCATTGTAATCTATGGTGGGTAAGACATTTCCTCTTCTCCGTAAATTGGAAGATATTCTCAGGTGCCTCTGAAGTGTTTACTAGCTCCTTCTAGACAACTCAGTGTTTAGATCGAAAAACCACACTATGTATAAACTGAAAAAATGCCAAGTTTTCATAGTAAAAAGTAATTCAGAAAGTATTTTAGACTAATAAGGAATGCAAGTACCATAGAAGTAACTAAAGTCATAATAGCCTAAATATGGCCAAATCTGGGGAAATAGCTTCCTAACACTCTCACTAACCATCCCTGCTTTTTTTAAATATATTATGCTGCTCATTACCATTTTATGATGTATTTTTAATTATAGTTATGCCCCTGGTCAGTGCTGTTGTCTGTTCAGCATCAGCATCTCTAATATGTTTGCTCCTGTGGAGATCCAGTCTGTCACCTACTGTGGTGGAGAAGGGTCGGCAGCTTGTATTTGTGCAAGTAGAGGTTATATTGCACTTTTGAACAAAGTCTAACAGAGTTCTTTTTATTAGAAAATTGCTCATTCGTTGCTTAAATAACTAAAAAAGTCATTGTAGTTTTAATACCAACTGAATGGGTGCATATAAAAGTCATCTAGGGAGTAACTTGATGTTTCTGGTTTAGATATGCAAAACTTTTAAGAGGACCCCCACTTATTATTTGCAATTTTTAATCATCAGGGTCTTTACAAATGGAAAAAGCCCCAAGGTCTGCTTTCTCTGCATTCTCTATATGGATATATACTTCCCTCATCATTGTTAAAGAAGCACTCTTATCAAAGTTTTTATCCTCTTAATATGTTGCAGTCATCATATTATAAAGTACTGTGTACTTACAATTGCTCATTTTGCCCTTCTACCCAGTTAATTATTCTCTTTTTCACTAGGTCTATGAGATCATGTGATTAAAAACAGACTAGCTGAATCATTCTAAGCTCTATGTATAAACAGGAAGTCTATTTTCCTGAATGAGTCAGCATTAGAACTACAATTCTATATCACTGCAAAGTTCCTGGCAGGTGAAAGGAGTGGATCAGCTGGATCAGGAGTTGAAGAGTAGGTGGAGCTGGTCTGCCAATGACCTTGCAGTGATGTAGAATTGTAGCTCTAATGATGACTCATGCAGGGAAAAGAAACTTCCTATTTCTACATAGAGCTTAGAAGGATTCAGCTAGTCAGTTTTTAATCACACGATGTCATAGACCTGATGGAAAAGTGAAGAATTAACTGGGTAGAAGGTCAAAATGAGAAACTTTAAGTAAACAATGCTATATAACATAATGATTGCAATATATTAAGAGTGGAAGGAGTGCTTCTTTAAAAAATCCAATTTCTCACAACACAAATTCAATATATTATCACAACAAGCAAGAAAAACCCTGGACAGGATGAAGTTCAAATCACAGACACATTGTAGAAATCTCACCCTGGCAGAGTATCAGAAAATCATATTTCTTTTTCAAAGCTGGTCATCTCACGCCACTCATCGATGGATATGTCAAGTCAACAAGAAAGATAATGCAGGACACATGGTTTGAGATGGTCTGAGATGGTTTAGTGAATCCTGCATTGAGCAGGGGGTTGAACAAGATGACCCTGGAGGTCCCTTCCAACTCTAACATTCTAGGATTCTATGATCTGTAGCTACATCATTCGGTAATACCAATAACAACATGGCCAACAATTTTAACCTTTTCTGTCCATATTTCGATTTCTATTATATTACCACATCAATTTACTGTATCGCAAGAGGTTAAACATCTACTTCTCCTGAGAAAAAAAAAATATGTATATCCCTGACTATTTTTTTTCTCTCCCGGATATTCTTTTCCAGCGGGTGGGAAGGACCGTGCTATGATACATAACACATAACACACTTGTCTCTGAATATATAAATTATAAAAATTGATATGAATAAATCTTCGAGTAACACACTGGCGGCAGCGGTGGCACATTTTTGTATTAACTGTGCTGAGAGCCTCTTGCTCCCGAGGAGGTGGTGTCATTACACATACCCCCATAACATCTGCAAAACCCCCCGTTTCATTTTGTTAGGTCTCAATCGAAACATGACCTCTTTGCTCTTTGCCATGAACCTGTAGTTCACACTCGTACTTTACAGGAAGCGGTGGCACTCCCCAGGGGTGCTGCAAACAGAATTGTGTAAACCAGATGCAGCGCGGAGCCTTAATGCACCTGAAGCTGTTGTGTTCCTCATTCAGAAGCTTATATACTTGTAGATTAAGGTCCCTTCAGCTTTTTTTTTCAAAAGAAGGGGGACAAAACCAGGAATGCTCATAGGGCTGGGATGTCAGCGGGAGGCCCAGGGATTACAAGAAACCTGGGACTCTGCCTCTTTCTGCCTTTGCTCCTAGTTTTTTTTTTTTGTATGTGAACAAGTGCTACACAACAGATTGAAGCTGGTATAAAGGCCTGAGACTGTGCAAGAGTGTCACGCTGTGCCTCAGCTGTGCTTGCAATTAGCAATAAGCATGAAATCATTATTGTTGTAGGAGCTGATGGCAATCTGAAGTGACAAGTTTTACAAGGGAAGTTCTGGTGGAGATGTTTGAGGAAGCCTTTTTTTTCTTCTAATTTTTCTAACAGCCTCGTACGGTCAATTCTTCTTCTTTCACGGTATTTTATTTCTCGAGGGGTTTACTTATTTCCCCTCTCTCGAATCTACTCCAAGAAAAAAAAATAAATTCCCAAAACATTTGCCTTAAATTAGCAACGAAATTCTTGTTAAGGGGGCTACAGATTAAGTGTACAAAATGACTCAGCAGGTGACTTTTTGGGTGGATCTAGGGGGTTGAGAAGTCTTTAAAACGGACGACAAGACATTTTATGCTTCTGACAAAAGGACAAAGTAATCCTACCTGCTTGCTTTAACCACTCTTGTTTGTCCATTATTATGTGCTTTAATGCTCATGAGAACACAACTATTGGCGAAACGACTCAATTTCCATAGTAACTCACACGAGTGACCTCGGTGTCAACGCCAGATTCACAAATCCGACCAATCCAAGCATTTCAAATCTCTTTAAAGCCGAGACAGATATTACCACGCAAAACTTTTTTTTTCTCTCTTTCTCTCCAAGGGCTGAACTCTTTTGTTGGGAAATATGGCTTTGTTTGCAGATTCTTAAAGAAGTTCTTTCAGGCTGTAACTTTTTTTTATTTTAATTGAATGTATCTTGGGATTGAAAAGCAAACACGGTAATAATACGGAATTGCTGTGTACACAAGGGGAGCTTGACACAAGGTTTACACATACACAAATAACGGGGCTTGGTTCTCAACATCAAATTATTGACACGCAGTTGAAGGACGATAAAAAAAGAAATGAGAAAAAGGCAGAACACAACAAAATAGATGAAGAAATAAATTGAAATAATTGTATCTTAAAAAATAAAATATTCAATAGTGATGGAAAATACTTTTTCCAATTTTGGTCCATTTCCAAAAATCATTGAGGTCTGCAGACACAGGGTGAGATTTGATATCAGAGTTAGGGACCATCCCGATTGGGGTCACCTTGACGCGGTGTGATGGCCTTTGCGCTTTTTTTGGTCAAAACACTGTCAACTAAGTAATCTATGTTATTTACATGTACTATTACTATTTATTTACTTACTTCAGAGTATTCCTCATTTTGTTTTTATCTTAAGTTTTGTCTGTTAAGTGGCCATAGTGTGACCATGTACCTACAAATTGCATTTATACGAATTAATGTCCTGGCCCATTTCTTTGGTTTCATTCTCAGAAATCAGTCTGTTGAACCCCACTGGAAGACTATTTTTAATCCCCATAAATCATGTTAAAGCTCAGTTCACACCATGGGTGAAATTTACTTAGTCTGTCATTTTTGAGGCTAACCTTAAGCCCATCACACACATTAGATGTCTGTCCGCTGAATGGTGGTTTGGCCGATAGTTTCAGCCGGCAATCATCTCAGTTGTCTCTCACTTACACCGGAGCGCTCACTATGCCAAACGCTCCTGTGTTTTCTATGAGAGAGCCTCTATCAGACATGTTTCATCAAATAATAATAATAATCTTATCTCCAGGAGAACAAAAGAGTCGGCAGTCTGAAATCAGGCATGACGAATCCTTAACTCCCTCAGCAATCAATTGTTCGGGGACCCCATGCAAATTAGACTGTTCACCGAACCCATCGATATTGGCAGGTTTGGCCGACATTAGTTTGATATGTATGGGGGACTTAAATACAAAGTACATGGGAGCAAAATATGTCAAATATAGTAAGACGTATATGGCGTCTAATATATTTGGCGCATGTTGGGCTGTTTCAAATATGGAAAATTAAATCTACATTTGCTTTGAAAACTTATAAATTTGCACTACCATTTGCACCAACTTTTGGCAAAATTAAAACTGAAAGTTTTAGTAAATTTGTCACACTGATTGCCCCATCAATCTCGATAGAAAAATTCAGTGAATATGGATTATCACTTATCCACAGAACAGGTGATAATTCATGGATTGGTGGGGATCTGGCTGCTAGGACCTGCAGCGATCGACAGAAGGGGGCACCTTTATCTATTAAAATGGAGTGGAAGTGTGCATGTCGAGCGCTGTGTTTGGCATTTTCTGGCAGCCCCATAGAGAATGAATGGAGCGGCAGTGTGCATGCTTCATTCTAAAAAGGATAAAGGTGCCCCATTCTGCCGATCGGTTGGACCTCCAACGATCAATAAGTTATCACCCCATTCTGCCGGTCGATGGGACCCCCACTAATCTATAGGTTATCACCTATCCCATGGATAGATGATAACTTATCTTCACTGGAGAGCCCCTTTATGCTTGTCCACTATTATTTTCACTTTTCAAAATTAGCGAGAGGTGTAAAGTTGCAAATTTGTGCATGATTTTGTCATCCACAAAATTTTCCACTTTTTTACACTAGATGGTTGTGAATAACCCCGCAAATAAATTTCATTTCCTGTTAATGAACTGATCACAATTGCGGAGAGTATATTTTTTCTACACTACAACTTCCTGTAAAAGGGAATTTACTAAAATTTTATTTCAAAGATGACTTGCAAAAATCTCTAATTAGAGCCTCCTATCATCTCTCTGCCGTTATATCCCAAGCTAAACAATTGCTAGTCTTGATTTAAATGATTTCTGTACTGTCATATTTACAAGATGCCAGGAACGTTAAACTTTCTTTAGCTATTACTAGCAAAATCCTAGTACGTAGTCTAATATCCACTACCAATGACTAAACAATATGTGCAATAATGTTAATCTTAAGGGCAATTTTATAGGACATGTGGAGAGGACATTGTGTGTTCATAGCTGGCCTAAAATGTCCACGCAACGTTCTAAGATATTTCTGCAAGGTCAGAAAATACACATTTTTGGAGGAGTCCTAAAAGTAGTCATTAGAGCCTCTGCCCCATTTAGTGAGTACCTATTAGAGACAAGCAAATCTTTTGAAATTCAAATTCACCAGCTTTGTCAAATTTTTCCCAAAAAATGTATTTGCAGCAATTAGATTTGTTGTGCATCGCAAGTTTTTCAACACCTCCAATTGCCTTAAAAACACATGTAACACTCTGAGGTAGAACTATATTGAACTCCTTTCAAGTTCTTTAATGTAAGCTAAGCCTCAGTAATGTCCAAGTAACCTCAACCTATCTGGCTAGGGGAAAATGTGTTGTAGCTGTTTTCCACTGCCGTGCTGTTTGGCTTTCTCTACTAATTGCTGAGCTGTGAAGTCCTCTCACTGTCCAGATTCACTATAAAGCATCTGCTGCATTCCCTGCCTCTGCTTTTATACAGGTTAAGATATTCCCTCCTGATTGAATGTGCTATGCCATGTGATGTGATGTGATAGCTAAAAAGCAAGCACACATGGTTGCTTCTGAAGTCATGTGAACCTTCTCTGGCTCATGCAATCTTCTGCTTTGTGTAAAATAGTGGTGGGCATTTTTTTTTAATTCACCTGAATCGAATTGCACATTGTTCGAATTCACTACAATATATGTAGCAAATTACCGAAAATTCAACATAAATCCGATTTGCATTGAATAGATTTGCTCATCTCTAGTATATAGCATACGCCACTCGACGTTTTATACATTGTGGTTTATGCACAGGTTAAAGTCAGTATAATAGAATTGAAGTTTTTTAAGTAATATATGGTAAATCCACACTTCGGGCCAACACATAGAAGAACATAATACCCATAACCCAAGGTGCATTATTAATTAGGTTGGTGTCTACATTGCTATGGGAAAAAGAGGCTAGCACATGTAAAGGGGGCATGTAGCTGGTTTTGTTAAGGGTCCAAAATCTGGAAATATTAAGGGGGATATTTGGCTGGCACTACCAGTAGTGCATGTGGCTTGCACTGTTATGGTTTATGTAGATGGCACTGTCAAGAAGAAATCTGGTTGGCAGTGTCTGTGGGGCTTGTGTCAGGCACTCCTTGGGGGCATGTGGCTGGCATGGTTAAAGAAACATGTGGTTGGCACAGCCATGGGAGCACTCTACCTGGTAATGCCATAGCATGACTTGCAGAGATATGGGTGCACCTTGTCTGCATGGGGCACAGCATTTTGCCCTTTATGCATTTTTTTTCATGATCTAACTAAATATGGCTGAGAATTACATTTGTGTACGAGTGTTTGACTCTATAAGTGTGCTCATACACGCTATTGATATACCTCTTTGTCAATGCTTCCAAAGTGCACAGCCGCAAACCCCCCAAAAAATTTGTACTGCAAGTGTATGTTCACACGTTGCGTTTTACTGTATCAGTAAAGTGAATGAGATTTCTGAAATCTCATGCATATGCTGCTTATTTTTTTCATGCAGATTTTAAGCTGTTTCATAGCTGCAACATGTCAATTCTTTCAAAGTTTTTGCAACATTTTTCACCCATTCAAACGAATGAGAAAAAAAGAAAATGCAGTTCTTCTATTTAGCATCTTTCCTGCCAACGCTCCAATATTTGCAGCAGTTTTTTCTGAAGTTTTTACTTTTACTTTTAGATTTTTACTGAACGCGTTGACGTATCCTAACTCGCTCAAATTTCCAATATTCAAGAAATTATTTTTAAAATTAAAAAATTAAGTTTTAATAAGACATTTACTTTACTAACAGCCTGGATTGCTAGTGTCACGGTACATGGTGTATACACACTGACTATCTAAAAATATACAAATCGAGTTTATAAAAAGTGTCATTTAGTCGACAGGTTTTCGTTAGGAAAAAAATATGCGATTTTTATGTTATCTGTGAGCCAATTTCACTAGATATAGCGCTAATATTTATGTGCCAAAAAACTTCAAAACGTTTTGATAACTGTGCAGCTATGGATATAGGACAATGAGGGCAAAACTAAAAGAGCCAGAGAGTAACGTTTGATATTTAATATTTTTTTGGAGAATTTTAGAGGTATGCATTGTCAAAGGGAGAAAGAGTAATTACATTACTGCTACATTCATTTAGGGGGTACAACTACCCAAAAACTGTGGCCAATGTGAAATGTAATGCGTCTGTACTCTTAAACCATCCATATGCCAAACTCACTGATATTGGTGGGATCAGCTGATTATCTAATGCTTAGGGGTCTCCCGACTGATATGCCAGGGAAAATAAGGATTAGGCAGTTGAATTTCAGCATGTCCAATCGTTTTGTTCTCGAGAGATTGGCTGCCATCCACAATGTTTTGGTAGCACCTTACTGTCCTCTTTCATGTAAAATCTAAATTCCTGATTCATCATTTTTTTTAAAGTCATTTTCCTTTTTCTGTCTTGTGCGATGAGTTACAATTTTTGGTGCCAAATTCATCAAAATAATGCACATTCAAAGTCAAAAATTGTGTTTCTTCCTATTTTGAACTGTTTTTTTTTGTGACTTTTGGTGGCAAAAATTGCACCAAAACTTTGGCACACTCAAAAATACCCCAAAGAGTAAAGTTGAGTCAAATTTTGCAACTCTTTACAAAGTTGCAATTGATGAATCAAGTTGAAACATTTGGAATTGCTACAATCCGCCCAAAAAAGTGGAAAACAAAAAAAAACAAAAACAGGCGAGCACAGAAAAAATAGACTTAAAAAAAGGCGCAAACAGAAAAATCCATTTGGTGCAAACAAAAAAAGGCGCAAGACACAAAACTAGAGAAAAACGGATGTAAAGGCAATAATGAATTGGGTCCTACATCTAAAGCCCTCAATTGCATGAAAGACAGATGACGCTTTATAGGAAGCGTTTGATTGCAATCATTGCTGGTAAGGGTAGGATTGCAACTTATTCAACTGATGAGTGCACTTACTTTGGTAGCATTAAAGAGTCAAAAATTTCTGTTTATTTGCGCAGTAATTTGCAACTTTTGAAAAGTGGCAAGAAAAATGGGCAGAGTGTCAAGGAAGGGTCGGCGCACCATTAGCCTGATAGATTTTTTTTTCTTAAAACAAACTGCAGCCGGTGATCATAGGTTTTCTGAAACTGGAAAAGTCCTTTAAGTCTTCACTCCGACAATGAGTATTTGTGAGTATTTGATGATGCAGATTTTCTGCATCATTTTTGAACCTTTCAGGTAAATTCATTTATTTGCATTTTTTTCATTGCATTTTTTACATGCGTTTTTATCACGTTTTTGACTTTGCTGTTTTTGTCTTCTTTTGGTTCATCATGTCTTAAAAAAAGGCTTCTTTGTTTCCAATACTTCCTGGTATTTGGCTTTGACAAAACTTGACTGAAACAGCCATGGGTTGATCACATGTTTCTTTTACCTGCAGATTTTCCATATCTAATGCAAGTCTATGGGTAAAATCTGCACATAAAACTCAGCGTACCCGCAAGAGAAATTATATATATGTACTGTCCTTTAATCTAGGGAAGCACTAGTCTATCCCAAACCCCAGGGTTACACCAGAAGGTGGAGATGCTTGGGTCTCGTACCTCTCTGTGCTCCTACGAAATCCTATGCTGGTCCCACCCTCCCTACAGGGAGGAAAGGGGCTGGAGTAAAAGAGTAATGACAGAAACACAGGATAAAATACAAAGGGAAAATGGGTGCACAGTAGAGAGACAAAAAACTAATGCGAAAGAATGCCAGAAGTGGTAGGTAGGGGTATTCACAGCCATCCGCATGCAACAATGTAAAAACAACAAGAGCGACTCTCCAGACCACTTTCTCCAATGAAGCCAGGAACAGAATGAAGATTTTATTACTGACATAGAGGGAAGCCAGAAACAGGTTTATATAATGGACGGGTGTGGTTCCAATAAGCAGCACAGCCAATAGACCACAAGAAACTCTAAACCCTTTCCAAGCCACAAGAAACCTATTAACTCATGAATAGCCGTGTAGATTTAAAGAGGACCTGTACTCAGCTAATTGCTATGATTTTCTAATCTCAGATATACCACAGGTCCCAGCAGAATGTGGCACATTCATGACAACAGCTCAATTTACACGGTGTAAGAACTCACCAAAAACTCATCATGAGAACACAGCCTAAGACCGACATACAAATCTCTAGTCTTAATAAACTTCCCCAACATGTCTAAAAATTTTGTCAAAGTTTCTATTGTTAATAATTCCATAAAAAAAATTAAAAATCACCACTTCACTGAATCAAGTCACCAAATCTATTCTAAATCAGATTTTTCAGTTTCCGACTGGCTGAAAATTCTAGATCTATGTTCCTTTAGGGACAGATCTTAGCAGATCAACAGCTACCCTGACATAGGCAAGGTAATATGTGGTATACAAAGCAGAGCTATAATTCTGCAGTATTTGTGAGTGGAGAGGGCACTTGTGTAGGAACCGGCTCATAACAAAGGTCTTATGCAGAATATTATGAGAATTCACCAAATTAGCATTGCTTGTCTCATTTTCTATGTAATTAATTCCTGTTTAAGACCTACTTTTAGCTGAACAGGTCGGCAACGCATTGCACTCAGCATCCCCTTCGCATTGAACCATTTAAAAACTGATGGCAATTTAATTGCCTGTTGCTCTACATGGGAAACTGTGGCTCAAAGAGACTTGTAGATGTTTGTTTCTTGAGATGGAAGCTGAGGCTTCACTTCTAAAGAAAAGATTAAGTTTGCCAATTTAGGAGGGTCTGTAAGAAGCAGCCGGATTGTGATACTGGGTCTCTGTTTGCCAACAGGAGCCACTATTATGCGTGAATAGGCAAAAATTAGAAAATATTGGGAAGCCATTTAAAGCTCACTTTTCCCTTAATAAGGGAGTACGGTACAGCGTAACTAGAAGCTCAATATACAAGGTACATGTGTGTCTACAAAACATCCGTTACAGTCCAAAAGTGAAACATCACCGACGCTTTTCTGGTGCATGTAGACTAAGTGTGCTACTTGCACCAAAAACGCGTCGGCAGTGCTTCACTTTTGGACTGTAATGGATGTTTTATAGAATTTTTAAAATGAACGATAAAAACTTCAGGAATTGTTATCTGTGTAGCTGGATCCATCTATACTTTGTTTATTTGTTTTCTCACCTGAGCAGTGGCATTGATCTGAGCTCTGGAAAACTATGGACTTCTGTGGTGAGCTGGCTACTTCTTTCTTTTTCAATACGTATTGCTATCCTCTACTTGGACAACGCCTTCTCAATCTTAGTGTTTGCCCCCATTAAAATAAAAGCACCTATACTCCCGTGCTGGTGCCGTTCTAGAGGCGCCACTCGCTCTCCCAGGACTCACGTGAGGTTCTTACGTCACACAAGCCCTGAGCCCAATCAGAGCCGGCTTCACTGTCCTCACCTTCAGACGTATCAAACATCAACATGAAGTCAGAGAGCAGCCACGGCCCTGACTTCTCTGTTAGAATTAAATTAACTGAGACTAATATTTTGTGACAACAAATTAATATTTTTTAATATATAAATCAGTAAAAAAGAATTCTGACATATATTCAAAAATTGATGGATATACCGTATATAGCACCATGTACAAAAATCTCTTTCAAAGAGCTGGTGCACACCACTACACCCAGTTTTTTTTATTTGAGCTCCTAGGCTTCATTACGAAATCTATAACAACTAGAGATGATCAATTCTTCTGAAATTCATTTGAACAACATTGGAAAATGTTTCCCAAAAATTAGATTTGCGATTAATAAATTAGTCTTGAATTGCAGATATTCCAATTGTCCCGAAAAGACGTGTATAACAACTCTGAAGTTTCCTAGGATTTTATCCAACCACTTTCAAGCTCCTTAATGCAAACACAGCCTTACTGATGACATAGTGACCAATACATATTTGGCTATGGATAAACGATTGGTAACCACTTTTAACTGCTGTTTTGTCACACATATTATCTGTACAGTACGTTCAGAGTCCTTTGGCTTTTTCTCCCTATTTCTAAGCTTTAAGCTCTCTTCCCTATTACTAAGCTGTGGCATCCTCTTGCTAAAAAGATTCACCCAAAAAATGGCTGCTTCATTCCTTGCCTTGGCTTTTATACAGGCTATATATTTGTAATGGATGTGCTATACCATACATGTCAAACTCTGGCCCGTGAGCCAAATCTGGCCTGCAAGGTGGTTTTATTTCGCCCACGACACCAGAACCACCACCCCTATGTGCGGCCATTATTCCGGATGGAGGACTATTTGGTGCCCATTATACTGTATGGAGGACTATGTGGGGCCCATTATTCTGTATGGATGACTTTGTGGGGCCCATTGTACTGTATACTGGTTGGCCCGAGACTTTGTCCAAGTTTTTCATTTTGGCCTTCTGTTATGTTTGAGTTTGACATTTTTGTGCTATACTATGTTATGTTATAGCTACAAGGCATTATTTGTGAGCCTGCCTGGCTACTCCCAAGGTCATGATGGCTGATGCAATCTTTTGAATTGTGTAACATAACGTTATTCATTTTTGACAACTTGAGTGAATCAAATCGGGAATTGTTTAAAATTTCGTAAACAAAATTGCTCATATCTTTTAAAGGTTGTTATAGCTTGTGATTGAGTTTAGCAGGCAGTTGACTCAACACAGGACTCAAGCCCTTGATATAGATACTTTTTAAGGGATACTAAGGAAAAAAGTAAAACAATACAAAATATTTCTTATGTCCTGTATAAAATTCTGGACCAAAGGCATTAATCTCTATTAAGCACAGAAAACAAGTTGGTATAGCTAAGCTAAGTCAAGTTACGTTATAGCTAGAGATGAGCAGATCTGACAAGTCCAACTCATCAAATCATTAGGATTTTACTGAGAAATCCAATTTGCAGTGAATTTATTCTTTTATTCTCCAAGATTTGAATGTCTCTTATCATGCTCTGGGGGATTGAGCCTACTCGGTGCCGGATGTCCTGGGCTAGCTTGAGGATGTCCAGGATTTCATTGCGTGGCAGCACTAAGAAGAACCATATGGGGAACAGGAAGCAGCAAAGGTGGCCAGATAGTGGTAAGCTGAGTATTATTTACTTTTTTTAAACTTTTTACCAGCTTCCCAGCTTGAGACACGCTCCACTTTGCTTAATTTGCGCTGAGAAACTTATAAAAAAATCTCCTTTCTGCTGAATACGGATTTTTATAAACTCAATTCCACTCAAATAAATTTGGCCCAACTCTAGTTATCGCCTTTCGAACAAGCGAACAAAGCAACTAACATCAAATATATTTGGAAAATGGCAGTCAAGCATTTGCCGGAGACCTGTTGCTCTTCCAATGTTTCAGTGCCCGGTGGATTAATCAGCAATTGAACAATGAGTTAATATTGTGAGTGTTGATCAGCTAGACTTACAATCAATGGTTGGAAAAAAAAACCACAAGTCTTTTATCCGCCAGAAGTAAAAAAAAAAAAAAAAAAGAAATTAAACACTTGTGGGTTCATTCAAAAGGCTGAATGACATTGAATAAGCTGCCTAATACTTGAGATTCTCGGTGGGCGCTTGAATAGAGCAAACCTGTGAGAATGAATGGACAGCCTTTTGGGACCAATTTGTCTCCTTGCATTCCCTATTCTTCCCATTTTGCTGACAGATGTACTAAGGCGGAACTAGACTGTAAGGCTTATCTACATGCATCCACAGCAGCTGTCACTTTTTGTCAAGCAAGTTAATCAGGCAAATGCCACCATATCTCCTTTATACAAGGAACAACATGTTATGGGCTGCGTTCTTCATTCAAACAGATGACGTCCTAACATACACGAGGCCGATATGTTTATTTCTTTCCTCAAACAGCGCAAGGCAACACATCTTTTTTTTTTTTCTCCTCCACCAAAACTGCTAATTATGTCAATATATTTAAAAACATGCATTACTGTACAGAGCCGTCCTCTTTTAATTAGAGAGTTGGGCTACAGAAGGCAAGCAAAACTAGAGACTTTGACTCAGCATCAAACCGAGAAGAACATGAGGTGGTTACCAAACGGAGTCAACAACGTTTATTCGTGGCAGCGGTGGGATGTTGTTTGCACAAAATATCTATGATCATTCTGGATGGATTATAACAGTTATTACTAGTGTTGAGCGAATTTGTTCGGCATTTCAAATTTGTGTTCGTGTTCGGGGTTCCGACTTGTTCGCGCCAAAAAACGGTTCCACCCATGAACATCCCTGATTTGCCACGCTGTTACGCAAATGACCTGTGTGACAGCGTGGCAAATCAGGGATGTTCATGGGCGGAGCCGATTTTTTTGCAGCGAACAAGCCGGAACCCCGAACATGAACCCGAATTTGAAATGCCGAACAAATTCGCTCAACACTAGTTATTACATGATAGAGAGACACCAGGGTTGAGTGGATTTTTTTGATATACGTTGCTGATTTAGACACAATCCAAAAGATCTCAGAAAAAAGTGGTTTAATGTCAACGCGTTTCAGTGCCCATCTGACTCCTTCCTCAGGACAACCTCAAAAACATTACATGGTAGAGGATATAAGGGTTTGTAGGACTTTATTGGGAAATAGAGTGATATTTACATGCATAAGATATCCTGCCTTACATCCACAATGGATCCTTAGAACATCATTATTATCTGATAGTTCCTCAAAGTCTATCTAATGAGTTATTATCACCTTCACTTAATATCGGATATTGTCATAATAAACATCATATATCCGACAAATCAATCTGTATATAACCAGTCACTGACAACATGTACCTGTTAAGTCATCAATCATTATGCATCTGGCAAGTCATTCGCATCATCATTATACGTCTGAATAATTCTCATCATCATGTATCAGAAAAGTCATCATTAGTGATGGGCGAGCATGCTCGTTACTTGAGATTTACGAGCGTGCTCGGGTGTTTCCCGAGTATCTTCAGCGTGATTTGCGACTGTTTGACAGCTTTAATACATGTGAGGAATGCCTGTTTCTTAGGCATTCCTCACATGTATTAAAGCTGTCAAACAGTTGCAAATCTTGCGCACGGAGTGACTAAAACATAACACCCGAGCACGCTGAAGATACTCGGCGAGCACCCGAACATGCTCACCGAAAGAGTTAACAGAACATACTTGCTCATCACTAGTCATCATCATCCTTTATTTGACAAGTCATCATCTATCTTGCAATTTATCGTCATGTATCTGACAAGTCATCATTATTATGTATCTTACAGTTCATCATTTATCATACAAGTCATCATCAACATGTATCTAACAAGTCATCGTCATGATCTATCGTACAGTATCATCATTTATCTGACATACAATTCAATATCATCATGTATCTAACAAATCATCATCATCATATATCTAGTTAATCATCATTGTCATCTGAGATGTCATCATCACCATGTACTTGTATCTGGCCAGTCAACATTATTATCTATCTGACAAGCCATCCTCATTATTGTGTATTTGGCACCTCAGCATCATCATGTATCTGACAAAGAAGTCATCATTACGTAATTGACAACTCATCACTGTCATGAATTTGCAAAGTAATCAACATGTAGGACAAGTCAGACTCATCCTTAGTGTCATCAGACGAGTCATCATGTTTTCGTCATGTAACAATTAAGTCATTATTGTCATGTATCTTACAAGTCAACATCATCATGTATCTGACTATAAACTCATCATTATGTATTTGACAAGTCATCGGTGTCATTTATCTGCGAAGTAAACATCATGTATAATAAGTCAGACTCATCATCATTGTTATCATTTAGTTTCTGACAAATCATCATCATTCTGTATCTAACAAGTCATCATCATGTGTTTAACAGGTCAATATATTCAAATAACTGACAAACAAGTCATAATTGTCATGTATCTAGCAAGTCATCCTCAACATGTATCTGATGAGTCATCATCATGTATCTGACAAGTCATCATCTTCAGGTATCTTACAAGTCAACAACATCGTTATCATCAACATCATCATCATCATTATCATCTTGTATCTGGAAATCCATTATAATCATGTCTCTGACAATTAATCATTATCATAAGCATCATTTATTTGAGAAGTCTTCATCATGTATTTGACAAATCATAATAATGTATCTTACAAGTCATCATTATCGTGAGACAAGTTATCATCATCATGCATCTGAGAAGTCCTCATCATAACTTGATGGTTGAAAATTCATCACCAAGAATCTGACAAATCATCATCTATCTGATAAATTGTCACTAGAGATGAGCCGACCTTTTGAAATTTGAATTTGCCAAGTTGGCGGAATCTGTCAAGTCATCATCATCATCATCATCATGTATTTTACAAGTGAACATCATCATGTATCGGACAAGCCGTCAATATCATATATCTGAGAAGTCATCAACATGTATCTGCCAAGTCAACATTATCATGTATCTGATAAGTCATCATCGTCATCATCATGTATCTGACAAGTCTTCATCACGATATATTTGACAAGTCAATATAAATAAGTAACTGACAAACAAGTCATCATGGTCATGTATATAACAATCAATTCATTATCGTCAAGAATCTAACAAGTCATCATCATCATGTATCTGGAAAGTTATTATCATATATTTGACGAGTCATCAACATCATAATGATCATCATCATCATCATAATAATGTATCTGACAAGATATCATCATAATCATCATTTATCTGATAAGTCATCATCATCAGGTATCTGGTGAGTCGTCATCATCATCATTATCATCATGTATCTGAAAAATCAACATCATCATGTACAGATCTGACAAAAAAGTCATCAGACTCATGTATCTGACAACTTATCACAATGATCATCATCGTGTATCTTAGAAGTCATCATTATCATGTATCTGACAAAGCAATATCCTCATTCATCTGACAAGTCATCATTGTCATGTAACTAACAGATTTTCATCATCATCATCATGTATCTGACAAGTCAACATCATCATGGACCTGATAATTTAATATCATTAAGTGTCTGACAAGTCATCATTGTTATATAGAAAAGAAACAAGTATTATGTATCTGATAAATCAATCTAGAGCTAACCAAAAAACAGTCATTGTCATTATGTATTTGCTAAGCAGTCGTTTGCAGTCCGCTCACCATCCCGGTAGCTCTTCTGTGGAGCAAGTTCAGAGAAGAGCTTCCACGATGGTGAGCGGACTGCAAACTATGTCCTACGAGGAACGGTTAAAGGATCTGGGAATGTTTAGCTTGCAAAAAAGAAGACTGAGAGGAGGCTTAATAGCTGTGTACAAATATCAGAAGGGCTGTCACAGTGTAGAGGGATCAGCTTTATTCTCATTTGCACATGGAAACACGAGAAGCAAGGAAACTGAATGGGAGAAGATACAGATTAGATATTAGAAAAAACTTTTTGACAGTGAGGGTGATCAATGAGAGGAACAGGCGATCATGAGAGGTGGTGAGTTCTCCTTCAATGGAAGTCTTCAAACTGAGGCTGGACAGACATCTGTCTGAGATGGTTTAGTGAATCCTGCATTGAGCAGGGGGGGTTGGACACAATGGACCCTGGAGGTCCCTTCCAACTATAACATTCTAGGATTCTAAGCCTTCGTTATATATCTAGCAAGTCATCCGCATAATCACTGTATCTCTGACTACTCATGTGCCTGACAAGTGATCATCATGCATCCGATAAATCAGGATATTTCATTGATTCAAAGTAAAGCAACAGTCTGAGCTAATCTGATACCCTTTGTGGTGTATGATACATGGAGTCATAGGACACCCATGAGACAACCCTTGCGCACCACCATGACATAGTTTATCAAATTTGCCAAAAGTCTTTAACAAAAATCCTTTATATATGTCTTTTTGCTTTGGTGGAATATCCTAATCTATAAAAACTTGACAAAAAACATTACATATCTTCTCTTGAAATCAATACATCTGGGAATTGAAATATTCAATGGCCAATGCAATATAAAGAACCAAAACTATGAACCTGATGTTCCAAATCATCATCCCAAAAAGGTGAATTCTGTTCAATTCAAATCCTATATGTATCATGTAGACAATTACTTTGTATCCAAGATATAATAGCAAATATTGTACAGCACTGACTATTCTTTCTGCAGGTTTATACTACTACAATCATTTGATTCCATATGTTTTGCTATCAATTCAATCTTTTTTATGATCATTTCAAACAGAAGCTATTTGTTTCCTGTCTCCATAAAAAGTTCCAAAAAACAATTATGGATATATTATAAAATATGTTGATGATCTGATCTACTGATAATGTTAGGAACTTTCAATTCAATGGAGTTGACTTACGGTGCCTTACACAAGTATTCATACCCCTTAAAAGTCAACAGATTTGTCTGGATCAAAAATAACCCTATGCTTTTAAAAAATGGTTGTTCCAGTCTTAAAGGGGACCTGTCACAAGGTTTTTACCATATAAAGTAGGGCCAGCACCTGTGAGCCCTTCTATGCAGCATTCTAGTATGCTGTATATATGGCTTAAATCTGTGCTGCATAACGCAAACAAATAGCTTTTATTATGCTCACCCTACGGCGCGGTCGGGTCCGATGAGTGTCACTAGTCTTGATCCGGCACCTCCTCTATTCTTGTGATCACCATCCTCATCCTTGCTTCATGTGGATGACGCATCCTACATCATCCACACAGTGTCCCCCATGGCGCTCCTGCGCAGGCGCACTACCCTGCTAGAGTATTGTAGTGCGCATGCGCCAACTGTAGTGCGCATGCGGCAACTGTACTGCGCATGCGGCAACTGTCGTGCGCATGCGCCAACTGTAATGTGCATGCGCCAACGCTATTTGCCCTTTCCCTCCACAGGACAGAGAGAAGTACACCTGCACAGGACCGCGATGGAGGACGCTGTGTGGATGACGTAAGGACACGTTATCCACACAAAGCAAGAAGGTGGACGGTGATTGAAAGAAGACAGTAGGTGCCGGGTCAAGACCAGCAACAACCATTGGATTGAAAAGCTATTTTTTGTGTTATGCAAAGCGTATTGGAGACTTATATACAGCATTCTAGAATACTGCATATGAGGATGTACAGGTGCTGGCAGTACTTTTTATGGGAAAAACCTGGTGACAAGTTCCCTTTGAAAAAAGTTGAAAGCAAAGTTTTTAATTTAATTGTATTAAAAAAAAAAGATAGAAAAAATCACCTTCAGGGTAATTTGTTCACTTTTTAAGTGAATAGTTTTGCAAGTCACCAGTCAATGCATCAGTAAAATGCCCGCTGTTAGAACCTTGCTCTTAGGTTTTTTCCTTTGCTGGTCACATGACCTTGTTGGCCTATTTAATCCTGCTCCGCCCTTCTGGCTTTGCTGGACTTCATTGTATAACTACTTTCTAGCTAGCCTGTGCTCTGTATCTACTCTGTTAGTTTGCTTGGTCTACGGACCTCTGTGTTCTTTATATTTTGTTTGTTCGTCTGTCTGCTACTATTTCTGTTAGGAGGTGTCCCATTTTCCTCCCAGTCCTTAGTACTTGTAGGGATTCCTTCCCCACATCTATAGGTCTCCGTACAGACTAGCTTAGGACTTTAGCAGGTCTGATCGCAGGATCAGGTCCCCTGTTACATCGTAGGGATCAAGCTGAGTTCTATCGTAGGGACAGATCTCCTCTCTTTCCTTAGCTCTGGTAGCAGAACATAACAGTAAGTCCAGCCTGCAAATTCTCTAAGGAAAGATTTTTCTGTTCCATCATGGTGTCGGTTCAGGATTTGGCTCATCGCCTGCAGGGACTCTCTCTGGAGGTGGCCGAGCTCCGTCAGCACGTGAGTAACTGTCCTGGAGCACATTTCTTGGAGCCTAAGGTATGTTTGCCGGATTTATTTTTTGGTGAACACCGAGAATTTTTTTCATTTAAAAATGCTTGCTTATTGTATTTTCGTTTGAGACCCAAGTCCTCTGGGGATGAATCCCAGTGCATAGGGTTCATAATGTCACTTTTGCGCAAAGAGCCTCAGGAGTGGGCCTTTTCTTTGCAACCTAGTGATACATGCTTCAGATCAGTGGATAGTTTTTTTTCTGCTTTGGGGCTATTATATGATGATCCTGACCGTGTCGCATCAGCTGAGACTGAGTTAAGACGTTTGAGACAGGGATCAGGTAATGTGGAAAAATATTGTACTCATTTCCGTCGTTGGTCTACTCAAACAGGGTGGAACGATTCTGCTCTGAAAAGTCTATTTCTTGCTGGGCTCAATGAAAGGGTTAAAGACCTGCTAATTGCTTATCCTACACCTGAAGATTTGCAACAGGCTATGCAATTAGCTATACGGGTGGATAGGAGACTGCGTGCAAGGGTTAATGAGAGCAAATCCTCTGCTATGTCAGTTTCTGGTTATGAGAATGTGTGTACTAACAGTGGTGAACCGATGGAGATTGGATCGGTGGCACCTCGCTCTCAAGAAAAAGACCGTAGATTTTCTGAAGGCTTGTGTTTCTATTGCGGAAAATCTGGTCATTTGATTAAAGGCTGTGAGCTTCGTATGAAGAAAGAAAAAAAAATGGTCAGTCATGCCCGTATTGCCTGTTTAAATTCCAAGGGTATATTTTTAGCTGCTTCCACGATTGCTCAGGAAAAATTAATGGAATTTCGGGTGTTTGTTGATTGTGGGTCTACTCTGAATGTAATTGATGGGGGATTCTTGGAAAGACTCAATTTAAAACCCGAACCTTTATCATCCCCCATTGCTGTGGTTTCTGTGGATGGTTCCCCTTTGAAGAATGTTACTCTCAAGGTCTGTGAATTTCCTCTCACTATTAATGGTGTTCACCATGAGAAATTGGATTTGGTAGTTTTGAATAACTTGCCTTCTCCAGTAATATTGGGATTGCCCTGGTTAAAATTTCACAATCCTGTACTGGATTGGTCTACCAGTGAAATTAAATCCTGGAGCCATAAATGTTATGACAAGTGTTGTAACGGGCGTATTGCAGCTTTGGATAGGGGAGAATTGCCTGTTCCTATTCAGGATTTTTGGAGAGTTTTTTCTGAGAAGGAATCGCAGGTTTTGCCTCCCCATAGAGACTATGATTGTTCTATTGAATTTGTCCCTGGAGCGACTCTTCCTAAAAGTCGTTTATTTAACCTTACTATTCCTGAGAGGAAGGCTTTGGAGGAATACATACAGACAAGTTTGGCCGCCGGTCACATTAGGCCCTCTAAGTCTCCTGTGGCGGTTGGATTTCTTTTTGTAAAAAAAAAGGACGGCGGTTTACGTCCTTGTCTGGATTTTCGTGAGATTAACAAAATTACTGTACGCAATCCTTACCCACTGCCATTGATTCCTGATCTGTTTAACCAGTTAATGGGGGCCAAGTGGTTCTCTAAAATTGACCTTAAGGGGGCATACAATCTGTTGCGCATGAAGGAGGGTGACGAATGGAAGACTGCTTTTAACACTCCTGTGGGTCATTTTGAGAATCTGGTTATGCCTTTTGGTCTTACTAATGCTCCTGCATTTTTTCAGAATCTTATTAATGACATCCTTAGACCTTTGATCGGCAAAAATGTGGTTGTGTATTTGGATGACATTTTGATTTATTCGCCGGATCTGGAGTCTCATTGGCGGAGCGTACGTGAGGTATTACAGTTATTAATGGACAATTCGCTTTTTGCTAAGCTGGAGAAATGTGAGTTCGCTGTACAGAGAATTAGTTTTTTGGGTTACATTATCTCCAGCGAAGGTTTTGAGATGGACCCGGTTAAAGTTCAAGCTGTACAGGAATGGCCTAGGCCTATTGGTTTGAAATCGATACAGAGGTTTTTAGGTTTCGCCAATTATTACAGAAAATTCATAAAAAAATTTTCTAGTATTGTTAAACCTCTGACCGATCTCACCAGGAAAGGTGCTGATGCGGTTCAGTGGTCTTCTGAGGCCATTGAAGCTTTTGTGTATCTCAAGGAGAGGTTCACCTCTGCTCCCATCCTTATGCAGCCTGATGTGACTAAGCCGTTTTTGGTTGAGGTTGATGCTTCCTCTGTGGGGGTTGGCGCAGTATTGTCTCAGGATAACGGGGATGGATTACATCCCTGTGCCTTTTTTTCAAAAAATTTTTCGGAGACTGAACTGAATTACGATATTGGTAATCGGGAATTATTGGCTATTAAACTCGCATTTGAACACTGGCGCCACTTCTTGGAAGGTGCGGAATTTCCCGTTCAGGTTCTTACGGATCATAAAAATCTGATATATCTTGATGCTGCCAAGCGCCTGAATGCCCGTCAGGCTAGGTGGTCACTGTTTTTCTCGCGGTTTAATTTCTCCGTTACTTACATCCCTGGTACTAAGAATGTTAAGGCGGATGCCTTGTCTCGCAGTTTTTCTCCCATAGTCGGTGCTGAGAAAGAGGAGAACATTTTACAAGAAGGTGTTGTGATAGCTGCTTTGGACTCCATTTTGGAAGATGAGATTCTTAAAGCACAGGAGAATGCCCCATCTAACACTCCTCATGGGAGGTTGTTTGTGCCTGGGACCTTTAGGAGAGATTTGTTTGTTGAGTGTCACGAATCTCGGTTGGCAGGTCATCCCGGAATCTCTGAGACCAAGAGACTGGTGGGTCGCAGTTTTTGGTGGCCTGGATGGCAGAAGGAAGTCATTAAGTGGGTGCGTCAATGTACTATATGTGCTAGATCTAAGTCCTCACATACTCCTGCTGCGGGGTTGCTTTGTCCTTTGGAGGTTCCCAGTGCTCCTTGGACACATTTGGCTATGGACTTTATAACTGACCTTCCCCCCTCTGAGGGTTTTACTGTCATCTGGGTGGTCGTGGACCGTTTTAGCAAGATGTGTCACTTGGTTCCCTTCGTCAAACTGCCCTGCGCTAAAACTCTCGCTAAGGCCTTTGTCAAGGAAATTGTCAGACTTCATGGCGTTCCTACTGACATTGTTTCTGATAGGGGTCCTCAGTTCGTGGCTCGTTTTTGGCGTGCCTTTTGTGACAGGTTGGGAGTTCATTTGTCGTTCTCGTCCGGATATCATCCTGAATCTAATGGCCAGACAGAAAGGAAAAACCAGGATGTTGAGCAGTTCTTGCGTTGTTTTGTGGCAGACAATCAAGAGGGGTGGTCTGAGTTTCTGCCACTTGCTGAATTTGCTCTTAACAACCATACATCTTCTTCTGCTGGTTGTTCGCCTTTTTTTTGTTGTTCTGGGAGACATCCGTCGTTTGGGTCGTTCTCCAAGTTGGGATCTGCCGTGCCTGAGGAGGAGAATTTTTCCGGTGATTTAGAGAGAGTTTGGACGGATGTGCGTGGTAATCTTCAGGAGGCCAACAGAAAATCTAAAGACTACTTTGATAGGAAAGGACAGGAGGTTTTGTTCGCTGTTGGTGACATGGTTTGGTTGTCCTCTAGGAATCTGCGGTTGAGGATTCCTTCTAAGAAATTGGGTCCCAAGTTTGTAGGGCCCTTTAAGGTGCTTCAGGTTGTCAACCAATCTGCTGTTAGGTTGGAGGTTCCTACCTCCTGGAGAATTAATCCGGTATTTCATGTCTCTCTGTTGAAAAAAGCGGTTGTATCGGATTGTGACGCCTCTGCCTCTGTTCCTCCGGTGGTGGAGGACGGGGAATATGAAATTTCTCGCATCCTTAACTCTAGACGGTATAGAGGTAGTTTGCAGTATCTTGTGGCCTGGAAAGGTTTCGGACCCGAGGATAACTCTTGGGTGAGGTCGGATGATGTTTCCGCGTCCAGACTTATCAGAGCGTTTCACAGGAGATTTCCTGATAAGCCTGGTCCTAGGGGATCCGGAGGATCCTCTTAGAAGGGGGGGTACTGTTAGAACCTTGCTCTTAGGTTTTTTCCTTTGCTGGTCACATGACCTTGTTGGCCTATTTAATCCTGCTCCGCCCTTCTGGCTTTGCTGGACTTCATTGTATAACTACTTTCTAGCTAGCCTGTGCTCTGTATCTACTCTGTTAGTTTGCTTGGTCTACGGACCTCTGTGTTCTTTATATTTTGTTTGTTCGTCTGTCTGCTACTATTTCTGTTAGGAGGTGTCCCATTTTCCTCCCAGTCCTTAGTACTTGTAGGGATTCCTTCCCCATATCTATAGGTCTCCGTACAGACTAGCTTAGGACTTTAGCAGGTCTGATCGCAGGATCAGGTCCCCTGTTACATCGTAGGGATCAAGCTGAGTTCTATCGTAGGGACAGATCTCCTCTCTTTCCTTAGCTCTGGTAGCAGAACATAACACCCGCATTTCCATCAATGCCAGTACTCCTCATAGTCAATCCTCGCCTTTTTTTTCCAGCCAACTGAAGTTTGCATCTCTCCCTGCTAGCAGTTAATCTCCGTGCATTTTAATACTAGTGAGCAGCATGTCACGCTGATCAGTTTCGTAAGACTGAGGTGACCTTAGCATTTTCAGAGCAATCAGTTTGGCTTCTCGGAATGATTAGGAAACAATCTTCTCAGGGAAGGATACAAAACAAATTAACTGTCTTCAGCAAATATCTATCACTGCATGTAAAGCTGTCTGGGTAAAACTCTGCTAAAGAGGCCGAAATCCTCTAAAGAACTAAAACCTGGGAATATATTAAACATTTTGCTATTAAGGGAGTTTAATACTGTGCAATGAAATAGTGTGCAAATCTCTAGCTTTAAATAGAAAAATGCACAACCTAGAATACAAGCTCATGTACAGCTATGCGACTGATATAACGGCAACGGAACAAGATGATGTGAGTCATTCACATCAACCAAGGAGGTCACTTGGAAATCTAACCATCCCGGGAAGGATTCCAGTATTAAATCTGATGATAGTTAAATGGAAAAATATCATTTTTAATGAATTTATTTGAAAATGATCTCAAATCCATAAAAGAGAGCATGTCTAGAAGCAAGGATCAAAAGAAGCCCCTATTATGGTGCATGGTTTGACAACAGAAGCACCTGGGGTGCAATTGGCGTTGGGCACGCCGATCTTAATGATCAGGACTGCTGGAGTGAGATACGCCTAACACATTAAGAGGCACATGCCACTTAAGGAATTAGGCACATCTTACAACTGGCGTGTGCCACTGTCAGTAATGTTACTCTTGGAGATAAGCAAATAAATTTGAGTAAATTCAATTCTACTCGAATCTTGCAAAAATCAGTATTCGAGCAAAAAAGGGATTTTTTTTGTAATTCGCTTCTACGTGGACTTAGAAAAATGGCTGACATTATTCTGAAGCATAGTGGGTTATCAAAAGGTTAAAAAAAAATAAAAGAATCGTTATACTCATCAACGTTCAACTGTCTGACCCCTTTGTTACTCACCGTCACCGATCCAGTTGTCGCTGCATCTTCTGGTCTCCCACTCTTCGAGAAGGAATCTTTGGGACTCTCGCATTGTGCTGGACTAACAGATGTCACAGTGCCCGCATTAGGTCTCAGCGCACGTTGTGATGTCATGAGGTCATTGACTGTCAATGAGCCTGCAAAGAACCCTTCTGGGTACCAAGACACCCAGAAGTCCACAGTGAGAGAGGCCCAAATATTCCTTCGTGAATGGCAGTGGATCAGAAGATGTGGCAAAGACCAAATGGGTGGCAGTGAGTAACGGAGATGACCAGAGAAGTGAGAGGTGAGGTGAAAATAACCTTATTTATTACATATTACATTTATTATTCTCTGGGGTTTAGATAGACTTCAGAGCATAATAAGGGACATGAAATTCACAGAGAATAACTTCTCCCCAAATTGGATTTCTCGGGAAATTGTTGTTTACTTTTTTATCCACTTTCCATGACCCTTGGAACCATTTTTTACGTAATTGCTCTGGAGAGGAGTACTTATTATCAAGCAAAGGAGAACACAGTAGGACTGGGCCTCCTCTCACAAACAGTCTCATAGCAGTCATAGACGCTTTGGATACTTCTTATAAAACCACCCTACAGGACCTAGAAGACACTTAATGGTCTAAGGAGAATAGCCCTGTTCTACCACCAGGAGGGCTACTAGTTCAATGGACTCATACAGTACAGACCAAAAGCTTGGACACACTTTCTCATTTAAAGATTTTTCTGTATTTTCATGACTTTGAAAATTGTACATTCACACTGAAGGCATCAAAACTATGAATTAACACATGTGGAATTATATACTTAACAAAAAAGTGTGAAACAACTGAAAATATGTCTTATATTCTAGGTTCTTCAAAGTAGCCACCTTTTGCTTTGATGACTGCTTTGCACACTCTTGGCATTCTCTTGATGAGCTTCAAGAGGTAGCCACCGGAAATGGTTTTCACTTCACAGGCGTGCCCTGTCAGGTTTAATAAGTGGGATTTCTTGCCTTATAAATGGGGTTGGGACCATCAGTTGTGTTGTGCAGAAGTCTGGTGGAAACACAGCTGATAGTCCTACTGAATAGACTGTTAGAATTTGTATTATGGCAAGAAAAAAGCAGCTAAGTAAAGAAAAACGAGTGGCCATCATTACTTTAAGAAATGAAGGTCAGTCGGTCCGAAAAATTGGGCTAACTTTGAATGTGTACCCAAGTGCAGTTGCAAAAACCATCAAGCGCTACAAAGAAACTGGATCACATGAGGACCGCCCCAGGAAAGGAAAACCAAGAGTCACCTCTGCTTCTGAGGATAAGTTTATCCGAGTCACCAGCCTCAGAAATCGCAGGTTAACAGCAGCTCAGATTAGACACCAGGTCAATGCCACACAGAGTTCTAGCAGCAGACACATCTCTTCAACAACTGTTAAGAGGAGACTTTGTGCAGCAGGCCTTCATGGTAAAATTAGACCAGTGGAAATCTGTGCTTTGATCTGATGAGTCCAAATTTGAGATGCCTTCTTCCAACCACCGGGTCTTTGTGCGACGCAGAAAAGTTGAACGGATGGACTCTACTTGCCTTGTTCCCACCGTGAAGCATGGAAGAGGAGGTGTGATGGTGTGGGGGTGCTTTGCTGGTGACACTGTTTGGGATTTATTCAAAATTGAAGGCACACTGAACCAGCATGGCTACCACAGCATCTTGCAGCGGCATGCTATTCCATCCGGTTTGCATTTAGTTGGACCATCATTTATTTTTCAACAGGACATTGACCCCAAACACACCTCCAGGCTGTGTAAGGGCTATTTGACCAAGACGGAGAGTGATGGGGCGCTATGCCAGATGACCTGGCCTCCACAGTCACCAGACCTGTACCCAATCGAGATGGTTTGGGGTGAGCTGGACCGCAGAGTGAAGTCAAAAGGGCCAACAAGTGCTAAGCATCTCTGGGAACTCCTTCAAGATTGTTGGAAGACCATTTCCGGTGACTACCTCTTGAAGCTCATCAAGAGAATGCCAAGAGTGTGCAAAGCAGTCATCAAAGCAAAAAGTGGCTACTTTGAAAAACCTAGAATATAAGACATATTTTCAGTTGTTTCACACTTTTTTGTTAAGTATATAATTCCACATGTGTTAATTCATAGTTTTGATGCCTTCAGTGTGAATGTACAATTTTCAAAGTTATGAAAATACAGAAAAAGCTTTAAATGAGAAAGTGTGTCCAAACTTTTGGTCTGTACTGTATATGGTAACTGTCCTTCCCATTGGACAGGACATTGATTTTACAGCCTCACCAGAAAGCATTAAACATTACATTTTTCATAACTTCAATTTTTATCCAACTTGATATAAATTAATTGAACCTATGTAAGAGCCCTACTATGTCATAAATTATCTTTTGAGAGAAGTTTCTTGGACATCTATACAGACTTGGAATTCATTATTTTAAATATGTAGGTATATAGTTCTTTGTTAACAAGTTGTGTTATGCAATGTTTATTAGGTGCTACAGTATTTTGTGATATCACAGATCATCTAGCAACTTTGAGGAATGATTTTAGGGGTGTGGCTTTTAAGAACCCGATAAGGCATGTTACCTGGGTGATCACTGCAGCAGGTTGCTAATACCACCAGAAGCAAAACCCTGGATTTTCTCCATGATTTTGTAGTCAATTAGAAATTAAGTGGAATTAAGACATTTATAGATCCATTTAACCATATATACTCAATAGTCCAATGCTATCCTGATATCCGGTCAATGCAACCATTATAGAAATATTCTATTAGAGAAACAAGACCATGGTAAAACCAGGCAAAGCATTGAAGACCAACCCATTATTTTATCCCCTTCAGTTATATAAAGGAGAGAGTGTCAACCCCCTTGCAGAAAATGAAATCACCCCAATGTAGACATCTTTAACACCTCTAAATAGTGATGAGCGAGTATGCTCTGTTAACCCTTTCGGCGAGCATGCTCGGGTGCTCGCCGAGTATCTTCAGCATGCTCGGGTGTTATGTTTCAGTCACTTCATGTGCATGATTTGCGACTGTTTGACAGCTTTAATACATGTGAGGAATGCCTAAGAAACAGGCATTCCTCACATGTATTTAAGCTGTCAAACAGTCGGAAATCATGCGCATAGAAAACTACTGAAACATACTGAGCATGCTGAAGAAAACACCCGAGCATGCTAGTAAATCTCAAGTAACAAGTATACTCACTCATCACTACCTCTAAACTCTAAATTGTACCAACTCGTGCATTTTTTTTCTGGTAAATTCTTTTATGGAGTTCCACAGATTGTGGTAAGCGTTGACAAATATATATGGTCTTCATTGTTCATTCCTCTGCATCGTTTTGAGTATTTAGAGTATGTTTAGATTGTTTTCTTTTCTATAAGCCATCCTCTAGGTACAGGATGCTATGGACGGCCAAATGGCATGTGACCGTTGCCTCAAAAAACAACATGCCGGTTGCTAGAGTTCAGCTCATCTCCATCCGGCCCCTATCACTATATGATTAAGTTCTTACTAGACTTTATAGTAAGCACAACCAGTGTGATCTGATAACTGCCAAGGACAAGCCAAATACTCCGAGGCAATCTATAACTGTTTAATCCCTACCAGACAGATTAAGCATATAATTGACCCATATAATCCCTATATCATCTCCAGTCAAATGTTTCCTCCATCTGATTCGCCTTGACAAGGACTCTGCAAGAAAGCTATCAAGCACACGGTATTATTATCAGGATAGTGTTTTTCATTAAACTTAGAGATGGCTTTTTAATCACTGATCTTGGGGACTGCTAGACTTAAGCAGATGAGCCGTCACTAAGCACATCTGTTGTAATCCTTATATTTTCCTTGGGCTGCATCTTGAAGACATACATGCAGACAAAATAATAATCAGTTTCCTTTATCTGTATTAACTGGTGTCTCCCTTGATCATTTGATTTCTTAAATTAAATATATTCTAGTGGAAGTCAACTTACGGGAGACCGAAACAATGTGGTAAGAAAAAGATTTTAAAGTTGAGATTTCCCATGAATTGGAATCGGCATAAATGGGTCAGTTAGTAAAACATGAACTTTCTTACGTGACCGGTCTACGACTTATCGCACCTTCAGTTGGCCAAGTACACGAGTCCAGTTTTCCAGCACTCGGGGCAAGTGACTCAATTTCATTGTGATTTGAAAATTCCTTTGGGAGATGCAAAACTACTACTCAACCGAATGAAAATGTCGAAATATTCAGAATTACAAAAGTTATTTCCGCGATTGACGTCAAGCCAATTTGGATACAGCCGTCTTTGACTACGCTCACATCTGCATCAGAGGTTTTTTTTTTCTTAATGATGCTACATAGTAATGGACTATATACACATATTAATAAATGGATTGCCATTTGGGTTTAACTAAGTATGCTACATCACCAGGCATCTTAAACAGGGTGTTCCTACCTTTTATGGGTGGACAGTTCAGGGTCCATCCTCAATGGGTCCTGGGTTGTCCACCCAGAGAGGATGGGAACACCCTTTTGCTTTTCCTCTTTTCGTTAAGGTCAGTTTCAATCGGTTTATACTAGGGGCTAAAGGATTCAGATCAGGGTTCTTTTTACCATTAGACCATGATCATGGATGTGTATTACTGGACCTGCTCCTGGTCTTGCAGACACAGTCTAGTGACAGTGATCACACAATCACTGCTCCATAATAGCTCGGCGTCAAGAAGAAGAGTCCCCGTTAATTTATAAGGATACCCATGTAGGTGGCTGTATAAAGTTTAATCAGTGCTAATCTAAGGAATATGCTGTCACTATGTAGGCAACTGGAAATAAACATTATCTTAGGGTGGAAACCCTATTAGGTATGCGCACATGGGTAGCATAGGTACAATATTTTCCTAGCGTTTTTTTCCATACGGAAAATGTGCCATTTATTACAGTAGTAGTTTTATGGATGAAATTTGGAACCCGACAGTTTGTCAATTTATTCTGTGGATTTTACCAAGGATTTCTTCTTTGCAATGGAAGGAGTGAAATTTCGGTGAAATATGCAGCATTTCTTCAATGAAATCTTCAGCTGTTTTTAGCATTAGGTTTTCACTGCACCTTTGCATTTGCTTGGATGCACTGAATTACAAAATTCAAAATTGCTTTAATCACCTTACATCCAACAGTGAACTTAGAGTGAAGACTAAGGCTATGTTCACACATAATGGTTTTTTCAGCATTCATTTTCTGCAGCAAAACCTGATCTCTTGACAGGAGGTTGATCAGGATTTTTGTTGCTGTTTTCTAGCTTTTTTTTTGGTGCATTTTTGGTGCATTTTTCTGCATTTTTTTCACTCTCCTTTTGTCTCTGTTATGCATGTACATAAAGTTCAGTGAAAAAAAAAATCTCATTTTGGTTTAGGCACAAAAAATTCTGAAAAAACGCTGAAAACTTGACACTTGTGTTTTTGGTGCGTTTTTTCAGCGTTTCTTTCACCACCCATTACTTCCAATGGGTTAAAAAACCCTGAAAAAATGCTGAAAAAAGTGACATGCTCTATTTTGCAAAAAAACATGAAAAGCACAAAATTCTGAACCAACAAAATCATGATGTGCACATGAGATTCCTGGAATGCCATAGACTTTGCAAGTACTGCAAAACGCAGCTGAAAATTTGCATAAAAAAGCATCAAAAAGCGCTGAAAAAACCATGATGTGTGAACATAGCCAAAGAATTTTGTTTGTGTTAAACTTGATTTCACACCTACTCTACAACTGCCTTTGGCTGCAGTACAAAATATGGAATGCTTTCCACCAAACTTAAAGGATAACTGTACTTTCAAGTAACTTTTCAGAATAAGCGGTCATCTGCAAACACATGAGAAATAACACTATTTCCGGTCATTAAATCACTGTATTTTCACTAGTTTTCCCCACTGGAGGCTCTATTTCTTGAATTGCAATTGACTCAGAGCTACTGGGTGGAGACTAGCTGATATGATCTTTCCCATAAACAGCACAGCACATGGAGAGGGATTTCTGCTCTTCATTTCTTAGTTAGCACTAAGAGACAGTGCTGTAACACACGGGATTAAGCAAATATTTTGTGCAGAGGGGAGGGAGTGTCTTATAAGTGGAGAAAGACCAGAATTCTCTAATAACATATATTACAAAGTTTCTTATATTTAGCTGTACTATTGATTTATGCACCTTTTGTTGAAAAAATAGTTACCTCTTAAAGTTTAAGCTACACGAAAATTGTTTTCTTACGAGATTTTCCATTTTTAACTATTGAGCTACACGTGCTGTAAAAAAATCTCATTAAACGGGTTGTCCACTACTCAAAAAAGACACATTAAAGGGGTTCTCCACTACTCGTACAATCCCTTCTCATTCTGTATGTTTCCCTCTTTTAAGATAACACTTATACTCACTTCCGGTGCAACACCATTCTAGCAATGTCGGCACTGTCCATCCTGGCAATCGTGTAACAGTGTGATGTCATGCAAACCCTGTGGACAGTCATTGGTGACTTCACTCTCCCCGCTTTCGGACAAATCAAGAGGAAGTCAGCGCTGCTGATCTCTCTTCCTCCAAATGTATGTTATACGTCCGAAGGCAGGGAGAGTGCAGCCAGCGCTGATTGGTCACAGGGTTCGTGTGACGTCACACTGTTACGCGATCACTGTGAGAGACAGTACCGACACTGCTGGAACGGCACCGGAAGTGAGTATAAGTGTTATTATTTTACAAGACAAGGGGGAAACATAAGGATTCAGAATGGAGTAGTGGACAACCTCTTTAAGTTGCAAGCAACTCTTGTGGTCTGTGTACAAAAAGTCAGTGGGTAGCCTTAGCATAGGGTATATGCACAGATTTGCAACCAATTATTTTAAATTCTCCAATCATCTAATTTTTGTTTACACAGCTCCCGCAGAGACCTATTTATCTCCATGGTTACAGACTACAAACAAACCCAGTATATTCTGATCCTGAAGTGACACCACCTTCCATCTGACCCTTACTTATTGCAATTCTGCAAGAATTGACATAGTTTTGTAAGGCAGTTTTTTAGGCAAGAAGCAAGTACAAGTGAAGCAAGTGAAAAATGCTATGTGTACTGGCACAAACAGAATACATTGAGTTTACTGCTGCATTTAACAAAAGCCTAAAAAATGTTAAGTTAATTATTAATTCACATGGAACTCTATTCACAATTGTATGTTTTAAATCAAGACTTGTAAAATGTTTATATATTTTTTTATATTAGATGCATTTGAGAAATAATAATAAAAAATAATAAAAAAAAAAAATATATATATATATATATATATTTTAAATTAATTAATTTTTTTATTTCACCAATGCATCTAATATAAAAAAAAATATAAACACTTTACAAATGTGTGTGTATATACAGTACATACAGTATATATATATCTATATATATATATATTTTTTTTTTTGCAGGAAAACAGAGATTTGGCAAGAATCCATGCAATGATATCTACAGGTCCTAGAGGACTGAAGCCGGCCTTACACATTAGATGGCAGTCACTCTCGGCCATCTCTCATACACAGCAGCGTTCGCTCTTCGGAGCGCTCATGTGTTTTCTATGAGAAAGGCGCATACATACTTCTCTACCAGTGACTTATCTCTGTCAGAGCAAAGCGTTCGGTAGTCCAAAATCAGACATGCCCTATTAATAAAATATATCTCTCCTAACAATCAGTTGGATGGCGCCACCATACATAGTAGAGTGTTGGTTGAGCATGTCAATATCGGCAGGTTTGGCCAACATTAGGCATGGGGACCTTAGATCCCACAGCCTCACCCATGAGGAGACCACTTTGAAGATGCACTAAAAAAATCTGCAAGGTAAATTGACGAGCTAGAAATTCATAACCTGCACTGCAGGCCACTTTTGCTGCTGCAATGTGCTGCAGAGTTTCCACCCACAAATCCATACAGAAAATCCAAAACCTATCCACTATGTGTAGACATACCCTTCGGGTGGTCATTGATTTTGCATGTGAATATTAAGGTAGGCAAACAGGCTGTTAAATGTGTATCCTATGGGTACTGGAATGCCGTGAAATCAGCCCACATAAACATATATACAGTATGAATACTAATGAAATAGGAAAAAGAACGTTAAGTTCAAAATGTGTTGACATAAAATGTTAATTAATGATATGTTGGTAAATGTCTTGTTACCATTAACTTATGGAAAAAATCATTAATGGTCGATCACCAGAATAAAAATGTACATGTGTGATCAGTGACCCCCACTAATTATCTGTATGCTAATGTTTATATAGGCACAGCAGCTTGTCCATATGTACAGCTGTAGCTGGTAATGCAGGTTATATCCGCAGTGCTATAACCTTTTCTTAAAGGGGATGTCAAGTGAAGAGAAAGTATCACCTATCCACGGAATGGATGATAACTTATAGATTGGTGGGGGTCCAACCACTGGGGATTTCAAAGTTAGTATGAAAATGATATCCAGCTCACCTAACGGGACATCTTACGCTTGTTCGGAGCCCAGAAAATGCTGCGTCAGGGCGTGGAGAAAATCAGCTGAAGAACACGAAGATCTAGCTCAATGAAGTATGAACAAGCCTTTATTCACAAAGTGCTTTGTAGAGGATAAAACAAGATATCAGCGGTAAGGATTACATGACAAGCGACATCAACGCGTTTCGGGTGATCTAGCACCCTGATTCGTGATATAATGAATGAATGAGGGAGCTAGATCACCTGAAAAGCGCTGATGTTGCTTGTCATGTCATCCAAGTACTTTGAGAATAAAGACTTATTCACTGTTTGTTGGGCGGAATCTTCGTGTTCTTCCAATGATTCCCAAGATAGGCAATACAGGTCACCTTTATCTCCGTTAGAATGGAATGGCAGTGCGTACGCTCGATCACTGCTCCTTTCATTCTGTATGGGGCTGCTGGAAAAAGGCTAGGCAGTATTATAGAGAATGAATGTAGAGGACTAAAGGAAGTGTCTCATTTTGCCAATCGGTGAAGGTCCCAGCAGTCGAACCCCCACTAATCTATAAGCTATCATTACTTATCCCAGAGATAGGTGATGACAATGCAACTTCCCTGAGGGACCCCTTTAAAGAAGCACTCTTCCCATCAAAGTTTTTATCCTCTTAACATATTTCAGTCATCATATTATACAGCACTGTGTTCTTACAATTGCTCATTTTGTCCTTCTACCAAGTTAATTCTTCTCTTTTCCATTAGGCCTATAACATCACGAAAATAAAGACAGACTAGCCGAATCCTTCTAAGCTCTATGTAGAAACAGGAGGTCAATTTTCCCTGCATGAGTCATCATTAGAACTACAATTCTACATCACTGCAAAGTCCCTGGCAACCCAGCTCCACTCTCTCTTCAACATCTGATCCAGCTGCTCCGCTACTCCTCCTGCCAGGGACCTTGCAGTGATGTAGAATTGTAGTTCTAATGATGATTCATGCAGGGAATAGAGATTTCCTGTCTCTATATAGAGCTTAGAATGATTCATCTAGTCAGTTTTTAATCACGTGATGTCATAGACCTAATAGAAAAGAGAAGAATTAGCTGGGTTGAAAGGCAAAATGAGCAATTGTAAGTACACAGGGCTAAATAATATGATGATTTCAATATATTAAGAGGATAAAAACTTTAATGGAAGGAGGAATGCTTCTTTAAGATCATAATCAGTAGAAACTGAGTCAGACCAACTTTGTGTATCAGACATTGATTATATCAATGTTTTGTTTTCCTATTAAATCCTTTTAGCAGCTATAACTGCATTTATTATAGCAAAAATGCAAAAAATAGGAGCACATTAAATGTCACATTAATATTCAAAAAGTTTTGGCGAAAAATTATTTTTGGAAAGGTTACAAAAGGTCATTTTCTCTCCAGAACTAGGCAGCCAGTCCCTTGACCCAGATCACAATAATGAAAACCTTGAATACATAATAGCAGCGGATTAAATGAACATCTTGAGGATTAACTCTTTTCTAAGCACCTGGGTAAATATCATATTATTAATATTCTTTGCATCACTTGTTACATAAAAAAAGAATCAGTGAAAGAAAAGAAGTTAAAGATATAAGTAAACCAATAATCATTTGAAAAAAAAAACAAAAAACAATAGCCTCCAAAAGTAGCAAATGATTTCAGGGCTGTAAAAAAAAAAAACACCCAAAATAATAATAATAATAATAATATTGATAAAACACTATGATGGTGCTAAAATGAATTATGAAGAATGAAATGGTTAAAAAAAAAATTAGATGATTAAAAACCAAAAATTACCTCAAAAATTCTCAGGCACATGACAGAATTATTATCATCCAGCCTTTTCTAAATGGGGAAGACAAGAGGCATAAATAAAATGACAAAAGGAAAAATAAATTTTGGGGTGAAAAACGAAAAATTGAAATAAAAGGGGAATAACGTAAACAAGGGAACATAAGGAAACAAAATATCTAATAATATTTTTTGAGGAATTTTAGATTTTTTTATTATCAATAATTAGCTTGATATATGCCAAAAAGTAGGGAAAAATATTTTTTTCTGTTAATTTTGCATTTTTTTCTTTAAATTTTATGCTGTCAAATTATATTATTACTACAAGGTTTGTCAGGTATTAATTTATATTTCCCCATATTCTTAGAAATATTGAAAATAACAAGCAAACTAACACTCATCCTCTGAAGGTCCAGCACTGCCTCTTCACCGCTGCCCCAGTCTTTTTTGACAGGCTGCAATGGGAAGGTCATAACTACAGCACATGTGAACGCTGCAGCCAATCACTAAGCTCAGCGGTGAACAGCACAATTCGCTGAGCCCTATTATTGGCCGATGAGATCACCAATTCAGCCTATCAACAAAGAACAGGGAAGCAGCAAAGAGGCAGCACTGGACCTGGGGAGGGTGAGTATAACTGTGTTTGTTATTTTCCAATTTTTGCAAGTCTACGGAGAAATAAAAATGAATCCCGGACAATGCCTTTAAGAGACAGTAGTAGTTTTTTTTCCGTTTTGTAAATGGATAACGTTATCAGTAAGTTTTTGTTTAACTTTTAATTGAATTATTTACATTTCTGGAAATTTTTTCAAAGATCAGCAAAAATAATTTCAGAAAATCTTTTGAAAACTATGATTTGGAATGATACAAATTTCATTTAGTTACTGTTTATCCTTAGACGACACATGGAAGAACAAAAAGAAATGGGGTTATAGGAGGAGATAAGGAAGTAGGGATTAGAAAAGGCAATATAGGCATCAAAATGAGAAACCCACAAAAAATTTCGACAATGGTTGAGTGAATTTGCAGAATGACTGTCGTTCTTGTGGGTTCTATCTTATTTTGATGCCTAGTGGATGGGTTTTTTCATAACTTTCATTCCCAGGCACCTAAAGTTTAAAAAGTTTGATGGGCACGCATGCATAGAGCGACGATGAGCACCACTCCGTGTGCTGTATGCATGTAGCAGGCATTCTCAGTGGATGTGGGTCATGCTAGTAGATGTACACAGGAAGATTATTTGACTCTAAATCATGCCACTTGACATAATGTGAAAAAACTTTTGACATGAGAGATAAGTTCCATTTCAATTAAGAAGATGTGAGTGAGAGAGTGAAAAAAAAATCATAAAAGGAGAGAAAGTTTCAAGGAAGGAAATGCAAGAAGCACACAGACAAAAGATAAACGTAAAAACGAAAAAAGTTTTGATTGGAAAAGAAAAAAAAAAAGTTTGTAGCACACTGTGAAAAGCGTGAGGAAGCAAAGTAGGAAAAATGCATGACCAGGCCAGAAGATGCACATGACAAGTGTGATAGACGAGAAAGTACTGGGTGAGTTACAGAGACACATGCGACACACAAGACCTAGCTAAGAACAGACTCGTTTAGCAGTCGTAGCCTCGGCAGAAGACTGTTGCAGACAGGAATACAACATGTGTCACACATTCAAGGCGACAGGAACATTAACACATAATATTCTGACTTCTTTCTTCCTACGTAATGAAAATATACATGTCACATATGTAATATTTTCATACCATACCATGAACATAATTATATATTTTTTCCATCTATTTTTTTTTCTATTGGCTACTATTTTTACATGATTTTAAAAGCATAGCTTGATGTTCCAGGGTCCAAAATCCCTGGCCTATCAAATGCTAAATAGTGCAACTAAGATATCTCCATCCATGTTAAAGAGATTGTCCACTACTGTAACATTGTTAACCCATCTGATCGGTGGGGGTGTGACTCCCGGCACCCCTGAAGATCAGCTGTTCCAGATGTCAGCGGCTGCTGGAACTGCTCAGTTATGGAGCGCCGTCAGCTCTATAGTGGCCGCGGCTGGGTACTGCACATCCACCCCCTTTTCAAATCAATAGGGGGCGGGTGTGCAGAAGCCACGGACACTATTCCATTGACAGAGCTGTGCTGAGCAGATCCATAACTGAGCATTTTGGGCCACCACTGATACCGGGAACGGCGGGGGTTCCAGATATCGCACCCCAACCGATCAGACATCAAGAATCGATCATCAAGGTTAAAGTAGTGGACAACTTCTTTAATGATTTTATTGTAAAATTAGCATGATATGGTATCATGTTTCTGTGTACACCGTCCTTAGTACTTCCCTCATCTGTTATTGAGATTAATAGTTCTAAATGGTTTCGTAACTCTAAGTCTTCAAACATCTGTCCTTTGGCATAATTTGTGGACTCAAAGCTACTGGAAAACTAAAAAGACTATTTGTAGCACTACCCTATGGACAGCAGCTTTTCTAAGCTACCCCGATGAGGGTATTTCTTATGCCGGTTTCACATTTTAAGATAATGGGTTGGAGAAACAATAAGCGCAATAGGGTCTTATTTGGGTAAAAATGAGTTGAGGTGGACAAGTGTGATCACCTAGTAGGATTGTGTGACCTCAACCATTTTGTAGAGTAAGAACAGGCTGCTATAGATGCAAAACTTGGAGAACATCAAAGGCTGGAGGAAAATGGATTAATTCTGTGCTGCCAGTGGATGAATGCTGAACACGAGTCAAAGATCCAGAGATGCAGTTTATTGTCAACGCGTTTCGAAGTCTCACACTTCTTCATCAGGACAAATCACAATTAACTTGTGCTTTGTCCTGATAAAGAAGTGTGAAACTTTGGAACGAGTTGACAATAAACCACATTCCTGGATCTTTGACTCCTGTTCATCATTCATCCACCGGCAGCGCAGAATTAACCAATTTTTCTGCAGCTGATGGTTTCACACTTCAGACATTCATGCTCTGAGTATGGACTGCAAAGTCTGTAACAGTTTTGGTTTTCCTGACCCAAACTCAACAGAGACTTGAGATTGGTTCAGGAGACCAGAGACCAGTCCAAGCATTGCAAAGTGTCGTTGTGTGAAAGCAGCTGGCCATATTCATTAGATAGCTGTTGGTCGAATGATACTTTGGCCAATCGTTTATCCGACAGTCATTTTGGCCCGCTCTCCCATACACAGGAGCACTCGTTTGGTCGAGCGTTCCTGTGTTTTCTTATCTCCGGGAGAATAATACGATCGGCAGTCCGAAATCAGACATACCCGATTGACATCTTTACCGACAGTCAATCGTCCGGTGACCCCATATATATTAGAATTTTAGCCGAACTCATCGATATTGGCGGGTTTTGCCAACATTTGTCTAATGTGTATTGGTGGCTTTAGGCTGTGTTCAAGTCACTATTGTGGCTGCAAACCTCTGACAGATACCGCTAGTGGCATGTCAATCTTCTCAGTATAGTCTAACTATCAAACAAGGGCAAAAAATCACCCACAGAGGCCAAGCTGGATAATGATCCGAGCTCTTGGTGCTTCGCTAAATATCTAGATACCATTTCAGGATCTGTATTTTGTAATAATTGTATTTCCATTTAATTTAATCATGGCAATAATAATTGATTGAGTGATTTTATTATGCAATGATATCCATTCTATTTACTGTACATCAATTTTAAAGTGTATTTTTTTTCTTTTTTTATATTTCAGCAATTATCGACTAAATGGGATTTGGTCTAAGACAGAACTGAAACTGTCTCTGTTTAAAGAAATTATAAGCCAAAAATAACAAATATATTATATATAAAAAAGTATAACAATCTTATTATAATTTTTTTATTTCTTCTCATTTAGAAATTATTATTCTTTTATTTAGATGCGTAAAACTATCATTTTAGATTTGTTGGCATTTTATCCTGTGGACATATCAGTTTGTTCTTGTGGTTAAAATGTCGAAAGATTTTTTTTTTGGCAGCTGGTAGACAAAAAGATTGGAAAGCAATAATTGGCAAGTAACACATAGTAAGAAAACACGTAAGCAGTAGGTCTTACATAAAGAACATACAGTAGGCTTTTTCATGTATCCACAAAGGCCAATCCAGAGATTAGTATGACACAGACCAAGACACGGTACACCAGAGTAAAGATTTAAAGCAGAAAAGAGTAAGTTAGAGGGAAAAAGAAAGGTTTGTAAGAAGATCACTATTTTTTTTTTGGTTCAAAATGTGACTTATCCCACTGTCGCTTATTTTGTCACATTTTGGGGCATCTCCCCCTTGCTGTTCAAGGAGGAGAAGGCATTTACTTACATCAAATAACCTTTCTATATATATCTCCTCATTGACCTTATCACGAAGGACATCCTGAGAGTGACGCACAAATGTGACATAGGCATCAGCGAGGTCCATTCCTGGTTTCTGCGAAGAAAAAAATGAAACGTACAGTTAGGAATGGCTCATATTCATTGATTGTCAGGCATCTGTCATTGAGTTATCTTAGATCAAGTCTAGTGATGTATCCAAGGGCGGACATATCTTTGTTACCTTTGTTACAACCTGTGCAGCCATACAAGGGTCCAACAGGTAAGGGGGCTCAGTACCACCTCCAAAGTAGGTGGAATTGTGCATTATGATGAGGGCCTGCAGAGGGCCCATATGTTATTCTTGCATAGGGGCCCAATTCTGTCTGTGTCCACCATTGGATCTATCAGTCGGATGTATTTCATTGTTACTTCTTTACTATAGTATAATTAATGGTCTTAAGACTGTATATTATTACAATCTAAAGTGCCCCATACACAATAAATATCTGTTGGCAGAACGATGGTTTGGACGATTATCTATTTCAACTCCTTCATACACAGGAGCGAGCACTTTATCTGTTCCCTACGAAAGAGTCGGTGTCATTGGCCTCTGGTGGCAGCTTATCTCAGTAAGAAGAAAAAGTTTGGCAGCCCAAAATCGTAAATGCCAGATACTTATCTGTCCGACATCATCTGTGGGGCGAAAGTCAGGAGTCCCCCATAAACATCAGACTGTTGGCCGAGATATTGGTAAGTTCGATCGACGTTAACTAATGTGTATGGGGGCCATAAGCATCCAATGCAAAACCTAACAGCAATGATATAATAAAAGGGCATCTATCGAGAATTATTTTAGAATTTGCTAACTTTTATACATCTTCTATGTGGAATTCCTCACTAAAATACTAAGAGGAACTCAGTAATATTTCTTATAGAGGTGAATGGGACAATAAACATACTGCACATTGAAAGAAAGGATATTTACATTGATTTCTACCTGTTGGATTTAGAGATGGGAGAATCGATTTGCAAAACTCCGGTCCATCGGCCAGGTCAGTGATCTTTAACAGCTGGACGGGAGGTCATCAAATTTCATTATCTCCCTCCATTCCCGACTTTTCTTTCGAGTAGGTGGGCTGGTGTGATATCATTATTGCGGCATGACGCGCACACAATGCTGCAACGGGCTGGCTAATCACAATAAGAGCTGGGAATGCAGGAGGTAATGAGATTGCAGGCTTCCCATCCAGTGGTCAGAGAAAGTTGACCTGGCCAATGAACCGGAATCCTACGAATCGATTCTCCCATCTCTAGTTGGATTCAATATTCTGTATTTACACCAAAAACACTACATTTCATATTTTTCAAAAATGTAAAGTCTCAAACAAATAGTTGTCTGAGTGTTTGGTCATTAATGAGTCTGACAGCCCAACCTTAGCTATAAGCTATGGCTCTGTCTGCCTCTAATTTTGCATAAAAGCACTGGGAATTTTAGGTCGTAGCCGGGGCTGAAAGGCAATGCTTTTGTTAACTTCTGCATACAGTATTTATTTTTACATATTATTAAATATAAAGGCAAACATATTCCAATTTTCTTTGAAAAAAAGTATTTTTTTAACAAAAGAAGGCTTTCCTGTATAGCAGTTCAGCTATTGAGATTGTTCCTCGGTCCGGTTACTTACCACTCAGAGTCTGGTATCCTCCTCAATCTATATCTTGTTTTTAGCTTAATACAACAAATTCTGTCCATAAATATTTTTTTTAGAAATCTGTTTAATATAACACCTCAGTTCTTGTGCAATAACGTCTTTAAACTATTGGGACTATTCTGTAGGACACTGATATTGCATGCTAAACTTTACTACTTGAGATTTGGTTTTGTATGTCTTATTGCTTGAGGATGGCTTCAATGTCACACTAGGTGTGGGAAAGACTTAGTGCAACACAGAGGGAAGAGGGAAAGGGAGCCCAGAAACTAGGGAAAGGGGGAAGTGGAGACCTCCTAGTCTAGTCTAGTGTCACCCTGTCTCAACTACCGCCCCTATATTGCCTCTTCAGCAATTGCCGCATGCGTGCCTCGCCCTGTCTTTCCCTGCGGTAAGGCTAAGTCTAGGGATGGGAGGAGATGAGCACTAGTCGATCTCCACTAAACTCTATAGACAACAAGGGTAGACAAACAGGGGGAGAATGCTTAGCTTTAGACAACTCCAGACAAATGCAAACTCGGCCTCAATCTCCAGAGAGGACGAAATACTGCTCTTGTTAAGCCTTCACAAGTAGAAATGAATATAGCCACCACCTCCCTCTCAGACACACCAGGTAAATATACACCCAGATCAGGGAACTAATTACCAGAGGGAGGTAGGCGCTAGGACCTAGAGACAGCCTCTTATCTAAGAAGATGTCTGTAATGTCAAACATAGAGATCTCCTGCAACCAACTGCAGGGCGACTGTCTGTCACCTCTGACACACCCGTGACATTCAAACTCTTTGTGGTACTCGTGCCTCTTCTTTGACTACCCATGGGATTCAATTATGACGCCAGCAAGATGAAAAACAGTTAAAAGGGGTTTTATAGGATCTAGCTTTTTTCTAACAGTAGGAAATGTGAGAAAATAAAATAAGCTATTCACAGTCTTTAATTCCATTTCCCCCACAATTCTGTTTTTGGTGTTCCCCATTGGTCCCTTTCGGTCTCTATTTACTTTGTTGCAGCGATCAAGTGATGTACATCAATAAGACTGCTGCAGCCAATCATTGATGCCTGTGCTTATGGTACATGACAGCTAAGGCCAGTGATTGGCCGAAATGGTCATATGGATGTACGGCACATGATTGCTGCAGAAAAGTACTCTGAGACCAGTATGAACCACTAATATGGTTTTATTTATTTTATTACATTCCCTGCTCTTGGAAAACATTTTTAGATAATTGGAAGCTCTTTTGGCTCCATTCCTCTGTTTTACAAATGGAAATTAAATGACAAAGCAGAGGTTTTCCAAAAGTTTGAAAATTTTCTGCATTGTACTAGTAAGTTCTTGCAATTGCCATGTAAACAGGTCATGTCATCCACACATGGTCTAAATTCAACCCGATCATGAAGTATAATGAGGCCACAATATAGCCTTAGTCAGATCACAATGCATTCATCCATGCATTCCCAAGACTTCTGTATATCGTGCCTATTTAGGTTGAATTTTGACCACCTATGATCAATGACATATGTGTGACATTAAGAGAATTACAGATGTGTCCGTCCTTATCTTTCCCTATATGTCATTAGGTTCTCAAATGAAAATTTTGCATCATGCAAGCAAAATCCTCTACAGTGCAATTCACATCGCAACCACTGGGTGTCTACTTATAGACACACAAAGCATAATCCTCTCCCAACAGAGTATCATAAATCATATTTTTTTTCAAACTTAGTCATCTAACACCACTTATCTCAGGATGTACTGAGCCAAGAGCAAAGGTAAGAAAAGACACATCTGAATGTGCTGTACAGTGTGGCTATCTGGCCTACCTAGACACTAACACAATACAAAAAAAATGTAAACATTGCTTTATCCCATGTATTAGATAAGTGTTCAAAATCTGCTCCTCATATTGGAGCCATATCTGGAATTGGGATCCAAGAGTAAAAATGTGTGAATCTTCCATATTCGAATTCAGCAGATTTATTAAAAATTTGCATGGGAAAATCGATTTGTATCGAATGAATTTGGTTCAGTCGCATCTGCCTGGAGAGGGTTAAAGAGTTTGTTCACTACTCAGGACAACCCCTTCTCAATCCGTATTTTTCCCTCTTGTAAGATAACAACACTTATACACACCTCCCATGCCGTCGCCATTTTAGTGGTATCGACACTGTCTTTCCCAGCAATTGCATTAGTGTGACGTCATACTAACCCTGGGGCCAGTCAGCGGCTGCTTCACTCTTCTCGACTTCGGACAACTCACTTACATCTGGAGGAAGTGAGCAATGCTGCTCTCTCTCTTCCTTTGGATGTATGTGAAACATTTGAAGACGGGGAGAGTGAAACGGCTGCTGACTGGCCATAGGGTTCGCATGACATAACACCGACGCGATCGCCGGGAAAGTCAGTGCCGACATCGTTGGAACATCGCCAGCACGGGAAGTGAGTATAATTGTTGTTGTTTTAAAAGGGAGAAACATTTGGAATGAAAAAGGGTTGTCCTGAGTAATGGGCAACTCCAATAAAAAGAAAAATCTTATACTCACATACTCCTTGGCCCTCTCCATACCTTTCCCATTGACTTCCAGACTTTCAATCAGCTCTTCTGTCTTCTCTCTTCTTTCTTCTACTTTCTCCTTTCTGGCCCTTCAGAGCTGCCATTGCTCACTAGACCCAGCGCCATCATGGGGAGTGTGACGCACGTCATTGACATCAACGATAGATCAATTTCAATGACGTGCATCGCGCCCCATGCAACGGCACGGGGCCTAGTGAAATGGCAGCCAGGAAAGAAGAAAATAGAAGACAGAAGAAAGGAGACAGAGGAGATGTATGGCATTGTCGGGAAAAGTACGGTGGGTGCCGAAGAGAGAGATGAGTATAAAATTTTATTTTAATGCCTTCCCGACCCTCAGAATCCAGAAAAATGAATTTTGGATGCCATTTTTCTGGAAATCATGCAAATCGAATCCCGAAAAATTTTGATTCTAAAATTCTTTTTAGGATATTTGTAATTTGATTCCTTACAAATTGTTTGCTCATCTGGAATCAAGAACTCTTCTGAATGTTTCTCCAAATATGAATAAACAGACATTCCTTTCTCTTATGGTGACGGCTGATATTAAGGAACGCAACGTACAGATATACAGTATATGCTGTGAAGGCTTCATGCCACGTTCCTATAACAGCTGCTAGCTTCGAGGCAGGGAGAATACATGCTCCAGGTAAAAGGCTGATTTCTAACAAAATCTCATTAAAAATTCTGACAGTGCTCATTATGCAGTCAATATGTAGTTCTCGATATGGAATATGTTTGCAAACAAATCCTAGACGTTGCTTTATAGCTGATTTTTTTTTGTTTAAGCTTTCATCCCGAGCCCATCAAAATCTCTGAAATATGAGTTTGTCAGGCCCTGTGAATTGAAGTTAGTTAACACTCCGGTGTAATTTCCAAGGGTGAAAATGAAGAGCATTTGGGGAGCAATAGGACTGTAATTTAACTTTTTTGCTTATACAAAGCAAACAATTATCAGGCAAGGGAGGAGGGGGCCAACGTTCGGCCCTTGAAATGTGGCGACAGCTAACACTTGCCGAAACAATGACAAGGTACTAATTTGAAATACAAAGAGATTAATGTAAACTCAGTCCTGTAAGAAAATAAAAACCTACATTTCGTGTTTTTCCTATTTACTATTATTTTGATACATTTATTTTAGTAGACTCATTTTCGAAACCTTCTATTTAATATTCGTCTGTGCATATATTTACGTTCTTTTTAAATTACTGCCGATAGATTCTAAATGAGAATGTCAACGTGTTTAATGTTAATTTTGATTAGTAATTTCTTCCTCGTTATAGTCAGGGAGAAATTTCAAATATACTGTGTTGATTATATATTCACTTAGATCTAAGAGTCGCGGAATAAGGACATAATGGGCCGGAGTCCAGACCGTCTCGTGGCTTTGATCGCTCCATAATTTGTAAATAACGCATTGTGTGCTTTCAGTGTTATTGTCTATAATGGTTTCCACTTCAGTTGCTCGGATTTATTTCCCCCGTTATGTTATACCCTATGCTCTTAAAAAAAAAAAAATCAGTACCACAATAATGGTTATTTTTCAGAACAAACAGAACTGAGGGATTTTGTTGTTAAATATCATTTCCCCTTTTTTTAAGTGGAATTCGAAATAACTTCTGCTAGACAATAGATTTTGGTAAATTACAGTGTTTTATATCAGCTTCCCTAATTAAGGGGAAAAAAAAAGCTCTAGTAACTCAATCTAGGTGTCTCTCATCCTGTCTGCACTATATCCTTTACCATTAACCCTTTAGTGTCTGGCAAAAGTGTTAAGCTATATCTACCCCTGTGCTTGTAAATTTCTTGCTATTAAAAAATAAAAATGATTTTGATGGAAAATTGTTTAGGTTATGCCGATATGATATTGTAAAAAAAAAATATACATTTTTAAGTAAATTGATTTTATTTAAAAAATTAACCCAAAAATAATTATTAAAATAATACAGATAGTTTTTTTTTTGCCAGTCTATCTATATCATGCTTCGGATTTACTGTTTAAAAGTTGTATTTTTTATAAATATATATGTATACAATTATGAATTTTTTTATTTATTTTACATATGTATATATACATATATGTTTATATGTGTATATGTATGTATATAAAATCATACATTTTTTTATTCATGAATTTATTATTTTTTAATATATATATTTTATAAACATATATAGGTTCTAATTATAGCATAAAAGATATATATATATATAGTTTTATATCTATATATAAATATACATATATTTATATACAGTTATAAAATGATATATATTTTTAAGTTATAATTCGAACCTACATGTGTTTATAATATAATATAATATAATATATATTTTTATTTATTTTATATACATATATAAAATCATTCATATTTTTTATTAATTTATTTTAATACATAAAACATACTTATGTATTTGTTAGTGTATAAATATATATATATATAAAATATAAATATAATCTAATTCTAACTTTTACAAAAATAAGTAATAAAAAATATATAATTTTATATCTGCGTATAAATATACATATATTTATATGCAGATATTAAATTACATATATATTTTAATTTATTTTACATACATATGTACATATATAAAATCATACATATTTTACATTTATTATTTATATATATATATATATATATATATATACATGTACATAATTATACATTTTTTTAATTTTTTTTTCATGTGTATATATATATATATATATATATATATATACACATATATATATATACATGCACACATATAAAAATATATACCATATATATATACATATATATACACACAAACACACCTATTTTTTATATATAGTCACAAATTATCGAAATCATAAATATGTGTGTGCATATATATATATAAATATATATATGTATTCATATACATATACACATATATATATATGTGTATATATATATATATATATATATATATATTTCAGATTTTTTCTTAAGGCTTCGTGACTACTAGACTATGACATATATTTATATAAATATTTTCCTACTATTCCTAAACATATATAACTTCCAATTCTAGGCCGTATTTTACATAATTTATTTTAGAATTTTTACACTCTACATAGTATAACTATTTAGAAAAAAGATTTGCTTTAAATTTTTCCCTTTCCAATTTCAAAAACGCCAATGATTGATTTATTTCGATCAAATAGACACCTTGACACTATCACCTGTAATTGAATTTTTGCAATAATTCAGCCAAGAAAATGAAAAAATACATCTGATATACACTTAATATACTTTCTCTTTTTTTAATTTTTTTTATTTAAGCTATGCATTAATATTACTCTAATACTATATCATGGTCAAGATAAAAAAGGGGATTTAGAAGAATATATAGACAAGCTCTAATGTATTAATTTGCTCACGAAAAAGGTAGAATTTATTCAGGAGTGCGACAGATTAAATAATGAATTTACTTTTAAGTGTTGTACGTTTAGAAACGCCAACCATGAAATCTAAATCTTACAGTCAATATTCATGTGCTTAACCTCAATTTAAATGCAAATGTCTCGCCAAGTATAAGTGCTCTATTTATAAACTGTGAGTGTCTATTTCATTAGTGAGTCATGTACCTCCGATAGCGTTAAAAAAGATTATATTGCTGTCATATCAGGACTTACATAAAAAAAAATAATATACAATACGGTGGAAGAACGTTGAATATTTTTATATATTTTTATAGATTTGAATATTTTAATCTATTTATAATATATATTACATGTATTATATATATGTATGAGCGTGCAAAATATAGTGCAAAAATGGTATATTTTGCACTCGTTCATGTAGGATAATGCCCTTGAATAATGTCACAATAAAAAAAAAATTAAATATTAAAATCTGATAACCTTCAGAACCCTAATTCGAGTTATATTGTGGTACCGTGTAAGCCAGAAAATTCCATGTAAATACTTTTATGCCCAAAAGTATTCTCGGAGTGATACCTTTATTGGCTAACCAGAAAGTGTTCTGGTTAGCCAATAAAGGTATCACTCCGAGAATACTTTTTGTCATTTTTGGGCATAAAAGTGTTTACATAGTTTCTAAATTCGAAACCTATAGAATGTGTCTATTTTAAAATCTAATTAAAAATAATTAAATAAATTTAAAAAAAAAATGTCCGAAATAATATAATAAAATAAAGAAATAAACAATATTAAATAATACTTACCGGAACATCCACATACTTTGAAGCTGCTTTGACCTTGAATGAAAAAGGACACTTAAATAAGGTTATTTTATTCTATTTTTTGATCTATAAATGGATAAAGATTCATTTAATGGAGATGACAAATGTGATTAAAAAATATATGGCACTTCATAGGAAATTCTCATCTCCGAACCTTCAGTAAATTCAATTACACCTGAGTCGAATTTTTTCGACTGATACAATTTGAAAAAGCAAATTTGCTATTTTTTTATTTTTCAGAAAATGTATATTTTACTTTAAACTATCAACTAAAAACTAATACATTTTGCATAATATAAAAGTATATAAAATAAATTGTAACTTTTTTTTTTTTTTTTTTACACATTTTTCATATATTATTATATGGACATTCGAGTTACAATTTATTACACTTATATTCACTTACTTAGGTCACCTATGAACTGGTTAAATTTCAGTCTTGACGGAAAATTTCAAAGTGTTCGGGAAAAGCTGTAGATCTCTAAATACTATTTTATTTAGCGCAGTATTATATTGCTCCAAAAAAAAATACAAAAAACAAGAAAAACAAAATCGATGAATGGAAAGTAATCTATGAATACTGCAGAAATCACGTTTACTTACTGTGAATGAGAGGAAGGAAGAAAATAAGGTTCCTTCGTCGTATCTGGAAAGTTTAGACAGCACTCCTTCGAGAATTGTCACAAACTAGTGATACAAAATATATAAATTTCAGTGAGAATTACAGAAACTTTTTTTCCAAATATTTTTATTATAAATTTCAGTAGCAGAATATAAAGTATCAATCATTTCTTACATTATTACGATGGTTAAAAAAAATGAATAATTGGAGTTTAAAAAAATAAAAAAAGGCTAAAAAAATTCTATCCTGTGTCCCGAAACAATTGGTTGATGTCTATTGTAATTAAAAGCTAGAATTATTTTTTAAAATCTCATTCAGACGGTGCATTTTTTTCTTTGCAGCTTTTGAGCTGCGGTTCATTTTTTTTAAAAAAAGCTTTTTAGTTGCTTTCTTTTTACCCATTCAATCGAGTGCATAAGGAAACGGTCAAAAACCCCTAAAAAACATAGGAAAATGCTTAAAAAACATGCATAATGTTTTTCATCTGGGAAAAAAAAGCAGCCAAAAAACACAGTGTGAACTTTACCTATCAGGTAATTCCCAGGAAAGTTGAAGTGTAGTAGGACAGAATGGGAGTTATTTTTTTTTCAGTATTTGGTCAGTATTTTACACCAGTATTTGGCCACGGCCCCACTATCAGTATTTAGTCAGTATTTGGTCGGTATTTTTTCTCAGGAGTGGGAGCCAAAACCATACGAGGAACAATCAGGGAAGAGGTATAATAGAAACAAGTCACCAATTCTCCATTTATCACCCACTCCTGGTTTTGGCTCCCACTCCTGAGAAAAAATACTGACCGAATACTGGCCACATACTGATAGTGGGGCTGTGGCCTTTTAGTCAAAATCAGGAGTGGAACAATCAGACCACATTCACACGTTCAGTATTTGGTCAGTATTTTACATCAGTATTTCTAAGCCAAAACCAGGAGTGGGTGATAAATGTAGAAATGGTGACGTGTTTCTCAAGATGTTATAAAATAATAATAATTAATACTATAGTATTTAAAATAAGAAACTTGGTTCTGTTCAGTACTTATGTGATGACAGCCATGCCTGTATACCTTTTTTGGACAGACAAATGTAATTCATGTGCAAAAGTGATCCGTTATTATCGGGCCCATCTGGGATCCGTATGGTGCCTTTTTTTTCTCATAGAACTTTTTTTCCGTTCTAAAAAATGGACACCAAGCGGATCTCAGATGGGCGCCATAATAAAAAAAGGAGGCCCCTTTGTTTCCATTTGGAAAATCGATGCACATAATTGGCTATTCTCTATTTCTAAAAGAGGAACAGGCAAATGGGTCATCCAGATCAGTTTGGCGCCTGTTTTTTTGGAATCAAACTTTTTTCTTCTGTTCTAAAAAAATAGGCACCGAATGGATTGGAGATGGGCCCCATAATAAAAAATGGAGGCCCATTGTTTCCATTTGGAAGACCGAAGCACATAATTTTTCTGTTCCTCTTTAGGAATAGAGAAAAGCAAACGAACCACCCAAATCGTCCAGATCAGTTTGGTGCCTATTTTTTTGGGAATGGAACTTTTTTCTTCCATTATTAAAAATGGGCGCCAAACAGATCCCAGATGCACCCCATCATAAAAAAATGGAGGCCCTATTGTTTGCATTTGGAGAACCGATGCATATAATTTGCTTTTCTCTATTCCTAAAAAGGAACAGACAAACGGGTCATCCAGATCAGTTTGGTGCCTGTTTTTTTGGAATGGAACTTTTTTCTTCTGTTCTAAAGAATAGGCACCAAATGGATCGGAGAATAAATAAACTCATGCTTTATAACCCAAATCTAAAATGACTTAATAAATATATATATTTATATGTATATATACATAAACAATGTATATATATACAGTACAAATCAAAAGTTTGGACACACCTTCTCATTTAAAGATTTTTCTGCATTTTCATGACTATGAAAATTGTACATTCACACTGAAGGCATCAAAACTATGAATTAACACATGTGGAATTATATACTTAACAAAAAGTGTGAAACAACTGAAAATATGTCTTATATTCTAGGTTCTTCAAAGTAGCCATCTTTTGCTTTGATGACTGCTTTGCACACTCTTGGCATTCTCTTGATGAGCTTCAAGAGGTAGTCACCGGAAATGGTCTTCCAACAATCTTGAAGGAGTTCCCAGAGATGCTTAGCACTTGTTGGCCCGTTTGCCTTCACTCTGCGGTCCAGCTCACCCCAAACCATCTCTATTGGGTTCAGGTCTGGTGACTGTGGAGGCCAGGTCATCTGGCGTAGCACCCCATCACTCTCCTTCTTGGTCAAATAGCCCTTACACAGCCTGGAGGTGTGTTTGGGGTCATTGTCCTGTTGAAAAATAAATGATGGTCCAACTAAACGCAAACCGGATCGAATAGCATGCTGCTGCAAGATGCTGTGGTAGCCATGCTGGTTCAGTATGCCTTCAATTTTGAATAAATCCCCAACAGTGTCACCAGCAAAGCACCCCCACACCATCATACCTCCTCCTCCATGCTTCACGGTGGGAATCAGGCATGTAGAGTCCATCCGTTCACCTTTTCTGCGTCGCACAAAGACACGGTGGTTGGAACCAAAGATCTCAAATTTGGACTCATCAGACCAAAGCACAGATTTCCACTGGTCTAATGTCCATTCCTTGTGTTCTTTAGCCCAAACAAGTCTCTTCTGCTTGTTGCCTGTCCTTAGCAGTGGTTTCCTAGCAGCTATTTTACCATGAAGGCCTGCTGCACAAAGTCTCCTCTTAACAGTTGTTAAAGAGATGTATCTGCTGCTAGAACTCTGTGTGGCATTGACCTGGTCTCTAATCTGAGCTGCTGTTAACCTGCAATTTCTGAGGCTGGTGACTCGGATAAACTTATCCTCAGAAGCAGAGGTGACTCTTGGTCTTCCTTTCCTGGGGCAGTCCTCATGTGAGCCAGTTTCTTTGTAGTGCTTGATGGTTTTTGCAACTGCACTTGGGGACACTTTCAAAGTTTTTCCAATTTTTCGGACTGACTGACCTTCATTTCTTAAAGTAATGATGGCCACTCGTTTTTCTTTACTTAGCTGCTTTTTTTTGCCATGATACAAATTCTAAGAGTCTATTCAGTAGGACTATCAGCTTTGTATCCCCCAGACTTCTGCACAACACAACTGATGGTCACAACCCCATTTATAACGCAAGAAATCCCACTTATTAAACCTGACAGGGCACACCTGTGAAGTGAAAACCATTTCCGGTGACTACCTCTTGAAGCTCATCAAGAGAATGCCAAGAGTGTGCAAAGCAGTCATCAAAGCAAAAGGTGGCTACTTTGAAGAACCTAGAATATAAGACATATTTTCAGTTGTTTCACACTTTTTTTGTTAAGTATATAATTCCACATGTGTTAATTCATAGTTTTGATGCCTTCAGTGTAAATGTACAATTTTCATAGTCATGAAAATACAGAAAAATCTTTAAATGAGAAGGTGTGTCCAAACTTTTGGTCTGTACTGTATATATATATATATATATATATATATATATATATATATATATATATATATATAAATATAAATAGAGTATAAAACTGCTATTTATATTTATTACATAAAAGGAACTAAAAAAAACACATTTCCAGATGTTAGAATTATTATTGGCCAAAACCATAAGTGTTATATAAGGGCTGTGACACCTGAGTTGAAATTTACCTTTGCAACTAATAGTGTAATCATTTCTTTAACTGTTTCTTCAATTAGCTCATCAATTTTTGAATGGTACTGGTGCTAAAAAAAAGGAGACAGAAAAAAAGGCAAAATATTAAAACACTGAATACACAATGACCCAGGAATTATCAGGCTTTTGGGGGCCTCAAAATTCCTATGTTACTTTTTAATTTTAAGAGTATCAGCTGTGAAAATAAGCTGTTAATGAACCCTGACTATCCTTTTTGTAGACACCGTACAACATGTAACATAGAATAAATTAATAATAATAAAAAAAACATGGGGAATAATGAGATTTTGATCAGTTAGATTTTTTATTCTTGTGTTTGATTTATCAGAACCGTTTCCCAAAAAATGATCCAATTTTTTTTTTTAAAGGACACAAGTAATTAAAATATATCTCGGAAAGATTCATTTTCACTTGTTTGCATTAATGTCTGTTTAAAATGCTAATTAAGTCAAAACAATGAGGATGTTGACAGAAGGAAGGAAAAATAACTGAAATAAATGCTAATTATACATTGGGGAGTGAGGGGTGACATTACAGTTGAAAATGTTAGACACACTTACCCACTGTTTAGCAAACTTTCAGATGGATGGGAACAGAAATAATGAGGAAGGTGTGGGAGACATAAAACAAAAATCAATGGAGGTAAAACAAAATGGAGCATGAGAAGAAAACAGAATGGAGATAAAAAGGCCATGCGATGAAAACGTGATGTGAACAATAAAAAGAACATATGATGGGAGCGTGATTTTTTAAAATTTTTTTAAATGTATTATACATTGAAGCCTTGACTCGAAGCAGAAGGTAAAAAAATTCACATTTTGAGAGATGCAAAATAGGGAAAAATTACATTAATTTGTAATATTTACATCACATGGACTGTAGTAAGAATGTGAACACACGTTTCAGCTAGTTAAGTAAATGCAAAAATGAAAAAAATTCCCATTCAAAAATTGTAGACGAGTCTGTTAGAACAAGGCTCGAGGCACGTGGCCTCTTTGCGAATCTGTAAGTTGATACCCCAAAAAAAGGGTCCATACTATACCTCTGAAAAAGACAGAGTTTTTTTTTTTTAGTTTTTTCATTTTTTTATTTTTCTTTCTTTTTCATAGTGATGTAATTTGATATGGCCACATCATCAAACCATTGACAGTCACATGGAAATTTCATCCATAGTGATATAACACACCCTCTATAAAGTGACAGGTGATGTGACGTTACATTATTTATTTTATTCACCATTAATTCCACGACACCTTACAGATATCATCATCACTGTCCCCATTGGGGCTCACAATCTACATTCCCTATCAGTATGTATTTGGAGTGTGGGAGGAAACCGGAGAACCCGGAGGAAACCCACACAAACACGGGGAGAACATACAAACTCCTTACAGATGTTCTCCTCGGTGGGATTTGAACCCAGGTTCCCAATGCAGCAAATCAACAGTGCTAACCACTGAGCCACCCTACATCCATTCCTAGGCACCTATATAAAACACTGGAATGCAGAAATCAAAGAAGAATCTCAAAAGAAAAATATAGTGGATAAAAGTTGATAATTTTTTTTTTTTTAAGGATTATTTTTTTATTTTTAGCACAATAAAAATATTAATAACAGCATCTATTAGAATCATTCAACCAGGGATGCCAATTTAACTTTTTTTTTTCTGGAAGGCTTATCAAAAAATCACAGACAGACAAAAATTTTTACGGACACATTGGAAAACCATAAAAAATTGTTATGATTATATTCAGTGTATAATCAATTATTATTATCAGTGATCCATTTCTACAGTCCAAAATTTTGATGTTAAGACATCATCTGCATTCCCTGTAGACTGTAAAATGATGATAATTACAGTTAAAAGTTTCTTCAGCATCAAAAAAATCATGAATGTCTTAACTTTTTGTGACGGAAAAGGCAAAAAAATACCCAATTTTTACGGACTGTCCTGGAATTTCTGGACGATTGGCAACATGCATACACATGATGTAATAAGTATCGTCGAAGTTCCTTGAAGTTACTTCAGTAAGAAGATAAAAGGTGACACATGTTTAATCGGTGAGGATCTAATGACTGGGACCTCTATCAATCATGAAAATACGGGGCGCATGTGAACCATGTGAATGGAGCATAAATGACTGTCTTTGGTAGTAGTGATCCCGAATGCGCACACTATCATTATCACTATATAATAATAATAAAAAAAATAATAATTTCTTCAGATACATAGAAGATCATAGAATGATGATACATGCATACTACCACTCCATTCATACAGGGGACATTGAACCAGTTTTCTCATCATCGTAGAGGGTCCCAGTAATTGCACCCCTAATACATTAATTACCTATATTATATGAACAAACATGTTGGGACACATCTCTTATTCACTGAATTCAATTTTTTCATTTAGCCTCTCGATATGCCGTCTGGCTTTACACACATTTATCAAAGAATGGCTCCTTCTAAAGAGCTCACTGATACCAGCGGGGTCCTGTAATAGGAGCCACCAGTGTAACAAGTCCAGTCATGACATTTTTTCGCCCCTAAATCTTCCCTCGTCACCGGTGAGTGATATTATTGAGAAGTGGAAGGAACCACAGCAACTCAGCCCTGAAGTGGAGACCCTGTAACATTACAGAGCGGGGGGCCGAGTGCTGAGGAGCAGAGGGCAGAAAAGTCACCAACACTCTGCTGACCCCATAACTGCAGAGTCCAGACCTCCTCTGGTATAACATCAGCCCAACACTGCGCCCCCACCAAGAGCTTCATGGCCGAGCAGCTGCACAATGCTGAGCGTCGGATGGAGTGGTGTAAAGCCGCCACCACTGGCTCTGGAGGAAACGTGTTCTGTGCAGTGACGGATCACACTTCTCTAGCTGACTAATTTATGAATATGGGTTTGGTGGATGCCAGAAGAACTTTACCAGTGCCAACTGCAAAGTTTAGTGGAGGAGAGATAATGCTATGGGCTTGTTTTTCAAGAGTTGTCCTTGACCCTTAGTTCCAGTGAAGGGAAATCTTAATGCTTGAGCACAAGATATTTTGCTTCCAATACTGTATGAACAATTCAGGGAAGGCCCTTTTCTGTTCCTCATGGGCATGGTTGTCGGGGTTTGGTTTTGAAGAATTTGATTCGTCTGAGGAGAGCCCCAACCTCAAACCTCTTGAGCATTTTTGGGACAAGAGATTTTCATGATAACCTTTCTGCAGTGTGTAAATAATGATCGGAGTTGGATCACCAATTCTACAGATTGTAGAGTTTATAGGGTCTTTTCCAGAATATAAAAACACATTACCTATTACGTGGATAGGTGATTATGTGTCTGGTGCACTCGACTCTTTCTAATAGTCTTATTAAGTCCATTTAAAAAAATGTGGTCATCGGCAAGCAAGTGTCCTGAAGAAACTTCATTCCTGATTATTGGCCAGTGTAAAAATGGTGATTGGATCATTTATGTCGGCATAAGAATCATCGCTGTTGGCAGCACATCGCCCCCTCGTAAACTATGGATGTGATGCCAACAACATGATGATATATGGGGACAAATTGATCATATAGTAACATCTCTTCTCCCCCACACTCTTTCGTTGGAGTGTGTGAATGGGCCAATAAACGAGAACTGATCAACTTGTATATGGCTGATCTCTGTTCCGTTCATTAATGGGCTAAAATGCTCTTTATTGGATGAGCTTACACACTGACTTCATGAAGTATGGATATCCTCAATAAGGCTCTTGCCTAATTCGGGAGTAATTAAAAAAAAAGTCGTATTATCATTGAGTACATTCCAAAATCCCAATGGATTCCAGAAGATGCTTTTAATACAAGACATAGTGACATCCTTATACATGTGACTGTGTCTGGAACTGAGTCTTAGAATATTAAAATTGAAGGGATTTTCCATGCTCATGGAAACATCTGCCAATAAGGGAAATGCAATAAAAAAATAATAGAAGCATTACTTACCTGTGAAATTCAGTCCGATTCACTCATATTTAGCTTGTAGATTCAATTCGGTCTTAATAAATTCATTCCGATGAAAATGTGTGGTATTTCGAAGGTAATGGTAAAAATTAAAAAAATGAATTCTAGAATCAATTTTCCTCATCTGCTCTTACACTTCTTATGCTGCCTCTCCTGTGTGGCGCTCATTTTGTGAAGTGGACCCGCTAAGCCCCAGGTCCAGGTGGGTACATGAAGTCCAGGCATCGGTGAAGCAGGCAGGATGGCACGTGGGGAGCGAGGATGTGGCACACACAAGAGTGTTAGGAGCAGCAGGTTGGATGAAGTGAAGTATGTGGGAATTAAAGCAAGTTAAGCATGGTGTGCACAAGAGGTGGAGGACACAAACCTAGATTCCTGAATAGCAATATGGTGTGTGTCCTAATTTATTTATTTATTTTACTCAAGCATATAGCGTCATTAATTCCACAGAATTTTACAGATATTATCGGCACTGTCCCCATTGGGGTTCGCAATCCAGATTCCCTATCAGTATGTCTGTGTACCACCTTGCCACAACAGCTTCCCATTCTTCCGAGCTGTCCATTCTGGTGCTGAGGCCAATCTATGGCTAAACAAAATTCTCAGATTGACCTCAGGTGGTTGTGTAGGGGAGCGTTGCACATAATGATCTGTGTGGTCCCACCACTTGACCATTTGAGACCATTCACAAGCCTAAGATTGGCCTAGGTGCCAGAAGAGAACACCAGAAGTACACAAAAAAAGGCACAAAAGACCGGGGAGCTTCGATGGTAATAATTTAACAACAGTTGAGGAAAGGTGAATATAAAGTTGTATTTTTTTTACTATGATCCCTTGCTAGCCCTAAAAATAATCCCGCAAAACAGCATCCTTGTAGCCACCATTTTGATTGATTTCAGCAAACCAAATATGAAATTTTGGGGAAATAAGTTATGAATTTGTTTTGTAATGGATTGATTTGTTCATCTCTACAAGTATTAGAGAACTTAGGCTATGTTCACACATCATGGTTTTTGAGCGTTTTTTGATGCAGATTTTTATGCAAATTTTCAGCTGCCTTTTGCAGTACCAGCAAAGTCTATGAGAAACCAGAATTCTCTGTTCACACATCATGTTTTTTTTTTTGTTCAGGATTTTGTGCCTTGTATGTTTTTTTTGAAAATAGAGCATGTCACTTCTTCCAGCGTATTTTCAGTGTTTTTTCACCCATAGGAAGTAATGGGTGGTGAAAAAAACACTGAAAAAACGCATCAAAATTTGTATCAGCGTTTTTCCGGCGTTTTTGATGCCAAAATAGAATGGGGTTCTTTTTTCACAGAAATTTATGTACATACATAAAAAGAGACAGAAGGACAGTTAAAAAAACGCTGAAAAAATGCACCAAAAATGCATCAAAAAATCACCAAAACTGCAAGAAAAATACTGGACAAAAATGCCCTTGAATATCAGGTTTTGCAATGCAAAAAAAACCATGATGTGTGAACATCATGACCTAACTGGTCCTTTTTTCTTGATTATTACATTTTTAACAGGCTGATATGCAGATATTGACAAAATCAAGCCAATATATATTCTGTAGCTCTTCAATAAGATCTATTTGTATTTTCTAGGGTTGGAAGGAGGGTGGGGGGGGCAGATACTTGGAAAAAAAATGAAAAAAAAAAATTCTATATGGAGTGTAAACAGGTGACCAACGCAATCCATTAATTAACTAGTGCTGCATAATTCTCACTTTCTGTGAAAAGTTTATTTTTATTTTAGCTTTTGCGAGCAACCTGTCATGGCTAACTATGGTGTAAGAAAAATTGTCAATAATATATTCAAGAAAAACACAATAATTAGGAAATTCAGATTTGAAATAATTATAATGACATAAACAACAGGTGGTATTGCAGTGTGTTTCTAACTGGCTGTTTGGAAGCCATATGAACTAAGGAGAAAAAGATATTTCCCGAGATTGGGACGTGCAAACCGGTGAAGATCAGACCCGCGGTGCACGGTACATAGGAAATTCTGGAGCTACAGGCGGCTTCCTTCCGATGATCTGCATCTAGCTACCATGTGAAGTGCAGCCGGGGTTAGCAGTGTGCTCGCTTGTTAACATACAGTTGATAAATTATGGGTTTTAGCAAAATGATAATGACTAGACATGTGCAAAATAATACAGCGTGAAATGTATTGACAGGCATATCATGTAGATGATTTTCAATTAAATCCTTTCTCCGGGAATTTATGTGAAAAAAAAAAAAATACCGCAACAGACATCTATTATTTGTGGCTTCAAAGGCAGAATAAATTGGCTACAACTACAATACAGAAAATGAAAACATTTCTTGATCTTTGCTTATTTATGTAATTAATGTACTTATGGACCTCTCCATTATTAGCCGAAAAAAAAAAAAATCTATACGTAGCTACTGACGCGCGCTAAACAGGATGGCAAAAAAAAGTAGGAAAAAAAAAACATGAATATTCTTAAAAAATATAGATTTGTTATTGGTGGGAAATAAACAATATCTTTATAATTAATAGTTGTAAGCTACAGCCAATATAAAAATAAAATATATAATGGATATATTTGTACAAAATGAAAATCTATAAAAAATATAAAAATGTGGTAAAAAATGTATTTATAAAAAAAAAAATGAAACAAAAATAGAATACATTTTCATTATTTTAAATCTGCCTATGTAAAATGTACAATAGGAATCATAATCTTACAGAATAATAATAATAATTGTTTAACTGCTAACTTGGAAAAAAAAGACAGTGATCACTTCTGAGCAAAAATAAAAAGGTTTCATTATAATAATCCTGGGGCACAAGAATCATAAAAATAACATTTAAACTTGAAATTTTTATTTTTAAAATATTAGTTGACTTGGTATATTTTGAAAAGATGATTTAAAAAATTAAAATAGAGGATATATCTGCCTAGGATGTTTCCTGATCAAAACTCAGAATTATAGAAGTAGTTGAAAAAACAATCAGTAACGATAGAATATAGATAATAGATAGATAACAGATAGATAGAGGGTAGATGATAGATAGATAGATAGATAGATAGATAGATGATAGATAGATAGATAGATGATAGATAGATAATAGATAAATAGACAATAGATAATAATAAGATAGATGATAGATAGATAGATATATAGATAATAGATAGATACATAGATAGATAGATAATAGATAGATAGATAAATAATAGATAGATAGATAATAGATGATAGATAGATAATATGTAAATAATATATAAATAGATAGAGATAGATAGATAATATATAGATTGATAGATAAATAGAGATAGATAGATAGATAGATAATATATAGATTGATAGATAAATAGAGATAGATAGATAATAGACAGATAGATAGATGATAGATAGATAGATAAATAGAGATAGATAGATAGATAGATAGATAGATAGATAGATAGATAATATATAGATTGATAGATAAATAGAGATAGATAGATAGATAATAGACAGATAGATAGATAGATAGATAGATGATAGATAGATAGATAATAGATAGATAATAGATAGATAGATAGATAAATAGATATGCAAATTAATGTTTGTGAAAACTGTATTTCTATATGGTCCAGTTCCTGCTTTGCCGAAAGAGCCGGTGATACATTTCTTAATGGTTGATGAATGATTGATGTGTTAGTGCATAACTAAACCGAGTTATTCATTACATAAGTCAGCTTGTTAAGTGATCCTTTAATTAGAGCTCACAAAATATACCGAGCAGGTACAGGAGTCGCTGAATCACTTAGTCTCACGCTCATAATTATAAATATCCAGTGTCATAGCTAAATCCCGGCCCTCTCCGTTGTACTCCATTGTTGTCGTAGTCTACGGTCACATTTTCTTATTGTTTTTTTCAGCTGCAGTAAATACCTGCAATAATAGTTAAAGGGTTATTTTTACAAAAATATCAAGTTATTGCCAACCTTATAGGGAATAACTTGCTGATTGCTGGGGGTGCGACTGCTGGGACCCCAAGTGATCCCGAGAAGAAGGCTTTGGAACTGATGGAAATATTCGAGCATTGTGCTCAGCAGTCCCATGGACAATGAATGTAGTGGAGATCAGCAAGCGCAACTCCAATCTATTCAGTATGGGTCTACAAAGCCATGTTCTCGGGGGTCTAGATTCTTTAGATTCCCTGCAATCAGCAAGATATTCCCTATCCCATGGATGGGAGATAACTTGATTTTTTGGGAATAACCTTTAATATCTGCTCATTTTTTAGGACATGTCTTGTATTTTTTTATCAAATGTTGGGCTGTTGTGGTTTTTCATCACAGAATTAAATAGGAAAAACCACATAATTAAGAAAAGCAGTTTTTCATTAAAGTTATTCCATTTCCTATATGGCTGATTATCTGGCTTTTGTCCATCATGTATTGTTACATGCTGAGGATTATTACATGTTATTTCTCTACTCTGGCTCATAGGTGGCGCTACTGAGCTGGGAACCCCTATCTACACTATCCATATTCTTTAATAGGAAATGTGAGCCGGGGCTATATGAGACACCTCCCATAAAGGGGTGTTATAATTTTTTAAAGTGATGCATGTCAGTAATCAGCGAGCGTCTGACCTCTAGGACCCCCAGATCTCCTGACAATGAAGTGGCAATTCCATCGCTGGTTTAGTACTGCACCCTCTTCTCATTTTTCCCTGCTCAGCTCTGCTCTTGTATAGCCGCCTGTACAGGGAACCGGCTGTACTTGTTTGTCAGCAGCTCCCTGGCTGTTCAATAGGGCAGAGTGAGGCGCGGCTGCGCAGGTTGATGATTCCATTGCGCAGGCGCAAAACTTCGAGAACTGTGTGGATGACCTAGGAGACGTCATCCACTTCTATACAAATAGAAGAGGCAGCATTTTAAGGGACTGGGGTGGAGCTAATCAGAATATGGATTCACCCATTGGATTGGACCACACAATTTGAATGGGGGAAATGAATAAAGCACTGTTTTCTGAGGTATGCAGAAGGTCCTCTGAAGGTATGCAGGGGTTGTAGGAACCCTATTTACATTATTTTGAAGGTGATGGACAGGGTTTATAAGGCAAGAAATTGACTCAGGTTCCTTTAAGTGGATAGTGCAGGAAAAAACTGTGAAGGGAAGAGAAAGAGAAACTAGCGCCACACCTCGTTTTACTCAGAAATGGTGGGGTTACTGGAAATAATTCTATGCAATGGGAATGCCGCTTTATTAACAAACATTGCAAAACTGTGGGTCTTTTGCAGAGTTGAGGAAAAAGATTAGCAGGACCCTGGTCCACTTACCATCTTGGTAGACCAAGGCCATTGGACCAGAGACCAGCAAACCACCTCCTACTTGCCGGCATCCCCAGCATTTCCCCTGATTAGTAGACCTAGTGAAACATCATCATTGTACACACCACTGGGCCTATTAATCTGAAGAGTCCCTGGGCTTGCTGGCATGTAAGAGGCGGTTTACAGGTCTCTAATCTGGCATCGTTGGACTATCGGTATGGCGGCTGGATCCCGGTCCTGTAACATTCTTGCTTATCTCTACTCTCTTGTCCAAAAGTCTGCCCTTAGGGTGGAAGGTGTCCTTCTATTGATATCCCTTTATGGCGTACAACGAGGTTTCCAAATAATGCACTCATACACTGTGCAAATAAACATTCCGAGAGCTGCTTATGATTCTTCATCTAGAATCTGATTGGCTGTTTTGGGCAACACCACATGCAACTATCCGGATGTGGCGGTGTTGATGGTTTAATCAGAATGCAGACTGCCATAAATGGTATTCTATCAACAATGTATAGTCATGAAATTAACTAACTTATTACATAAAAAAAGATATGATACATATCTACAAGGAGTTGCATATATGTATAAAAAGTTGCTTTCTTTTCACTCTTCCATATGGAACCATACGTCTTACGAATTTTCACTCACTTTCCAACAGTGCTACAAGTTTGCTGTGAAGATTAAAAAAACTTTGAGGCGCTCATATGTAATGAGATGCAAATCGTATTCCAAATAATGCAAAACAAGTTTTCCGTCTTGTGGTTGATATCAAACAATCTGTTTTCATCAGCTCAGTTACGTTAATGGAAGTTATTTCGTCAGTATGTTTTCTCAGGCATTGTAATAGGTACGGAAATAACAAATGTTTAAGAATCTGATAAGTGGGAGAGACTTAAAATATGGGTTTAATTAGACATTCAAATCAGATTATAATTTATGCTAAGTGATCAAGCACAAGGACAAGTAGAAAAACTTCACCAGGTAGCCATCATTTCTGATTATTGTGCATGTAGAAAAGGTGATTTTTTTCACAATATTGATGCATATGTATGCTCTTTTACATACACTATATGGACACAAGTATTGGGATGCATGTCTTAATAATTGAGTTCCAGTTTTTCATTCAGCCCGATTTGCCCAGGTGTAGAATATTTGGCCCCATTGCCCCTGGCGTATAACCTCTGGCCCCTCGCCCCCAGTGTATAACATCTGCCCCCCGCACCATTGGTCTATAACATCAGTCCCAATTGCTTCCAGTGTATAACCTCCGGCCCCCCACATGCCATCTTCCTTTACTGACATGTGACGGGACAGCCGGTGGTGCAGAGCTCACTGATACCAGCGCACTTCTGTAATAGGAGCCACTGGGGTAAAAAGTCCGTTCATGACATTTCTCCCTCCTAAATTTTCCCCCATCACCTGTGAGTGATATTACCATGAAGTGGAAGGAACCGCAGCAACTCAGCCACGAAGTAGAGATTCCATAACGTTACAGAGCAGGGGGCTGAGTGCTGAGGAGCAGAGGGCAGAAAAGTTCCCATCGCTCTGCTGACTCCATAACTGTAGAGTCCAGATCTCCTCTGGTAATAGCATCAGCACAAACACTGCGCCCCCGCCAGGAGCTTCATGGCCGAGCAGCGGCATGGAGCCATACATCACCAAGCACAATGCTGAGCGTCGGATGGAGTGGTGTAAAGCCACCAACACTGGTCTCTGGAGGAGACGTGTTCTGTGCAGTGACGGATCACACTTCTCTCTCCGGCATCTGATAGAAGATTCTGGGCTAGGTGAATACCAGGAGAACGTTACCCGCCTGACTGCATTGTGCCCGCTGAACAGTTTGGTGGAAGTCACTTTGTACATGTTGTCCGATCTGCGGACAGCATGGTATAGAGAAGGAGAAATTGAGCAGAATAATATGTAGGATTGTTGTGTTAGATTCAGTATATCTTGTATTTTATTCACTGAAATCCCTTCAGTCTATACACTGTGTGCAGAATTATTAGGCACGTTATATTTTAGAGGATTATTTTTATTATTGATCAACAACTATGTTCTCAATCAACCCAAAAGACTCCTAAATATCCAAGCTTAATATTTTTGGAAGTTGGAGTGTTTTTTTTTTTAGATTTGGCTATCTTAGGAGGATATCTGTTTGTGCAGGTAACTATTACTGTGTAGAATTATTAGGCAACCTAATAAAAACCAAATATAATCCCATCTCACTTGTTTATTTTCACCAGGTAAACCAATATCAGTGCACAAAATTTAGAAATAAACATTTCTGACATGCAAAAACAAAAACCAAAAGAATTAGTGATCAATATAGCCACCTTTCTTTATGATGACACTCAGCAGCCTTCCATCCATAGATTCTGTCAGTTGCTTGATCTGTTTTCGATCAACATTGCGTACAGCAGCCACCACAGCCTCCCAGACACTGCTCCGAGAGGTGTACTGTTTTCCCTCCCTGTAGATCTCACATTTTATGATGGACCACAGGTTCTCTATGGGGTTCAGATCAGGTGAACAAGGGGACCATGTCATTATTTTTTCTTCTTTTAGACCTTTACTGGCCAGCCACGCTGTGGAGTAGTTGGATGCAAGTGATGGAGCATTGTCCTGCATGAAAATCATGTTTTTCTTGAACGATACCGTCTTCTTCCTGTACCACTGCTTGAAGAAGTTGTCTTCCAGAAACTGGCAGTAGGTCTGGGAGTTGAGTTTCACTCCATCCTCAACCCGAAAAGGTCCCACAAGTTCATCTTTGATGATACCAGCCCATACCAGTACCCCACCTCCACCTTGCTGGCGTCTGAGTCAGAGTGGAGTTCTCTGACCTTTACTGATCCAGCCTCTGGCCCATCCATCTGGCCCTTCAAGAGTCACTCTCATTTCATCAGTTCATAAAACCTTTGAAAAATCAGTCTTAAGATATTTCTTGGCCCATTCTTGATGTCTTATCTTATGTTTCTTGTTCAAAGTGGTGTTTTTTCAGCCTTCCTTACCTTGGCCATGTCCCTGAGTATCGCACACCTTGTGCTTTTTGATACTCCAGTAACATTGCAGCTCTGAAATATGGCAAAACTGGTGGCGAATGGCATCTTGGCAGCTTCACGCTTGATTTTCCTCAATTCATGGGCAGTTATTTTGCGCCTTTTTTGGCCAACATGCTTCTTGCGACCCTGTTGACTGTTTGCCATGAAACGCTTGATTGCTCGGTGATCACGCTTCAAAAGTTTGGAAATTTCAAGACTGCTGCATCCCTCTGCAAGACATCTCACAATTTTTGACTTTTCAGAGCCTGTCAAATCTCTCTTCTGCCCCATTTTGCCAAAGGAAAGGAAGTTGCCTAATAATTAAGCACACCTTATATAGGGTGTTGATGTCATTAGTCAACACCCCTCCTCATTACAGAGATTCACATCACCAGATTTACTTAATTGGTAGTTGGCTCTCAAGCCTATGCAGCTTGGAGTAGGACAACATGTATAAAAAGTATCATGTGATCAAAATACTCATTTGCCTAATAATTCTGCACACAGTGTATGCATTCGAGTCCAGTGGCGCGGCCCTCCTAATGACTGACAACTATCTCTGCATGCACAGTCATATAGGGAAGACTATGGGCAATAGTAATTTCCACACTATCTGAATCCCTTGATTTTTACATTTATTTTGTCCAAGAATGACATTCCACACATACCCTACTCATAGTTTACTATACTTCACTTTGCGGTGTAATAACTTTTTTGGATAGGAGGGTAGAAAAATAAACTGCTTTCAAAAAGACTTTCCTTTTTTTGCCTATTCTTGGTGTGCTATTACTTTATACAATACTAATTTTCTGATACAGAGAAGACTGTCAATCACTGACTAGGATCTGCTTTATAATGCTGCCTGGCCACCGTATTAAAAGAGTGGCTACTGGGAAAAAAATAACTTTATTCTTCCCAGGAGCTGCTGGCTTTCAGTCATGCCAGGAGCTCCTACAGACATTGCTTACAACATTGTGGACGGCAGCTGTAAGCACATCCCCAGCATTTTGATTGACAGCTCACTTTGCCCAGATGTCCTGCAGAGCGAGCTGTCAATCAAAGTGCCAGGCTGCTGCTGACTGTGTACTGAGCGGTGACTGTAGCCACCCTGTGCAAGCCTCTATGACTGTAAGCAGGCGGCTTCTGGGAAGAAAAAAGTTAATTTTCTCCTGATAGCCGCACTTTAAGTAAGTTGGCAAGGCAGCATTGTGATGCTACTTACCTGCAGATTGATCCAATATCTGCAAGTGTATAGTGTTTGGAGACATGATTGGTTCACTATAAATAATCATAAAGGGTATTACTCTCATCAATGGCTTTAGTTTCCGATCTGCCTTTCGAGACTTACTTTCGACAAATAGCAATGGATCAGAACGTCAGACTAATTTAAAAACCAGCAACTTTCAAAGTTGCTTCATACCATAGTTTAGTGTGAGACAGTAACTTATGCACTGATAATTTCCATGTGTTTCATGTGTCTATCAACTCAGCTTTTCTTTAAAAATACCATACCACAGCAACTGTCACTTTCCATAGCACTTATGCTACATTACCTCAGAACAGCTTCACACAACACATTCGTTAGCCTGATTCCCTGTTAATTTGAGTGACACTTTTCGGCAGTGTGTATATTCCATGTATCTTGCTGAGACATCCTGGAAACACTGGCTGCAAGGTAATTTACCAGGTGGACGTTCTAGGTTACGGAGCATTAGAGCCAATTCAAGTTCTACAAGGGTCATTGGATATAAATTCTCTTTGATGGCTTTTGTTCCCCTAAAAGGGTTGGTAGCCAAACAATTTTTGTTTTAAAAAGGTTTCTTTTGGCTTAAAAAACCCTAAAAAAAAATCAATATCTTCTGCTCCCCTTCCAATGTTCCATGAGTTCCAAGCTGGTCTCTTCTTTTTGGCTCCTCTTGAGAAGCAAGAAATGGTGCTCAGCCAGTCACTGGAAGAGGCAGGTCACAACTGTGGCTACTGATTGGCTGAGAGTGCATTTCCCGTTTGTTGAGGTTGGACCAGGAAGAAGAGACCAGTGGGGACATCGGGAACCTCAGAACAGGAGTGTTGGGTAGAGGTGAATATTGTTTTTTTTTATGTCATTCCAAGATATTTAAAACAAAAAATTTGAATGGCCAGACAAAACCTTTAAAGCCTTCGTTTAGCTTTTAAATGCACACGATTGGAATAAGTAAAGGGGTTTCAAGTCACCTAAAAGTTTTTAAAACAGCTCAGAATTCTATAAAATTCTAAAAGAAATAATACATTACACATCAGCAGGGGCGCAGTTGGAGATTTTTACCGAGCCCCCCCCCCATTGGTCTCTGTTCTTCCGGTCCAGAGAGTGGTCACATGTCAACACGTCATTGCTGGTGATCAAAGGTAGACCAAGGAGCAGCAGGAAATGGCAAGGTCGGTTATACTAATTATGTTATTTTATAGCATTATGGCACTTAGGTGGCTTTTAGAGAAGAGCAAATCGATTCATAATTAATGAAATTCATTAAGAATGTCCCAGAAAATTAAACATTTTGATGGTCCGGAAATTGGTTAAATTAAAAAAGACTTGATATATTATTCACCTTTTATTCAGTTCTTACACAGTGACCGCTGCTTCTGCTGCAGCTCCCTCTTCTTCTGTCATTTCATTCTGGAACTGAAGCCAATCTGAGGCCTGTGATGGGCCCCATCACGGTCACTTGGAATTGTAGGCCAACACACACCATGACGAGCGGTACCTCAACACATCATCTTGTAACACAATAAGAGGCTTTAAATTGGCTTCAGCACAAGAATAATGAGTCAAGCCTCAGTTGTACAGAAGATCAAGGAGCTATGGTGGAAGTAGAGGAGGCGGCGTAAGGTGTGGAAAGGTGAGTATACAGATGTTTTTTTAACCCCTTTCCTCTCTTCATTGCAATTGAAGCAGTTTTTAATTCCAGTAATATGTTCCTCTAGGCATATAAATGGAATTAATAACCCAATCACTTGATTTTTAGTTATGTTGCCACTTCATGGGTTTTGCTTTCAATGCATTCTTGTAATGGTCCATCATGACTCATTTCTCATAGACATTTTCCAATTCGTAACACCAAAAATGTAAGATAAGTTTGGGGCCATTGTCAGTGAGAAGATCTGGATCATCCCAAATTTTATTTTTCAAATAGTCATTTATTCATTTTTTATTTCCAAGGGGTTAATATATGTATTAAAATAGTAATCTGTAAGTTTTCTTTCTTGTTTCTAAGCTTTTCTGTTCTCTTATATCACCTTGCTTGGAAAAAATGATCAATACGTCTTCCTACAACATAATACCGCAAAAGAATCTATTCATCTCAAGTGAGACAAGTGGGATTCTGTGGCAAATAAAGAACAAAGATTGATTGTTTGGTAAGAATATACTTCTTTTAATGATACCTTCAATTTTAACTCCTTTACCTCCTAAAAATCCCACTGGCACCTGTTACAATACAATCTTTCCCCAGACTGGAGGAAGGAATTAGAAAGTTGAGAATGCCGTATTGTTTGCATTGAACATAATTACAGCCTTTCGAAAAGTGTAGAATTTCTATACAACTGGATCACACAACCGTAAACATTAACAATTTACTGTACGATAGCATCAGTGTACAGAAATAATTCTTTCTTCAAAAGTCATAGGTATGACATGTCCAGGAGCCAACTAAATGGCAGACCGCTTGGTAATCTAGAAAACGTATTGTCTGTAGGGGTCTTGGGGATGTAAAGGACAGACGTTAAATGCGACGCATACAACAGAACAACAAATGACATGGATAACAACGAGATGTATTGTTTAGTAATTACATGTCAACGAAACGAGATATAGGAGAGGAATCTACTGTTTTTCAGTGCTTCAAATTGACCGAGACTCTTATGTCTAAGCCATAGGTTGACTAACGACACTTTCCTCGATTGCAAATATACATCACATATTAATGTTATACCTACTTGGCCCTAGTGATGAAGACCCCCAAATCTCATCCAGCTGACAACTATTCCTTCAAAAAAACCCATAGACATGTGCGTTTTGCTCCCTCATTTGTTCTTAATAGAGAAAGGAAGTAAGCCACTGGAAGATATCTCCTTTAAAGGGGTTGTCCACTACTAGGACAACCACTTCTTGAACTAGATGTCTGGCCCAGATAAAAGAAAAAATTCTATACTCACCTACTATGCTGGCGCCATTTCAGTGATGTCAGCTCTCGCGGTCCCGTTGCTGCCGTGTGGTTGTTGTGACACGTGACGCTGGCGCCCCATCAGTGCTGGCATCACTGTCTCTGCCATTGGACAAATCGAACATGAAGAGGAAATCTGGGCTGTGGATGATCTCTAACCTACTCTTCGGGTTCAATTCGAATGGAGGTGGGGACAGTGACGCCAGTGTTGATTGGGTACCGGCATCACGTGTCACTGCAACAGCAAGGGATCCCCGGGGAGAACGAGTGCCAACACCGTTGGAGCGACGCCGGCACAGGAGGAGAGTATAAGTTTTTTTCAGGGCAAAGCGAGGGGTATGACAAGGAGTTGGCCAAGTAGTGGGCAACTTCTTTGAAGACAAGATTGGTCATTGAAATCCAAAAGCCCAATCTTTTTTTCCCCTGACACTTGTTGTACAAGGAATTATGGAGCACCTGCCCTCAGAGTCAACTGGTCAGTGAAGGTACAGGGTGTTGGACGCAACCAGTGCCAGTTTACTGAAGATCGTCAAGAGATGAATCTGCTCTAGCGCTGCTCCCCCGGCGAGGACGGCACCGATGTGAACTTTTAAAAAGGGGGCAGATACAGACATTGAAGACAGGCGGAGGCACCAGGGCAGTGCTGGAGATCCTACCCATAGTCCCTCCCTTATGGACCGAAAGGTTATTATACCAAATGTAGCACCGCCCCTATGCACCAAACTTCAAATGCAGATTAAAGACCAACCACCCTATGGATTTCTTCAATAAAGGCATCTATTGAATCTGTATAACAGCACCATTATGGCAATGTCTTTAACAAGCAACGTCATGATGACAGGTTCTCTTTAAGTTCTAAGTAGAAAATCACATTACATGGTTCTATTGTTACCTCTTGTCCCATTTCCATACTGCAGAGTTTTGTTGACTGTGCTTTTGCATCCACCATGACATTGAACATAGTACAGATTGACTGAGGCACCCGGAAATCTGTTGATCTGCTGGTTTTCTGCAACTTCACTTCAAATGCAATTCTAGTTCTGTTGAAAAATAAGGAATGTTTGTATCAGAAATGATCATTATCAAAATTAAAAAAATAAAATATTATTCATATGGACATCACACTGGAAAAAAAGTAATGTATTTTAATTTAATTCCCATTATTTATATAGCGCCAGAATATTCTGTAGCGCTGCACACATATCGAACCTAACAGACATCAGTAATTCTTTTTCAGTATCTATTCATGATCAACTCAATAAGCCTCATGTATTAGGACGGTCTGAGCAAACAACTGGAATTGATTTAGGTAAAGGCTGATGTCTGCAGTAAGTGATCTACAAACCGTCCATTACCTATTGTGAATGATGTTATCTACTGTATATAGAGGTGATATCTGTCATTGTACACGAGGAGGAGGAGGTGAGCTGTGACATCACCTATTGTGAATGATGGATCCTGTGTTATCTACTGTATATAGAGGTATTATCAGTCATTGTACAGGAGGAGGAGGTGAGCTGTGACATCACCTATTGTGAATGGTGGATACTGTGTTATTTTAAAAAAAATACATTTAACACAAAAACCTGATTTAAACAATAGATTATTTTCTGCAGATACATTCTCTTTAAAGTGGAACAGTTCCACTCCTTACATGACTGTTTTGGTAAATATTTGTATTCCTCATTTTTTGCAACTTTTGGAGCATCTTTTCTTATAACCCTTCTGTTATGACTAGTGTTGAACGATACCTTCCGATATTGGGAAATATCGGATCGGATTGGATCGGACCGATACCCAAAAAATATCGGATATCGCCGATTCCGATACCGGAAACCAATGCAAGTCAAAGGGACACAAATATCGGAATGAAAATAAACCCTTTCTTTCCTTGTAGGTTAATTCTACATGAAGGAAAACAACTAAGAATAATGTAGCATGTATTACATGAAGAGCCGGCAATTCAGCAGCGGCATACACCGGTACCCGACAATTTACAACAGAAAGAATAGAGCATCACACATAGATTAGATAGATAGAAACATGTTAGTCACATATATAATAAGTACAGTGACAGTGTTGCTTACTGTACTTGTCATTTAGTGTTTAAGGATTTATTAAAAAAAATAATAGTGTTTTCATGCACCGTCTCTTTAAAAAAGCCGGGCGGCAATTCAGCATCTGTACCCGACAATTTAGAATAGAAAGAATAGAGCATCACACATAGATTAGATACATAGAAACATGTCAGTCACATATATAAGAAGTACAGTGATAGTGTTGATTACTGTACTTGTCATTTAGTGTTAAAATAATGGATTTATTAAAAAAAAAATTGGCGTGGGGTTCCCCGTAATTTTAGTCTCTAGCGGAGGTTAAGCAGACGGCTGGGGCAGATGTTTGAAGCCTGGGAAGGGGGTAATACCCACGGAGCTTCCCAGGCTACTAATATCAGCCCCCAGCTGAATACCTAGCCTTTACTAGCTATCAAAATGGGGGACCCCCAAAAAAATGACGTGGGGTCCCCCCTATTTTAATAGCTAGCAAAGGCTAGGCAGACAGCTGGGGGCTGAAATTAATAACCCAGGAAGGGTGCCATGAATATTGGCCCCCTCCCCGGCAAGAAACACCAGCTATCAGCCGCCCCTGAAATGGCGCATCCATAGCGCCCTTTATTACCCAGTGAGCCACCGCACCAGGGCCCTGGATGAGTTGGGTACAGCGCCAGAAGATGGCGCTTCTATGAACGCGCCATTTTCTGGGGTGGCTGCGGACTGCAATTTGCAGCGGGGGGTGGGGGGGGGCCCAGATAGCTTGGGCCTCCCTCCACTGAGGATTCCAGCCTCTACCTGCCTAGATGTACCTGGCTGGACACAAAAATAGGGCGAAGCCCCACGTATTTTTTTTAAAATTATTTCATGAAATTCATGAAATAATTTAAAAAAGAGGGCTTCCCTATATTGTTGTGTCCGGCCAGGTACAAATAGGCAGCTGGTGGTTGGGGGCAGCCCGTTCCTGCCTGCTGTACCTGGCTGGACACAAAAATAGGGCGAAGCCCCACGGCAATTTTTTTTTAATTATTTCATGAAATTCATGAAATAATTAAAAAAAGGGCTTCCCTGTATTTTTGTTTCCAGCCAGGTACAAATAGGCATCTGGTGGTTGGGGGCAGCCCGTTCCTGCCTGCTGTACCTGGCTGGACACAAAAATATGGCGAAGGCCACGTCTAATTTTTGGTGAAAAATTCAATAATTTTTAAAAAAAAAAAATACATTTAGGGACTGCATCTTTATCAACCCCTCCACGTGAGGGGTTAATAAAGATGCAGTCCCTAAATTATTATTTTTTTTATTATTTTTTAATCAATTTTTCCCAAAAATTTTGACGTGGGCTTCGCCATATTTTTGTATGCCAGCCAGGTACAGCATCCAGGAATGGGCTGCCCCCAACCACCAGCTGCCTATTTGTACCTGGCCGGACACAACAATATAGGGAAGCCCTTTTTTTTTAAATTATTTCATGAATTTCATGAAATAATTTAAAAAAAAATACGTGGGGCTTCGCCCTATTTTTGTGTCCAGCCAGGTACAGCTAGGCTGCTGGGAGCTGGAATCCGCAGCGCAGGGAGGCCCAAACTTTCTGCCCCCCCCGCTGCAAATTGCAGTCCGCAGCCACCCCAGAAAATGGCGTGTTCATAGAAGCGCCATCTTCTGGCGCTGTACTCAACTCATCCAGGACTCTGGTGCGGTGGCTCACTGGGTAATAAAGGGGTTAGGGCCAGCTTGGCATTATCAGCTGGCCCTAAGCCCGAAATTCATGGGGTCACGCCAATATTAGACATGACCGCCATGAATTTCTAGTAAAGTATTTAAAAAAAACACAACACACAGAATAAAGTCCTTTAATTGAAATAAACACACAATTTTTTAATGTTCTAAATTAAACCATACTTACCATCACGCCCATTCCAGCTGAAGCCAATGTCTTCTGCAATAAAAGTAAAATAATAAAGCAACCTCATCCTTACCTTTCCATGGTTCCCAGGATGGCTCCAGCTCTGCTACATTGACAAGACAGGCTGGATCGCAGCCGAAAGCTGCCATCCAGCTTGCCATGCCGCAGACACTGAGAAGCACAGGCATGCTTGCGCTCCTCAGTGTCTGGCTGTGCCGGCATCCAGATGAGCCGAGGTCATGTCCAATGAACTCAGCTCACCTCATACACGAGGGGGTGATTTAAACTTTTATATATTTTTTATTTTTTTTATATTTTTAAAAACTTTTTTTTTTCACTTACTGCATGCTTCAATAGTGTCCATAGGAGACTAGAAGCAGCAGTTGTCTGATCGGCTCTGCTACATACAGGGGACCAGCAGATCCCCTGCATGCAGCAGAAATGGTCCTGTGCTATGAGCGCCGACCACTAGGTGGCGCTCATAGCGACCAGATCATGACAACCACAGGCGTCTGCTGCAGACCCTGGGTTGTCATGCCCACCCATCGGTGACCCACAATCACGTGACGGGGTCGCCGATGGGCGGGGCTTATGACGCGCAACCCGGAAGCGCGCGTTAAATGCCGCTGTCGGAGATTGACAGCGGCATTTAACATGCGGGCACATGTCAGCTGTAAGAATCAGCTGACATGTGCTCGGTTCAGTGAGGGCTCAGCGCAGCAGCCCTCACTGAACGGGGGTTACGCAAATGTGCGTACTAATACGGCATGGGCTGTAAAGGGGTTAACACTAAATGACAAGTACAGTAATCAACACTATCACTGTACTTCTTATATATGTGACTGACATGTTTCTATCTATCTAATCTATGTGTGATGCTCTATTCTTTCTGTTCTAAATTGTCGGGTACCGATGCTGAATTGCCGGCCGGCTTTTTTAAAGAGACGGTGCATGAAAACACTATTATTTTTTTAAATAAATCCTTTAACACTAAATGACAAGTACAGTAAGCTGAGCGCTGCCATCCAGCTTGTCATCCTTCAGAGACACTGCAGAGCGCAGGCATTATGGGAACTTCCGATTCCGGTATTCGATATTTTAAAAGTATCGGAACTCAGTATCGGAACTCCGATACCGCGAATATCAGTCGATTCCTGATATTTCAGTATCGGAATGCTCAACACTAGTTATGACATTTCTTTTTTTTTCCTATTGGAATATTATCAACAATTTGACAACTAGGTTTTACCTTTCTCCTGTCAAAGGTGGGGTGGGGTACTGCACAGTCCAGCCCTCTTAGCACTTATTGGACAGTATCAGATTGATTCAATTAATATATCTAATAATCAAATTATTCCTAAATTTGTGGTAGGAATAACAGAGGGACAAAACTACTGTATGTAGAATTATAAGAAAAAATGCTCCGGAATTGTCATATTATGGGGAAGGCAATAATTTACTAAAACAGACATATCAGGAAAGGCGATGGATCTGTTTTAGGTCACCTTACATTTGTGGGATGGACATATCTATAAGTCTATCTATCTATCTATTTATCTATCTATTTATTATCTATCTATCTATTATCTATCATCTATTATCTATCTATCATCTATCTATCTATTATCTATCTATCAATCATTTATCTATTATCTGTCATCTATCTATCTATCTATTATCTATCTATCATTTATCTATTGTCTATCTATCATCTATCTATCTATCTGTCTATTATCTATCTATCATCTATCTATCTATTATATATCTATCATTTATCTATCATTTATCTATCAGTTATCTATTATGTATCTATCTATCTATCTATCATCTATATATCTATTATCTATCTATCTATTATCTATTCATCTATCATCTATCTATTATCTATCTATCTATTATCTATTCATCTATCATCTATCTATCTATCTATCTATCATCTATCTATTATCTATCTATATCTATCTATATATTATCTATCTTTCATCTATTATCTATCTATCTATCTATCTATCTATCTATATCTATCTATCTATCTATCTATCTATTATCTATCTATCTATCTATCTATCCATATATCTACCATCTATCTATCTATATATATATATAATTTTTAGATGTATTATATCACATATGCATCAACAGAAATAAAAAGCGCCTTGTAAAACTAAAAAATTAATGAAAAATGAAAGTAACTGTGTATTTTTGGCAAGCACAACTGCAAATAGCTTGATGTGCGGAGTGCTTTTAATCTATTTATTGCAATGCTTCTCTTCTATTGATTTTGAGCTATTTTTAAACTACAAACATAAATGGAAATGCAATCTACGTCTGAAATATGCGGAACGTGGGCAGCTTCATTTCAATCAATAACCTCCCAATAAACAGGGAAGCAGTCAGGTAAGCAGCTTTCCCAGACTGCAGACAGCGCCTGATCTCAGTGTGCGCACGCAGTCTGCTGACAGAGGTGCTACCTTAAAAAGTGCTTTGCTAATTCTGGGCACATACAACCCTGTGAGCAGCTGGTGGTTTGTGCTTCCTGTGGTGCTCTAATTGCCTCAATGAAGGCTCCATCTGCTCCCTATGACTTCAAAGAAAACTAAGGGTGCAAATGGAATCGATCAAGTGCAAACTGGGCTTTAAGCTTTGGCATGTGGAGAGGGTAGGTGTGCCTGACACTAATGCCACTGTGGGGATTCCCTCTGTGATTAGAAAGTGGCAACAGAACAAGCCCAAGATCTGGTTTCCAAGCCATCGGGTTGAGCATTGTGCTGGGAAACTTGTGTGTTACACCACAGATCAGTGTAGGCTAATACCGCTTGGATTATGGTGCACCCTGAGATATCTGAAATTTCTTCGGTTCTGGAATTACACAATTTTAGCAAATTATCAGATATTATGGGCAGCACGGTGGTGGCTCAGTAGTTAACACTGCTGCTTTGCAGCGCTGGGGTCCTGGGTTCATATCCCACCAAGAACAACATCTGCAAGGAGTTTGTATGTTCTCCCCGAGTTTACGTGGGTTCTCCGGTTTCATCCCACACTCCGAAGACAAACTGATAGGGAATCTAAATTGTGAGCCCCAATGGGGACAGTGCCAATAATGTCTGTAAAGTCTGTAAAGTAATGACACAGGTCATTATGTGCATCGCTCCCCTTCACAACCACCTGAGGTCAATCTGAGAATTGTGTTTGGCCATAGATTGGCCTCAGCACCGGAATGGACAGCTTGGAATAATCGGAAGCTGTTGTGGCAGGGTCGTACAGACCTGTCCCGGGTCTTTGCTCCCTTCACCTCAGTCGGCTCCCCTCTGTTGTGCTCCATATTGGGCTTTGCAGGTTTCCCAGCATGTGACATCATTTCCCTAGGCCTTTTAAGGCGCAATAGGTAGGGCACCACGGTGGTTCAGTGGTTAGCACTGCAGCCTTGCAGTGCTGATGTCCTGGGTTCAAATCCTACCAACATCTGCAAGGAGTTTGTATGTTCTCCCCGAGTTTGCGTGGGTTTCCTCCGGGTTCTCCAGTTTCATCCCACACTCCAAAGACATACTGATAGGGAATGTAGATTGTGAGCCCCAATGGGGACAGTGCCGATAATGTCTGTAAAGTGTTGTGGAATTTCTATATAAGTGAGTAAAATAAAATATTATGCATTACTTGCTCTTGCTTCCAGCCAATGCCAGTGCCCTCCATAGTTTGCGAATACCAATGGCAGGGAGAACTTTATTCCATCAATTATCTAATTAATCTATGGTTCTATCGGATAAAAAGACTATTTAACAGAATTATGATTGGGGGGGCTGGCAACATGTAATTTTTACATACTGTATAAAGTATATGACATATATAACCAGCACATATATGTTTTTATATTTTAAAATTGGTCTCCATATTGACACGAATGCTAGAGAAGATGGGTGTCTGGAGAGAGCTGTCTCTTCAAAGATGGTAGTAATGCTGCATAAGGCATAATGAAAACCATCAATTGATGGTCTTTTATTGATCTGACAGATGGGGTCAACAAAGTTCTAAAATCCTTTTTCCAATGATCAATTGTGGCAGTGGCAGAGCTCACAATTAGTCGGTATTCTCTATTCTTTTGGGTTCAGACATTTGGAAACCAAGGGGGCATAAGGAGAAATAAAACACCCTTCTATATGTATCTGCACTACATGAGTCATTAATGGCAGAGTTATGACCACAGGGGCTCTTGAACTTGTTAAAGGTGGTCATTTATTGGGAGATAGCTCTCGAAATTCTGTAGGTACTCAAGGACAACTTCCCATTCTGAGGTACTTTTCCAGAACCAAGCCAATTTATTAGCCTTTGCTATCAACTCAAGTCATTGAAATTGCTCAATGGCTCGCCATACACAACTGGGTTGTGTAAAGGTGACCATACACATTACACTTACATCTGCCAAATGCACCAATTTTGTGTATGGCTGACATTCATTCTTCCAATGTTGAGGAACAAGCATTAGGGAAGTCGAATTTCAACATGCTTGATCCTTTTGTTCTACTTGTAGTGGCCGCCGCAGGGTAATGCACATCCCCCTCCTATTGCTTTGAATAGGAGGCAAATGTGCAGTAACAAGCCCCGGCCACTACAAGTAGACGACCAAGCTCCGCAAGTAAGTACTTCTGGCCGAGGGCCAGCGCCAATAACAGCTGATCGGAGTGGGTGCCAGATGTCAGTCCTTGGCCGATCAGACATTGATGCCCTATTCTAAGTAATGTAGTATAAAACTAGTGGAAAACCTCTTTAAGTTATTGGCCGAAACTCCTGAAATGATTTGTTTGGCCGACTTTTATCCAATGTGAATAGCCAACCTTAGTAATAACACAACCACAAAAAGTGAAATATTTCTGACTAAGTAGAATGTCTTTCTATCTGTAGCCTATTCTCCCCTATTAAATCACATATGAATGTTGATACAGTGATTTAGCTTATTTGTCCATTTCTTCTTTGCGAAGTTTCCCAAAAATAAAAGCTTAAAAACAATGATAACATTTAAGAATATTTCGCCATTGACAGACTCATTATAATTAGTGATGAGCGAGTATGTTCGGTTAACCCTTTCGGCGAGTATGCTTGGGCGAGTACCGAGTATCATCAGCGAGCTCGGTGATATGTTTGAATCACTCCCGTGTGCATGATTTGCGACTGTTTGACAGCTTTAATACATGTGAGGAATGCTTGTTTCTTAAGCATTCCTCACATGTATTAAAGCTGTCAAACAGTCGCAAATCATGCACACGGGAGTGATTCAAACATATCACATAGTACGCTGAAGATACTCGGTACTCGCCCGAGCATACTCGCCGAAAGGGTTAACCGAACATACTCGCTCATCACTAATTATAACCTGTCATCTTTTTACCACATAATTATAAAAGTGGCGGGATGGCTTTCACATTATTTTGATCAAAATTATGTTAACTAAATACCCTTTATTATTTATTATTATTTTTGCACTGTGCTATTTATACATCTACTTTCAGTTATTTGGGTATTTTTCTTGTTCTTGGTTTCTCTCTGTTTAATGGCCTTGTGTGAACATGCATTTACATTTTGCATGCACATCAACTTACGTTTCAGTTCAGACCTTCAGTTTTTTTTTTAGATAATTATAAAATAGTAACTTGAATAATTAGATTCGTGAGCCCTAATATAAAATTTCTCTCCACTTTCCACCATTTGAATGAATTTTACATTAGCCTGACATTATAACTTCAGTGGACATTTTTTTTTTACTTTTTTACTTTTTTTTCTTTTTACCTGGTGCTCATATTTAATGTATGATCTCTAATCAATCGGCTGTGACTCCATTATTACAAGAACACAATACCCTGCAATAAAGTGTCCCCAAATTTCTGTATTTGAAAATAATCACTTTGCCTTCTCTTGGTACTTCTAAGGCTATTAATTACTGTAAGAAGATCACACAGACCATCTGTGTACAGAGGTGTTAATTTCCCAATTGTTTATTGTTCAGTCACAAATGTTTCATAATTTTTGGATTTTCTGAACTTGTAGATGAAATCTACAATGTATGAAAATGAAGTTTTCCTTAAATGTAAGACCAATTTCAATTGCCTTTAAAAAGCGTTCAATTATAGATTAGAATAAGGACTCGCTCATACGACCGTAAAAATCTGACAATTGTTTTTTTATGGATAGCACTCGGTACATGGTATTCTCTGGGGCTGTGTACGTGTCTGATTTTTTTCTCGTACCGAGTTGGTTTGCGGAAAAAAGTTGCAGCATGACCAATTGGCCTCCGAAAATCGGATGAAACTCGCTCATTCAACTCTATGGGTTCGTGGAAAAATTCGGATTGCCCTTAGATGACATTTGAGTGCTGTCCGATTTTCACTGTTTCACATTACAGAGAAGGTGGAGAAACTCTTTTTTTCCCTCCACCTCTAAGAAAATTGGATCCCCCCACCGTGATCACACTCTGATCAGAGTATGATTAGCTATTCGGATCGAATTCCTTAGATGAGAGGAAAATGGTAGCGTGACCCTAGTCTAAAACAAAAAAGGCAGTAATCAATTGAATAATAAATTCAGAGATACATGGGCTCTGTTCACTCTACCATCATGTAGAGTTGAACCAAAAGATTTACAGGACTCTGGACCAGTGGCTATGTCGGTAGTCCATCGCTGCCAGACCAGAGCTCTGCGAACCTCCTACTACCAGCCAGCATCCCTGGCACGACTTCTGATTAGTAGACCTAGTGTGTCATCGTTGTGTTGCAACATACGCATGATGTCCCGTCACCAGTCCTACTAATCAGAAGAAATGCCGGGGATGCTGGCAGGTAGTGGGAGGTTTGTAGGACTCTAGTCTGGTGGCCATGGACTACCGACATAACCACCAAACCAAGGTCATATAAATCTTTCTGCTCAACTTCTACTTTTCCTTTTTGCTTTGATCGGTGGTACTAAGACTCAAACTAGTCAAAGAAATGATAAGTTAGAAGTTCTTCGATAAATACTGTGTCGTTTCATTACCGATTGTCTATGCTCAGAGTGCATGAACTCACAAAGTATAGTCTCTCCAACTAGAAACGAGCAGAAAGAATGTGGCACTGTACATCCACCTCTACGAGGTCTCAGCACCGAGGATCAAAACGTCTGACAAAAAAGAAAAGTTTTTTTTATAAAAAATGATAAGGCACCCTTTAACCCGCCAGCCATAGGCGTTGATGACTTTTGTAATTGAACAGGCCACAAATTAAAGTGGTTGTCCTGGTTGTACTGATGCATAGGTCATCAATATAAGATCATTGGGGGCCCAAAACCCGACACCCTCACTAATTATCTGATAGCAGCTCCCAAGATGGGTGGATGCACACAGTCTACAGAGATGTACATTGGCCCCCCACTTATGGATAGGTCACCAATAAAATAGAACTGGATGACCACTTTAAGGTGTGGGAGGGACGACTCTGATGGTTTGGCCACACAGAGCTTGTACCACTGATTCTATACAGAGGCAGCTAAAAGGGATGACACATTTTCCTGATCTATGTATTGGGTAGCATTATTTGGGAAATGTATTACTGTATTATTTGGGTACTATACGGTATACGATAAGTAGGGGTGGCTAAGGTGCAAAAACTGCAGAGGGCATCGCCCAACTTAAGGCCAGCCCATTGCATTGCTTCTAATAGGCTGAGTTTACAAGTTTATATAGAATGAGAAACTACTGGAAATATTATTATGGACCATAAGTCTGCCATATATGACTAGAATAAATATTATAAACCCCAAAAATAAAAAATAGATTAAAAAAAAAATCTTAAATTTTCTGATAGTTTTGCAATTGTCCTGTTTAAATTTCTCATCTATTTTTAAGAATCTTTTAACTCATATCCCCCCGACAAAAATAACAATTACAGCTTGAGTCTCCTCTGCCGGATAACTGCCCGACATGATTAAATTCAATTAGATTCCAAGCGGTTAGATTGCCGTCTTCTTCTTAGATGCCAATAATGATCATGTATGTCTTCAGATATTCTTAACAAATCAGATTCATAATATGCCTGAAGAAACAAATGGAAATTTGCAACAGCGGGGAAAAAAAAAAAAGCCTGTAGTGTCTGCATACTTTTACATATTTAAGAATAAATTAGATAATTGCATCTTATGAAGAGCTACGATTACATGGCGAGCCCTCTGCTTTATTCTCATCTGTCCAAATAAATGATTGTAACAATAGCGGTAAATAAAAGAAGATTTATTGGTGCCTATCAACGACAAAAAATAGTAAACGTGTTAAATATGATTGTAGAATTCTAATATTTATTTATTATCTGCATGGAAAAGAAAGAAAAAAACAAAACGCCTTTTAGCCATTAAAGGGACCAATCACTTCGGCAGCCACTTAGTGATAAATGATGGATTAAATTTTTCGGCTTTGGGCCATTCGAAATATGGGGACACTAATTACTAAATGTTATCTGTAAATAAAACATACAATGCTGTAGGGGTCGGATACCAAAATAAGTATCCATTTATCGAAAGAGGTCAAATAAACAGGAGCACCAGCGTGAAATAATCCTTTTATTGCTGGCCTTTTCAGGATTTCCTGTTCATTAGACATAGAATTTATTGTCAATTTTTGTAAAGAATTACTATTTTGGATGAAAAATTGATGGGTCCATCTATGGAATGAAATATTGTTTCGTAAAATAATATGAGACAAAGATGAACGGATCAGGCAAAATCCTAATTCATCTGTTTGTACAGATTTTCCTGGAATATTGAATTATTGAATGCCCCTCTGGGGTTTTCCAAAGTAAAATGTAAAAAATAAATTCTAAGGCTGTGTGCCCACTATGCATTTTTTAAGCGTTTCCGCAGCGGCAATTCTGCTGCAGAAACGCTTAAAAAACGCTTGGCAGAAGGTCTGCCATGTTCCACAATGATAATCTGCATGTGCTGTGCACATGCTGCGGAAATTTCCGCTGCAGATTATCATTTTGGAAAAATCCGCAGCACTACCAATTATTTTGCGGAATCGCGACATTTTCGCCGCCATTGACTTGCATTAGAATGCATGCAATCCGCATCACTGCATCTGTACATGCGGAATCCATGCGTTTCAATGTGCGGATGGTACCTGGGTTTGGAGAAGAGGAGACTCTCCTCCGGACCCGGATACCATAGTACCTGTAAAAAAAGAACAGTAAAATAAAAAATATCTATCTATATACAGTGCCTACAAGGAGTATTCAACCCCCTGCAGATTTAGCTGGTTGACACATGCGGAATTAACTTGGCATTGTGACATTTGTACTGTAGATCAGCCTGGAAGTGGGAAATGCACTGCAGCAAATTTTTTTATTTTTTTTATTTTTATTTTTTTAAAAACGTTAAAAGTTAATTCAGAGTGTCATTTATTATTCAACCCCTCAAACCACAAGAATTCTGTTTGGTCCCCCAAAAGTATTAAGAAGTAGTTCAGGCACCAAGAATAATGAGCTTCACATGTGTGGATTAAAGATCTCTTTTGCCAGCCTTTTCTGACTATTTAAGACCCTCCCCAAACTTGTGAACAGCACTCAGACATGGTCAACATGGGAAAGACAAAGGAGCATTCCAAGGCCATCAGAGACAAGATCGTGGAGGGTCACAAGGCTGGCAATGGGTACAAAACCCTTTCCAAGGAGTTGGGCCTACCTGTCTCCACTGTTGGGAGCATCATCCGTAAGTGGAAGGCTTATGGAACTACTGTTAGCCTTCCACGGCCAGGACAGCCTTTGAAAGTGTCCTCCCGTGCCGAGGCCAGGCTTGTCCGAAGAGTCAAGGCTAACCCAAAGACAACAAGGAAGGAGCTCCGGGAAGATCTCATGGCAGTGGGGACATTGGTTTCAGTCAATACCATAAGTAACGTACTCCACCGCAATGGTCTCCGTTCCAGACGAGCCCGTAAGGTACCTTTACTTTCAAAGCGTCATGTCAAGGCTCGTCTACAGTTTGCTCATGATCACTTGGAGGACTCTGAGACAGACCTGTTCAAGGTTCTATGGTCTGATGAGACCAAGATCGAGATCTTTGGTGCCAACCACACACGTGACGTTTGGAGACTGGATGGCACTGCATACGGCCCCAAGAATACCATCCCTACAGTCAAGCATGGTGGTGGCAGCATCATGCTGTGGGGCTGTTTCTCTGCCAAGGGGCCTGGCCATCTGGTCCGCATCCATGGGAAGATGGATAGCACGGCCTACCTGGAGATTTTGGCCAAGAACCTCCGCTCCTCCATCAAGGATCTTAAGATGAGTCGTAATTTCATCTTCCAACAAGACAACGACCCAAAGCACACAGCCAAGAAAACCAAGGCCTGGTTCAAGAGGGAAAAAGTCAAGGTGTTGGAGTGGCCTAGTCAGTCTCCTGACCTTAACCCAATTGAAAACTTGTGGAAGGAGCTCAAGAATAAAGTCCACATGAGACACCCAAAGAACCTAGATAACTTGGAAAAGATCTGCATGGAGGAGTGGGCCAAGATAACTCCACAGACCTGTGCCGGCCTGATCAGGTCTTATAAAAGACGATTATTAGCTGTAATTGCAAACAAGGGTTATTCCACAAAATATTAAACATAGGGGTTGTATAATAATTGACCCACACTTTTATGTTTAAAATTTAATAAAATTCAACTGAGCAACATAACTTTTTGGTTTGTAAGATTTATGCTTCTGATCATAAAACCTACTCTCGTTTGCAGTTTGAAGGCTCTAACTTTTTTTGCATCTTATCAAACCAGCTAAATCTGCAGGGGGTTGAATACTACTTGTAGGCACTGTAATTGTCTTATCCCGTCTGTCTGTCTTTCTGTCTGTCTGTCTGTCCTGGAAATCCCGGGTCGCTGATTGGTCCGGCCGCGGCCAATCAGCGACGCGACATTTCAGAAAAACATGGCGGCCGTTAGCGGCTCATGTGTGGCACGGAGGTCAGCGGCGATGTAGCCAGGAGATGCAGCCGGCTGCTCGCAGCATAAGTCCCCCGACCGCAGGCGCCGCTGACCTACATGCGGCTATCGTCGGAAGATCAGCGGCTACGGCCGCTTATCTCCCGAGGACAAGTGTGACGCCCCTCCTCTCCTCTCCCCTCCCCTCCTCTCCCCTCCCCTCTCCTCTCCTCCCATCCCTCCCCCCGCTCGATCAGGACCCCGGCACCCGGCGTCATACTTACCCCTCCCCGTGCCTGCGCAGCAGCTCCTGTGTCTTCCGCTGCAGCTCTGTGACGTCTCAGGTCAGAGGGCGCGGTGACATCTTTACACCGCGCTCTCTCCTGACCGGTCACAACGCGCAGCGTGAAGATGCCGGCTACGCTGGAGTCCAGAGAAGCAGTGAGATGAGTATTGGATTTTTTTTTTTTGTATGGGGCCATAGGGGACCTGCATGGGGCACTATGGGGGGATGGGACATCCTGCATGGGGTATTATATAGGGGGGATGTGACAGCCTGCATGGGGTATTATATGGTGGGAGAGGTGACATCCTGCATGGGGTATTATATAGGGGGGATGTGACAGCCTGCATGGGGCATTATATGGGGGGAGAGGTGACATCCTGCATGGGGCATTATATGGGGGAGAGGTGACATCCTGCATGGGGTATTATATAGGGGGGATGTGACATCCTGCATGGGGCACTATAGTTGGATGTCACTTCCTGCATGGGCCATTATATAGGGGGGATGTGACATCCTGCATGGGGTATTATATACGGGGGATGTGACATCCTGCATGGGGTATTATATGCATGGGGTATTATATACGGGGGATGTGACTTCCTGCATGGGGCATTATAAAGGAGGGTCGGGAGACATATGCTAGAATACTCGATGCGTTAGAATCGGGCCACCATCTAGTACATTATACTTACCTTCTGATGGCCCCTGGTGTCTTTATCCAATGCGTCCTGGCTTGCCGGCAGATCGCAGTGGACTCAAGGAGCTGCCATGATGTCATTTAGTCATGTGACAGGTAACGCGACCGCTGACGTTGGCAGGTCCTTTAGCGTATCGCGAGCTGCCGGCAAGCCAGGACGCATCGGATAAAGACACCAGGGGCCATCGGAAGGTAAGTATAATATTTTTTTTTTATTTTTTAACATTTTTTCGGTCACACTATATAAATCCATATCAGTTGCATAGATTTATATAGTGTGACCAAGTTGTCAAGCACTTTCCAAGTGATGCTAAAATCGCTTGGAAAGCGCTTGACAACCCGCATGCGGAATTGCATGTGAAGAACGCTTCACTTCCGCTTGTCCCTGACAGGAAAAACACATATGTAATCCACATGTGTTTTTTCTGCCAGGGAGATGCAGAAACGCTCAGAAAAAAATCTGTAGCATTTCTGCATCGTGGGCACATAGCCTTATACTCACTTTACCGCTCTGCGCATCTCACCGTCATCCGTCCAGTACTCGTATTTTCTGGTCCCCGCCGTGAGTGCTGAAATTCCTGGGCCTCTCGACTAGAGTTAGGACTTCCAGTTCAGATGAGGCTCGAGAGGTTTTTGCGCAAGCGCGCAAAAGTTCACAAAGTCATGACGTGCGCCACCACGGAGAATCCTCTGGTGGGCCCTGGCTTCTCCTTTAGGAGAGTTCATAGTGCAAACCTTGCAGCTGCTATGGGGTTCTTGAGCGGGGCAGAAAGGTGGGCCCTCAGAATCAAATCCTCTGGTGGGCTCAATGTTCTTCAGTCTGTCTGACACTGAGTGCGGTTAACTGCTCATCTGGTTGAGTTGCGAGAAGGCACAACTCTTAATGATAGATCAAGCTGCTGCTGCTCTGCTGGTTGGAAGCTCTAACATAATTATCAGGCTATATAGTGGAGGAACGGATAATGCTGTGCTGCTGGTAAATATAGAATTTCAAGGTTCTTGACATTTGTAGGGTATGTAGTTTATTATCAATGCGTTTCGAAGTCTGGTTGACTTCTTCATTCCCTTCAAGAATTCTAAGGCCTTTTTGGGCCATTGTATAGAATTGTAGATTTACTGGTTAAGTCATTTATTTTGAAGATAAAATGTTATTAAAAAATATTTTTACCTTTTCACACAAGACTCAATCATATCACTCGCCATGAGCTTAAGGCGCTGCTCAAGGTGCTTCCCAAACTCTTCTTCAGGCCAGTGGAGATCTCTAATAAAGGTTTGTAGGGCATCAAGTTTCCAAAATAAATCTTCTGAAGTGGCTGATCCATTACTGGTGGGGCAACACAAGAAAACATTTTTTAGTCCAATAACCAACACTTAGCCTGATGAGGAGAACATTTTAAATAAAGAGGACTTGTCACTTGCTCAAAAAATTGAGTTAGACATTTTGTAAAAATCCCTGAACTCCCCTGATTCTGCTGCTCTTTTCCATTTTGTACTGTGTCGCTCCATTGCAGAGATATTTAATGTTGTGTCTTTTCAGCGCAGCATGTGAAATCTCTGATTGTTTTGTGCAACTGGATGTTTCTTCAGTTTTTTCCCTTCCCTCCCAGATGCTGTCAATCACAACTCAGCAGCTGGTCTAGCGGTTTCAGACACTGCTGATCTGTGATTAGCAGCATCGGGGAGGGATGAAAGCATATGCCCCCAGAAAAAATTACAAAGAAATGCTTGACAAGCAGAGATTTCATATACTGAGCTCCAAAAGAAATAAATGTGAATATCTCTGCAATGGAACGATGCAGTGCAAAACGGAAAACAGAGTCAGAATCAGGGAAGCACAGAGATTTTTACAAAGTATTAATCTCAATTTTTTTTGAGCAAGTGACAAGTCCTCTTTAATTTAATGTTAACACCACCAACTCCAAAATTACAATATCTGCGTTCTCCAACATCAGGGCTTTTTCGTTATGTTTTTTTTTCTTCCTAATCTAACTTTCTTTTGGAGCGGAACACAACAAATTAAATTAGACAAAACTGGATAGTTTGTAAGGCATATCTCGTCCTTAATTAATAATCACATGGATGTATGTAGTTATTGAAATTAAGGATACAAACTGGGGTAATACAAACCTTGATTGTTGACAACCACACCATAGTCGTGAACAATCAAGGATCCATGCACTTCTGGAAAAAGACCGTTAAAAGGATTCAAACTAGTTGTGCCAACTAGTGGTGGGCGAGGACGTTGTCATAGAAATTTTTTTTTTTTTTTTCGGAAGAACCTTGGACTAATTTCTCTAGATTATGAGAAAGACAAGACATGAGATATTTTTCAGGTTTTTGGGAAATATTTGATTCATGTGGACCTAGTTATTTTTTTTTTTCATGCTGAAGTCTTTCCTCGCAAACCACTAACGTTAACACATTAATTTATCAGATGTTATACACACCATGCAGTACCACTTGTACTGACATCCTCTATAGAAACAGTCTGAAGTAGGCGTTTCTATTATGACAGATGCCAGCTGCATTGAGTTAATGCCGCGGAGCAATACATAGCTTAATGCACACGTAGCTATCGCAGGGTCAAAATAAAAAGAAAAATCATATTCCCAACATGCCAAAGGTCTTGAGGTCCTGTTTTAACAAAAGTTATGGTTTAGGAACACGTTGTATGTTGTAATCAGAGAAATATCTGATAAATGGAGAGAGAATAGAACTTTTTTATTGTGAAAGTAATTAAGGAAAACAGGCTCAGGAAAAGATATTCAACCAGGTACCTTGGCTCTACCATGGTAAATATTATGCTCTGTAGGTGTCTGCAAAGCGACATTCACATCCTGTGAACAGTTTGCTTCCAAATGGTAAAAAAAACAAAAAATCGTATATTTTTGAATTCTAAATTGAGATTTGGAACGATAAAGGTTTATGTTGTAAATGGAAGAGTACACACAAATGGAGTAATTGGTGTCTATTTCTACAACATTTTGACACCCATCTGCCTTCAGAGTTATTTCGAATGTCTTCTCGTTTTTTTTTTCCTTCTTTTATGTTTTGATCATGTCACAATTGAAATGTTTCCCACAACTAATTTGGATTTCATTGATTGAATAAAGCCATCGTATGCTCAGTTACTGATTCATATCTTTTCCAAGAAGTGTCACAGATCATGCACAGAGGGAAAAAAAAAAAGCCTCAGTTACTGCTGCCTAATCTACCTTTCTCCAAGACGGCAATCATAGCATGAAGAGGACATTTATTTCTTTAGTAGAAGATCGATAATAATAAACCAATATTGTGGGAATAATGCTAAAAAAATGCAGTGGATTTAATTAAAATTAATTAATTATTGTAATTAATTATTCACATATGCAAAAATCCTACAATTATTATTTATATAAAATGAATCTATTTCTATTGAAATTGTTAGACTATTACTGTATTATAATTTTTAGATTTTTACAATTTTTTTTTAATTGTGGTTTTACTTATCATGGTTTGAATGCATTTGTCTTTGGGTCTAAGGAGAGATTGAAGAGCTGATGTGATCGTTCACACCTGTCTGACGCATCACTGGTTGCACCGGACAGATGCCGTTACTGGACAGGTACTGTCTAATATAACTTTGTGATCTGGTACCTGGAAATAGATGAGGAAAAAGCCTGATGGTAACAGATCTGGGTGAGTTGGATCAGGCTCAAAAAGCTGTGCACACAGCATAAAGGTGCGTTTACATTATCTGTCTTTGCGGCGGTAAATGTTTATCGGTTTGCGATTGTTTAATTGCCTCTTTACTCAGGTAGACAGCCCTTCAGACGCACACTGATTGCTTTGTAATAGATTGTTCAATGCCCATAGGCTACCGTTGTTCTCGGCAGCAAAACTCCTGTTTACACAGCACGATGTGCTGCCGAGAATGAAGCTCTTTTGTACAAACCAAAAGATCGTTTCATCCAATGAACAAGCATTTTGCTCCTTTGTCAGGTGAGCGGCAGGAATGAAGTTCTTTTGTACAAACCAAAAGATCATTTCACCCAACGAATAAGCATTTTGTTCCTTTGTCAGGTGATCGGCAGGAATGAAGTTCTTTTGTACAAACCAAAAGATCTTTTCACCCAACGAACAAGCATTTTGCTCCTTTGTCAGGTGATCGGCAGGAATGAAGTTCTTTTGTACAAACCAAAAGATCATTTCATCCAACAAACAAGCAGTTTGTTCCTTTGTCAGGTGTTCGGCAGGAATGAAGTTCTTTTGTACAAACCAAAAGATCATTTCACCCAACGAACAAGCGTTTTGCTTCTTTGTCAGGTGATCGGCAGCCTGTTTAGACTGCAAGATTATCGTAAAATTAGCCCACCTATGGATGCTCGATCACAATAATTGTGCTGCTTAGGACTTTAGACAGGCTTACTGTGGCCTTCTAATCGACTAGCACAAAACACTTAGCATTTAATATCCTGTTTAGAAAGGCCAATTGCACTTCCAAGTGCACAGAATCATCGTTAACAAGATCAATCTGTGCGCACAGAAAATAGTGTTCTCGGCAGCACATCTCATGTTTACACAGGACTATGAGATGCCAATAGCAAAGATTTTTGAGCCTGCTTAGAAATCATCTCACCCGTCAAGCAAGTGTTTTGCCCGGGTGATTGCCAACCTGTTCAGACAGGCTGAAAATTGGAAACAAACATTCTAAAAAACGGTAGTAGCTGATTTTTGGCCTGTTGCTCATAATGCTTCTTGAGGAGAATAGCTCCATAATTCAGCATGCAATGGAGCATTTATTAATTTTCAGATTCCAAATGCCTTTCTATGAATTTGGAGCCATAAAGAAGTCTAGTATGGCTCCGTAGATTTCTGGGAAGTCATATTACAGCTCTAAAACGCAAAGGAGAGAGAAGGTCTTTATGCAAACCCTGAGAAAAAGTGGGCACTCGGAGGACATTTTTTGGGTATTTTGAGGGGCTTCTTGGTGGCTGTTGGGTGCGGACTAATTGTCACTATTTGGAGTATTTTTAAATATAAGGACAGGTGCATACGACCCTATATTCTCTAATCCAAGAGAATTGGGTCAATTATGCAAATTACACTCTGATGAAACTCTGATCAGAGTGTAGTTATAGTGTGATCCGATTCTCTCAGATGTGGAGAAAATGGAGAAAAAAAAGTTCTCCATCTTCTCCATTGTGTGAGTGCGCGGAAATTGGACTGCACTCAGATGTCAATCGATTGAGGTCCGATGTTTCCCATCCACTCATTGACTTGCATGGCTGAGTGCAATCCGAATATCTGGTCAAATTTGGGGATGCCGCTATTTTTTACTCTGTCGGAGGAAAAATGGGACTAGTGCACGGCCCTATAGACTAACATTGGTCCAATGTTTTGTCGAATCGTGCTTGGATTCAATATATGGTTGTCTGCATGAGCCCTAATGATTATAAAGGATACTATGAGTTTAAAACACATATATGTTATTTTTTTAATTATCTTATGTACTCTTAATTAATGAGTCCAATATGACTACTTTTAAACTTAAATATGAATGTGTAGAGTTTTATAAATGTATACATTGTGTTCCTGGTAGGTTAAACAATTTAGAAAGTTACATTTCCAAAATATATTCTCTTATTTTTGAAAATAAAAATATAAAACATTTTTTTTTTATATATATTTTTAACAGGCATTTAAAAATAAAAAGCTCTTAGAAATAATGAATCCACATTCATGCCAAGATTCCTGCACATATAAATGAGGTCTAATGTGAAGTGAATACACACTCAGAATCATATATTGCAGCCATCCATGACGGTGCAGAAAAGCTAGGCATTTGTGGGAGGTTAACTGGTAGGGCTACGGGTACTTTAGGGAGATTCACATTTGGAAGATTCACATTGGGCAGATTACTTGTTAAACTCCTGTGGAAGAAACAGACAGAAAGAAAAAGATACCATAACATGACAATGCAGATGTAGCAGAAGCACAAAAACACTCTGAAAAAAATTACGAAAAAAAAAGGACAAAAATGTAAAAGTAATACAAAGCGACTGGTTAAGATAGAAGCATGAAGATGGAAGATTTATCTGATCCGTGGTATTAAATATGGTAATTAAATAACACACACAAACAATACACAATCACAATATAAAGCCACCAAAAACAATGTAGCAAAATGTTATAAGCATCTCAAAACAAGCTGCAAAATATAACAGCCAACTGTATTAATAAGCATTTATGAGTGTCTGACGTGGTGCCATTAAAGTGTCTAAGGGCTCATGTATATTACTGCATTATGGATACTTTCACAGATCAGTGATATAGTACCCATAGCCTGCTATGGTCTAATAATGTACCTTTGTGCATTTCAATTTGGGGGGGGGGTCACTGCTATAGTATTGCATGGTTGGATGTCTCAGTCTGACCCTGTCCTGATCTGCTCTTATTCACATTGATGTCTTTTGACACAAGGTAAGGTTTTAATACTAGAGACAGGTTAGGACCATCATGATGGGCACTCCTTGTCATTGACAGGTGAACAGGTTAGGACCATCCCGATGGGTACACGTTGTTGTGGACAGGTTGGGACCATCCACATGGGTACACATTGTGGTGGACAGGTTAGGACCATCTCGATGGGTACACCTTGTTGTGGACAGGTTAGGACCATCCCAATGGGTACACATTGTGGTGGACAGGTTAGGACCATCCCAATGGGAACACCATGTCATGGACACATGGACAGGTTAGGACCATCCCGATGGGTACACCTTGTCGTGGACAGGTTAGGACCATCCCGATGGGTACACCTTGTCATGGAGAGGTTAGGACAATTCTGATGGGTACACGTTGTCAAGGACAGGTGGACAGGTTAGGACCATCCCGATGGGTACACCTTGTTGTGGACAGGTTAGGACCATCCAGATGGGTACAACTTGTCATGGACAAGTGGACAGGTTAAAACCATCCCAATGGGTACACCTTGATGTGGTGGTATGGCTTTTATGCTCTTCTTATCAAAATAGAGTTAACTAAGTACCCTATGTTATTTATATGTGCCATTATCATTTAATGATTTTCTTGCGGTAGGGTATATGCTCATTTTTGTTTTTTCTTATTGGGTTTTGTCTATGAAATTTCCACAGTATGAACATGCTCTTACACTTTGCACATATACTAACTTATAGTCCAACTCAGTTTTTTGGTCATACCATTGCATGGTATCGTGAGTTTTTATTTGCCATTACAATGGCACCATTTCCGAAGTACCGTATGGTGGCATACTTAATGCCTATTACTATTATTTAACGGCCTTTAGCTAGATCGCGAGCCATGGCGACTTGGCGGAATAACGCTCTGTAGGATGATCGATCTTGTGCAAGCCTAAAGAGGTCTACCAGGGTCTTCTCCGCCACAGATTCAGAATTTGGACATAAGCCCTTAATGGGGTTCTATGGGCACTACATATATCTACAGGTTGGGTCTGGTATCGCAGATGGACAGATAGCACTGCGTTTGATGTTTTTCTAATCACCTAACATATTTTTAACTTGTTAAAAAAAAAGATGAAAGAATAACAACAAAATTATAATCTGTTCACAAAGGGTAAAGTTTGCTGAATTTCTCAAAAAATAGGAAATGACCTATTCTTTAAATAAGGTTTTTCTCTTGAATTTTTTTTTCTTTTTTTTGAATTTTTGGTTATTTTTTTCCATATCACAATCTGTGTTAAAAATAAACAATTGAAATATTGCATTATACAAACCGGACACTGGGGCATTTTTAGACTAGCTTTCTTTGGTTTCAGGAAATAACACAAACATTAACCACAATGGTCAGACTCTGACCCTATCTGTTGAACTGAAGCATCTAATGAGTGTGTGCAATAGTCATTGTGAAGGGAGGGAGAAACAAGGGGAGCTGTGATATCAGCTATTGTGATTGGTGGATCCCGTGTCATCAGCTGGGTACACAACTGTTACATCTAACTGTAATCCTGTCTCTGATGATAAGGAGCCTGCTGAAAACTCTTCAAGGATTTCAACCATTAACAAGAATCTGCAAAGTCTTGTGAGTATATAGTGGCATTTAAAGATGATCTTTAGTGTCCATTAAATATCTACAGATGTGTCCATCCTTACATTAGTTTTGGATTACGAGTAATCACAATGCAAATTCAATTTTCACGCAGACACATAGAGCATAAACAACTCCTGACAGAGTATCCACATTTTTTTTCAAATCTGGTTTTCTCAAGCCACTCTTGTCAGGATATCTTGAGCCAAGAGGAAATATAAGAAAGAGCACATCTTTACTACTCTGTAAGTTTAGGAATTAAAAATTATTATTGATTAGGAATTTTTTTCCTTGGGCAATTACATATTGTCAAAGAATAATAGGCTAAAGGTGCAGAAAACTCCATCAGCCATGACGAGGTTGTTGGTGTCAAAGTGTCTTAAAACTGTTATGGTATGTTGACTTACGGATATGGATAGTCACAACACTCTTGTATATTATATATTATGCACTCACATATATTCATAGCTAAAAATGGTAAAATGCAACTTTTTGTACAATTTTATCACACGAAAGACATCACCAGTATACAGCACAAGGGACATCTGACTGCTTGTCTTCTGTTAATTTTTAGAATCTAGTAGAGGGACAATGATGAGGAGTAATGGAAACTTACACAATTTTTTTCTTGACAATTTTTGAAAAATTTAGGTAATTGTAAATAGAGCATAAGAGAACCTAAATGTGACCTACGTAACTTGAACTCTATGAATTTAGAAGGATTTAGAAGATGCTAGATTGACATTACAAAACAAAAAACTCTCAGACATTTTACTTTGTTATCAATTACATTTACGCACTTTTTAGAGTGAGTTTTTTGTCAGAATAAAAAAGCACACTCATTACGATATACATAAGCTCATGAATAACGCCCATATGTCTCCTCATTGTTTTGTGGTTTAAGACATGCTGAAATAAATATGCTTTACGGTCTTCAAAGATGTATAAAACACAACACAATAAGAATTTGGATTTCATTTCTGATTTGTTCCTCATTATCATTAATTATAGTTATTTTTTTCCTATTTCATGGAAATTTTCAGTGTCTGATGGAACGTCCTAATTGATGTATGATTCCTTATGGTTCCTCGTAGGGCAATGCAAAATTAAAGTGAAGTTCCCTAAGTTGGTTAAAAATTCTATACAGAAAAATTTCATAATATTTTTGTTATTATTATTTTAAGCTTCATCTGTTCTTTGCAGAACTCCAAATCCCCTGCAAAAGGACGGGCATAGCATTGGTGTAAACTCAAGAGGAAAGGGAGCCACTAGCACCTCCAAAACCTCAAGAAGCTTCATTAATGGACCTCAAAGGACCCATACAGTGGTGGCCAAAAGTATTGGCACCCCTGCAATTCTGTCAGATAATACTCAGTTTCTTCCTGAAAATGATTGCAATCACAAATTCTTTGGTATTATTATCTTCATTTAATTTGCTTGCAAGGAAAAAACACAAAAGAGAATGAAGCAAAAATCAAATCATTGATCATTTCACACAAAACTCCAAAAATGGGCCAGACAAAAGTATTGGCACCCTCAGCCTAATACTAAGTTGCACAACCTTTAGCCAAAATAACTGCGAACAACCGCTTCCGGTAACCATCAATGAGTTTCTTACAATGCTCTGCTGGAATTGTAGACCATTGGCAAACTGCTCCAGGTCCCTGATATTTGAAGGGTGCCTTCTCCAAACTGCCATTTTGAGATCTCTCCACAGGTGTTCTATGGGATTCAGGTCTGGACTGATTGCTGGCCACCTTAGAAGTCTCCAGTGCTTTCTCTCAAACCATTTTATAGTGCTTTTGGAAGTGTGTTTTGGGTCATTGTCCTGCTGGAAGACCCATGACCTCTGAGGGAGACCCAGCTTTCTCACACTGGGCCCTACATTATGCTGCAAAATTTGTTGGTAGTCTTCAGACTTCATAATGCCATGCACACAGTCAAGCAGTCCAGTGCCAGAGGCAGCAAAGCAACCCCAAAACATCAGGGAACCTCCGCCATGTTTGACTGTAGGGACCGTGTTCTTTTCTTTGAATGCCTCTTTTTTTTTCCTGTACACTTTATGTTGAGGCTTTTTCCCAAAAAGCTCTACTTTTGTCTCATCTGACCAAAGAACATTCTTCCAAAACGTTTTAGGCTTTCTCAGGTAAGTTTTTGGCAAACTCCAGCCTGGCTTTTTTATGTCTCGGGGTAAGAAGTGGGGTCTTCCTGGGTATCCTACCATACAGTCCCTTTTCATTCAGACGCCGACGGATAGTACGGGTTGACACTGTTGTACCCTTGGACTGCAGGGCAGCTTGAACTTGTTTGGATGTTAGTCGAGGTTCTTTATCCACTATCCGCACAATCTTGCGTTGAAATCTCTTGTCAATTTTTCTTTTCCGTCCACATCTAGGGAGGTTAGCCACAGTGCCATGGGCTTTAAACTTCTTGATGACACTGTGCACGGAAGACACAGGAACATTCAGGTCTTTGGAGATGGACTTGTAGCCTTGAGATTGCTCATGCTTCCTCACAATTTGGTTTCTCAAGTCCTCAGACAGTTCTTTGGTCTTCTTTCTTTTCTCCATGCTCAATGTGGTACACACAAGGACACAGGACAGAGGTTGAGTCAACTTTAATCCATGTTAACTGGCTGCAAGTGTGATTTAGTTATTGCCAACACCTGTTAGGTGCCACAGGTAAGTTACAGGTGCTGTTAATTACACGAATTAGAGAAGCATCACATGATTTTTCATACAGTGCCAATACTTTTTTCCACCCGCTTTTTTAGGTTTGGTGTGGAATTGTATCCAATTTGGCTTTAGGACAATTCTTTTTGTGTTTTTTCATTGAAGACAAATTAAATGAAGATAATAATACCAAAGAATTTGTGATTGCAATCATTTTCAGGAAGAAACTGAGTATTATCTGACAGAATTGCAGGGGTGCCAATACTTTTGGCCACCACTGTATGCTGTTTTGCACAGGGACCTTCTTCTATGTCTGTAACTGCCCCTCTATAGACATACAATTATATATTAAAATGATTTCTGCCTTGTGCTGCCAATAGAAGGATCTTAAAAGGAGTAATCTAGTTTCTAAACACTATAATGAAAACTGTGGCAAATATTTTAAAATATATAAAAAATAGCACTCGCTTCTTCCATCACCTGCCAATCTAACTCATAACCTTTAATGGTTCTCCTAACCTTTGTAAGAAGAACATGACTGCTGCAGCCAATCAGTCGCCCAAGAAGTCACATGTCATCCTGCCTGCCATCATGGCTCATGTACATCCAGTAAAGGATAGACTGTAGTGGTCACTTGCTGTAGACAAAGATCTGGAGGGCCACCTGAGCTTGTACACTTGATTGGCAGGTGATAGGAGAAGTAAGCATTGTTTGTTTTTTATGTTTTGTTTTCGCGTTTTAGAAGCCACTTTAAAGGGTGTTTTTCAGCCCAAATTGACAATGTAAATTAAACACAAAGAATCCTGGCAGAAATTACTTTGAAAAATTGCAAAATCTTGGACCCACTCGGAGGTTCACATAAATTTTGCGACTTTTGTCATTTTCACTCCTGTTTCTCCCAGATCTTCCACACTGGGAAGAACTAAGGTGGGACAGGGGTGCAGAAGGGTCGTTATTCCACAGCTTGTCTAATTCATGATGAACTGTGGCATTCCTCACCCAAGAAATCTTGCTCCAGACAGTCTGACGTGACGTCTTGTAATGGGAGGAGTGTTTGACTCCAACGCGCATAAAGACAAAATCTATGGTCTTGATGAATAGGGACCATAGCCTAGTAGGGGGAATTTAGCCTATATAAAAATTGCTTCTTTAGTGGTCTAACTGCTGCCTCCACTAACTAGGGTTCTTGGTGCACCCTTGGCGGGCTAAAAGGCTCAATGCATAGTTACGCCCACTGGTTTTGTATGTTCCCGCCTCCTTCACTTGTGATTGATAACTCTGATATCCCTGTAGCAAGCACTCTCTGCAGTGACAGCTCAGGCAAGCCAGTGCTGTCAATCACCAGTGGGGGAGGCGAGGAATGGAAAATCTGCATGTGGAACATTGCACTGAGCCCCTTAATTAGCACATATGGTTAAACTTCAGTTTCTACCAAACAGAGAAAGCGATTAGACCACGAAAGGTGCGATTTTTATCAGGGCTATGTACCCTACCAGGCTATGTGACTAGCTAATACTATCAGCTTGGACTGACAGATTCCCGATTTCCTTTAACTGCTAATTGCATGCCGTTCGTACATTAAAGTGGTTTTCTGGTCTTAAACTATAAGTCGACAGTCATTCTATGTGACTAAGGACTTGTGAAATCTCATATCACACACTGCACACTGTAAGGATTCTCCAGTGCCGGCACTGGGAATGGCGGTCATGTGATCGCAAGTATGCAATATGCATACTCCTGGCCACATTCCAACTAGATGGGTGCGGCCTCGCTCAATGCAAGTGTTTTGAGCGAGGCCGGAAACAGTCTAATCAGAATGTGTCCGGGAGTATGCAAATTGCATATTTGCAGTCACATGACTGCCCGCTCCCTGCGTCGGTACCGGGGAATCCTCACTGAGCGCAGTGCGCGAGATGCGAGGATTCACAAGTCTGCAGTCACATAGAGTACTGCAGACTTGTAGAGTAAGACTGGACAACCCCTTTAAACACAATAATAAATAAGTATGTGATAAGCTCCCTAGCTCCTCCTAGTGGTGGCAATTTTATCATTCAACTAAGTTTCTATGCAGCCAGTTTGGATCTCTGTAGTAGGGAATTGGCTATTAATAAAATGTATCAGCACATGCAGCAATGTTAGATATAAACAGACATGGGGCAATCATGTGGACTTTCATTTAAAGGAAACCTATTAATAAAATATACAGTGAACAAATAATGAAAGTGTTATAAGCCGACGGCATTAAGGCGTAGATATTTCAATCATTTCTAGAGGCATCTTCCTAGGAGACTGCAGTACAGATGTACCTTATACTCAATTCAATTACATAAAAACACACACACGTAACAACATCAATGTGCAACATTACAGCTTAAAGAATGAAATGTAAAACAATACATATAACAGTTAAGAGATGCAGGTCCAAACTTTACCTAGAAGATAACAAATTTCATGAAATGTATACTTTTACCGTAAATCAGACTTTTAAATTCTAAGCATCTATTGAACTACGTGAGTGAATTTGTATCAAGCAGATGGAATGTTGATGAGGTCCCATAGAGATACATATATCAGGGTAACAGAAAATTACTTACAACATAGTCTTAGATATTATTACACTAAAATATATAGAGAACACAAGAAATATAATGGCTCTCTGCTTCGTTTTCCATTAACATAGAAAATGTAGACTCTTTAAGGCTGACGAGAATCAAGAACAATTATTCCCAATCGGGTAAGAACTTCCATCCATCTGCTACAAACTCCGATTGTATCAAAGGGTTCCTTACTTTACTGGCTCCCACGATTCACGCTCAAAGCCCCTGTGAATTGATTGTGCAATTGAGGACTCCATAAGGTCGACATATCTGACAACAAGTGGAGCAAACAGGTCTTGGAGATGTTTGTGGAATTTTCCATTGCATAAGTTATCTAGAATTATAAGCATATCAGAGTATGGTTAATTGGGATCAACATACAATACGGTCATCGGTAGATCATCAAGCAAATTATTTTAATACGTAGAATATAAAAATGAGCAAAACATAAGCACTTATAATGCACAATTGATACTTCATAAAATGAAATTTACATAGGTCTCTAAAGTTTCCACAACTTGAAAATTGGCCACATTGAGTGACAATTGTGCGTATTCACAGAAAATCAGAGGGAGAAATTCAGGAGTGTAGAGCAGGAATACAAATAGGATTTTATCTCAATGTAGCCTACAAGGTGACCCTTTCTTTATAAACAATTAAACGATCCAAAATCTTTTAGTTCAGTAAGAGGGTAGGTCTTCAGACCCGTCTTTCCTTAAGGGATCCTAGAACGAGCAGGTAGACACACTTGGCTGAGAACTGTGGTCTTTGGCATTGACTAATCTTAAGTCCACCACAAAAGTTAGACTGACGTTGGCCGAACCCGTCGTTATCGATGGGTTCGACTAACAGTGGAATGTGTATGTTGGCCCCCGATAATTGTTGGAGGAGATAAGAATCTGATATATGTGATTTTGGGTTGCCAATCCTTTTGTTCTCCGAGAGCTAAGCTGCCACTAGAGGCAGCAGCTTTCTCATAAAGAGCACATGAGCATTCGGCAGAGATAACTGATAGATGATCAACATTCCTGATTCCATAATTAGGACTGATGGTGCCACCATTGCAGACTTTTGGTCTTCCGTCTACTATTTTTTTCGAAAATGATAGTCAGAGTCTAATGGGGAGAGTTCTGAAAAGTTGTAGACACTCCTCTTTCTCCTCCACTGCACCAAAGTTATTGAGGATGATCCTTTCAGAGGGCAATGGAAGGGGTGGAGGCACTGGACTTGTCAAAGAGCTGAACACTGTCCATGAAACTGCCATGTGTATTTTGAAAGAAACTAAATGGTGACCAGAACTCTGCCATGGTACCATGGTGGCATCATGGTTCCTATGGAGATTTGTATAGTCAAATTTATATTTTAGCCTACAGGATAGTTTTAAGGTACTTAAAAATGAAAGAGGACCTGTCACCAGGTCAAAAGTGACAATTTCTTTGCTCTTATTTCATTCTCGCTGAGTTCCAGATTTTTTTTTCAAGTCCTCCATATGGTTCCAGAGATATGGTTGTTTTTATTTAGTGCTAATTTTTTTATGTTCTTTACCAAGGGGGTATTGCTCACAGGGCAACAATACAGAGCAGCCTAAAGACACGCCCCAGAGGATCCTGTGAGCCATGCCCTCTTGGTAAAGGCTATAACAATTAATCCAGTATAAAAAAAGACCATATGTCTGGAACAGAATATCGGATTGGAAAAAAGAAAACTGGATTATGCATGGGAGCAGCGGGACTATAATAAGAACAAAAACTGTCACCTTTTGATCTGGTGACAAGTCTTCTTTAACTCAAACCTTCTAATGGTGATATTCAGCTTACCTGTGGACATTCAAATGTTCCACAATGCTTCTCTACTCTGTAATTATGACTATTTCCAACAGAATTTAGCTTATCTTGAGATCCCAACCTATTAACCTCCTATATGAAAGGAGCCTTAGACATAAATGTTGTCAGCGCCTCACAATATCTAACAATCTAATTTTTGTGGGGAAATATAACAAGGTTGGCCAAGTAGGATTTCAACATGGCCTTACCAAATCAGCATTACCAAAGGTCTTTGGTGGCATCTTATCTCCTCTTCCTACAGCAGTGACTATTCATGCTTGGCCCAAATTCTAGTAAGTTAGCTATTTTAAAGAGTTAGTCCTCCTTCACATAGTTCTGTGTTAGGAGATGAGTGGAGCAGGTGATGTCACTTCTCATGACACTTGTCAAGATGAAAGTGTGATCAGCATCAGGTATTGAGCACATGCTCCATTCCTGATGACTGCTGATCACCCACATGTCACAACAGGTATCAGTAGTTCGGAGGTCACCTGCTCCGCTAAGGTCCTGATGTGAAAGTGAGAGGAACAATACTAACATTTGAACTATTCTACAAAACATCTAACATGTAGATGGACAATAATGATCAGCTATTATCTTTACCTCTGTACATGAGTGGGCATAGCAAAAACACTCATTTTAATAAATACTGGACTAGGCTCTAATTTGCATCATGCTCGCTCCAGGGCACCACTGTTATTTTAACTAATGGCGACAGGAATAATGATACAAATGAAACTTGGCTCCAATCTCATTTGCATTTTTCATGATGTTTTTTATTTTGCCTCCTCTGCCCAAACTCAATCTGTATATGTAGAAGTTGCTATGTATGGACATACATAGGTGTTCATGCTGGTGTTCGTGAAATTTTTTAATCGTGAACATTTTTTAATAAAATCTCAAGTTTGGCTTAAAAAAACAATTACATGCCTCATGCATATGGTCATATCATGGAGTATGGATTTAAAAGTCTACTATAGGTATTGCATGATGTATTGTGGCAGGAAATATTGCTTATGGCTAACGGACCCTCGTTAGAAAGTTATTGGCCCCACAATCACAGGAGGACAGCTATCTCTCCTATCTCCCCCATAGAAAGGAACACTCAGCCGATCGTTCCTCTATGAGATGGCTGCTGCTAGAATGATATGGCAGCTGCTTATCTCCTTATCTCCCCCTCAGTCATGTTCAAACCATGGTCACAGTAAGGAGGAGTCTGAAAGGCGGTCAAACGAGAGCAGTGCTGCTTCATTTAATGTCATTGAGGTTTACAGAAACAATTATTGAACTTATAGGTATTGAATGGAGTCGCAGGATACAAACTTATACATGAAAACTCCTTTTCACCAGGGTCATGCAGCCAAGAGGAACTAAAAATGTGGGACCCCATTCTTGTGATCAAGGCTGTCTAAGCATTGTAGCCCCAAGTAATCAGACATTTACTTTAAATGTTCATTGTGGCATTACCTTTTAAAGGGAACCTGTCATCAGATTCATTCTGCCCAAACTGCGGGCATGACTTGGCACGATTGCAGCCAGGTATGTTTTTCTATGAATGCTAAGGTGTTTCAGAGAAACTACATTTTACAGATTCCTACGCGGACCATAGCTGGAGATGAGACTAGTCTGAGGTCTCCCCTGCTTTGCTGAAACACCATGATGTTTTATAGAAAATATATTTTACAGATATGGACATGGACCATAGCTGGAGACGAGACTAGTCCGACATCTCCCCTGCCTTGATGAAATGCTATGATGTTTTAGAGAAAATATATTTTACAGATCTGGACATGGACCATAGCTGGAGACGAGACTAGTCTGACGTCTCCCATGCCTTGCTAAAATGCTAAAATGTTATGATGTTTTAGAGAAAATATATTTTACAGATCCGGACATGGACCATAGCTGGAGACGAGACTAGTCCAACATCTCCCCTGCCTTGCTGAAATGCTATGATGTTTTAGAGAAAATATATTTTACAGATTCCAACACAGACCACAGATGGAGATGAGACTAGTCTGACGTCTCCCCTGCCTTGCTGAAATGCTATGATGTTTTATAGAAAATATATTTTACAGATCTGGACATGGACCATAGCTGGAGACGAGACTAGTCCGACGTCTCCCCTGCCTTGCTGAAACGTTATGATATTTTAGAGAAAATATATTTTACAGATCTGGACATGGACCACAGCTGGAGACGAAACTAGTCTGATCTCTCCCCTGCCTTGCTGAAAAGTTATGATGTTTTAGAGAAAATATATTTTACAGATCCGGACATGGACCATAGCTGGAGACGAGACTAGTCTGATGTCTCCCCTGCCTTGTTGAAACGTTATGATGTTTTGGAGAAAATATATTTTACAGATAAGGACATGGACCATAGCTGGAGACGAGACTAGTCTGACGTCTCCCTTGCCTTGCTGAAACGTTATGATGTTTTAGAGAAAATATATTTTACAGATTCCAACACAGACCATAGCTGGAGATGAGACTAGTCTGACATGACATTTTTCCTGCCTTGCTGAAATGCTATGTTGTTTTAGAGAAAATATATTTTACAGATCCAAACATGGAGCATAGCTGGAGACGAGACTAGTCTAATGCCGCCCTTTCTTGCTGAAACGTTACGATGTTTTAGAGAAAATATATTTTACAGATCCAAACATGGACCATAGCTGGAAACGACTAATCTGACGCCTCCCCTGTGTTGCTTTTTCCAGTGCGATTGCAAGTGATTGACAGGTCTCTCCCTACATGAAAGAGAGACCTGTCAATCATGGAAGAGTCAGCCAGCTAGTCTGATCTTCGGCTATGGTCCCCAGCCAGATATTCAAAGTATATTATTTAGGAAACGCTGGAGCATTTCAAAGGCAAGTATACCTGGCTGCAATCTTTTAGCCAGGCTCTGATTCATGCTGCCTGAGGTTTGGGCAGCATGAATCAGGTGACATGTTCCCTTTAACATTATGACTAGCTCCAAAAGCATGAAAAAGCCATAAAGAACATGAACAACAACAATAGAAAAGCAAGCGTATTTGTGCATAAATACGATCTGCCCCCCATTCAGAATCTCTTCATATCTTTTATCAGTCTGACTGAGTCCACATCCCAACAATTATCTGCGATATTAACGTTCTGTTATCCAGATAGACTTTTTTTTTTTTTGTTTCATTTTGGAAATCCATTTACATAATCAACTATAAAAGTGTGAAATGTTAAGTAAATCAGGGGAAGGAAAAAAAACTAAAAAGTCACAGATGTGTTTTGTTGCAATAAACCAATTCTATTTTTCAGTATGTAATGCAAGGCATAATTTAACAAATCATTTAAATTAGACATATTTCAGGGAAAAAAGCAATGGTTCTGAAAATTGGCTTCTGATACTTTCAAGACAGCAGGCAAAAGGCAGCAAATTATCTTTAGATTAGCAGATGGCAGATTTCTTAGTGCAGCAAATACTACCCGTTCCTAGCAGTCTAGCAGATGGAGTTGCTTAAGAGAAAGGAGGATCCTGTAATTCAAATCCAATAATTTGAGGTCGCTGTTAGAGGCCATCGCACACACATAATTGGACAATTTACAATATATTCCTATTTTTTATTGAGCAGTTTAAAAGGGATCTTTTATTGCAAAACCTAAACTGTACAGAAGTGAGACATAGTTCACATTGACTTCTTTTTTTTAAAATATATTGGTTCTGCAGATCCATTATTTTCTTGTTTTTTTTTTTTCCCTACTTTTTTTTTGGAGACCATACACATAAAGTTCTGTTCATACTAGCATCATGACTTCCATTTATAATGGAGCCAAGACGTCTATACTACTGTCGATTTGTTTCTGAATGGATACAAACGGTTTTAATCTTAACATTGAGGCATTAGCCACAGTGGAGCCAAAAATCAGAAAACGTGATTAGTAAGAATTTGTTCATATTTGCTTCATGGTGCCCATTTATAATTGCAGCTATGCCAGTTACGTCTTCGGATCGAGTTTGCAAATTGAGATTCTGGTTTGGCTTTTATTCTAAGTCATGGTGCAAGGCTTGTTAAATGGTCGATATTGACTTTTAGGATTACTACATCCAATAGGTGGCGCTAGAGATCAAGTGCTATTTCTCTCTGTAGAGGTTATTTGCATATTTAAATTCCCAGAGGAGCATTGCATGACCTATAAGGCTGTGTGCCCACTGTGTGTTTTTTAAGCGTTTCCGCAGCGGCAATTACGCTGTAGAAACGCTTAAAAAACACTTGGTAGAAGGTCTGCCATGTTCCCCAATGATAATCCGCATGTGCTGTGCATTTGCTGCAGAAATTTCCGCTGTAGATTATCATTGCGGAAAAGTCCGCAGCACTACCAATTATTTTGCGGAAGCGCGGCGTTTTCGCCGCCATTGACTTGCATTGGAACACATGGAATCCGCATCACTGCATCTGTACATGTGGATGCCATGCATTTCAATGTGTGGATGGTACCAAGGTTTGGAAAAGAGGAGACTCTCCTCCAGACCCGGGTACCATAGTATCTGTAAAAAAAAGAATTAAATAAAAAATATACATTATACTTACCTTCTGATGGCCCCCGGTGTCCTTGTCTCAGCTTGCCGTCAACTCGCGGTGGACTCAAGGACCTACCATGACGTCATTTAGTCATGTGACGGGTCACGTGACCTCTGACGTCGGCAGGTCCTTGAGTCTACCGCGAGCTGTGGCAAGCCAGGACGCATCGGATAAAGACACAGGGGGCCATCAGAAGGTAAGTATAATATTTATTTTTTATTTTTTACCATTCTTTCAGTCACACGATATAAATCCATGCCGGTTGCATGAATTTATATAGTGTGACCAAGTTGTCATGCCAAGTGATGCTAAAAAAAAAGCGCTTGACAACCCGCATGCGGAAATGCATGTGAAGAACGCTTCACTTCCGTTTGTCCCTGGCAGGAAAAATGCATGTACAATCTGCATGTGTTTTTTCTGCTAGGGAGATGCAGAAATGCTCAGGAAAAAATCTGGAGTATTTCTGCATCGTGGGCACATAGCCTAAGTCTCCTTACGCCGGCTTGGCACTCTCCACAAGGAGAAAGGCTCCCACTTAGACCACCAGTCAGAGGCCTCTCACCTTGCCAAATTATATCTCCTGTTCGCACAGAGTAGGGGTAACATCCAGAAACACGTGTCTGCAATAGGAGTTTCCGGTTTGGCGTCTGATTCATATGGCAAGGCTCGTTAAATGGTCGATACTGATTTTGAGGATTGCTACATTCAATACTTGGCATTAGAAATCAAGTTCTCTTTCTCTCTGATTAGACTATTTTCAAATTTAAATTCCTAGAGGAGCACTGAATGACCTATAAGTCTCCTTACGCCAGCTTAGCACTCTCGACAAAGAGAAACGTTCCCCCTTAGACCATCCAGACAGAGGCCTCTCACCTTGCCAAATCAGATCTCCTACTTTGCACTAAGGAGGGGAAAACACCCCGAAACATGTGTCTGCAAATTGAGATTCTGGTTTGGCTTCTTATCCTAAGTCATGTGGCAAGGCTCGTCAAAGGATTGATATTGACTTTTAGGACTCTTAAATTTAATTTGTGGGGAGATGCTAGAGATCAAACCCTTTTCCACAAATATGCCACCAAATCGTACTATTTCTATAGGACACTAATGCAACAAGTCCAAACGGAGAGAACAATTTAAGAGCATTCTTTAATTAAAATAATAAGTTATCAAAGCAATATTTGTGTTAACATTGCATTTTGAACTTTTTTCTTGATGTATCTGAATACCCTACAACAATCAAAATTTTAACATATTTTTTTAAACACTTTGGGTAGAAAGTTATTATTAGCTATCTTTAGCTGATTTTCCACTTTTTACGCCACCCCTCTTACTGGAGAAAGTTTGCATCTTTTTGTGTGATTTTTTTGCTTGTTTTAAAAGTTGCAATTACTAAATCTGGCTAAACAAGAACAGTTTTACAAATAGTTAGAGAGGGTTAAAATCACAAATTTTTGAGTAAAAATGGCAAAAAGTTTTAAATTTTTTGACAACAGAAAAAGCTTTGATGCATTTTCCTTTTAGTTCTTTTTTTAACTCTTGCATGTTTATCTCATTCCACATTTTATATCTTTTTATTTTATACATGTGTTTATATTTCTAATTTTGGCAGTACTCCTATATATTATAGTATCACTTTTTATGTATTATTTATTTTCACACTTATTTGTGTTTCAATTAAAAAAATATGCTCTTTTTGTTCTAACACTTTAATACAACTTTATGTACAGTTTATATACAGTTACATGTGTTTTCTTGAAACTGAATTAGTAGTGTCCTCCCATGGAGATGTATTAGATAAATAGAAAAGCAAGTAAATCTACATTAAAAGACTATCTTCACTGACCTGTTACTGACAATAACCTGTGTCATGCCATTTCCTATAAATTATTCATGAGTACCCTGAGCATGTCTAAGTGTTCTGCTCTATGGCCTTGACTAAAGCAAGACAGCAGGGATTTAGTAATTGAAGTGAATGGATATTCTCATTTTAAGGCCACGTTCACACATTCAGTATTTGGTCAGTATTTTACATCAGTATTTGTAAGACAAAACCAGAATTGGGTGATAAATGCAGAAGTGGTGACTTGTTTCTATTATACTTTTCCTCTTATTGTTCTACTTCTGATTTTGGCTTGCAAATACTGATGTAAAATACTGACCAAATACTGAACGTGTGAACGTGGCCTTACACTCAAATGAGTGAAGAGGATATTTATATCTGATATGATTAAATTGCTCATGAAATAATTTGTGCCATAGGCATATTTTGCTTGAGGATAATGTCTCGTTACAACATGGAGGTGAAAAGTCCATAATTAGACTGATGGAATAAAAAAATCTATTATTTGTGAAAAAATGCAATGATTTTAACTTTTGTAAGTTGGGTACACATATATTAATAAACCATAAAGAAGTTGTCCACTACTTTTCCATTGATGCATAGAATAGGGCATCAATGTTTGATCGGCCGGCGTCCCGCACCTGGCACCCTCACCGATCAGCGGATATCGGTGGTGGCAGCCGTCGGCTGGAAGTGCGTACTTGTGTTGCTTGGCCGTCTATTTGTAGTGGCCACCGCGGGGTAGGACACATCTGCCTCCCATTGAATTGAATAGGAGGCAGATGTGGAGTACCCCACGGCAGCCACTACAACTAGACATCGAAGCACTACAAGTAAGTACTTCTGGCTGGCGGCCGCCGCCGTCACTGATAACAGCTGATTGGCGAGGGTGCTGTGTGCGGGACCCGAGTCGACCAAACATTGATGCCCTATCCTACGGATAGGGCATCAATGGAAAAGTAGTGGTCAATTTCTTTAACATGTGCTTTCTGTAGCCAGACAGCATATAGGTAGCAATACCCCTTGGCTACATGTCAGAAGAGCGTTCATTTGGTTGACTCTACTTTTCCAGATTTCAATGCATGTGCACATTGGGTGACAGATTATTTTACAAGAGTAGGGCATGTTGAAATCTTACTACTACTGCGAAAAACGCAGGACACTCTCTTACATATTATATGGTCAACCGGTTAAGCAGAATCAGCGGTTTGGGATGATGTTTAACTAACTTGTACTGGCACCTTAACGTACTTTACCATTTGACCAATTCTCTTGGTGTTTTTGCAAATCTTGGTTGTTTCACATTTTCCACAGAGTGGCCAAAGCTGTAATTTATTGAATTTATTAGTAGACTGACTTTGTTCATATCAGGATCAAGGGTGTTCATGTATAATGACCATGACAGCTATACCATTAAAGTTTTTAACATTTCAATTGTTGCTGATGGACACCATTGACATATGATGGGATCTGTCAGATTTTACCTAAAGGGGTTGTCTGGTCTTCTGATAAAAGTCTGAATCCTGATGGCGTGCAGTGTGCATGCTGTCAGGATTCCCCTGTGTTGCAAGTGAGAGCAGGCTGTCATATTACACATGTAAGCGATTTGCATACTTCCGGACACTTTCTGACTAGACATGCTTGGCTTCTCTCAATAGAAGTGAATTGAAAGAAACTGAGCACGTCTAGTCCTCATGTGACAACATATATGCTCTCACCAGAAATACCAGGGAATCCTGACAGTGTCAGGATTTAGAGGTAAGTGACTGCAAACTTGAATCAGAAGATCCAACAACACCTTTAATGTTCCAGTATTTTTCTTGACAAAAATAGCTTTTCAGACTGTAATAAACTTGTTCAAATAGGTTAAAAGATGTATCTACAACCATATAGTTTTTTTTTACTGGCATCAGAACATAATAACAATCTAATGATCCACATTAAGATCTGTTGCCCTTGAAAACGATCCATGTGTGAGTAAATACAGTTATATGAAAAAGTTTGGGCACCCCTATTAATCTTAAGCTTAATGTTTTATAAAAATTGGTGTCTTTGCAACAGCTATTTCAGTTTAATATATGTAATAACTGTTGGACACAGTAATGTTTCTGCCTTGAAATGAGATTTATTGTACTAACAGAAAATGTGCAATCTGCATTCAAACAAAATTTGACAGGTGCATAAGTATGGGCACCTCACCAGAAAAGTGACATTAATATTTAGTAGATCCTCCTTTTGCAAAAATAACAGCCTCTAGTCGCTTCCTGAAGCTTTTAATGATTTCCTGGATCCTGGATGAAGACATTTTTGACCATTCCTCTTTACAAAACAATTCCAGTTCAGTTACGTTTGATGGTCGCCGAGCATGGACAGCCCTCTTCAAATGATCCCACAGATGTTCAATGATATTCAGGTCTGGGGACTGGGATGGCCATTTCAGAACATTGTAATTGTTCCTCTGCATGAATGCCTGAGTAGATTTGGAGCGGTGTTTTGGATCATTGTCTTGCTGAAAGATCCATCCCCTGCGTAACTTCAACTTTGTCACTGATTCTTGAACATTATTGTCAAGAATCTGCTGATACTGAGTGGAATCCATGCGTCCCTCAACTTTAACAAGATTCCCGGTGCCGGCATTGGCCACACAGCCCCAAAGCATGATGGAACATCCACCAAATTTTACTGTGGGTAGCAAGTGTTTTTCTTGGAATGCTGTGTTTTTTTGCCGCCATGCATAACGCCTTTTTGTATGACCAAACAACTCAATCTTGGTTTCATCAGTCCACAGGACCTTCATCCAAAAAGAAATTGGCTTCTCCAAATGTGCTTTTGCATACCTCAGCCGACTCTGTTTGTGGCGTGCTTGCAGAAACGGCTTCTTTCGCATCACTCTCCCATACAGCTTCTCCTTGTGCAAAGTGCGTTGTATAGTTGACCGATGCACAGTGACACCATCTGCAGCAAGTTGATGCTGCAGCTCTCTGGAGGTGGTCTGAGGATTGTCCTTGACTGATCTCACCATTCTTCTTCTCTGCCTTTCTGATGTTTTTCTTGGCCTGCCACTTCTGGCCTTAACAAGAACTGTCCCTGTGTTCTTCCATTTCCTTACTATGTTCCTCACAGAAGAAACTGACAGGTTAAATCTCTGAGACAACTTTTTGTATCCTTCCCCTGAACAACTATGTTGAATAATCTTTGTTTTCAGATCATTTGACAGTTGTTTTGAGGAGCCCATGATGCCACTTTCAGATGAGATTCAAACAGGAGAACAACTTGCAAGTGGCCACTTTAAGTAGCTTTTCTCATGATTGCATACACCTGGCTATGAAATTCAAAGCTCAATGAGGTTACAAAACAAAAAAAAAGTGCCATAGTACGTCAGTAAGAAGTAGGTAGGAGTATTTAAAACAAGAAAATGATAAGGGTGCCCATACTTATGCACCTGTCAAATTTTGTTTGAATGCAGATTGCACATTTTCTGTTAGTACAATAAACCTCATTTCAAGGCAGAAACATTACTGTGTCCAACAGTTATTACATATATCAAACTGAAATAGCTGTTGCAAAACCACCAATTTTTATAAAACATTAAGCTTAAGATTAATAGGGGTGCCCAAACTTTTTCATATAACTGTACATGCTGGTTATGAACTGGTATTGAAAAAAAAAATGTATATGGGCGCTAGAGAATTTTTCTTACAATTTCATGGTTTGTGGTTTGGAAGAAGACTGGATTGTACAGTCAAATCCTATGCATCCTATGCACCACCTATCACTATAGTTCTGCAATACAAATGTGTTAGAATCTATGTTGTTTTACTATCGGCCATCTTGTTGTGGTTTGCTGGCTTCTAGTCTTTTCCTCTGGTGCTGTGTGTCTTGGTCACATGATCTCTTCACTCTTTATTACTCAGCACCTGTCTCCCATTCCCCACTGGACTTCAGTGTTGTTACGCTTGTGCTCTGGCTAAGTTGCCTTGTTAAGTTCTTTATGCTTTGGACAATTGATATCCTGGGACTTCTTGTTCCACCAGTTTTGTTCCCTTTAATCTTCGTTTCTGCAACTAACTTTTCTGTTAGGAGGTCTCCTGTTTTTGCTCCCAGTCCTTAGATCTTTAAGGGGCCCCTTTCCCCTTCCTTCAGGTCTTTGTTTGAGCTCAGTGCAGGAGTTTTGGTGGGGCTATTCACAAGGAATAGGGCACCCACCCCAGCGTAGGGTTAAGCTGAGTCTCAGTGCAGGGACAGCTTTTCCCTCCTATTCCTTAGTTCTAAGTTGCAGAACATAACAGTATGTCCAGCCCCGTTTAAAAAAAAAAAATAAAAAAAAAGGTTTTTTTTTTTCTTTTTTTTTCTCCTCTCCTCTTCCTGGGTTTTCTTCAGTATGAGTACCATCCAGGAGCTTGCTCAACGCTTGCAAGGGTTGACTCTGGAGGTTGCCGGTCTTCAGTAGTACGTGACTAAATACCCTGCAGAACGCTATGGATTACCTAAGGTAGGATTACCTGAGTATTTCTTGGGGAAACGACAGGATTTTTTTCATTTAAAAATGCTAGTTTGTTGTATTTTCGGCTCAGACCTAGATCTTCTGGGAGTGAACTACAGCGTGTAGGGATTATTATGTCTCTATTGCGTAAAGAACCTCAAATCTGGGTGTTTTCATTGTCTCCTGATGATCATTGTTTGAGGTCTGTGGAGGCATTTTTTTATGCCATGGGTTTGCTGTATGATGATCCTGATGGGGTTACATCAGCTGAGGCAGAGCTCAGACATCTCAAACAGGGTTCTCTTGATGCTGAGAGTTATTACACCCTGTTCAGATGATGGTCTGCAGAGGTCAGGTGCAACGACCCTGCACTCAAGTTTCAGCTTCTGGCAGGCTTGAGTGAAAGGGTTAAAGATTTGCTCATTGCAGTCCCTGAACCTGATACTCTGCAAGTTGCCATGCAGTTAGCTATCCATGTGGATAGAAGGTTGAGGGCCAGACAGAATGAGGAGAAGTTTCCTGTATTGCTGGATTCTGTTTCTCACGATATTCCTGCCGACACTGGGGAACCTATGCAGGTCGGGGCAATGTCATCACGTTCCAGGGAGAGGGACGGGAGGTTCTCTGAGGGACTTTGCTTGTTTTGCGGTAAGGCTGATCATTTTTTAAAGCAATGCGAGGTTCGCTTAAGGAAAGAAAAAAAAATGGTCAATAGAAATAACACTCCCGTTCGCATTGCGTTTTTATGTTCTGTGGGGTGTTTTTTTCCTGGTAATACCACCTGTCAGGGTCGTTCAAATGAGTTTCAGGTTATGGTGGATTGTGGTTCTGCACTTAATTTGATTGATCAACAATTTCTTGAAACGCATAAGTTTGATTCTGAACCTTTGTCATCTCCTTTTCCTGTGGTGGCGATAATACTCCCCTGGAGCATGGGAGCATTCTTTGAAAGGTCACTGGGTTTCCACTTACTATGAATATGGAACATCAGGAGCAGATTGACTTATTTGTACTTGCTAAGTTGCCTTCCCCGGTCGTCCTGGGGTTGCCCTGATTAAAAGTGCATAATCTTTGCTGGACTGGTCGTCTGGTTCCATAAGATCCTGGGGTCAGGGGTGTTATGGTAAGTGTTGCAATGTTCATATTGCGGCTGTTGTGAAGGGGAGTTACCTGAACCCATTCAGGATTTTTGGAGGGTTTTTTCGGAGGCTTTGCCATCTCATAGAGATTACGATTGCGCTATTGACTTCGCCCCTGATGCTAAGCTCCCTAAGAGTCGGTAGTTTAATCTGACAATTCCCGAGAGGGAGGCTTTGAAGGAGTACCTTCAGACTAGTTTAGCTGCAGGTCACATAAGCCCCTCTAAGTCTCCTTTGGCTGTTGGATTCTTTTTTGTTAAAAAGAAGGACGGGGGTCTTAGGACATGTCTGGATTTTAGGGAGATTAATAAGATCACTGTGCGCAATCCTTACCCGTTACCACTTATTCCGGATTGGTTTAGCCAATTGACCAGAGCTAAATGGTTTTCTAAGATTGACCTTCGTGGGGCATATAATTTGCTGCGGGTGAAGGATCGAGATGAATGGAAGACAGCTTTAAACACCCCAGAAGGTCATTTTGAGTGTTTGGTGATGCCTTTTGGGCTTACTAAAGCCCCTGCATTTTTTCAAAATTTCATCAATGACATTCTGAGACCCTTGATCGGTAGGAGTGTTATTGTTTATCTGGATGACATTTTGATTTATTCATCGGATCTTGAGTCTCATTGGCAGAGAGTCCGCAAAGTTCTTCAGATACTGAGAGATAACACACTCTTTGCTAAATTGGAGAAGTGTCAGTTTGCTGTCCAGAAAATTAGTTTTTTTGGGTTACTTTGTCTCTTGCGATGGTTTTGAGATGGACCCGGTGAAAGTTCAGGCTGTGCTGGAGTGGCCGAGGCCTGAGGGTTTGAAGTCCGTACAGAGGTTTTTGGGGTTTGCCAATTATTACAGGAAATTCATAAAGAATTTCTCTGTCATCGCTAAACCCATTACTGATCTCACCAAGAAGGGTGATAATACAGTCCAATGGTCCATGGAGGCTATTGAAGCTTTTGAGTATCTTAAGGAGAGGTTCAGCTCTGCTCCTGTTCATATCCAGATGGATGAGAGCATGCCATTTTTGGTTGAGGTGGATGCCTCATCTATAGGCGTAGGGGCAGTTCTGTCCCAGGACGGTGAGAATGGGGTGCATCCCTGTGTTTTCTTTTCAAAAAAAAAAATTTCTGAGACAGAGCTCAACTATGATGTTGGGAATCGTGAGTTGTTGGCTATTAAACGCGCGTTCGAGCATTCGTGACATTTTTTGGAGGGGGCTCGACATCCTATACAGGTTTTCACTGATCATAAGAATTAGATTTTTCTGGACGCAGCTAAACACTTGAATGCCCATCAGGCTAGGTGGGCACTGTTTTTTGCCTGGTTCAATTTTTCCGTAACCTTTGTGCCGGGGACAAAGAATGTTAAGGCTACTTGTCTCGTAGTTTCTCTCCAGCGGTGAATGCTGAGAGGGAGGAGTGTATTTTGCAGAGAGGGGTGGTGGTGGCCACATTGGATTCTGAGTTGGAGAATAGCATCCTAGGAGCTCAGAGTGCGGCACCAACTAAAACTCCGTGTGGTAAATTGTTCGTGCCTAGAGCCTTGAGTAGAGCATTGTTTGTTGAATGTCATGAGTCTCGGTTGGCGGGTCAACCAGGGATTTCGGAAACTAGGAAGTCTATCGGTCGGAGTTTCTGGTGGCCAGGGTGGCAAAGGGAAGTCATCAAGTGGGTGCGTCAGTGTTCTGTGTGCGCTAAGTCAAAGGCCTCTCACACTCCGGCTGCGGGGTTGCTGTGCCCCTTGGAAGTTCCTAGTTCGCCATGGACGCACCTTGCCATGGATTTTATCACCGATCTGCCTTTATCGGAGGGTTTTTCTGTTATCTGGGTTGTTGTGGACCGGTTTAGTAAAATGTGTCATCTGGTTCCGTTCAACAAGTTACCTTGCGCCAAGACTCTTGCTAAGGCTTTTGTGAAGGAGATTGTCAGGCTCCATGGTGTTCCCACGGACATTGTTTCCGATAGAGGACCACAGTTTGTGGCTCGCTTTTGGCGTGCTTTTTGTGGCAGATTGAAAATTAATTTGTCATTCTCATCGGGGTATCATCCAGAGTCCAATGGACAGACTGAAAGGAAGAACCAGGATGTCAAGCAGTTTTTGAGATGTTTTGTAGCAGACAATCAGGAAATGTGGTCAGAATTTCTACCACTTGCGGAGTTTGCCCTTAATAATCATACTTCTGCCTCGGCTGGTTGATCTCCTTTTTTTTGTTGTACTGTCAAATATCCATTTTTTGGTCCATTTTCCAAAGTTGGGGCTGCTGTACCAGAGGAGAACAATTTTTCCGGTGATTTGGAGAGGGTTTGGACCAGTGTACGCCTGGACCTTAAAGAGGCTAACAGAAGATCAAAAAGGTATTTTGACAAAAAAAGAAAGCAGTCCTTGTTTGCTGTTGGGGATATAGTTTGGTTGTCCTCTAGGAATCTTCGTTTGAAAGTTCCTTCTAAAAAACTGGGGCCTAAGTTTGTGGGTTCTTTTAAAGTGGTTCAGATTGTCGACTCGGCTGCGGTGAGGTTGGGCATTCCCTCGTCCTGGAGGATTAATTCTGTTTTTCATGTGTTGTTACTTAAGAAGGCGGACACGCCTGATAAGCAGGCAAAGCCTACTGTTCCTCCTGATGATGAGGACGGTGAATTTGAGATTTCTCGCATTTTGGATTCCAGGTGGCATAGAGGAAGATTACAGTATCTTGTGTCCTGGAGAGGTTTCTGCGCCGAGGATAATTCCTGGGTGAAGGCCGAGGACTTCTTGGCCTCAAGGATAATTAAGGCTTTTCACAGGAGATTTCCTGGAAAGGCCCGGCCTAGAGAATCCGGAGGATCCTCGTAAAAGGGGAGGTACTGTTAGAATCTATGTTGTTTTGCTATCAGCCATCTTGTTGTGGTTTGCTGGCTTCTAGTCTTTTCCTCTGGTGCTGGGTGTCATGGTCAAGTGATCTCTTCACTCTTTATTACTCAGCACCTGTCTCCCATTCCCCGCTGGACATCAGTGTTGTTACGCTTGTCCTCGGGCAAAGTTGCCTTCTTAAGTTCTTTGTGCTTTGGACAATTGATATCCTGGGACTTCTTGTTCCACCAGTTTTATTCCCTTTAATCTTCATTTCTGCAACTAACTTTTCTGTTAGGAGGTCTCCTGTTTTTGCTCCCAGTCCTTAGGTCTTTTAGGGACCCCTTTCCCCTTCCTTCAGGTCTTTGTTTGAGTTCAGTGCAGGAGTATCGGTGGGGCTATTCACAAGGAATAGGGTTAAGCTGAGTCTCAGTGCAGGGACAGCTTTTCCCTCCTATTCCTTAGTTCTAAGTTGCAGAACATAACAAAATGCTCTCAAAAATATTTACACCGCTTATAAATCTTGTGTTATTATTTATAAGCAGAGATGAGTGAACCCAAACTTAAAAGTTTGGGGTTCGTACCAGACAGTTAGTGTCCGGTGCTGAACGCCCAAAATTAACTTTTCCTGGAACTCTGTTGCAAAGTTCGGAGTTCCGGGGGAAGTCTGTTGCAGAGAAAGAGATTTTTCCAGATCCAAAGTTCGGGTCTCAATTGTTTTCGAAGGGGTTTGGGTTCTGGTTTGGTTATACTTCTGGTACCCGATCCAAACTTTGGGTCCGAATATCCCTAATTATAAATAATAATATTATGATCATGATTACTGATATTATCATAATCAGCAATAAAAAATATAACAAATAATATTATAGCAAATATAAGAATATATATAATTAAAAGAGCAAAAGAACAAAAAAATTTCAAAAATCATCAATTAATTATCCAAATATATCACATTATATTCTAGTATAACTTTTTCATACTATGCGTAAAATATCTTATACTACACTATTACATCAGTCCATCTCCAGATCACCAAGAACAAGTACAATATTGTATCTGGCTAAAGTTTCATACAACATTTTGTAATTTTTTCTTTATGATTTTCCCCTTAAGTTCATGATATATTCTTGAATCGGGGTTACTGACACTTTTTTTCTTAGAATTCTGAATTAAAATATAATAAATACATGCTGAAAAATAAAAAAAAAACATAATGTAAAAAAAAAAAATACATACAGTCAGTACGGAGGAAATCATTCAGGAGCTGAAATAACGGAAAGCTGTCCCAGGAGTCTGGTGGCTGCACCTCCAAAGCTGCATCCATATCCACCGCAAAAAGGGAGAGGAATGTCTCTGCATGTTCTACCATTAAGTCTGACCACCAAGCAAATGCCTTTAGGTAAAATAAAAAAGAAAATCAGAGAAAAAAAATCAGTTTATGCCAAAATTTATACAAATTATTATTTTTTTCCGTCCCCCAGATTTTTTATAATGCAAAGGTTCTAAGGAAAGACCATTGTAAAGAGAACTGTGTGCATCTAAAATAGTCAACGGCAGTGAGGGGATAAAAGTGGAATTCTAAAATTCTAAAAAGAAACATGTTCTCTTTACAATGCAAATCAAGGTATCTGAGGTCATGCTCAGAATTCAAGGTTCAACCATTTCATTCTGTAGTGTAGAAATTTGGGAGATCATCTTGAGTTTCTTCACTGAACTGCTTTTTTTTCTTAATTATTGAAAATCCAATTTGTTACCAATTTATAATCAAATTGAATTGTTTATACAGGTCAAATTTTTGGGGATATTTGACAATTTTTTCTTACAAAACTTTAACACAACATAAAAAAAAAAGATATAAAAAAAACCGTCAGTGAAATAACTCAACGTCATGCTCATGGGAGTTAAATTAAAGTAGAGAAATTGTTTTGATCGAAGTGCCATTCACATCGTACAGAGCAGAGATGTGAATGTGTTTCAGACGCATGCGTGCTATTTTTCTGTCTTTTTGTTTTTTTGAGAAGAGCATGCAGAATGAGTGACTTGTCTATTCTTACACACTTGTCTGGGAGTCAGACATATTAAAAAGTACTTAGAAGAAATTATATATATCCTTGAAAGTCTGATAGGACCAGAATGCAGTTTTCATTTTCCATCTATAAGGTAAGTACCAGCGGAGGCTAGCCAAGGACATGTTCATTCAGTAACATAACCAGGGCCAGATTAAAAACATAGCACTAAATAATGCATTCCTAGAAAAAATAAAGCTACAATCTATACTATGCTACAGTATATGCACTTAATATGTAGAAATATTTATCAGCTTTTTATTTTTATTTTTTTATGTTTTACCAACGCATGATCACTTACCTGGTAAAAAGAAATAATGTACACAAAAAAATGCTGGAATCTTCTTCTTTCTGTAAAGCATTTTAGCCCTCACTAATGTGGACTAAGTATCATTGACATACAGTCATAAAACTATTAACTCAAGTACATACTTACCAACAAAATCTGGGACTTTAAGCCGTGCCGTTAAAATAGCCTCAAAGTAATCAGAAAGGCCCAAAATGCCAAGTTTTGGGAGTATTTTTACTAACCCTTTTCCAGTCTAGTTCACGGTAAGACTGTTGGTACTTAGGCTAGTGGTACAGTAATATTCCTTTAAGTGGTTTGTCCACTACTGGGACAACCCCTTCTCAATCTGTATGTTTCACTTTTATAAAATAATAACACTTATACTCACCCCTGGTGCAGAACTGTTCTAACAGTATTGGCACTGGCTCTTCCGGGGATAACATGACATTGTTATGTCATGCGATCCCTGCAGCCAATGAGTGGCCGCTTTACTCTCCCTGTCTTTGGAAAAATCACATAAATCCAGAGAAAATGAGAGCGGCTACTCTCTTACTTCCTCCAGATGTATGTGATATGTCCAAAGGCGGGGAGAGTGAAGCCAGCGCTGACTGGCCTCAAGGATTGCATGATGTAATAATGTCATGTGATCCCCAAAAGAGCCAGTGCCAACATTGCCAGAACAGAGCCGACCTTGGAGGTGAATATAAGTGTTATTATTTTATAAGGAGGAACCATACGGATTGAAAAGGCTCTGTCCCAGTAGTGGACAAACCCTCTAAAGGGTTTGCCCACTACTGGGTCAACCCCTTTTCAATCCGTATGTTTCCTCCCTATAGATTGAAGAGGGGTTGACCCAGTAGTGGACAAACCCTTTAGAGGCTTTGTCCACTACTGGGACAGACCTTTTTCAATCAGTTTGTTTCCTCCCTACTTATAAAATAATAAAACCCTTTAAAGGGTTTGTCCACCTTTTGAGAACAATGTTTTTCGTCTTTTTTTCATAAAGCATACACAGTATTTGAGGCTAAAAATAAATTTTTGTAATTGGGTTTCATAAAAAAACGTACAAAAAGTTTACAACGTTTGTCTTCTAAGGCCTCTGTGTTGCACTGTTGATTGCTGGCTGCAGAATGAATTACCCGAGAATCTATCCGTCAGCCTGAAATGAGATCTGATGGAGAGTTTGTAACTTTTTTCACTGAGCTCCTTTCTACTGACTTATGGCCACACAGACCACATCACAGTAGAATGTGCAGAGAAAGAGAGAACTTGTAAAAGCCAAATGGTATAACATTTTTATTGAAATCCAATTGCAAAAATGTTTTTAGCCCCAAATATTTGCATTTAGGTAAAAAAAAAACATGCCCCCAAAGGTGGACAATCCCTTTATTCTGGCACACAATAATCTAGCAATAATAAGATGCCTGTATTCGATCTTTTTAACTGACTCAAGAGTGCTTATTCTAACAAATAAGAAGATCCAACATGGTTTCCTCTGTTGATTGACAAAAGGGATCTGATCGTGAAGTCAGAATCCTTTTAAACTGCCCATTCTACCCGAGCAAGCTACCACTGATTTTAACGTTCAACATTGGATCCAACCCCAACAGCAGGATTTTTTATAGGCAGAAAAAGATAAATTTACTGGGGTTGTCCGGGCATAAGAAGTTGACGATCTATCCTTAGAGTACATCATCAATATCAGATCATTTGAGTTCAACATCTGACACCCTCACGATCAGATGTTATTAGCTCCAGTGGCTGCTCAATGTGACCATTGAATGGATGGGTGATCAATATAATTTGTCTGTACAACCTCTTTAGGTTTAGGGAAAAAAAAGCAAAAAACATTACTCCTCTAGTAATGTTTTATTCAATCAGCTGCAGTAAGTCCTAAATGTAGTAATTTTCTGATTTTCACAATTTACAGAAGAAGTTTTTTTTTTTACAGTAATATTCTTGTTTTTTAAAAAATGCACTTGAATTAAATTGTTTTTATTTTTTTTGAATCCCTAATGGATTTTTCTGTAAACCAATGGTGGATAATACCTTTAAGTCACACGTGCAGGTTTTTTTTGACAGTTTTAGATGTAGTTTTTTGTAGCCAAAGCCAGTGAGTGGCTATGTACATACAGAGTTTGCAAAAAGTTTAGGGGCAGATACTAAGTGTTAACTGACAGGGAACTCTTCAAATTCGCATCAAAAATACAAAACTCCTCAAAAACTTGGAGGTTCTAGAAAAAAACTCAACAAAAAGAATCCATGTGCACATAGCCAGTGAGTGCTAAAAAGTCCACAACAAAGTAAAATTATAAAGACAAAAAATTTTTGAGTGTTTTGTTATTACTACATTGGGTTTAAAAGCCTCTCACAAAAAATGTACTTTTGGTTCCAGACTCAAATGACTTATATAGGCTAATCAGATAATGTGGTAGAGTTTAAATCAGATGACTTCTGGTTTCTTTCAAAGTCATGGGGTTTGTATACCAATCATCCCCTGGTCAAGAATTTTTATACCAGACATCACTTGGTCTAAAGTTTTTATACCAGTCATCACCTGGTCTAGAGTTTTTATACCAGTCATCCCCTAGTTAAGAGTTTTTATACCAATCTTCACCTGGTCAAGAGTTTTTATACCAGTCATCACCTAGTCAAGAGTTTTCATACCAGTCATCACCTGGTCTACAGTTTTTATACCAGTCATCTCCAGGTCAAGAGTTTTTATACCAGTAATCACCTGGTTAGGAGTTTTTATACTGGTCATCACTGGGTCAAGAGTTTTTATACCAGTCATCACCTGGTCTACAGTTTTTAAACCAGTCATCACCTGATCAAGAGTTTTTATGCCAGCCATTACCTGGTCTAGAGCTTTTATACCAGTCATCACCTGATCTATAGTTTTTATACCAGTCATTAACTGGTCTACAGTTTTAATACCAGTCATCAACTGGTCAAGAGATTTTATACCAGTCATTACCTGGTCAAGGTTTTTTATACCAGCCATCACCTGGTGTAGAGTTTTTATACCAGTCATCCCCTGGCTAAGAGTTTTTATACCAGTCTTCCTCTGGCTAAGAGTTTTTATACCAGTCATCACCTGGTCAAGAGTTTTTATACTAGTCATCACCTTGTCAAGAGTTTTCATACCAGTCATCACCTGGTCTACAGTTTTTATACCAGTCATTAACTGGTCTACAGTTTTTATGACAGTCATTGTCTGGTCTGGGGTTTTTATACCAGTCATCATCACCTGGTCTACAGTTCTTATGTTAGTCATAACCTGTTCAAGAGTTTTTATGCCAGTCATTACCTGGTCAAGGTTTTTTATACCAGCCATCACCTGGACTAGAGTTTTATACCAGTCATCCCCTGGCTAAGAGTTTTTATACTAATCATGACCTGGTCAAGGGTTTTTATACCAGCCATCACCTGGTCTAGAGTTTTTATACCAGTATTCCCCTGGCTAAGAGTTTTTATACCAGTCATCACCTGGTCTACAGTTCTTATACCAGTCATAACCTGTTCAAGAGTTTTTATGCCAGTCATTACCTGGTCTACCGTTTTCATACCAGTAATCACTTGGTCAAAATTTTTTATACCAGTCATCACCTGGTAAAAAGTTTTAATACCAGTCATCGCCTGGACTAGAGTTTTCATACTGGTCATCACCTGGTCAAAATTTTTTATTAACAGTCATCATAACCTGTTCAAGAGTTTTTATGCCAGTCATTACCTGGTAAAGGTTTTTTATATCAGCCATCACCTGGACTAGAGTTTTATACCAGTCATCCCCTGGCTAAGAGTTTTTATACAAATCATGACCTGGTCAAGGGTTTTTATACCAGTCATCACCTGGTCAAGAATTTTTATAGCAGTCATCATCACCTGGTCAAGAGTTTTTATAACAGTCATCACCAGGGCTACAGTTTTAATACCAGTCATCGACTGGTCAAGAGATTTTATACCAGTCATTACCTGGTCAAGGTTTTTTATACCAGTCATCACCTGGTCTAGAGTTTTTATACCCGTCATCCCCTAGCTAAGAGTTTTTATACCAGTCTTCAACTGGTCAAGAGTTTTTATACCAGTCATCACCTGGTCAAGAGTTTTCATACCAGTCATCACCTGGTCTACAGTTCTTGTACCAGTCATCACCTGGTCTACAGTTTTTATACCAGTCATTAACTGGTCTACAGTTTTCTGCCAGTCATTGTATGGTTTGTGGTTTTTATACCATTCATCATCACCTGGTCTACAGATCTTATACCAGTCATAACCTGTTCAAGAGTTTTTATGCCAGTCATTACCTGGTAAAGGTTTTTTATATCAGCCATCACCTGGACTAGAGTTTTATACCAGTCATCCCCTGGCTAAGAGTTTTTATACCAATCATGACCTGGTCAAGGGTTTTTATACCAGTCATCACCTGGTCAAGAATTTTTATAACAATCATCATCACCTGGTCAAGAGTTTTTATAACAGTCATCACCAGGGCTACGGTTTTAATACCAGTCATCAACTGGTCAAGAGATTTTATACCAGTCATTACCTGGTCAAGGTTTTTTATACCAGTCATCCTCTATCTAAGAGTTTTTATACCAGTCATCACTTGGTCTAGAGTTTTTATACCAGTCATCCCCTAGCTAAGAGTTTTTATACCAGTCATCACCTGGTCAAGAGTTTTCATACCAGTCATTACCTGGTCAAGGTTTTTTATACCAGCCATCACCTGGACTAGAGTTTTATACCAGTCATCCCCTGGCTAAGAATTTTTATACCAATCATGACCTGGTCAAGAGTTTTTATGCCAGTGATCACCTGGTCAAGAGTTTTTATACCTGTCATCACCTGGTGAAGAGTTTTTATACTAGTCATCACCTTGTCAAGAGTTTTTATACGAGTCATCACTCGGTCTACAGTTTCTTTATACCAGTCATCACCTGACACTAGAATGCCAGTGCTCCATTCAAAGATGGCAATTCACAGCCCCATTTTTGGGATTAGTGGAACTCCCAGTTTATTTCTGCTTGAACCTCCACTGATCAGCAAGTTATCAGCCACCACATAAGATGGGACGAATTCTTCAGGGAAAATTTTTATTGACACTCAATATTCAGTAGTCAGTCATTACCTGGTAAAGAATTTTTATAACAGCCATCCCCTGGTCAAGAGTTTTTATACCAGTCATCACCTGGTCTACAGTTTTTATATCAGTAATCACCTGGTCAAGAGGTTGTATACCAGTCATAACCTGTTCAAGAGTTTTTATACTTGTCATCACTTGGTCTAGAGTTTTTATACCAGTCATTAACTGACATTAGAAAACCAGTGCTCCATTTAAAGGTGGCAATTCACAGCTCCAGTCTCATGATTAGTGGAAGTCCCAGTTTATCTCTGCTGGGACCCCCACTGATCAGCAAGTTATTATCAGCCATCACATAAGTTGGGACAACTTCTTCAAAGAAAATTTTTTATTGACACCCAATATTCATTATTTTATATTAGGTATTGTTTTTTAAGTCTCATGTTTGTCCAAAATGAGAAGATAAAGCAGGCAGTAAAGTTTAAACCTTATTGCTAAAAAAAGGAAAAGAAAAAAAAAGAAAATAAAGTATATTTTGTCTGCTTTGTAATAAGCACGTGTGGCTTGGGGATCAATCTGGGAAATCCTAAGTTTGGTTTCAGATTTTCATGTTCTTTGAAAAATACTGTTGAAAGAATTCATGAGAAGTGTCAAGGGCCTGTGAGAGGAATGATACATTTTTTTGGAGAGCTTTCCAAATTAACTAATATACACTGCTCAAAAAAATAAAGGGAACACTTAAACAACAGAATATAACTCCAAGTAAATCAAACTTCTGTGAAATCAAACTGTCCACTTAGGAAGCAACACTGATTGACAATCAATTTCACATGCTGTTGTGGAAATGGAATAGACAATAGATGGAAATTATTGGCAATTATCCAGACTCACTCAATAAAGGAGTGATTCTGCAGGTGGGGACCACAGACCACATCTCAGTACCAATACTTTCTGGCTGATGTTTTGGTCACGTTTGAATATTGGTTGTGCTTTCACACTCGTGGTAGCATGAGACAGACTCTACAACCCACAGAAGTTGCTCAGGTAGTGCAGCTCATCCAGGATGGCACATCAATGCGAGCTGTGGCAAGAAGGTTTGCTGTGTCTGTTAGCATAGTATCCAGAGGCTGGAGATGCTACCAGGAGACAGGCCAGTACACCAGGAGACATGGAGGGGGCCGTAGGAGGGCAACAACCCAGCAGCAGGACCGCTACCTCCGCCTTTGTTCAAGGAGGAACAGGAGGAGCACTGCCAGAGCCCTGCAAAATGACCTCCAGCAGGCCACAAATGTGCATGTGTCTGCACAAACGGTTTGAAACCGACTCCATGAGGGTGGTATGAGGGCCCGACATCCACAGATGGGGGTTGTGCTCACAGCCCAACACCGTGCAGGACGCTTGGCATTTGCCACAGAACACCAGGATTGGCAAAGTCGCCACTGGCGCCCTGTGCTCATCACAGATGAAAGCAGGTTCACACTGAGCACATGTGACAGACGTGACAGAGTCTGGAGACTCCGTGGAGAGCGATCTGCTGCCTGCAACATCCTTCAGCATGACTGGTTTGGCAGTGGGTCAGTAATGGTGTGGGGTGGCATTTCTTTGGAGGGCCGCACAGCCCTCCATGTGCTCGCAAGAGGTAGCCTGACTGCCATTAGTTACTGAGATGAGATCCTTAGACGCTTTGTGAGACCATATGCTGGTGCGGTTGGCCCTGGGTTCCTCCTAATACAGGACAATGCCAGACCTCATGTGGCTAGAGTGTGTCAGCAGTTCCTGCAAGATGAAGGCATTGGAGCTATAGACTGGCCCGCCAGTTCCCCAGACCTGAATCCGATTGAGCACATCTGGGACATCATGTCTCGCTCCATCCACCAACGTCACATTGTACCACAAACTGTCCAGGAGTTGGCGGATGCTTTAGTCCAGGTCTGGGAGGAGATCCCACAGGAGACCATCCACAACCTCATCAGGAGCATGCCCAGGCATTGTAGGGAGGCCATACAGGCACGTGGAGGCCACATACAATACTGAGCCTCATTTTGACTTGTTTTAAGGACATTACATCAAAGTTGGATCAGCCTGTAGTGTGTTTTTCCACTTTAATTTTGGGGGTGACTCCAAACCGAGGCCTCCATTGGTTAATAAATTTGATTTCCATTGATGATTTTTGGGTGATTTTGTTGTCAGCACATTCAACTTTGTACAGAACAATGTTTTGAATGAGAATATTTCATTCATTCAGATCTAGGATGTGTTATTTGAGTGTTCCCTTTATTTTTTTGAGCAGTGTATGTTCAATAGTGACATGGAACCTGCATAAAGAAAAGAAGACCACGATTGGACTGGTAGCACGCCATGATTTTTCAAAACCACAGGTATATGCACATTGTTTTGAAATATCTTGGTCAAGAATCTTGACCTATTATGGACATGGGAAGAAATCTTACACAGTCCAGTGGAAAATCTCATGCACCATCGATGGGTTTTGTGCTTTCTCGGTAGAGCCTCCCACTGGGTCCAAAGCAATAAAATTCCAAAAGATCGTAGGCACCAAAAGACTTCCCTAAAAAAGTTGATTTTTATTTCATGGTTATTTAAAAAAAGACACAACAATAGGAAGCTGTATTTTCTACAAAACTTTGCCCTGTCTTCCTATTGGGTCTTTTTTTAAATAATCATGGAATAAAAATCAACTTTTTTAACAACTTTTTTAACCGGTTCAGGACCGCCCACTGTACATAAACGTCGGCGCTGCCCGGGCTCTGTGCAGCGCCGACGTTTAAAAACGGTGGGTGGTCCCGCAGCGCTCAGGACCCCCAGGGTCCTGCTAGCGCTGCGGTACCGGTTCAGAGCGATAGCTCTGACATGTGGCATCATGGGGACCTGAATGGATCAGGTCCCCATGATGTTAACCTGTTCCTATCTTCTAGATGCCGCGATCCATAGCGATCGCGGCATTTAAAAGATAGTAAGAGCTGGTGGTCGGTGATCGGGACCCCCCACATACCTCAGGAGCGGCGGGGATCCCGGTGCTGTGACCTCTGACATCATCGAGACCTGATTGGCTCAGGTCTCGATGATGTCAGCGTCACACCAGCCAATCAGAGAGATCACCAGGGAAGTTTGTTTTAGCAACAAACTTTCCCGGGCGATCTGCCTGATAAATACACTGTTTCTCCTCCGATCTCAGTGAGAGAGCAGAGGAGAAACAGTGTGACAAGAGCTGTGTCAGCCTTGCCACTGTGAAAGTAAAAAAATAAAAATAAAAAAGAAAGTAAGAGTTAGGGTTAGTCAGTCCTGTCAGATCTATCAGTCAGTCAGTCCTGTCAGATCTATCAGTCAGTCCTGTCAGATCAGTCAGTCAGTCAGTCCTGTCAGATCAGTCAGTCAGTCAGATCTGTCAGTCCTGTCAGTCCTGTCAGATCTGTCAGTCAGTCAGTCAGTCCTGTCAGATCTGTCAGTCAGTCAGTCCTGTCAGATCTGTCAGTCAGTCAGTTCTGTCAGATCAGTCAGTCCTGTCAGATCAGTCCAGTCAGTCAGTCCTGTCAGATCAGTCCAGTCAGTCAGTCCTGTCAGATCAGTCCAGTCAGTCAGTCCTGTCAGATCTGTCAGTCAGTCAGATCTGTCAGTTAGTCAGTCCTGTCAGATCTGTCAGTCAGTCAGTCCTGTCAGATCAGTCAGTCCTGTCAGATCAGTCCTGTCAGATCTGTCAGTCAGTCAGTCCTGTCAGATCAGTCAGTCAGTCCTGTCAGATCAGTCAGTCCTGTCAGATCAGTCAGTCCTGTCAGGTCAGTCAGTCCTGTCAGATCAGTCCGGTCAGTCCAGTCCGGTCAGTCCAGTCCGGTCAGTCCCGTCCGTTCAGTCCGGTCCGTTCAGTCCAGTCAAAAAATCTAAAAATAAAATGGCCCGTCAGACTTATACCGCAGAAGAGGTGTATGCCCTGCTGTGTTCTGACACTGATGACAGCGCAATCTCAGATGGAGATGTGGATTTTGAGGGCTTTAGTAGCGGCGACACTGAGAGCTCAGAAATGAGCAGTGATTCTGTTCCATCCTCAAGCCCAAGGACCAGTACAGCAATAGGTGCAAATAGCGCTACTGGAGAAACGTCTCCAAATCAGGGAACACTGCCCAGTACAAGCGCTGTCCCTGCTACTAGTGAATTGGCGCACCCCAGTGTACAAGGGGCTTTGCCACATGATCTAGCATTTCCCAGATGGGAGGCTTCGGATTCGGCTGCTCCATTCAGCCCTGATTTCAACGCCACTTCTGGTATAAATGTGGAGGTGGAAGATTTTGGACCAATTAATTTTTTTAATTTGTATTTTACAGACAGCTTGCTAGAGCATATTGTCGTGCAAACAAATTTATATGCATCCCAATTCATAAGCCAAAATCCCCGATCTTACTATGCTAGGGCAAATTTATGGACACCAACTAATGTCCCGGAAATAAAAAAAATTTTAGGACTTACATTTGCCATGGGGCTTGTTAAAAAACCGACCATTCGATCCTACTGGTCCAACCACCCTGTTCAAGCCACCCCTACGTTTTCAGTCATTCTGCCTAGGACCCGTTATGAAATGCTCATGCGGTTTTGGCATTTTAACGACAATAGTCAATGCCTGCCCAGAAATGCCCCAGAACATGACAGGTTATATAAAATTAGACCCATCATTGAAAATTTGTCAGAAAAATTCTTAAGCCTCTACACCCCAACACAAAATATTTCTATAGATGAGTCCCTTGTAAAATTCAAAGGAAGACTGCACCTCAAGCAATTTATCCCATCTAAAAGGGCAAGGTTTGGAATAAAGATCTATAAAATGTGCGAAAGTTCAACCGGATACACATCCGCTTTCCGCATATATGAGGGGAAAGATAGCCAGCTAAACCCACCAGGATGCCCTACTTATCTGGGGACATCTGCAAAAATTGTTTGGGAGCTGATAAGTCCATTTTTTCAAAAAGGCTACAATCTATATGTGGACAATTATTACACCAGCATACCCCTATTTAAAAGTCTGGTTGAACACAACATCGGGGCTTGTGGGACCATCCGTAAAAACCGTCAGGGGTTTCCACAACCATTGGTCAACCAAAAGTTCCAAAAGGGGCAGTCAGGGGCTGTACGCAACGGAGAGCTGCTTGCCCTGAAATATAGGGATAAGAGGGATATTTTTGTCCTCAGCTCGATCCACACAGATGCCACAAGGGCCACTGTAGAACTAGGATCCACCACTCCGAAGCAAAAACCTGTGTCAGTCATTGACTACAACAAACACATGGGGGGTGTGGACCTTGCAGACCAGGTTCTACAGCCATACCAGGTATCAAGAAAGTCCTATACCTGGTATAAAAAGTTGGTTATTTATTTGTTTCAGGTGGCCACATACAATTCTTTTGTGTTGTACAAAAAAGCAGGAAATTCAGATCCTTTTCTTGATTATCAAGAAAAGGTAATTGAAAATCTTGTCTTTCAAAGTGTTAGCCCCGCTCATCCATTAGAATCTGAGGATGTGAAAAGACTCACTGAGCGACATTTTATTGCACTTATTCCAGCAACGGAAACAAGAAGGAACCCCCAGAAAAGATGTCGTGTATGTACTAAGAGAGGAATGAGGCGTGATACCCGCTACTATTGCCCACAATGCCCATCATTGCCAGCCTTATGCGTCACTGACTGCTTTAAAATCTACCACACAGAACCACGTTTTTAAACTGTAAAAATGTATCCCAATTTGTCATTCAAACATATGGTTCATTTAGTGAATGACATATTCGAGTAGAGCTCACTTAATTTCCAGGGGGGGTTCTCCAGAATCTAAACCTTCCATTGCGTGCTTGTTTCTGGAAATCATCCATCAAGTTAAAATGGTCACTAAACCCATAGATGAATTCCCAGAGGGGTGTCATTTCCAAAATGGGTTCACTTCAGGGGGGATTCTTTAGCTCTGGTACTCTGAAAAGTGCCAGAACAGCATAATCCCCCCTGAAGTGACCCCATTATGGAAATGACACCTCTGTGGGAATTCATCTATGGGTTTAGTGACCATTTACCTATCTACTTATTTTCCCACCACTAGATTAATTTATACAGAGGAGTAGATTGTAAAATTCGGTCACATGTTGTGGGTTTCCTCTGTTTAGGCACCTCAGGGGCTCTCCAAATGCAACATGGCGTCCGCTATCCATTCCAGTCAAATTTCCATTCCAAAAGTCAAATGGCGCTCCTTACCTTCCGAGCCATGCCGTGCGCCCAAACAGTGGCTTTGCACCACATATGGGGTATCAGCGTGCTCAGGAGAAATTGCACAACACATTTTGGGGTCCATTTTTTCTGGCTGCCCTTGTGAAAATTAAAAATTTGAGGCTAAAGTAGCAGTTTTGTGTTAAAAATTAGTTTTTTTATTTTCACCCTTCAACATTATAAAATTCTGTGAAGCCCCTGGGGGTTCAAGGTGCTCACCACACATCTAGATAAGTTCCTTGAGGGGTCTAGTTTCCAAAATGGGGTGACTTGTTGGGGGTTTCCTCTGTTTAGGCACCTCAGGGGCTCTCCAAATGCAACATGGCGTCCGCTATCGATTCCAGTCAAATTTCCATTCCAAAAGTCAAATGGCGCTCCTTACCTTCCGAGCTATGCCGTGCGCCCAAACAGTGGCTTTGCACCACATATGGGGTATCAGCGTGCTCAGGAGAAATTGCACAACACATTTTGGGGTCCATTTTTTCTGGCTGCCCTTGTGAAAATTAAAAATTTGAGGCTAAAATAGCAGTTTTGTGTTAAAAATGTGTTTTTTTATTTTCACCCTTCAACATTATAAAATTCTGTGAAGCCCCTGGGGGTTCAAGGTGCTCACCACACATCTAGATAAGTTCCTTGAGGGGTCTAGTTTCCAAAATGGGGTGACTTGTTGGGGGTTTCCTCTGTTTAGGCACCTCAGGGGCTCTCCAAATGCAACATGGCGTCCACTATCGATTCCAGTCAAATTTCCATTCCAAAAGTCAAATGGCGCTCCTTACCTTCCGAGCCATGCCGTGCGCCCAAACAGTGGCTTTGCACTACATATGGGGTATCAGCGTGCTCAGGAGAAATTGCACAACACATTTTGGGGTCCATTTTTTCTGGCTGCCCTTGTGAAAATTAAAAATTTGAGGCTAAAGTAGCAATTTTGTGTTAAAAATTTGTTTTTTTATTTTCACCCTTCAACAATATAAAATTCTATGAAGCCCCTGGGGGTTCAAGGTGCTCACCACACATCTAGATAAGTTCCTTGAGGGGTCTAGTTTCCAAAATGGGGTGACTTGTTGGGGGTTTCCTCTGTTTAGGCACCTCAGGGGCTCTCCAAATGCAACATGGCGTCCGCTATCGATTCCAGTCAAATTTCCATTCCAAAAGTCAAATGGCGCTCCTTACCTTCCGAGCCATGCCGTGCGCCCAAACAGTGGCTTTGCACCACATATGGGGTATCAGCGTGCTCAGGAGAAATTGCACAACACATTTTGGGGTCCATTTTTTCTGGCTGCCCTTGTGAAAATTAAAAATTTGAGGCTAAAGTAGCAGTTTTGTGTTAAAAATTTGTTTTTTATTTTCACCCTTCAACATTATAAAATTCTGTGAAGCCCCTGGGGGTTCAAGGTGCTCACCACACATCTAGATAAGTTCCTTGAGGGGTCTAGTTTCCAAAATGGGGTGACTTGTTGGGGGTTTCCTCTGTTTAGGCACCTCAGGGGCTCTCCAAATGCAACATGGCGTCCACTATCGATTCCAGTCAAATTTCCATTCCAAAAGTCAAATGGCGCTCCTTACCTTCCGAGCCATGCCGTGCGCCCAAACAGTGGCTTTGCACTACATATGGGGTATCAGCGTGCTCAGGAGAAATTGCACAACACATTTTGGGGTCCATTTTTTCTGGCTGCCCTTGTGAAAATTAAAAATTTGAGGCTAAAGTAGCAGTTTTGTGTTAAAAATGTGTTTTTTTATTTTCACCCTTCAACAATATAAAATTCTATGAAGCCCCTGGGGGTTCAAGGTGCTCACCACACATCTAGATAAGTTCCTTGAGGGGTCTAGTTTCCAAAATGGGGTGACTTGTTGGGGGTTTCCTCTGTTTAGGCACCTCAGGGGCTCTCCAAATGCAACATGGCGTCCGCTATCGATTCCAGTCAAATTTCCATTCCAAAAGTCAAATGGCACTCCTTACCTTCTGAGCCATGCCGTGCGCCCAAACAGTGGCTTTGCACCACATATGGGGTATCAGCGTGCTCAGGAGAAATTGCACAACACATTTTGGGGTCCATTTTTTCTGGCTGCCCTTGTGAAAATTAAAAATTTGAGGCTAAAGTAGCAGTTTTGTGATAAAAATGTGTTTTTTTATTTTCACCCTTCAACATTATAAAATTCTGTGAAGCCCCTGGGGGTTCAAGGTGCTCACCACACATCTAGATAAGTTCCTTGAGGGGTCTAGTTTCCAAAATGGGGTGACTTGTTGGGGGTTTCCTCTGTTTAGGCACCTCAGGGGCTCTCCAAATGCAACATGGCGTTCGCTATCGATTCCAGTCAAATTTCCATTCCAAAAGTCAAATGGCGCTCCTTACCTTCCGAGCCATGCCGTGCGCCCAAACAGTGGCTTTGCACCACATATGGGGTATCAGCATGCTCAGGAGAAATTGCACAACACATTTTGGGGTCCATTTTTTCTGGCTGCCCTTGTGAAAATTAAAAATTTGAGGCTAAAGTAGCAGTTTTGTGAAAAAAAGTTAAATGTTCATTGTTTTCTTCCACATTCCAAAAATTCCTGTGAAGCACCTGAAGGGTTAATAAACTTCTTGAATGTGGTTTTGGGCACCTTGAGGGGTGCAGTTTTTAGAATGGTATCACTTTTGGGTATTTTCTGTCATAAAGGCTCCTCACAGTCACTTCAAATAAGATGTGGTCCCTAAAAAAATTTTTTTGTAAATTTTGTTGTAAAAATGAGAAATCGCTGGTCAACTTTTAACCCTTATAGCTTCCTAACAGAAAAAAATTTTGGTTCCAAAATTGTGCTGATGTGAAGTAGACATGTGGGAAATGTTATTCATTAACTATTTTGTGTGATATATCTCTCTGATTAAAGGGCATGAAAATTCAAAGTTTGAAAATTGCAAAATTTTCAAAATTTTTGCCAAATTTCCGATTTTTTCACAAATAAACGCAAGTGATATCGAAGAAATTTTACCACTATCATGAAGTACAATATGTCACAAAAAAACAATCTCAGAATCAGGGGGATCCGTTGAAGAGTTCCAGAGTAATTACCTCATAAATTGACAGTGGTCAGAATTGAAAAAATTGGCCCGGTCACGAAGGCAAAAACAGGCTCTGGCGCGAAGTGGTTAAGGATCATCTTTTGGTGCCTCTGATCTTTTGAAATTCCATTATGGAGATTGATGCAAATACCAGATATGAAATAGCAGCACTCCCTAAATGTTTTCTGTGCGTGACTCTGGGATTCGGAGTCATTGGATTCAGATGTACAATCAGTAGGTAGGAATGGGGGTGTAATGTGCAAAGAAGGGCACATTTATGCATCAAAAATTCTGTGACTCGCTTTGCTTGCGCATCACACATCCGGTTCTTTGGAGGAAGAATTTCTATATGTGGATAGGGGTTTAAATATAACATATAGAGTACATTATGGAACCAAGAGAATAAAAATGTACTTTCAAACTAAGAATGGCTAACAACAAGACAACATGACTGGGACATGGGACTCCTAAGAAGCAGAAGACTCAAGAAGAGTCAAGAAACTATACTGGCATGTTCATGGCTTGAGAGACTATGTACTGACATAATCGTTGCGTGTGATGCAGTCAAATAACGGATTTGGTATAGAAAACAAATTACTGGTATAATTTTTATCGAGAAATTCAGATGACTTAGCTACTATAAAAATGTGGGGTAAAAAAGCATAAACACTGGAAACTCTTTACACCTATTTTTCTACATACTAGAGTATTCTACAAATCAATAAAGTGTTGTTTTGTTTTAAAAAAAAAGACATTACCAAAATAATGATATATTTTTTAGATTTTCAGAACTCTATGTACATTAATTTTTATGCAACCTTTAAAGTGATTGTCCCCATTTGTAAAAACTTTTTTTTCCCATAGGCTTTAAAAAAAATCAAGCTGAATTTTATATACCCTCAACAGGTGCAGCGCAGTGTGACGTCATATTGACAATCTGAAGCCAATCAATGAGCTCAGCGGCTTGTGCCGTCCACATCAGTAGGGTTACTAGTCTCAGTGATTGGCTGCAGGACTGTCAATGTGACGTCACCGCTGCAGCCAAACAACAAAGATCTGGGCAATGGTAGAGACACGGCATTGGAACAGAGGAATTTAAGTCAAGCTAAGGGCTCATGCGCACCAATTTTCTCAGATGAGTGCTATCTATGATATGATATGACATGATATTCTTTGGGGATGTGCAGAAGTTCAATTTTTTCCTCGGACTGAGTGATTCACGGAACAAATCGGAGACATATCCCATTATGATCCCAGTGTAGAATCATAATCCATGAAAAAAATCGAATCGCACTTGGATTAAAACCAAGTGCAGTCTGATTTTCATGGACTAACAGAATGAAGAAGGTGGAGAAACTTTTTTTTTTCTCTCCACGTCCGAGAAAAACTGATGCCACTCTGATCAAACGCTGATCAAAGTCTGATCAGAATAAACAGACCATTTTTCACGGGTGTGGAAAAATCGGTCATGTGAACCTATCCTAATTTTGAGTTTTTTAAAGGTGCTTGAGCCTATAGGAAAAAAAAGATTTTGAATGGAGACAACCACTTTGATATCAAGTTTACAATTACGGTATATGGAATAAATTTCAATAAAATAATGAAAAATTCCGCTAGAAAGTTGAGTAGAAACATTTTTTTTCAGGATTTCTAGTTACTTGTTTTATATTTTGTATCCAGCTTTTTATTTTTTTATTTTATAATGCTAGTGTTTATTTTATTTGGGGATTAATCCGTCATTTAGAAGACAAATATAAATATTTCAAGTTTTATTCACATTAACATAATGATAGGTTCACTACATATATCGATTGGAAAAAAAAGTGGGTTAAAAAAGTCTAAAGTACATTCGTCTATTGATTTACTAGGCTATAGTAAAAAAATATATATATTAATATCTTTTCTATGCTGATATGTTACATTTTGGGGAAAAAATAATTTGTGATTAATGAACAGAATGACATTTTTATTCTCAGGAAATACATGTTCTGTTTGGTAACAAGATTAATTTAGTCCTAATATTTTTTTTACAATTATTTTTCAGTTATGTCACATATTTGTCATAATATGGCATAGGAAGAACACTGAGTGATATACGCAAATGAAATGTAATAACCACTTAGCTGGCTTCGACAAATGTGTAAATGATTAAAATAGACATTGAGAATAAACAGCGCTATGGAGACTTTTCTATAACTTGTGTTGTCTGCTTTAGCCAAAATCGGTATATATTGTCAGTGGAAACTAACTAAAGGTCCGTGGCCAATGAGTAAAAAAAATGTTTTTAGTTAAACATAAAATACTGATCCTATTATTATTTTTCATATTATTATGTTTATACTTTAACGCCTTCATGACTGGGCTTTTTTGCCTTTGTTCATTTTTGTTTTTTCCTTCCCTTCTTCCAAGAGCCATCATTTTTTTTTTTATACCCATGAAGCCGTATGAGGTCTTATTTTTGTGTGGGACTAGTTGTACTTTTGAATGACCCCATTCATTTTATCATGTGATGTACTGGGGAGCAGGAAAAAAAATTCCAAGTGCATTGAAATTGCAAACAAAAATGCAATTCCACAAATGCTTCTTTTTATTTATGGTAAAACTTAGCTGGCAATATGATTTTCCAATTCCGTATGATTATATAGCTACCAAACATGTAGAATTTTTTTTCATTTTTTTATTTAAGTGGTGAAAAAAATATTCAAAAATTGGTAAAAAAAATATAGCTTTTGCCTCCATTTTCAGAGCCGCATAAAATTTTTAATTTTTCTGGGTATGGGGTTTATTTTTTGCGCCTTGAGATGACATTTTTATTGGTACCATTTTCAATCAGATACAACGTTTTAATTGCCTCTTATTGAATTTTATTGGAGTGTTGTGGCTGCAAAATATGTAATCCTGGTGTTTTAATTTTTTTTCTCATCACGCCGGCTACAGATCAGATTAATTTATTTTATATTTTGATAGGTCAGACTTTTACGAATTTAACGATACAAAATATGTTTATTTTTTTAGTTTTAAAGTGGTAAAAGGGGGTGATTTTAACTTTTGCATTTTTCTTATTTTTTAAAAAAAAACATTTTTTTCACTTTTTACTTTATTTGTTAGTCCCCTTAGAGAACTTGAAGCCGCAATCATCCAATCATTTGGGGTATACATAGCAGTGCATCAGCATTGCTATGTGGAACGAAAATCACAGTCTCCTATCAATGCTAGCTAAATGTTGGCGTTCATAAAAGTATCATAATGACAGGTATGGGGGTTTTCAGCAGACACCTGGCTGTCATGGCAACACATCGGCGCCTCGCGATCACGTCACAGGTGCGCATGAAATGACGTGCCCCCCTGCCGGTGCTGTTAAGTGCCACTGTCAGGCTCTTAGAGTCAGATTATGGCTGAATAAACCAGCCATCATCTGCTGGAAAAGATGTTGGCTCAGCTTGCGAGCAAGCATGAAAGGCAGGGACACAACATATGAATTAACTGTACGTCATATGTCGTGAAGGAGTTAAACTGTTAAAACTTTCAAAAAGTAATTTTTTGGGGGTTCAAAAATATCATGGCATTCAAAAAAGCCAAACATTTCTACATTATGTAAGAAAATATTTGTAAAATCCAAAAGAAAGTTAAAAATATGTTCCTATTTAAAATACAGATTTTTTTAAAAACTTTAATATTTTATGAAAAGTAATAAAAAAAATTGGAAGATACAATATATAGAACATCAGCAGAAAGCAATTTATGGTCAATGTAATTTTACTATCTACAGATTAATTTAAATAAGATATATAATCTCGGCCCAAGACATTACTGTCACTCTTGAATTATAGCAGGTTGACTTCAAACTGATGTGGATAAAACAGGAGGATTAGGAAAGAATAAAGGAAGACTGGGTTGTGCTGGGAAACAGCTGCAATGCTTGTATAATACGCCCATTGCCGCATGCATGGATTAGATTATCACTACACACTTCGATTGTGTGGGACAACTAAGTTTCACAGGCAAGTCTACGTGATCTGGCTGCTACACTACTTATATTACTACTACAAAGGAAGCAAAAAAAGGATAAAATCCCATCAAAAACATGAAGGACATGCACAAGATATGAGAGCAGGTGACTCAATTTGTTGAGCTTAACCACATACCTCTTTTCCCTGTCAGGATCATCCAAGATAGAAAGAACAGTGGAAAAACAGGGAGGAAATTTAAATATGCAAATCAGGCATTAGTTGGGTCTTTTGGACTATTCATTAGCTTCATGGTAGTGAATAGTGATAGAAAAACTATCATCGTGATTTAGATGTCATCGCAAACCATATTTCCATATATCAAAAAATATCATGACATTTTAACAAAAAAAAAGTAGAAACAAAATATATAATGTAGAGGAAAAAATTATTGAGATCGAAAAATGTTGAGATTTGGGGAATGTGAGGAATTGATAGAAAAATATTGGGAGTGATGATGTATAAGATTGTTAAATAAATAGAAAAATATAACGGGAATTGTACTGTGAGTTCAGATAATTAAAATAACCAACTTGCTTTTTAAACCAATTTTTTTTTTAACAATAGTTGACGAACTGTAAAATTTAATGTAGTTGTTTATGATCGAACAATAGAAGTCATTTAACCAAACTTTAAAATTGAATATAGTTGTTTATGATCACGTAACACTAATTTCGCAACCTTAAAAAAATGAGAAAAAGCCCACACCCCTTAGAAAATAAATTACAAAAGTTGTAAAAAAAAAAATAGCAAATTTCAATTTTAAAAAATGCCCAAATTTAAGGTTTGGATTGTTTAAATTATTACAAAAACTGGATGGTTAAATAATTTTGTTTCAAACCCATGGTGAATTCCCAATTATTTAAAATCCACTTATAGCCTGCTTCAAAAAAACCCCTTGTAAGCCATTTATGTTCTAGAGAGAGCTCTAGAAACTGACCCGTCACAATATTTTTGTTTTTATAATAGGTAGGTCCTCACCTCGGCATGATGCTCTTCATTTTGCTGGAGTACTTCAATGACGAGCTCTGCCAGTCTTATTGTGTCTTCTAACTTTTTGGCAGGAGTTACTAAGCGACCTACGTTTTCTGAAGTACAAGAAGATGAATTAGAACTTCAATTCTTGGGATGCATTTCTCTGGTTAGTAAAATTCCAGGATATTGGATAACTGTTTAATATCATGCAAATTTTTTTCTTTTTTTTTAAAAAAGGCTACAAATTAATAAGAGATATTAAAAAAGCTCTAAATTCACAATTATTTGTTTAATTTCAAAAAACAGTGCTCCAGCTTTCTATTCTTCCTCGTGGAACCACAAATTTGTCCACAACTTTTTATTCTACATTTTGTACCTAGAATTGTATATATCTATGTGTAAACTGTAGGGAGACTGCTGCATCTATGTTAATCATGTTGTTTTTCATATTGTAATTTGTATGTGAATCAAGTAAAGAGAGTTTTTTGTAAAATTTCTAATAATAAATATTTCTATTTTACAGGGCTAGATATTTTTGGAGTATTTTCTATTAGGAACATATCCTGTAGGGCAAATTATTCAATAGACTGCATACAAAATATGTAATTGACTTTATCTTATAAAGAACTAGTCAGAACAAGTAATGCCCGTTAGGTGTCACAACAGCCATATACTGTGGTAGATACATTTTCTAAATATGTCTTTATACCTAATATTATTTGGGGCTTTTTGAAAAAATAGATGCTTGCACATAGCATGAGTCACAGAAGTGGTGTCCTTTGTGTGAATATGCATGGCTGGTCCCTAAACATACCTTTTCTGGCTTGACTGATGTCCCAGAGGCCACAGGATATGTGATCACAAGCCAACTCAAAGAAGATGCATAGTAAAGCAAGGTTTACTGGTCTTGGCTTTATCTATGCAAAGCAAATGCACCAGATGCTGCCAGTGCTGGTTTGTAATAAATTTATCCAGATCTATGGTGAATCAATCAAGCCAGAAATGGACACCATGACTCTTTAAGCCAGCGTGACTCTTCAGGGGAGTGATTCCACCATCTTAAGCCAAAAAAGGACAGTGTGATTCTTTAAACCAGCGTGACTCTTTAGATTAGTGACACCACCATCTCAGCCAGAAATGGACAGCCTGATTCTTAAAGCCAGCATGACTCTTCAGGGGAGCGACGCCATCATCTCAAGTCAGAAAGGGAAAGCATGACTCTTTAAGCCAGCATGACTCTTCAGGGAAGTGACACCATCATCTCAAGCCAAAAAAGGATAACGCCATTTTTTGAGCAAGCATAACTCTTCAGCACCATCTTAAGCAAGAAATGAACTGCATAACTTTAAGCCATTCTGACCCTTCAGGGAAGTGACACCACCATCTCAAGTCAGAAGGGGACAGAATGAATATTTAAGCCAGCGTGACTCTTCAGAAAAGTGACACAACCATCTCAAGCCAGAAAGGGACAGCATGATTCTTTAAGCAAGCATGACTTTTCAGGGAAGTGACACTACCTTCTCAAGCCAGAAATGGACAGCATGACTCTGTAAGCCAGCGTGACTCTTCAGGGAAGTGACACTACCTTCTTAAGCCAGAAATGGACAGCATGACTCTTTAAGCAAGTCTGACTCTAGTCTTCAGGAACGCGACACCACCATCTCAAGCCAGAAATGGGGAGCATGACTTTATAACCAGCGTGACTCTTCAGGAAAGTGACACCACCATCTCAAGCCAGAAATGGACAGCCTGTTACTTTAAGCTAGCGTGACTCTTCAGGGAAGTGACACCACCTCCATGACTTCATACTGTTAATAAACATGAAGCTTCTGCTATGTTCAACTTTTTCTTTAGCAATACATCAGATGTTTATAAAACTAATTTCCACCAGTATAAGGCTAAGGCCATGGCTGTGGTGGCCTTAGGCTGTGGTGACCATGGCTAGGGATGGCATTTGTCCTGACAATTTTTTTCCCCAAAAACATCACCATTCCTGTTCATTAGCTTTGTTTGGTATTATAACTATGTGCAACTATTAAACTTTTAGCTTTTTGTTTGCACTGGTTTTGTAGTCAGTTTCCATTGATACTTATCGGCATTCAATCAGTTAATTACCAGCTGGAGCACTGATACCGCAAAACATAAGAAATCTATTAAAGGGTAAAGATCATTTCAAAAACTTTTGATGTATCCTAGTGAAATGTTGATGACAAGTTTTGTTCAGTGAGGTTTTGGGTGCTGAGACACCGACCAATCAGTAAATTGAAGAAGCCGAAGCTCTCTATTATTTCTGATTGGCTGTGCTCACATGTCCTAGGATTGACATTTTCTATGGATCTGTACACCTCTTCCTATGTTGCTCCTTAGGAGAGTTGAGCAAAAAAAAAAGATCTTAAATTATCTGATCATTTAGTGATCATCGGAAGTCTCAACACCCAGATCACATCAGCCAAAACTTTTACATGTCTCTATGACATTTCAAAAGTTTTTCTAAAAGTGATAGGTACCCTTTAAGAAAACAGTTCAAACTTTATTTGAAACTCATAAACATTAACATTATCATGCAGAATGTTATGTAATAACAATGTTATTTTGTGCTGACATTCAGATTGGAAAATGCTGCTGGTGCCGGACAGATCTAGACAGAAATGGACATATTGAGAGGAAGTGCTTGGAAGCCGATGTTGAAACTAAGCTATGTCAACCACCAAGGTTCTGGAAGAAAACAGCAAGGCATCTTAATACATTGTGAGTCCTTCCAGTGCCTAAGTGGTTCAGGGAGAAGAGGTTGGGGAAAGGAAACTAGGCTAAACAAATCAAATGAAGTAAAGCCGATACAGTACTTGGAATTGGTCTAGGCATGCCTTTGAGCCTTTGATTTAACATGTTAGCCTGGGTTTGATTGGGTGGAGGCACAGGTGATGGCTTTGGTTTAGGCCGATGAACTGGTCATGCATGGCGGAGAAAAGAGTACAAAGTAAGGAGGAGTGAGAATATACATAAAGATGACAGGACCAAGCGTGTCAAAGAAAAGACAGTGGAGGTGACAAAAGAAACAAAATTGCAAATTATGTACGAAATCTCTGGTTACATAAAAAAAAATTACTATGTCATAAGAAACTACCACAAAAAGATCCAGAGGTAGATTTATGAGACCAGGCTGATATAATAAAAAGTTCTGCAACTAGAGTTACAATGCGCTTTGGTTTTCATAAATGCCCCTCATGATGTCCTCTAGAGGGGCGGGATGCTAGAATTAGATGGAGTGATATAATAATCGTAGGGGAAGTAACTATATCACTTGAACATCATTGTGAATGTTGACTCATTCCATTCACAATAAAGTTACCCTTACGACACAACAGACAGATATTTATTGTAATGGGACATCGCGGATGAATCCAATGAGTCATTGGTTTCCCGACACATTCATGGGACTCTAATAACAGGGCTTTGCTGTTGGAAAGAGAGATTTCCAATAAACAGAGCCTTTGTCTCAAGAAAGTAAGCAAATGTGCTTTCCAAATTACGACACGTCACCCATATAAAACTTGGCATAGAGCACTTAGTTGGTTATCATATTTTATTTTAGTTCAGTATCAAGATTGATTGCAACCTACAGAAAATATTAATTTATAAGTGAATATGGCAACATAATGTGAAGGCATAGACATTGCCTACAGTGGTGCCCAATGTTGGACTAGCATGACCTGGGCCAAAGAGCAGAGTTTCTTCTAAACTGAGCAATATGGAAATAAAAAAGCTAAAACTACCTACTATATTACAGATATATTGCACAGCTTAAGGCTAGAGTCAAATGGGCCCAGTTATGCCAATCACACTCTGATCAGACTCTGATCTAAGTTTGATCAAAGTGTGATCATATGGTGATCTGATCTTCTTGGATGTGGAGAAGAAAAAATAAGTTTCTCCATATTTTACATTCTATGTGTCTGTGAAAATCGGATGACTTGTTTTCAAGGACCCATAGAAATGAATGGCTGAGTGCCATTGGATTATTGGAGGGAACTCAGGCATGCTGCCATTTTTTCCTTAGACCGAATCGGACATGTGCACTGACTCATTGAATAACATGGGGACAAGTGTTATCTGTCAAAACAGTGGCTAGCACTCGTCCAAGTATTATGGTCATGTGCACGAGCCCTAAAGGAGACAGTGCCTATGAGAGGACATAAATCTGAACATGCGCTTTTGCTGCAGGACCGTATGGAACATGAGCCCTAGCATTTCAATGGGATAGTCTGAAAATAGTGTTCTGCTATTAGTAGAAATCTTTCATTAATGTCAATAGTGCCTATTTTTGGAGGACAATCCTATGACCTGGACCACAAAGTATTCAAACCACAGAGTGAAGACAAGCATGTATGTTCTCTAAATCTTTATTCATTCATACAACGCGTTTCAAAGTCGGGTTGACATCTTCATCAGGTATGGTATGTTATACAGAGCCACCTCACTTATATAGGGGCGGGAAGAAACTTCTACACAGCTTAAAACAATAAATAATTAAAACCAACAATTAAACCCAAAAATTATTAAAAATAATTAAAACCAACAATTTATACAAGTCACATATGTAAAAATAGCAGCAAAGAACCATTTGTTTTATATAAATGTGAATGTTGTTGCGTATATGTATGATGTCTTAAAATTGTATTAAAAAAATATTTTTTAAACAATTTTAAGACATCATACATATACTCAACATAATTCACATTTATATACAACAAATGGTTCTTTGCTGCAAATTTTACATATGTGACTTGTATAAATTGTTGTTTTTAATTATTTTTAATCATTTTTGGGTTTAATTGTTGGTTTTAATTATTTATTGTTTTAAGCTGTGTAGAGCTTTCTTCCCTCCCCTATATAAGGGAGGTGGCTCTGTATAACATAATATACCTAATGAAGAAGTCAACCCGAGAAATGTGTTGCATGAATCAAAGATCCAGAGAACATACACCCTTGTCTTCACTTTGTGGCACCGCCCGTGAATCACAGCTCTTTTTCCTGTTTGGTGTAAATGCGTTTCTTCCCATCGACGTGTAGGTCAGCGGTCAGAGAAGCAGCCCTTCAGTGTATTAATATGCTCACCTACCATTGCTTTCTCCAGTGTCCAGCACCGTTCTGCTCCTCTTCTGAGTGACATCACTGCTCTGTAGACTGGCCGGGTCACGTTGCGCTCTGTGTGACCCAGAAGTGACTTTTACAATGTAAGCCTTTGGAGCTTCAGAACGTTACGCCATAGACTTTCATTGTAAAAGAGACTTCCGGCTCACACATACGTAATGGGGGTGCCTCTTCAAGAGTAGTTAGCCAAAGGTCCTGAGATTTGCACCCTGCTTACTCTTATGGTTATGATTCTACATTTTGGTAAAATGAGTATCTATCTATCTATTGCTAATAAATTGAGAATGATGGTTTTTTTCATTATAGACATGTAATGTCAGACAGATAGAGGTCACACCTACATTCTTAGGACATACATATCTCCCAATCGTCCCGAATCCGGAGGGACAGTGCTGAATTTAGGGAACTATCCCAATGTCTCGGGAGGTTGTGGGCTTGTTTTGACTTCAATTGTATCTGTATTCTCAGAACACAGATACTGTTAAACAGAATGGTGGAGCAAGAAGCCGACATCATACTGTCTGGGGGACTATGGTGGTATCATACCTGGTTGAGGGGCTGAGGGGCATTACACTTATATGTTATGTGTATTGAATGTACTGTGATGGAATTATACTGTATGTGGGGGAATTTACTGTGGTGAAATCATACTGTGTGTGTGGGAGAGCTGTGAGAGCATTATACTGTGGGGCATTTTACATTGTGTGAGGGGTACTAAAAGTACCATACTGTGTGAGGGTTATCAAACTGTCTGGGAGATTGTGAGGAAACTGTCTGGGATTGTGGGTAGGACTTTGGGGCATTTTTCTGTGTGGGGAGATTTGAGTGCATATACTGCATTGAGTTGTGGCAGCATCATACTGTATGGGGGTTCTGGGGGCATCATATTGTGTGGGGGTCATCATACTGTGTGGGAGAAGTTCAGTGGGGATATCATACTGTGTAGGGGGACTGTGAGGGCATCATAATGTGTGTGATGGTACTTTGGGGGAATCTTACTATGTGTAGGGGGTTCTGAGGACTTTATACGGTGTCTGCATCATGCTGTGTGTGGGGAGATCTACTGAGGAGGCATCATATTGTGTGTGGGACTGTGGGGCATCAATCTGTGTGGGTAGCTGTGGGAAAATTATACTGTGTGGGGGAACTGTGGGGGCATCATACTGTGTAAGGGAATGTGGGAGCATCATTTTGTGTGGGGGCATTATACTGTCTGAGGGGACCATAGGTCAATCATAATGTGGGTGGATACGAGGGCATCATACTGTGTGTGGGAACTGTGAGGGCATCATACTGTGTGGGGAGGCTGTTGAGAATTTTAATGTATGTCTGACACACTGGAGGCATAATCAGATTGTGGAGGACTTTGAGGGAATGTACTGTGGGGACATCACACTGTGTGGGTGGACTGTAAGGGCATTATACTTTGTGTGTAGGATACTGGAGGCATCATACTTTGTGGGGGGTCATTATCTTGTGTGGGTTGGCTGTGGGAGCATCATTCTGCATATAGGTGACTGTGTGGGGATCATACTGTGTGGGGGATTTGAGGGAATCATACAGTGTGGGGCATCATACTGTGTAAGGGGACTCTGGGGGAATTATACTATGTGAGAAACTATGGAAGTATCATACTGTGTGGAGAGCTGTGGAGGCACCATACTGTGTGGAGGGCTGTGAGATCATGATACTTTGTGTGGGGGGATGTGTGAGAATCATACTGTGTTTGGGGGCTGCAGAAGCATCATAATGCATGTAAATGGTTGCGGGGGCATCATTCTGTATGAGGGCTGTGAGGGCATCATACAGTGTGGGGAATCATACTGTGTAGGTGGACTCTGCTCTGTGGGGAGCTGTGGTGGCAGAATACTATGTGGGGAGCTGTGGGTGCATCATACTGTGTGGAGGAGGCTGTGGGGAATCATATTGTGGGTGTATCTTACTGTGTGTGGGCTGTGAAGGGATTATATTGTGTGGGGGAATAAAACTTTGGGGGTTCTTTAAGTGCATTATACTGTGAGGGGGCTATGGAGGCATCATATAATGTGGGGGACTGAGGGGACATCATAATGTGGGGGTAGCAGGCAACATAATGTGTGGGAGGTAATATCCTGTTTTTTCATCATACTGTGAATGGGGGCTTGAAGGGCATCATATTGTGTGTTAGGGGCACTGTGGGGGTATCATATTGTATGTGGTTGGCACTGTGGGGGCCATGAAAGGGATATTGTACTGTGGGAACTCTAATGGACTTCACTAGGAGCAAAATTTCTTCACTAAAAAACAATTTGCACTGGTGCTCCCTCTTTCCTAACTTTCAAAGTTGGGAGGTAATTACATAGTTCACATTGATAGGAGATTAGTAGATTATGCATCTATTGATAACTGCTCATTACTCTAGTAACAGTCCATAACAATGCTGAATTTTATAATAAGAGGTTTACAAAGCACGTGGCATAAATATTGTTTTTCCACTTTAATTTTCCGGGTTTTCCATTTTGCACTTCAAATTACAAAGCTAAGACTGCAGCAGTTGTTACTGTGACCCATGCATTTGTCTTATATCCCTTTTGTCTAATTTAAACATGTATAACATCTGTCACTATTCAAAATGTGTGCTTTCTAATTGTTTCCTGCTTCTTTAATTATTTTCATCGTGAAATACTAGTGGTTCTCATATTGTGGCTTGAATCAAACAGCATCGAATCTTGCCAGCTTCACCAAATATGTTCTCTGCTCTCCCAAATGTTAGAACGCAGCGATCAGAGTGTGACCCATCTGTCATACAGTTTGTAATATCAGCAAAGCAAAATGATTTAGAGATGAAAATAGTCTTCTTTTCAGAGCGAACACACAAAACAAGCACCGACTCCGTAAGTCTGAGGGCTGTATGCTCATGTCGACTAGCACAAATATTATCCCTTGGCCTGTCCATGCATCTGTACATACAGGTACGATATAGGCAAGACCCAATAGGTCATGTGGCATCGTTAATTGTGTTATCTGATGAATTAAAGGGGTTTTCTATGACTAAGATATTCATGCCCTATCTTTAGCAATCTTGATAAGATTGATGGGGCGTCTGACTGAGGGCACCCCTATTAGCCATTTCCAAGTCATTGGGGGTGCATGCGTAAGCATTAGAAAGCAATATCGGTAAAGGAGGACCTGCGCAGGAAAGAGTTCCAACCGGACCTGTGGATTGGGCCAAACTAAATCTTGGACCAGGTGGTTATCACAGTGGAGATGCCAGTGTGTAAATGGCAGGTACTACAGTACATTGTGTATTTGTAGTGTGTGCGACATATGTATGATATGTGTATAGTATGCACCTAATATGTAAGTGATGTGTGTTATAAGTGTGCAATGTGTGCATCTTGTATATTTATGTCATGCATGTAATATGTGAGTGACATGCACATGTCATGTATGAAATGTGTATGATGTGTCTAATGTGTGAGTGATGTGTGTATCATTTATATAATAGATGTGTCATGTACGTAATGTGTGAGTGATGTGTGTCATGTAAGTAATGTGTGTGTCATGTGTCTAATGTGTGAGTGACGTGTGTGTCATGAATGAAATGTGTGAGTGACGTGTGTGTCATGTATGTAATGTGTGTGTCGTGTCTAATTTGTGAGTGACATGTGTGTCATGAATGTATGTAATGTGGGAGTGACGTGTGCATCATGTATGTAACGTATAACATTTGTATGTTGTGTCTAAAGTGTGTGACATGTGTGTGTCATGTCTCTAATGTGTATCATGTATGTAATGTGTGTGTCACATGTCTAATGTGTAAGTAATATGTATGTCATGTGTGTAATGTATGAGTGACATGCATGTGTTGTGTATTTAATGTGTGTTATGTGTCTAATGTGGAAGTGGTGTGTGTGTCATGTACGTAATAGCTGTGTCATGTATGTAATGTGCGAGTGGCGTATGTATGTTTGTCATGTATGTAATGTGTGAGTGCCGTATGTATGTGTGTCATGTATGTAATGTGTGAGTGGTGTATGTATGTGTGTCATGTATGTAATGTGTGAGTGGTGTATGTATGTGTGTCATGTATGTAATGTGTGAGTGGCGTATGTATGTTTGTCATGTATGTAATGTGTGAGTGGTGTATGTATGTTTGTCATGTATGTAATGTGTGAGTGGTGTATGTATGTGTGTCATGTATGTAATGTGTGAGTGGCGTATGTATGTTTGTCATGTATGTAACAATATAGAAATTATCTTGCGTCATAGAAAAAAAAAAAAAAAGCAAAGTGCCAACAAATAATATAATCAAAGTGTGAATTTCTTAGATCGATTAGGGATGATGTTTTAGTGGAAGCAAAAAATAAATAAAAATAAATAAACTTTAGAGAAAAATGAAAATTTTCAGTTATCCATGATCCTCGTTGGTTTGTGTTGCCTATGAGCGCCACTTTTAGCACTTTAGCCTTGTAACATTACATTGTTATCTTACAAACATAAAGGACGGAAAAGACAATAGTTTTTTTTTCTGACTGTGCTGTTAGTACACATGTACAGAAAACACAAACATTGTTAAAAAAAAAAATAAAAGGCTTCAACACAAATATGAAAGGGAGAAGGGGACTTAGCTGTATTCGGTTCCGTTCATATATAAACTCAATCTATATGGAGCACTTTGGTACCAGTGAATAAAACATCTCTGCTCCTAAAATAATGATTTTCATTGGATGTTTTCATCCTTTTTTTTAGTTTCTTTTTTTTTTTAAGACGACAGCACAAATTAACTCCTTAAGTGACACTGTGTTTCCATTACAGTCTGGAAAAGCACATGACTTAAGGAGCTATAGAAAAAAAAGAAAATAATAATAATAATAAAAAAAAGAACAGAAAATGTTACACTCCTATAACTTTATAATGCATATACAGTTGTTCACCTGCATCCTTTTGATTCTCTATTTTGTAAGAGAAAGCAAGGAGGAAAGAAGAGAAAGAACACAATAGGCACAATTAATGAGCAAATGGACCAATCTATCACCCCATTCACTTTTGCCATTTGATTGCCCAGAAAAAAAACTTAAAAAAACAAAAACAAAAAACATTCACTCGAAAATATTAACATCAAAATCCCATCATCAAGACAAGGAAAGGAGGCTGCACCAGGCGGGAGAGGAGAAAGATGAAAAGAAATCAGTCAATTTGATAAATAGACAATATTTTTTGGAATAAGGGGGTCAGTCGTATATCATAATTAAAATTGCTGCAAAATTAGCAACATGGAAAAACCAAGCGACGTGAAAGAGTTAGTACAATCAGTAGTCAAAGAAAATGACTGTATGCGTTCCTCTCTCCTTAAGATATTGGTGACTAAGCAAGATATTTTTTGAAACCTCTATCGCTGTCATAAACTCCACTGTTGAGGTGCCCTGACTTTGGCAACTAATGGTAAAAGTAATTCAACCAACTGGCGGTACACAGAAGCAAAAAGTAAAAATGCATTCAGGTCACAGACATAAAACTTACAGACAGGTGCCAGGTTTATAACAGACAAATGACTTTTTTTTATTTTCACCTCTTTTAGGCTGATAAAAAGTGACTGGACTTTCACACTGGGTTTCACAGACAGAAGCAACAGACAGGGATAATGCTCATAAGACTTGAAGCAAGGAAAAGTGAATTGGTTTGGATCTGAAGTATCTTGAGATAATGGCAAACAGAGTGGAGACAGCATGGAGAGGAGGAGGAGGAGGAGGTGGTGGTAAGTACTCACGAATGGTTAAATCCATCACTTGGGAGGCCAAGCAGAAGACAGGGTGTTCATACATTTCTCTCTTTTTCCCTATAAAAGAGGATTTGGGCATGCAAGAGGCTTAGGTCAGAGAGGTAAAGAGGTCAAAAGTTAGAGGAAAATGTTACATTAGGTTAAAAGGAGAAAAGTTTGTAGAGTATTTCGGGACACACAAAAGAGGGTGTTTGAATTTCGCTGGATTAACCATTCAGCATGCCCATGAGCCACGGGTTTTGACCGTGGTGTTGAAAAAAGTTATCGTAAACTACTTTTTACTTGGCAGGGAAGGGGATCGTATTCTTTTTGCAAGACTCTAATGATCCAAACATAAAAGGAAAGAAAACAATTTGACTTAAGATACTAAGCATTCAAGCCTTAAGTATCCAAGGCACGTAAAGGTTTTCCTCATAAGCATAGCCTTACAAAAGTGCTCCAGTCACCTAAAATTTTGTAACTTTTTCAGGAAGTCAATTGATAAATGGTTGGGTTTGGTGGTGAGACATGGAGCATGAAGTGTCCTAGTAGTTCATGTATCTAACCAAGTGACCGTACTATGCCTATGAGTAAAAACCAGACTCATGCAACTGGTGGATGTTGGGTTGTTAAAGAGTTAACAATCCCAGCATGCTCTGGCATTGGCACAGAAGCCACTTCCTGAAAAGGCAGAAAGGGGGGGAGGAAAATGGCTGTGCCAATAACGAGTAAGGAGGGAAAGAAGCGGAGAGCAGGTAGTGTGGGATGAGGAACTTCTCTAAACAGAGAGCTGGAAAAAAAAAAAAAGGTTTGTTGCTTCAAAGTATTCCCAGACCTAAAAGTCACAGTGCAAAGAAAATAAGGGGCGGAGTATTCACACAACCAAAAAATTACGGCACAAAAGGAGAGTACGCGCTATATGTGCTCTACTTTGGAAATGAATGCATTTTTACTTACAGACCTTACAGATTGTTTTGCAATGACTTATCTGAAAGAAGAGAGTAGATCTTACCAGCGGGTTACAACGTAGCTATGGGTAAAACAGCTGTGAAAAGACAGAACTTTGCAAAAAACTTCAAACGGAGGAAAGTTTTGTGGTTCCAGACCAGCTCCTCCCTTGACCAGTCAGGAATTTACTATATTTGCTCAAAGGACAAACCATAAAAAAACTCAATTAATCACCAAAATGTCACCAAGACCAAACCATACTTATATTTCTATCAGTCATCTCTAAGACTACATGCAACCAATAATCCTTTCAAGTGTTCCTCACTGCTTGAAGGTTAATACGTGCTCCTTCTGCATTGTCAGGTGGGCCACGTTAAAGCCCCCTTGACTTATTGTATAAGAAGTTGACCTTTCAGTACAATGACAACTGTAAAAAAATTGACACATTTCCACAAAAATCACAAAGCAAAAGTATTTCTATAGTCTACAAAAACAGACCAAATGTTTCGAAATCAACATCAATTCCAAATAAGAAAAATAACACAAATGTCTTATACACTTCTAACACTTGTACATAAATCTTATAGATCCACATTGAATAAGTCATTTAAATATTTCGAAAAGTATCTGAAATCCCAACATAGCACATTCAGTGTCATGCTAGTCTATCCAATGCCAAGGAATAAACATTATCATGACTCAGAGTACACCTCAACAACACAACCATGCGATAAAAGCAAAACATACTCAGATGTTATAGCACACGTTATAAACCAGTTCACCTTTTGTGCATTTTTGACAAATTCGAAGAGATTTTTGAAAAAGCTAGAAAAATTCAGCCAAAAGAAACCAAAAACATCCCTTACCTTCGATTTTGGCATATTCAGATAGTCGAGTGTAGTTGGTTAAAGCAGCTTGCTCCAAACATTTCCGAATGACATTTTTGACATCTTCTTGAGGAACGGGAGTAACTATATCTTTCATTAAAACCTTGATAATAGGAAATTAGTAAAAAAAAAAAAAAAAATGGAAGTAAAATCTTAAAAAAAATGTTTTTTCCTGGAATATTCTAAGTATTTTTTTTCCTACTGAGATCCAGAATAAAATTGGAAATAGTAGACAAAGTTGACATTACACTATTAACCCTATGTTGCTTCTCTTTTTAAATTAAAAGCACATTACCCAAAAAATATTTTCCTAAAGTTATGTAAAAGTCAAAAGTAAAACAAAAATCCAAAACACGCATAAAAAAAAAATACCACTTACCCTCTCCAGTAAGGACAGAGTTGCTTTTAATGCTCCCTCCGGTCGGCCAAATGGAAAACAATACCTAAGAATATTTGATAGTTTTGTTGTTGACAAAATCCTTTTTTTCCCCCTGTAGGCATCTACTGATACAATTCATAGAGAATATGTATTTATAGATATATCCGTCCAGAAGCTTTACCTAAAATGCGTGATCTGATTTTCCAAAAGCAAACGAAGGCGTTCTTTGATCTCTTCAAATCGTTCTTTTTCTTCAACTGTAACCGTTCCTATGCCATCAGGCCTGGGGGACAAGTGGAAGAAATGAGTGACTTGGTTGCTTCACCTCCTGACATAAGAAGTAAAAACAGAACATATACACTGGGATCTGATGAGACGCATAGCCAAAGTTAATTTCATTACGTAAGGCACACTAAAATATTTAAAAAAATAGGAGGAACGGGAAAATTTTAATATATTCGAGTACATATTTTTGGTATAAGTAAAAAAAAATGTAAACGTACACAGGCAAATAAACATAAAATACGCCAGTGTTTAGATATACAAGTGTTGTATTTTTGGATTATTTTTACTAAAACATTAACTTATAAATGTGAATTTTTTACTTTTTTTGATAAAATTGTGTAAGCCCACCTGTCACCACAATATATATGTTTGATCATTAAATTCAAATCCTGTGTCAATTCAAAATGTATGTAAATATTTACATAATAAATGATTAAAAAGGATTATATATTTTTTTCACATATTTTTATATCGCTGCTTCCAGATATTTATTTTCAACACCTAACAGCCACCATAGGAATATTAACGACAATCAATGTACTCTTTTCTTCGACTACATCTTTGCACTCGCAATTCAAGAATGAAATGTGCTAAGGAATTCGTAATATAGGAGCCAAAGCAATTACTAGGTGCCTCAATATAATGTTTTATTCAATGTTTACTCATTAATCCCTGGAACCCAGCATTACGTTAGTGAAAGAAACTGTGAGCTGCTGAACAAAAGGCATATAAGGTGACACAAACTACAAGTATACACTTCCTCTTGCCTTTATCCCCAGGCGGCTACATAATATGGATAGCCCTCGAATATTTACACCACAGCATAATCCATATGAATGGGGCAAGAGACAAGACTAATCCATTCACTAAAGAAACTAGGAGCCCAGACAGCCATCGTTATTACTCTCTATTGTTGTAGGGCAAAGTATACCGATTCAGCCATTACCTACGTAGTTCTGTATCAGCACAGTCTGTTTCTGGTAATATAAGTCGTCTGAAAAAACGAACAAATGTTTTAAGCCCAGGCCTCCTCCAGTGAACAGCGTAAGCTTTGCAAATCCTCAGCACTAGACTAGTTTACTTGCACAAAAGACTTGGCAAAGGATTACAAACCTTTAATGAACCTCCTGTCAGGGGTTAATTGGTTAGCTTTACTTCTCTTTATTACACAAATCAAAAGACCCTAAATTCCAAAAATTGCAATCTGTACTGTAATGTTTGACTGACCTCTTAGAAAAAGAAGGGCCGCTTCACAACAAACATCTTGCATCTTCAAACCCTAACCTAAACGCGGCTTGGGAGTGAACTAAATTCATATTTTTGACATCAAAAAGTATAAACAAAAACAAAAAATGTAAAAAAATAAAAACATAGATGCTAAGAAAATAAATTTTAAGATCATATGATGACCCCGCATCAAGTATAATATTTCAAAACTCATTAAAAATAAAATTTCCCAAAAAATGATTTCTTAGCAGTAATGTTATTTTTGTAGCCATACAAAGACAACATTTATGTTTTTTTAATTTGTATATTTTCACCCAAAACACTAGCAAACTATTTTTAATATTTATTCTATTATATTATTTTATTTCTAAAAATATTATGTCTTTGAAGTAGATCGTATATATTCTTTTTACAGCTATTTTAATTGCCGAAAGGCAGCATTTAATTAGTTTTTTCTAAATAGTATATTTTCTTTAAAACAGTAAAAAAATAAGTGTAATATACATTGTTTTTGTATTATTTTTATTTCTAAAAATAGCAAAAAATGTTTTTGCAAAATTTGTTTTGCAAGAAAAAATTAAAAAAAGATTTAAAACGGAACATGAATAGAATATTGTTACTAAAAATGTTCAATTATTTTATTGTGGCTAATTAATGTTACCAGGACAAAATGAACCCTGAAGATAACTTGCAAGGGATTCATACATTTCTAAGACTTAAAAATGAGAGTATTAGAAAAAAAAAGTTAAAAATAGTGTATACTGATAAAAAAAATAGCAAAATAAATATTATAGGACATCTATAGCCTCGACTAGTATCAATACATGTGATCTTTAAAAATCTTCTAAACTATTACATGTATACTTTTTCAACGACAAAAAGTCCATCTGTCCACAGGTCAGCGACTGCCGCATTTGAAAGTTACATGATGTCTCGGAGGGCCTGCCAAGTATGAGCCATCAAGAGTACAAGGACTTCCTGTCTCAAACAGCTGAGGACTAGATCACATCTGACATGACAAGCATCTCTCGAATCTACCTTTCAAATTTTTGGTAAACCATTTTCTCACTGTCCTTCATAAAGTTGACATTTTCGGCAGCACGATAGGAAAGATGTCATGTTTCCTGCTTTTCAAGTTGTTGTCACAGCGCATAGCACCAGTTCTGTCATCTTCACTCTCCTCACAATCTCCTATCTTGAGCCATGTCACAAATAATAATACTTTACGTGGGTTTGTCAAATTTCAAATACTATCACCCAGCCACATGTCTATAAAATCACCAGTTATGATCACGTCTTGCTGCTCATCTACTTGGGATGTGTAAAATCTATTCATTTTGGACTGATTTTATCCATATTAATAAAAAATAATTTATATTTCATCATCATTTAACACATGAGTAAAACATAATATGAACAGCAAATTATTTGTGGTGAATATTTTCCTTACGTTAAATGTATTAACAAAGTTAAAAGATTCAAACATAATAAACATATATACAATTGAGATAAAATTATTCATGGATAATACAAATTTATTATATTGTGATCACCGTATATATATATATATATATATATATATATATATATATAAATATATATATATATATATATATATATATATATATATATATACAGTACAGACCAAAAGTTTGGACACACCTTCTCATTTAAAGATTTTTCTGTATTTTCATGACTATGAAAATTGTACATTCACACTGAAGGCATCAAAACTATGAATTAACACATGTGGAATTATATACTTAACAAAAAAGTGTGAAACAACTGAAACTATGTCTTATATTCTAGGTTCTTCAAAGTAGCCACCTTTTGCTTTGATGACTGCTTTGCACACTCTTGGCATTCTCTTGATGAGCTTCAAGAGGTAGTCACCGGAAATGGTCTTCCAACAATCTTGAAGGAATCCCCAGAGATGCTTAGCACTTATTGGCCCTTTTGCCTTCACTCTGCGGTCCAGCTCACCCCAACCATCTCGATTGGGTTCAGGTCTGGTGACTGTGGAGGCCAGGTCATCTGGCGTAGCACCCCATCACTCTCCCTCTTGGTTAAATAGCCCTTACACAGCCTGGAGGTGTGTTTGGGGTCATTGTCCTGTTGAAAAATAAATGATGGTCCTACTAAACGCAAATCGGATGGAATAGCATGCCGCTGCAAGATGCTGTGGTAGCCATGCTGGTTCAGTATACCTTCAATTTTGAATAAATCCCCAACAGTGTCACCAGCAAAAGCCCCCCCACACCATCACACCTCCTCCTCCATACTTCACGGTGGGAACCAGGCATGTAGAGTCCATCTGTTCACCTGTTCTGCGTCGCACAAAGACACGGTGGTTGGAACCAAAGATCTCAAATTTGGACTCATCAGACCAAAGCACAGATTTCCACTGGTCTAATGTCCATTCCTTGTGTTCTTTAGCCCAAACAAGTGTCTTCTGCTTGTTGCCTGTCCTTAGCAGTGGTTTCCTAGCAGCTATTTTACCATGAAGGCCGGCTGCACAAAGTCTCCTCTTAACAGTTGTTGTAGAGATGTGTCTGCTGCTAGAACTCTGTGTGGCATTGACCTGGTCTCTAATCTGAGCTGCTGTTAACCTGCGATTTCTGAGGCTGGTGACTCGGATAAACTTATCCTCAGAAGCAGAGGTGACTCTTGGTCTTCCTTTCCTGGGGCGGTCCTCATGTGAGCCAGTTTCTTTTTAGCGCTTGATAGTTTTTGCAACTGCACTTGGGGACACTTTCAAAGTTTGCCCAATTTTTCGGACTGACTGACCTTCATTTCTTAATGTAATGATGGCCACTCCTTTTTCTTTACTTAGCTGCTTTTTTCTTGCCATAATACAAATTCTAACAGTCTATTCAGCAGGACTATCAGCTGTGTATCCACCAGACTTCTGCACAACACAACTGATGGTCCCAGCCCCACTTATAAGGCAAGAAATCCCACTTATTAAACCTGACAGGGCACACCTGTGAAGTGAAAACCATTTCCAGTGACTACCTCTTGAAGCTCATCAAGAGAATGCCAAGAGTGTGCAAAGCAGTCATCAAAGCAAAAGGTGGCTACTTTGAAGATCCTAGAATATAAGACATATTTTCAGTAGTTTCACACTTTTTTGTTAAGTATATAATTCCACATGTGTTAATTCATAGTTTTGATGCCTTCAGTGTGAATGTACAATTTTCATAGTCATGAAAATACAGAAAAATCTTTAAATGAGAAGGTGTGTCCAAACTTTTGGTCTGTACTGTATATATATATATATATATATATATATATATATATATATACAGTGCCTACAAGTAGTATTCAACCCCCTGCAGATTTAGCTGGTTTGATAAGATGCAAATAAGTTAGAGCCTTCAAACTGCAAACGAGAGTAGGTTTTATGAACAGAAGCATAAATCTTACAAACCAAAAAGTTATGTTGCTCAGTTGAATTTTATTAAATTTTAAACATAAAAGTGAGGGTCAATTATTATACAACCCCTATGTTTAATATTTTGTGGAATAACCCTTGTTTGCAATTACAGCTAATAATCGTCTTTTATAAGACCTGATCAGGCCGGCACAGGTCTGTGGAGTTATCTTGGCCCACTCCTCCATGCAGATCTTCTCCAAGTTAGCTAGGTTCTTTGGGTGTCTCATGTGGACTTTATTCTTGAGCTCCTTCCACACGTTTTCAATTGGGTTAAGGTCAGGAGACTGACTAGGCCACTCCAACACCTTGACTTTTTCCCTCTTGAACCAGGCCTTGGTTTTCTTGGCTGTGTGCTTTGGGTCGTTGTCTTGTTGGAAGATGAAATTACGACCCATCTTAAGATCCTTGATGGAGGAGCGGAGGTTCTTGGCCAAAATCTCCAGGTAGGCCGTGCTATCCATCTTCCCATGGATGCGGACCAGATGGCCAGGCCCCTTGGCTGAGAAACAGCCCCACAGCATGATGCTGCCACCACCATGCTTGACTGTAGGGATGGTATTCTTGGGGTCGTATACAGTGCCATCCAGTCTCCAAACGTCACGTGTGTGGTTGGCACCAAAGATCTCAATCTTGGTCTCATCAGACCATAGAACCTTGAACCAGTCTGTCTCAGAGTCCTCCAAGTGATCATGAGCAAACTGTAGATGAGCCTTGACATGACGCTTTGATAGTAAAGGTACCTTACGGGCTCGTCTGGAACGGAGACCATTGCGGTGGAGTACGTTACTTATGGTATTGACTGAAACCAATGTCCCCACTGCCATGAGATCTTCCCGGAGCTCCTTCCTTGTTGTCCTTGGGTTAGCCTTGACTCTTCGGACAAGCCTGGCCTCGGCACGGGAGGACACTTTCAAAGGCTGTCCAGGCCGTGGAAGGCTAACAGTAGTTCCATAAGCCTTCCACTTACGGATGATGCTCCCAACAGTGGAGACAGGTAGGCCTAACTCCTTGGAAAGGGTTTTGTACTCCTTGCCAGCCTTGTGACCCTCCGCGATCTTGTCTCTGATGGCCTTGGAATGCTCCTTTGTCTTTCCCATGTTGACCATGTCTGAGTGCTGTTCACAAGTTTGGGGAGGGTCTTAAATAGTCAGAAAAGGCTGGCAAAAGAGATCTTTAATCCACACATGTGAAGCTCATTATTCTTGGTGCCTGAACTACTTCTTAATACTTTAGGGGGACCAAACAGAATTCTTGTGGTTTGAGGGGTTGAATAATAAATGACACTCTGAATTTACTTTTAACGTTTTAAAAAAAAAAAAAAAAAAACAACAAAAACAAAATTTGCTGCAGTGCATTTCCCACTTCCAGGCTGATCTACAGTACAAATGTCACAATGCCAAGTTAATTCCACATGTGTCAACCAGCTAAATCTGCAGGGGGTTGAATACTACTTGTAGGCACTGTATATATATATATATATATATATATATATATACATATATACGTATATATACATATATAATTATTCTATGCAAATCAAAAGTTCTTTATGATGCTTTGGGGCTACACAAAATGAATCCGAATTGTTTGTTAAAATTCATTTTGCCTTAAGCCAATTTGCTCATGTCTATCCATGACATTAAAATTAACTGCTTTCTATCGTGTACATTTACCCCACGTCACCACAACAGCTGTGACTAGAAATTAGCAGATTTGGCGACTTTTGAGTTTCCAAAATCTCATGTATTTTACCGTTGAATTAGTTTTAAGCAAATTTATTGTTGCTTATTAAGCTCTATGGTCTGGGTTAGTGATGAGCGAACGTGCTCAGATAATGTGTTATCCGAGCACGCTCAGGTGCTAACCGAGTATCTTCAGCGTGCTCGAAAAATAGGTTCAAGTCACTGCAGTTGCATGTCTCGTGACTGTTCGACAGCTGCAACACATGCATGGATTGACCAACAAACAGGCAATCCATGCATGTGTTGGGGCTGTCGAACAGCCGCGAGACATGCAGCTGCGGCGACTCAAACCTATTTTTCGAGCTCATCAGAGATACTCTGTTAGCACCCGAAGGTCCTCATATAACACTTATCCAAACAAGTTCGCTCATCACTAGTCTAGATAGATAGCAGGGCATAATAAATGTAAGATTTAGAAAAAAAAACAAAAAACAACTAATATCCATTTCAACGCTGACTTCCACTGTCCCCCATATGGTCCTTAGAGCCTTTTCGTACTGCTGCCGTGTGCTGGCACACCAGGCATCTTCTCATTAGGCTGGGATATCTTTAGTCATGCGTGGAAGTCGCGGTCAAGAGTGCACCTTCTAAGTTCGTGTCACACATCATGACATCATGACTGGCCATTACAACCTTGCGAAGCATACTCTATGCCAGGATTTATAGCCACAATTAGGCCCAGGACATCCCCATTTAACGTGAAGATGCCCGTGGTTTCAGTGTACGACAGCGGTTGAAAAGACGCCAAGGAAACTACAGTGGATAATGAGCAGCGGAAGTAGCCGGAAAGGTGTTAGTTTTTTTTTTTTTTTTATAACCTTTTTCCACCCTCAATGGGTGAGCAAAATTCCAGGCCAGGCAGCTGCCATTTAGCTGAATTTGTGAAAAACTAATTCAGAAAAAAATCTGAATTCTGGAGAATACAGATGGCTGTAAAATTCAAGTAGAATTCAATTCCGCTCAAATAAATTCTCCCAGTTCTAGTTGTGAACCGTTGAAATATGTACCCCAGGAAACTTCTAAAGGTGTCCTGTGGCACCCGCACATTTGCTGCAGATCCGTTAAGTCCGGTAATATGCAAGATTGGGACTCTATGGATCAAACTTGCTTTTCAAACTCATCCCAAAGATGATCAATTTGCATTAAGATCTGGAGAATGTGGAGACAAATCAATAACTTGAGCTCTTTATCATGATACTCAAGCCAGTCCTAAAGTATTATCCTACCAAACAAAAAAAATAGGGAATACTGTGGTCATAAAGGGGATTGCTTGGTCTGCAAGATTTTAGGTAAGTGGTAAGTGTCAAACTAACATCCACATGAACTGACATCCACATCAGGACCTTAGGTTACCCATCCCCAAGGGCATCCTAATACCTCTATCATCTGTTTGTCTCACATCCCATAGTATATCCTCGTAACATTTTTCCCAGGTAGATAACACACAGTAAGGTCATCAACATGATATCAATATAAATCTGATTCATCAGAGCAGGCCAACTTTTTCCATTGCTCCATGGTTCAGTTCTTGGCTCACATATCCTTTGACCAATTTGCAGCTTTACTTGTATTCCCCGCCCAGTGCCTCCTCCTACTTGACTAACTACTCCTCTGCCTAAAGCCAAACAGCATACAGGCTGTCAGTCAAGCAAGAGGAGGCGTCGCAGGGTGGGAAATAGATCTGGAGTGACAAAGGTGTCAGATCTGCAAAAGATCTGCATCTTCTTCAGCCTCATTTGCATATCAATTCAAAAGCAGATTTCTCAGTAATGGAGGAACAGACTGGCCATGTAAAGGTGTTGCTGGACTTCTCTTTGAATAAGCTACATAAATGTAAAATATATTTTTTTTTTGGGGGGGGTGGTGAAATCATGCTGATAGATTCCTTTTAAGATCATATGACAGACGTGCAAGTACAAATAATCTATGGCATCAATGATGCCTTAGATTTTATCAAAAATTTATTGCATAGTATTATTTTAAAATATGTAAAAGAATGCAAAATAAAAATGATAAAACGTTCTTTCGGGATCTGTTACACAGTAAATGAGATCCACACATATAAGGATAATGGGGAGTACAGTTTTTTTTCTCCAGCTATAGCTTCGGAATTATCCATTTTCTCCAATTTCTCATCTCCTAGATACAGTATATATGTGGTGACAGATGTAATTGATGTAGAAATGTATATAGTCAGGATCACCTTATTGAATTCGCCATAGGTTATGATAAGGCTAAAGGTTAGCTGGGACACTGTTCTCCCTGCTGGAGTGATGATCAGAGATACAGTGCCAGGACCGTACACAGAGAAGCACCATGGACAGCGGCGAGCTGCATGTGATGCTATGTTATGTTGTCAGTCCTCACCTCCAGGCTGTACCACAACATCTGAATCGCATCCTCTCCGCACTTTCTCACTGACTGCAAGCTACTTGTGTCTAACCGCCTGACCTTCCACATACACGATACAAAGAGACAACCCACCTCAGCTCCGCCATCAATGTCTATTTCAAATAAAAGAGATTGATAGCCATGTGGATTTCTCTCCGCTCTTGACCTTCATTACTGGAGTGGCAGATGATGACTGACAGCCAGCCTCATCTTACAGAATACTAATCTACTAGTTCTTTTATCGGCATGTAAATCCAAATCAACATCTAGTGATAAAATAGAACAAGTGCAAAGCAATGCATATGGAAATGAAGAGTCGAATCGGCCAACCCGCCACTGTCTGGCAGGATCAGTGTTCGAAAAAAAACTAAAGCCTAATGCAGTAAAAATGATTTGACACATAAAAAAAGTACAATTTTGTACCAGAATAATATATAAAAGGTACGACGCCCTTTAAACTCAGGAGAACGCGCCAAATCTTTCAAGCAGAAGAAGCTTTAGGAAATGATGGCGTTACCTTTTTGGGTTATTCTTAGAGGGTTTTCTCGTAGTTTTTGTAACGTCTTTGTTATTGTTGTTTTCTCATCATTTGTTTAACTACATTGAATAATGAAGAAACCACTAGTGCTTTTTTAAACAAAATGCTCCGAAAAAAAGTCCAAAGTCTCTCGGGCTTCTTTTGAGCTTTCTCATTGACTAATGTGTAGAGCGTCTTTGGAGCGGAAAATGCCAGAAGAATGGTCGGGTCGCTTCTTTTAACCGCTTGGCATCTTTAGAAACCTGAAGTGGTTAAAAGACATTCTAAAACCTGAACATATGAACAGGGAGTCGTTTTTGCATAGAAATGCATACGACATGTTCATTCTTTTGAGCATTTTCTGAGAGTTTTTTCAGGCAGCTTCCGCAGCAGAATCTGCATGACAAAAGTTGAGTGCACATACCCAAGTGGAGCTTTTTTTAAATGACCGTGTTAAGGTCTCGCTGACACTAGCGTATAACACGGCCAAGTTCTAGCCGACGTTTTATCTGACAGCACATAGCCCAATGTTATACTATGGGGCAGCTCGGCATGGGAAAACAATCGAGTGCATCCGATGATCGGATCGGACCCACCCATTCAAGTCTATGGGTGAGTGTGAAACATAAAACTGCACTCAGATGTTATCCAAGTGCAGCCGATGTATGTGCACAGAGAATGGAGAAGATGGAGAAATTAAAAAGGTTGTCCACTACTTGAACAACCCCTTCTTGAACTAAATGTTTGACCTCGATAAAATAAAACGCTTATACTCACCTCCCGTGCCGGCCCCTTTCCAGTGGCACTCACTCTCCCTGGGGCTCCCATGCAGTTGCTGTGACACATGACGGCAGCGCACAATCAGTGCTATTGTCACTGTCTACACCTTCCAACAAATCGAACATGAAGAGGAAGTCCGGGCTGCAGCTGATCTCTGACTTCCTCTTCATGTTCAATTCGACAGGAGGCGGGGACAGTGACGCCAGCGCTGATTGGGTGCCGGCGTCACATGTCACAACAACAGCACGGGAGCCCCAGAGAGCGTCAGTGCCGACACCGCGGGAACAGCGCCGGCACAGGAGGTGAGTATAGGCTTTTTTATTTTATCAGGGCCAAGCGTGGGGTATGACAAGGAGTTGTCCAAGTAGTGTCCAAGTGTCTTCTCTGCCCCTGTGCTGTGATTCTCTCATGCGAGAGAAATGGATCACACACACATGACACTCGGATCAAACTCTGACAGAGTGTGATCTGAGCATCACGAGCATGATCGGCCTGATTCTCTCGCACGAGAGAACATGCGCTTGTGTGACCCTTGTCGAAAAGATAGGTCTCTAAATGCTCTAGTGGAGAATTTGGATGTCATAGAGGTAGGGTGGGGTCACTTAGTTAGAACCTATTTCAATTTGCCAGAGTGAAAAACTGCATAAAAGCACAGAATTAAGGGGCGTCTACCATCACCAAAACTAAAATTAAGCTACTTATACAGACATATAGGGGGCTTACCACTTACAAAAATTAATATCTATAGAGAAGATTTTAATATAAAAGTTTTACATAATTTTTTCTTATTACATACGCTAATTAGGAGTCCTTGGTGAACTCTTGGCTAGGTCAAGGGCTCAAAGCACCATTCTTTCCCCTCAATTAGCATCCTCTGAACTTCCCCTTAGCTTCATTAACAGCGCTCACTTCAAGTGCTGCCTGAATTGGATCCATGGCCTTGTGCATCACACTGACACTGCGGGAGCCCAGGGAGCGCACACATAGTGTCAGTGCTGGTGCACTCTCAGCTTTCTCACCTGTACCGGCCACTCACTACTGTGTAATCTTGTGTGCAGCGAGCTAAGGGTGCACTGAGGACCCCTAATTAGCATATGCAATAAAACTGTTTCTATGTAAAAGTAAAGTCGTGAAATCTACACTTCTGTCCCCTATAGCAAAGTTTAAGTGGTTTAATTTGAGTTTTGGGGCAGACAGACTCCTTCTAACACTGGCAGACTCAACATGTCCATGTGTCCATTCATTTAAGTGTCCACCATGTAATAATATATTTCCCCTTCGTTGGCTAACAGGCTCCTGGGAACTCTATGCAGTGATTTTTAACACATTTACACACAATGACCACAAACACAAGTGAAACAAATGTATTGACAATTTGGAAATAAATAACTTAAATCTTAAGTTCTTTCAAAACTGCAATACCAGACAAATCCTGTGAACAGTAGTGGCACTGTTACTGGAAAAATAAGCAGACTATTTTTCTCTACTATCGTATAAACCTTATAGGGGCCCATACACTTACACAGATGTTGAATGACAACATATCAAATTCTAAATAGGGAGAAGGGGCGCTTACACACCTCTGGCGGTGGCTTATCTCCTGTAAGAACAAAGAATTCGGCATTTTGAAATCCAATATGCCTGATACCTCTTTCCTAGACTTCTGTCATTCGGGGAGAATCAAGACACTCCCATGCACAATAGATGTTTGGCCAATATTCATCTAGATTCACAATATAATAAATTGATTCTTTCTACCATATACAGTGCCTTGAAAAAGTATTCATACCCTGTGAACTTTTCCACATTTTTTCATGTTACACCCACAAACATATATGTATTTATAAGTGAAGCATAAAGGCAATGATACATGATTTTCTAATTATTTTAAAAATACTTTTTCAAGGCATTGGAGAAGATACAAAAACTGAAGTTCTACGCTTCTAGTACAAGCTCCAAAATTGATAAGTTCTACCAGTTTGTTAATTCCCTTGAGAAAGCTGGACGTGTTCCCTGCGAAACGTGCGTCGGGAGGCAGAGGCACTAGTCCTTCCTACCACCTGGTGGGGCACATTTTTATACTTTGAGGTAATGATTTTGTTCATATACATGGACGTTCATGGGGTACTTAGGGGGATTGATTATGATAAGGCACAGCTATATCATTGAGCTGTAGGCTCTAGGAGACGAGCATTACTGCCTATATGATTGCACTGTATCATACAGGAGATAGAGCACTAAGCTTTACAATATTGTTTATATATTTATCTCTTGTGATATACCACTGTTCCTCTCAATCTATCCCTATCGAGTCCCATGCATTCTGATATACGCAGGATTGATTGATCGATTCTCTACCTTTATGTGTCCCTGCTGCTTTTCGGTATTGCCATTCTTTTGTACACACATCCCTTGCACTTGCAGACTTTTAAATGTGTATTTTTTGTATCAATAAAGTTGTTATATTTTTGTACCAACCGTTAGGACTTCATTTACCCTTTTTTCTATTCAGTTTGTTAATTCATTACTCATGACTGGATTGTTTGAAGATGCACATATGAAAATCAATAAATTAAGAGACCAAAGAAAGAACATTTTTTTAGGTGTATTTCTATCTAACAAGGTTACAGGGTCCAGAGGAGTACGGCTTGGGAGTTGGGATGGGCTTCGAAAAAGTATAAGGAGTAGTGATGAGCGAGAGTGCTTGTTTAACCCTTTAAACTAACACGCTCGGGTACTCACCGAGTAGTTTCGGCGTGTTTGGCTTCTCTTTTTGATCGGCCATGGCTGCAAGTGTCGCGGCTGATAGACAGCTGTCACACATGCATGGATTGCCTCTTTTTAGGCATGTAATCCATGCATGTCTGACAGCTGTCTTTCAGCAGCAACACATGCATCCGCGGACGATCAAAAAGAGAAGCCAAGCATGACTAAACTACTCGGCGAGTACCCGAGCGTGCTAGTTTAAAGGGTTAAATGAGCACTCTCGCTCATCACTAATAAGGAGTAAGGGATAGGAATTTTAAATTTGATGGGATAAGTATATTCTAGATATTCCAACACTATAATGACCTTACCTTTTGGGTTCAGTACTCGGCTGGGATTTGGAATCTTTCCGTTTTTTAGAATCCCTTTTAGAATCTCTCTTAGGCTCTGGTTCAAGCCCAGAAGGGCTAGGCACTTTGCCTCCATCACCTTCTGCATTTTGCTGTGTGCCACCAAGTAATTCTGGCATTAATTGGCTGTGGTGCATGAGTGGTGTGGATGGTACATGCAGTGTACACAAAAAGTAGATAAAATGAGAGACAGAAGAAAGTATGAAATAAGAAGAATACAAGAAAGCAAATTGAGAAAAAAAAGAACACAATAAGGACAAAAGAAGGAAAATAAATATCATGCATAAAGAAAACTAAAACAGGATTGTGGGGTTTTCCCGCATTAGGGAACCATGGCACCCTGGTTCTACTGGTTGTGGAAAGTTCCGATCAACTGATCACAATACCCTTTATTATTAGCGTAGAAGAGAAGTTGGGTTCATTCTGTGGATAAATCTGCCGTGGGGCAAAAGTACCTCCAGGTCAGATCATACCTAGTGGAAAATTGGCTTATTAGTTGGATAAGAATCCACCTGGTTTACTCTGAGATCACACAGTGGTATGAATGTATCAAACATGTAAGGCCAGTTTCACTCATCTGACATTTACGGTGCAAGTACAGATTGCGGTGTCCAGACCGAATATGGGTCTCCTGACCAAAACTTTACAGTCTCATAGGCATATATGAAGCTGCTGAGTCCAGATAAGGAGATCTGTGGGCAGTCCTGATATAATGGTCCATACTCAGACACATGAACCTGGCTTTACGCCTTAAAAAAATATAGAATATTGCCCATTGCAACCAATGAAGTACCATGCTTTGAACACATAATGAAGCAAATTTTTATCTTATGGTCGAATTTGAGAAGACCAATCAATGAGCAGGTATGTAATTTTTCAGTGCTTTCAACATCATCCCACTTTGTAGAAGTCAACAAAAATGTCGTACCACGGAGAAAGATTCTTAAGACAGTATCAACCTCTTTTCTTAAAGGGCTTGTCTAAAGAATCAAAAATATTTTTAAAAGGGCTCAAACTACTTTAAAAACACAAAAGAAATGAGACTGCCTCACCAATCTTATGCACCTACTGCTCCAATTCTTACCTGGTCTCTGTTGGTCTCTACTTCCTAGTCCCAACTTAATGCACCCAAAATCAAAGGAAATGCCCACTCAATCAATCACTGGCCACAGCAGTGACCAATTTCAGCTAGTGGTTGGTTGGGAGGAAGTTCCTTCAATTTTCGGAGTGTCGCGATAGAGCCAGGAAGTAGGGACTAGAGTCGGAATAAGGGCAATTATCTTATCTGACCCCTTTTTAAAATATTTTTTTTACCTGCTGGAAAACTCCTTTAGTATGACTTTGACTTTAGGGCAACCCTCTACCCCATAATAAATGTAACTATAAATGTGTAATATATAGTCACTATACCTAATTGCCTTCACTTTGCAACCCATTATTTTCATGTCTAATGTTGCCACTGCAAAGGCACGGGGAGTCCTGTGGTGAGGCTTAACCACACCTCTCTTGACCTGCCCAGGATGGACACAGTATCATTCTCATCGGTGTTGGTCCATCCTTAACCAATGGAAAGGCGGGAGTATTGTTCAGAGTCAGCAGAGCACTCCCTATGCCTCTGCTGTGATTTGGCGCACTGATTGCTAATACGGAAAGAGTGGTCCGAGTACGGACTATTATTCCCGGACCGGCCCCAGCTCTCCTGATTCAAACTTGACAACCTCTTAGGCATATTTGAGGCTGTCACATTCAGGTCTGGAGACCCGTAGCCGGTCTGGGTATCAGGGTCAGTCCTCAGATCATGGTCTAAGGGGTAACGTTTCTCCTTAGAAGAGTGACATGCCAGGGTAAAGAGGCTTATAGGCCATGCAATGCTCTTTTGGGAAATTATATATACAAATTGTCTCTTCAGAGAGGAAGAGTACTTGAACTCTAGTAAGGAGAAATGTTACCCCTTAGAACTCAGTCTCATAAAGCCAAATCAGATCTCTTGCTTTGCAGTGATGAGGGGCAACACCCCGAAACACATGTCTGCATATTGAGATTCTGGTTTGGCTTTTATCCTAAGTCATGTGGCAAGGCTCATTAAAGAGTCGATATTGACTTTTAGGATTGCTACTTCCAATAGGTCCAAAGAAAAGAAGGACTGGAAAGACGCAAAGCGCAAAAAAGGGTCTTATCTGGGTAACAATGTTAAAAGAATTGCATAATGGTGCTCACCTGGTCGGGTTGTGTGCACACAAGCACTAATAACGCTTAAGGCTGCTGCAGATCCATTAGAGGATGAGAGTTCTGGTAATGGAGAAACAAATGGGTTAATTCTGCGCTGCTATGTGGCAAGGATGAAGGATGCCGTGTGGTTGTCCTGAAGAAGGTTATATACTTCGAAACGCGTTGACAAATAAACCACTTATACTCGGATTGGCATCCTTCATCCTTCCCACATGGCAGCGCAGAATTAACAGAATTGTTTCTCCATTACCTGTACTTCCAATAGGTGGCACTAGAGTTCAAGTCCTCCTCCTCTCTGAAGAGACCATTTACATCGTCATACTGTGACTCATGGATGTGTGAATACAGTATTACTATGAGTGATGTAGGGTCGCTTTTAAGAGATACCTACTGTAGAAGACTGCGAGTATGTCCCTTATATTTAAGGAGCACCAATATGTTTAAAAAGAACCCAATTGTCTTTTCTTTAATTAATTAATTAATTAATTTATTTATTTACCTAAAACATTGGTTAGTAATACGTCACCAGGAAATATTGTAGATTCTTTTCGGTAGTGATAAGGTCTGGGTCAATGATTAAAAGTAGTTTTCAATGACAAGGTAAATGCATTTTTACACATATTAAAAGCACCTAACTGTGAAACAACTCATTGTTCTGCGACTCAATAAAGACAAACAAAAATCTATAGGAAGGATCCCTGCTGTTCTGTTAATTCGAAAAGGAGGTATTAAAATGCTAAAATGTGAAGTGAGTCAATTCTTTTCTGTTCCCCTTTATGTGAGGTTAATTCAATAATTTCCATAGGTTCCTGTGTACATTCATGTAATATTAAAGAGGTTTTCTTTACATCATAAATGGGTAAAATTGCTAAGTATTTGGAATAACAAGTAACATTGCAATTTACATCTTATTAAAATTCATTTTTTGTTCTCAAGATCGGAGAAATTTGTAATTCTATAGTTTAGCGCTCATTGCCGAGATAACTGGCCACCTCTGCATTCTATCAGGGATGGCTGGTCAGTGCTTACAAGCCCTTTGCTATTGAGCTTGTAAGTACTGATCTGAAGCTGACCAGATCACTAGATCTGGCTAGCTTCAGTGACCAGGTGCTTCTCCGATACAGCAGAGACGAAGCTGCCTCTGCTTGCAACATGACAGAAATCAGTTTGGGCCCGCAACTCAACCATACAGCTGGTCTAAACTATCAGCCATTTTGGAGCGTACTATTCGCCGGCAAGCAGTTACTGGGAGGTAGGAGAGAAGTGCATTCTGGAAAGATCTTGAGATAATCCTTAAAGGTCACATTACTACTAGTGTTGGACACACATGTCCAGTGTTGGACTGGGGTGGCAAGAGCCCACCAGTAGTGTTGAGCGAATTTGTTCAGCATTTCAAATATGGGTTTGTGTTCGGGGTTTCCCCTTGTTTGCGACAAAAAATTGGCTCCGCCCATGAACATCCCTGATTTGCCACGCTGTCATGCAGATGTTATCATAGGCGTAGCCGATTTTTTGGCTCAAACAAGCCAGAACTCCGAACACAAACACAAATTTGAAATGCCGAACACATTCGCTCAACACTACCCACCAATAACATTGATTTGGAGGGCCCACTGTTCAGCTTCATGCAAATATTATATTACAGTCTTTTACCAATTTACTTCTGCTTCTATATAGAAATAAACTAGGTAGTTTGTTGAATGAATGATGAGATCCTTCTTTTATCTGTACATAGTGAATTAATGTATTGGCCAACTACTGCTCATGTTGGGGGTAAATGGCTTACTCTTGCACAGGGGCCCACTGGAGGTTTCTCCCGTTCTCCTGTGGGCCAGTCCGAGCCTGCACTCGTCTCATGCTCTTTTTCATCTGATGTGACAGGTAAGTAAATTAAACATGGGCCTACAAAATGGCAGCTATTACAATTTTGAAAACATTTATAGCTATTCTACAGATATGCTGTAACTGTCTCAGATGGGAAACCCCTTTATGCTGGGTTTGAAGCCTGCTGACGCTAGGGATAAACAATGCCAGAATTCATATTTCAATTGGTATAGAAGGTTGTCAAATTAAAAGTATCTAATACAATAATTAACTAAAAGTGGGCCCAATTCATTATTGTATTTGCGTCCTTTTTTTGTCTAATGTTTTGCTTTTTTTGCCTATTCTTCATTTGCTCCAAATTCTTCTTTTAATTTGCACCTTTTTTAATGTCACTTTTTTGGCCATTGTGGACAGGGTTTGGGGTTTCACCTGATTCATAATTTGAGACATTTGAAAAAGTTGCATTTTTTTTTTTTTTTGTGCAAATGCACTTTAACCCCCTTTTGGAATGATATTATGTACGCCAAAAATGTTTGAGCTATTTTTGCAACATTTTGCGAAATGGGTGACTTTTTGCTGTAAAAAGGTTAAAGACAAAAATAAAGATAGTTTTTGACTTTGTGAAGAATTCATGAACCGCGTGAACTATTTTGAAAAATTATGTGCCAAAAAAAAAGAAGCTAACAAATACCAAAAGACAAGAAAAAATGACGTAAGAAAACAACCCGTAAATGATGAATTTGGGCCTTTGTCTCTATTTTCATGAAAATAACTTGTAAAATTTATGTTTTATACATGAAAAATGACAAATCATATGGGAAACCAAGCATATATTTGGAAGAAAGTGATAATACGTTTGTTTAATAGCTTTCCTCTTCTTTAGTCTCCAACATTCTAAGTTGAAGGATCAGCCTGAGCCCTATTATAACCTCCCAAAATGAGGCCTATTTGTTTACTGTACCCTCAGGCGCAAACAACTGGGAGTTCATTGTGCCTGTTAATTAAAGAAAGTCATTTACTCACCGTAAAAAGAAAGTCAAAATTTGTACATTGTGTGACCCATATTATTGCTTCAACAACCTGACAAAAGGCTGGCTGTGTAATTTAGAGCTCAGAAGAAGGTATTACGGCTACGTAACCCCTTCTAGTCACGGAATTACTTTCTAAAGGCAAGCAAGGAACTTTGGAAATTTAAAGAGAAACTTTCACTGAATTTTTTAATTTCAACTGAGTGCCTCTTCCAATTGTTTCTGCTCCACTGATTCGGGAAGAGCTCTTCTTTTTCTTCTGTGACCCTCCGTTCCAAAGATATGTCCCCTGGAAATACAGATAAAAATTTCCCCTTTAACTAACTGGGCATAGACCACAGAAGTTCTTTGTGGGCATTTTCTTTTTTGCCCTCTGATGTTGGCCAATCAAAAATGACCACACCCACAGAGAAGTTCTGTGGTATACGCCCAGTTGCTTGAAGGGAAAATTTGCCCCTTTATTACTGAGGGACATAACTTTGGAATGGAGGGGCACAGAAGAAAAAGAAAAATTGTTCCAGAATCAGTGGAGCAGCAACAATTGGAGGAGTTACTCAGTATATATAATAAAAAAAACAATAAATAGTCATATTTAACAAAAATAAGCTTTACTCTTATTTCTCCATGTTTTTCTCCAATATTATAAAGTAAAATATAAAGTAATAGAATATAATTTGATAGTATAAATAAGGTTTATGATAATTTCAAAAATGTTTCACTTCCAGATAAACAAAACCTATAATTCTTCAACTATAATGAAAAAATAAGTATATTTCAGCCAGTCCGGTAGCAGACTTAGGCACATAATGGGGAAATGTATCAAGACTGATGTATCATATGTTAATCTTGATCCAAAAGCCTGTTGGATTAAGGAGGCTTCTTCGAGCTGTGAATGTGATAAAAAAAAAATCTATGGCGGCTATAAGCCGATGTAGATTTCAGCTGCCATTTTCTGGTTAAGCCCCCTCATGCACACTTTTTTGAAATTGAATGGACTAGGGCAAAACAGCAAAAAAAGTTGTATATTTTTCATCAAAGACCCCTTACTCTATGGACTCAATTAAACAGGTTTTGGGGATTTATTTTTTATTCCTTTAATGGAATTTCTTTTAATAAATATGTTAAAGGGAATCGTTTTTGCAGTGTAATCCGAGAGCAGTGTGATGTAAGGGTTGAGACCCTGATTCCAGCTATGTATCCGTTACTAGGTTGTGTATTTCTGTTTCAATAAAATCATCATTATCGCCACAGGATTAGGTGCCTCATGCTTCCTAGTCAACTGCTTTGTGTAACCCCGCCCCCACCACTGATTAGCATATTTCTGTTAATAAACAGTATACAAACAAAGCTGCCAGTCAGTGGTGTGGGTGGGGTTATACACAGCTCAGTATTGGAGCACTGCTAGATCTGCAGCTAAGAAAACAGGGATTGTATGGAAATGACAGCAAGCAGCCCAATAAGTGGTACATCACTGGAATCAGGGTCTCTGTCCCTACATGATGTTGCTCTCAGATTACATAGCAAAACCCGGGTGACAAATATAAAAACCTAAGCTTGACATTACTAAGCTGATCTTTTCTTTTTTTTTGTTTTTTTTAGATTTTCTAACAAAAATTCTTTGAATATTTTACCTGTTGCCGTGTACATGTGACGCACAGAAGGCAAAACTATAATGAAGCAATGTTGGGTCAATCATGGCTCCATTCTCTGCTCTTTCCAATAAGTCACTAAGATAACACAGGTGTCGATGACAGCCTCTTACTCCATAACGGGCACAATATTCATCGAGGACAAAAACCTGGCCGGGACTGAACCAACCCTAGAAGAAAAAAAATTACATATTCAAAAAGGTTAATACACAATGATCCCATATAATCTTTTTCTCAAATAGGATCTATTGGAGCAGATAGATGTGGCCGAAAAGAGCTCCTAGGAGGCATGCACAAATTTTAAACATTATGGAGACTTATTTCAGGAATAACAATGTATTCGGGGGAGAGGAGCTCCCTCCACCTCTCCCCACCTACGCTGTACCTTCCAGCTTTGTCATGCATATATATATATATATATATATATATATATATATATGACAAAGCAGGAAGGGACAGCGTAGGCGGGGAGAAGCAGAGGGAACTCTTCGCTCATGGAAACAATGGACCTATAGCTATTAGTTCAATGTGTTTCTTTGCTTCTATTAGCCAGACGACAGAGATTTTGACAGAGACAGAATAGGGCTACCAGGCAAGAACAGTATATGGGCTCTTTGCAGTCCAATAGTTCAGTATAATGCACCCATTGTTGTGTCCATGACAGAAGCAGCTTAATGCTTTGGAGGTGGAAGCATCCCCCTTACCTCTCGAGCCCCTTTACAGGTTGTACTAATGGTATGTCATCTCTTGATATGACACAATATTTTGAGCCTTTTTGACTAACAGGAGAATGGACTCATAGTTGTCATATGCTGCTCCTACATTGGGTAGCCTAATCATCTGATATACCCACACTAATAAAGCTCCTCTATGAGTCTACGGGTAGAGATGAGCAAACCCGAACTGTAAATTTCAGGATTCTCCTGGAAGTCCGTTTTACAGTTCAAGAGTCCGGAGAGAAGAGAGAGATTGATTTCTATGGGGTCGGGTTCAGGTTCGAGTTTGGGTACAGTTCTGGTATCCGAACCCAATTTTGGACTAAAGTTCAGTCGAACTGGGCCAACCCGATCTTCCACGGGTCTGCTCATCCCTATATATGGGCCCATATTGTGCTCTTGTGTGCCTCCTTTTGGGAAAAAAAGACAATACCATTTTTTTACCAGATGATATATTATAGAAATGTTCACTGAATTAATTCTGTGCCATACAGCATTGCTTTATTAATATTCAGAGAATATCCAATTTATGGTGCCATATGGTGGCAACATATTTTACGGCACACCAAGTAGCTATTGTTTGGTGGCCCAAAACTGTATTGATTGTACGTGGCACCATATAGGCTCAAACATAGCAAAGATCGAGTCCATGTATGTTGGTCTTGAGGGGAAAAGTTCTAGAGTGGTCCTTGCTTGTGGACTTAGGTTCTTTTATAGATGAAGGATGCATCAATTGAAGTCTATATCTGCATTTCATCTATATGGATCTAGGGATGAGGGTTGATCCAAAAGTTAGAAAATTACATACAGATCCCTTTATTTCATGGCTCTAGAGCTCCATTTTTATAGCTTGTCAGTATATGAACAGATGTCTGTCAGCCGCGAGCAGATGACCCTAAAAACACTACAACCAATGATCCATGAAAATGCAACAGAGCTTGATTTAATTGTACAATTATAGCTTTCCCATATGGATAGTAGTTATGGTTTTAAGCTACTGTTAATTGATAGCTATTGCTTTTAGTATTGATTACGAATGGCCAGTGAGTAAAGTACAGACCAAAGGAGGCAAATTAGAAGGTAGAGCACAAGAGATGTTCCGTATAATGGAATTGTTTACACACCCAACGAACATCAAACCTCCTCACTAATCTTTAGCCAAGAAAAAATGTTTTTTGTTCTTCCAGGCTGTTCAGAAAGTATTATTTTTTTAAACAATTTAGGAATATTATTCAATGTATTTTATGAGAAGTAACATTAAAAAAAAGTTCTAAGTGCAATTGCTAACTTGGACTACATTTGGCCCTGATTTCTTGCTCTTCTACACCGGAAGCTGTTCTAACCCTAAACGTCTGCATTGAGATTCAATCTGCATTAACATAAACTGGCACAAAATAGAGATTGAGCCAGTGACTTTTACAATAAACGACCTTTTTTAAACCTCAGGCAGAAAGGTGAAACACCTCTATGATAACATACGCATGTTCCTATGGCTCTTATATTACACAGCGTGCCACTGAAAAGTGATTTTGTATTCCATATTATACCATATGGAGTTATTCTCCACTATGAACAATAACTTAGTAATTTGACATTGAATGGAATATGACATTGGGGGCATACAAAGGTACATTTGTGTCCAAAAACATGTGTATGGGGAAAGTATTACAGTTCAATAACGTGGAAATCTAAAAGGACCACTTCAACCTTTTTTTTTATTGTCTGTTCCATTAGTCATCAGAAATGTGCTCAGTGTGTCCATTGGAATATTTACCTATCGCTGTTTTCTGCCATTTCCAGCGCTGCTCGAGTCCCCTTCTGAATCATGTGACCACAGCTCTAGCTTACTGGCTCACACTGTGGATCATTAGTTCCTTTCTTAATGCAAGCCTTACATGTGACATGTGGTCCACAAATAGACGCTGTGTGAGCCGGCTAGCCATAACTGTGACCACATGACACATGATGCAGTAGAGGACTGGAGCATTGCTTGAAACAACAGAAGGCAGTGACAGTAAGTAGTTTAATACAGACAACAATGGGACCAATTCATCAGGACTGGCGTAGCGCATGCTCTCGTTAAGCTCGCGCTATGCTACTCTTGATAGAGTGCAAGGGGGCAAATTTAAGAGGCGCATGCCACTTAATGAAGTCGGCACATCGATGTGCACATTTGTGCACTGCACCGGATATGGTACCGGAGTAGCATTTCTGGAGTACAAAATATTGTCACTTGTAATTAATTGGATGGGTGTGCATGGCCCCATCTCTTCCAAAGCTTCGCCCCTTGCAACAGAGATGATTCAAGGTGTCGCAAGCACCAAAATTTGCAAAATGTTTACACAACTCAACGTTGCACAAACATTTTGCAACTTTTCAAAACTTTTATGCCACTGTGCTGGAGTAAAAGCTTTTATGAATTGGCCCCATTGTATACATATTACTGATGGCTAACAATGGGGGCAATAAAAAAACACTCAAGTGGTCCTGTAAAGAATTGGTCTTGATAGAGAATGGGGTGGCTTAGCTTTTTAAATAAGCAGTCAGCTTGCCCCCAATACATACAGCTCTGATCACATGCAAACATAGAAAATGCTGTCCCATGAAGGACACCAACTTACTAAGTTTGGCACATTTATCGACATGTTTTAGCTGAGCAACCCCTTTAAGTCACTAATATTTAATTTTCTACTATGGAAAACCAAATCCACATGACATCATGCCAACTCAGAAGCCTGACCACCGTACATAAGTATCAGCAACTTACCAGGCAAGAGTACGAGTCGTTGAGTCTATGGTCTAGTGTAAGCCGCTGAACCATCTCAAATAGGGTGGCGTGATCAAAGTTACATGGGTTTGAAGATATGAATTCATCCATGCCATGTTTTTGAGCTCTGTCGGCATCTGTTTGTTTTCATGTATGGAGAAAAACACAGTTTAGAAGAATAGAAATAACATTTGTTTTTCTTTTTCACCCAATGAAGCCTAGTATCAAAAAATAGAATTATCAAAAATAGATAATAATAGAAAGATAAAAATTACCTAAACATGGACTAGATTATTCAGTTAGGTGTCCCTAAACCTTATGAGTGAATGGGGAGCATTAGTTTTTCTTTATAAACTTATTAACTAGACATGATGTTTAGTAACACTTATTCTACAATTAAAACCGGAACATAGAGGCAAAAAGATGACACATTGTATTGTAGGGTCATTTACGATGGGCAGAATGCTCACACCTCTTTGTCCAAATACAGACATTGCTAAAACACAAGTATGAATGAATTTATAAGAAATTAAGATCTGATGTTATCACATGGTAGAGGGTTTTTTGGTCAATTTTTGGAAAATGTATAGTTTTTGATAACTGCTTATTGATGCTATATGTTCTTTCATTCATGGTAGTGGTAGGAAACTATTACCACTTATTCACTATTACTGTGATGGCAATGGTTCTTGCCAAAAACTAGAACCTTTTTGTATGGAGCATCTGGAAATAACTTTGGAGGGCTTTGACTATATTATGGGGTACGGGGAAGCGAGATATTTTTATATGATCCCAAAGTGTTCATGGGATTCCTTGCATGACATTACACAGTATATCTTGGGCCCAAGTACAAAAATTGGAATTGGATCTTTTACCTTGACACCAATGACTTTAACGATGACATGTTATTCAAATAGGGGGATAATTCTCTCTAGTATGGACACATACTGGTCAATATAGAAGTAATTGAACCTTCCAACTTCAAAATCTTTGTTTCTCGGTAGGTTGGTTGTATAATAGACCCTTAAAGTCATGGGACTTTGTTAATATTGATTTAGCTATTTTCATACATCCATAAAGCACAAACCATGCTCAGATCAGAAGACCAGACAAGCCCATTGGGTCAAGACTGTGGGATGACAGTTTAATACAAAGATGAAACAACTGGTCTCAGATCGGCAGACATGGCCTGACCACTGGTTCTCCCGAACTGAGCTATCCGCTTCCTGGGTACATACAAAGCAGTTAGCTCAGATTGGAATACCCAGCGGTTGGGCCGGGTCTGCCGATCTGAGCACAGTCAATGTTTCTTGTTTGTATTAAACTGATATCTCACAGTCTTGAATTAAAGGAGTTCTCTAAGTTAATAGGGGGGTCCTCGGTTAAGAATCATCATCTCTTGGCCAGAGTGAAGAACGGTTAGGCCAAATTCACACATCTGTGAAACATGGTCTTAGTATGGACCATGATGTCCTGACCAGCCAAGGGTCTCCTGATCTGAACTCAACAGCATCAAAGGCTGTTGAGTTTGGGTCAGTAGACCTGCAACCGGTCCGAGGATCAGGCTCCGTCCTCGAACAATGTTTCACCGGTGTATGAATTTGGCCTTACAAACAGTTTCTCTTATGGACAACCAACTAATTTGAATACGCACTGTGTAATACCTAATTTCCCCTGTAGTAGTGCTGCAGGAAAAATAAACTCCCAAAATATCTGCAATCTGTAGGTGGGCAAAGCAGTGTGGGCATCATATTGGTGTAAATGTTACTTGCTCCACCTGTAGTAAATGACCCTATAATGTCAGGAATAGCTTAATCCATTTCTGTCACTTTCCAGAAACCTTTATGTTAATGTTTATTTTACGTTTAGATTTCCTTTTTATTTGCATCCATCATTTTCCTCTTAAATGAGCTCATAATGAATCATAAGAAATGAATAATTATTGTGATTGATTTTATTCGCTATTTCACAACACATGGACTTCACATACGTTTCCACAGCAATTTTTTTTATACGTATTGGAGATCATTGAAATCACACACTTACACACAAAAATTATCTTGGTATGGCCACAAAAATTGCATGGACGTTATTTTTTTACATATAAATAAAATATTAAATAAAAATTTCACAGGACTTTTCTATGAACTGGACCACATATATACGTCAAAGGGATTTTTTGCCAATTTTTGGGGGGCACTGGCACTTACAAGGGATTGCCTTCACTGGTTGAACAGGCGCATTCATTTAACACAGGCATACATGCCAATTTTTTTAATATCAGGGCATAAATTCCTATTCAGCCATTTCCTTTTATGCCCCTGCCCATGAATAAATCGAAACAAATTGATTACTGAAGAAATTTTCCGCAGATAGATGTCTAAGTTCTATAATCTTGATGTTTGATAATTTTATAAACTTTGATGCAATTTTTGGCGAATCTGTTTGAGGTGAATTGAATTCGCTCCAACTTTTGGAAAAAAATTGAGTATTTCCGTAATCCATTTTTTTCGCATTTTCCTTTGGGCAAACTCAGCCAGCTGTTAGTTTCCTAAATTGTAGACAGCAGACAAAAATATATTCACCATCCGTTCCACTGCACTGAGTGAAGATGAAAGAAGAGCCGAAGAGGACACTATTAGGAAGCAGGCAGATGGCGGTATAAATCGGAGCAAGATCGGAACGTAGTGCACAGACTGGCAGCCAGCTCTCCCCACAGCTTGATGAATTTCTACGCAGCTATCAAGCTCGGGCTGGTAGAGCTGCTGGCCAGTCCGTGAATTGAATTCTGATCTCCGTCCAAGATATACGGCCGTCTAACTGCACCCTTAGGTCTGGATTTTCAAGGGGCTGTGACATAAGGAGCAAGGAGAGTATTTTTATTCCCCCATTTTTATTCTGATCTAGGGTCTAGAAAGACCGCAGTGGTTAAAAGGGATTGTGATTTGTTTGCATTGAATAACTTTGATGCAAATTGAATTTCTTAGCCAAATTCGAGTAAATTGCCGAATTTGAATTTTGGCAAATTCTCTCATCATTAAGATTTAAGCAAATTTGCAATGCCTATATTTATTCTAATTTATGATAATTTAAAACCATTAACCCTATATATTTTATAAAAAAAATAATCAATAATGGTCTGAAATAAATTAAAAGTTGCCAACCGTTTACATTTTTTTTTACTACCATACAAATGGCACATTTAAAAAAATAACTAAATGAAAAAAGTCTAAAATATGTGCAACTTTTATACATATTTGACATTTCTTTAAATGTTCTACATCTAGAGAAAAAATATATTTATATATGAACAAGTATATATATTTTTTCCTAATGTACTAGTCTATAGTATTAATTGAAAATACGTAGGGGATGAAATAACTTGAAAAACATAATTTTTTTTGTTTTTACCAATTAAAAAAGAAGGCAAAATCATAGCAAAAAATAATGTGGCTTATTTTGTTGGAAGCGGAAAAAAAAAACACTTTTGCCCACCACTGAGAAACACTCAGTCTCCTGCTGTGCATGCTGTTAGTGTTCTATAGCTCAAGTGGGTAATCTTCTAGGAGATTTCAATATGAAATGTAAGGCTGCAATAAAAGTTCTCTTCAGATACCAAAAGCACAAATGAAACAAGTGCGTACGCCAGCGGCAGAACAACTCTGAGAAATGATACGTTCTAGTAATCGAAAGATCCCGAAGTTTTTGAATTCAGAAGGCCTTCTGCCGTAGAAATATTAGGGCAAAATTACAAAAAAAGAAAAGAAATAAAACAAAATAAAAGAAACAAAGAAGTTAATAAAGAATTTTTTTTTTCAATTTTTTATATACGGTATATAAAAGAAATAAAACAAAAAAAAACCTAAACCCACAAAATAAATTTGGTAATTTTTTTGGGGAAAGTATTAACACAGGAATTTAAGACGACAAAGGATTTACGTACAGTACAAACAGTACAAATAAACAGAGACACCACATAAGTTTCCTAACCTGAATATTAGTGGTGATCATGTGATGTTTGTTTAGTGAAAACGACACAAAATAGGTTTAATTTTTTTAACGTGAAGAATCGGGTATGAATACTTGATAAAGGGAAATTAAAGGTAAAAATTTTTATATTCTGTATTTTTCATTATTTTTCAAAAACACTTTTAGGTTGGTATTGTGTAACTTACAGGAGCAGTGTAAAAAAAATAACTTGTATGAGTGATTTTTGTTTGTTTTTTTCCTAATAATTCGTGATTAACTTCTCATTAGGGAGAGTTGAAAAAAACTTTTTAGTAATGCTTAAAGAATTTTTTTTTTTAAAGTCAATCACGGGAACAGGAAGCAACTGCACACTGCAAACATTCGATAACCAATATCTCGAGGCCGGAAATAAACACACGTAAGCACACACACAAACATATATGCTCCAAGCATGCTCTAATTTTTTTTTTACATTTTTTATGCTATTTTTATTACTATTATTTGTACCTAAACATTGTTCCTTAGGTTTCCAACCATTGAAAAAAAAATTAATAAAACTCCGAAACATTTTTTTTTCTTAAATTAATCACTGTATTATTTAATTTATCTATAGTAAAAAAAAAACATGTTTAATCATAGACTGATTGTCCTATCTGTAAGAATATTTGAATAATATTTAAATGTAATTAATACTTCAAAATTTAATGGATCTAAATAAAAGTCTAAACAAACTTTTTAACATGATAATTATAAGTAATATTTCCTCTTTAATTCCATTTCTGATATTTACTGAGCTAATGGATAAAATATGTATATAATAATAATAATAATAATAATAATAATTATTATTATTATTATTATGATATATCAAACCCAAACATAAATAAAAACATAACAAAAAAAATGTATATAATAATAATAATAATAATAGCAATAATAAATCAAACCCTAACATAAATAAAAAAAATAACTAAAAAAATGATAAAAAAAATTTCAATAAATAATATTTTTTCATTAGTTACAGAACTGGAAATTAATGTCTGCTGAACCCTAAAATAAATAAGAAAAAATAACAATAAAAAATTATATAAAAAAGTCAATAAATATTATTTTATCATTAGTTACAGAACTGGAAATTCATATTTGCTGAACCCTAACATAAATAAAAAAAACAAACCTAAAAAAAATGATAAAAAAATTAAATAAATAATATTTTATCATTAGTTACAGAACTGGAAATTAATATTTGCTGAACCCTAACATAAATAAAAAAAAAAAAACTAAAAAAATGCTAAACAAAAAAAAAAAATATATATATTTTATCATTAGTTACAGAACTGGAAATTGATGTTTTCTGTACCCTAAAATAAATAAGAAAAAATAACTAAAAAAATATTTTAAAAAATCAATAAATAATATTTTATCATTAGTTACAGAACTGGAAATTAATATTTGCTGAGCCCTAACATAAATAAGGAAAAATAACTAAAACAATTATAAAAAAAAAGCTATAAATAATATTTTATCATTAGTTACAGAACTGGAAATTAATATTTGCTGAACCCTAACATAAATAAGAAAAAATAACTAAAATAAATTCTAAAAAAAAAAATCAATAAATAATATTTTATCATTAGTTACAGAACTGGAAATTAATATTTTTATGAACTGACAGGCAATTGTCTCGGAATTGACATTATAAAATGACAACAACAGTATAATAATAAAGAGCATAGAAGTCATTGGATATGTTTTATACAAAATTGTTCATCTTTAATGAGCAGTAATTTAATAAAAAAATACAGTTCATGGGAACATATGTCAAAAGTAGCATGCTTTTTTTTGTGATTTGCGCACATTTTTTTTCATGCCATTAATGTGGAATGTTATAGTCGGGTTTCATGCTTTTTGGCGCAGGAAGACAAGCCAGATAAATGCAAGGTTATGGCAGGCCCCCAGATGCCGAAACGCCTGAAACATCCAAAGTGAATGTAGCAGATACGAGTTGATCATACAAGAAAAACATAGCAGTGAACTGAATGGAGTGTTAAAAGATTTATGTCAAGCAGAACAAACAATCGTCAAGATCTCACAGGATAGCAAATGGTGCAAAGTACTGAGATTTCAATCCAAGAAGTCCATTCATTCGTTCTCTCATTCATCCTTTCCCTTTTTTTTTTTTTTGTTTAGTTGAAAATATATCGGTATAAAAGTTTTTGATTTCATAAAAATAGCAACCTCCAGCATGTTATCATATTGCAGCATTGCTTTGCTGGAGTCCTATTCAGACACCCCGAAAAAGAATATTGTATCTGCTTGAAGAAGTAAGGATAAGATTCTGCCTGCTATCCAAGGGGAATGTAAGCAAAATAAAGGAGAGAAAGAAAGAAGGAAGGATAAGGAGTATTGTATTCATGGTCAGGAGGGACGTCACCTGCTCCGTCTCATATTGCATTCAAAATACTCCAAGTACATATTTGCCAACTCTCATGACAAGTCTAATGCCCTCTTGGGTATCAAAAAATAAAATCATAGAAATAAGTAATAAGGAACAAACTAAACATCCACAAATTAAAAAAAAAACTCAACTGGACCATGAGAAATACGAGAGAAAAAAAAGAGTAGGAATAACAGGTCCACTAATACTAAAATAGTATTGTAACCTTCAACATTAAAGGCACTCAACCTCCCCGAATTGTGATTTTGAAAAAAAAATAATAATTCTACATTTTTATTTACTATAAATCTCTTATATCTAACCTAAATACTTTGAGTTACACATTGTGTAATAATGCAAATATCTCATGAATTATTTATTTACTTTTATTCTGTTATTTTATGTTTAGTTAGGTTTATCCTATTTTTTTATTATTTATTATTATATATTTATATATTATAAATAATATAATATCATATTTATATATTATTTATATTATTGTTATTAGTGTTATTATTTATAGTATTATGAATAATATTATATATTATATAATATTATTATATGCTATTATCTTACTATTTACAGTATTATAAATAATATTATATTATTATATACTATTTATATTATTATTTTAGTATTTATATTATTATAAATTATAGTATATAATTATGTAGTATTTCTATTATATTTATTTTAGCATTTATATTATTATAAATACTACTATATTATATTGTTATGTTGTAGTTATATTATTATTATTTTAGTATTTCTATTATTATAAATATTATATTATATAGTATTTATATTATTATTATTTTAGTACTTATATTATTATAAATAATATTATGTTATTATATAGTATTCTTATTATTTTATTATTTATATTATTATAAAAAGTATTATATTATTATATAGTATTCTTATTCTTATTATTTTTTTTTTTATTATGGACGTAGCAATCTATTTTATTTGACCTTTTTGGTATTTGTTATACATGTTGTACAAGTTGTATGTTTTACATTAGATACACATTTTATCACCATCGTGCAGATTTCATTGGTTGTGTATTTTATCTCAGGTTACATTCACATTTCCAATAGCTATTTCCGTTTTTTGGATATGTTTTGGGATGATAAAAATGAAACAGACAAAAAAGATCCAGTGCGAGATCTATTCATTTTACAGGGGAGCGAAATTTCCTAAAATTTCTTCCATTTTCTTCCTTTCGAGCTTTAATCCATTTTTTTATTGGATCAAAAAGTCTGCACAACTTTTTTTTATCCATTTTTTTTAACATTGAAGTCTATGGGACATGGATCATAACGGATGGTCATCTGTTACTGTATGTAATCTGTTAACTAAACTGTTTTTTAAAGGCCACGCGAATTCCGGTACACTTGGCGCTGACATTGTTGGAACGGTGCTGGGGCCGGAGGTGAATATATGATTTTTAAAATTTTCCAAACGGGACTACTTCATTTAAAGAGGTTGTCCACTACTTTTATATTGATGCCCTATTCATAGGATAGGGCATCAATGTCTGATTGGCTGGGGTCGGACACTCAGCACCCCCCTGATCAGCTGTTATCGGTGGCAGCAGCTGCCGGCCGGAAGTGCTTACTTGTGGAGCTTGGCCGTCTCCTTGTAGTGGCTGTCGCGGTGTACTGCACATCCGCCTTTTATTCAAAGCAATAGATGGTGAATATGCAGTGCCAAGCCCTGGCCACTACAAGTAGACTGCCAAGTTCCGCAAGTAAGCACTTCCGGCCAGCAGTCGCTGCCGACGACAACGATAACAGCTAATCGGCGGGGGTGCCGGACCCCGGCTGAATAGACATTGATACCCTTTCCTAAGGATAGCACATCAATGTAAAAGTAGTTTTTTATAATAGTGGATGCATTACAAATGGAGGACATGTGAACAGAGCCTTAAACTGACGTGAATAGGTAATAGATTATTTTTGAAAATGTTTGCATTAAATTACAAACCTAATTGGTTCCTTCATTTCTAGTTCGAGAACGTTAATAGGGAGTGAAAAAAAAAAAATATTTTTTTCTTAATTGGAAAAAGAAAAAAATATATACGTAGACAGGAAAAAAAGCTGAATGGTTTTGACATTGACAGCTGCGTTAGGGCAGCTTGATTTCTTTCCCTTACTTTTGTAACGCTTTTCATGCCAGCTACAACAACAAATATTCTTTCAATTCACTTAATTCTAATTTAAATTAGAGTTAAAGCGAACAATGTGCCACAAAAGGCAAAACATACATTAGTTTCCGCTGAGAGTGACTTTTTCATGGGGTAAACTTTGTGATGATAAAAAAAGGGGTTTCTAAATTGAGAAATAAAATTACTTTTCAAATTTAGAGTTGGAAGATAGAGAAAAAAAAATTACGTAGGAAATAAGCTATTCTAGAGCTCTTACTCCATATGACTACAGGAAAAATATATATCTTTGTTCTGCATTAGCCAGAAGATAGAAAAATATTAAGATTTGAGAGTCCTCAGTGGTTGATACCTTTTAATGGCTAACTGAAACGATGGCAACAAATTGCAAGCTTTCCAGACTACTCAGGTCTCTTCATCAGGCATATTGCAACCTGTTACCATCTTTTCAGTTAGCCATTAAAAGGTATTAACCAATGAGAACTCTCAAATCTTAATATTTTTCTATCTTCTGGCTAATGCAGAACAAAGATATATATATTTTCCTGTAGTCATATGGAGTAAGAGCTCTAGAATAGCTTATTTCCTACGTAATTTTTTTTTCTCTATCTTCCAACTCTAAATTTGAAAAGTAATTTTATTTCTCAATTTAGAAACCCCTTTCCATACGATTAGGAACCAAAAATGTCTAACAGTTCAAGAGGTACTTTAGAAATTTTTGACATCTGTGTTTGTGAATTATGAGTCATGTAAAAAATCTGGCCACAAGGAAATCTGGACCATCTGGAGTCAGATTAGGAGAATTTCCTAGCCATCTCACCATTCTTTTTTTGTAGGAATTTTTCATTCTTTTTGAGGGCCGATTTTGAAGTGTACTCATTGGATTTTAGATGTAATATGTTAGGGGGTCTGTTGGGTGACAACTATGATCAACTGGGCAAGTTATAACCTATCCTCGAGTTAAGTGCTACTTTACTGATGACTATGGGTCCAATTGATGGGATCCCCATTGAACTGAAATATTCTGTTAGAATTGAGCACCATCCATTACCTATGGCAGTGCCAGAGATAGACAGTACAGCTATCACCCAGTCCCATGGACAGTGATATGGTGGCACACACTCCAGAAGACATGTCAGATCCTCATTTTGGAATCAGTGGGAGAAGCTACCATCAAGATGCTCTATTATTTGTTTAAATAGGGTTTATGTGTTATTTGCATTTTTGGAAATCTTTTTTTTTTTCACATCACAACTTGTAGTAAAAAAAAGTAATATAAATCTTGTAATTTTCACATTTGCCACTGGGGATTTTTTAGACTCTAACTTCCTGCTGTTTCAGGAAACAACACATGGACATTAACCACAATGAACAGACTCTGACCCAATCTTTTGTATTAAAGCATCAAATGAGCATGTGCAAAAAGTTATGAAGGGAGGGTGAGCTGTGACATCACCTATTGTGATTGGTGGATCTAGTGTGATCAGCTGTGTATAGAGGTGTTACTTGTCATTGTAATCCAGTCTTTGATGAAAAGGAGCCTGCTGAAAACTCTTCCTAAAAGAACTGGAAGAATGAGTCTAAAACAGACCCAGTGGTCAGTGTGAAAATTGCAAGATTACTATTTTAGTTTTTTAATAAAGTTTGTGATATGAAAAAAAAAACATTGCTACTTTTTTTTCAAATATATGTAACACAAAAACCTGACTTTAAACACCAGGTCATTTTTCATGATGGCTTCCCTGTAACTAAATTTTTATGAATGAATTAATCAGGTCAAGAACAGAGAAATAACTTGGAAATTCAATAACATGTACAAAACCAATTGTAAGCTTCAAATTGTAATCATATCCAGATAAGGACTATAATATAGAGGTGAGCAAAAGATCTAAAAGTGGTTTCTTTTGTAATGGAAACCACAATGCAGTATAGGAGCCATTGCTCATTGGGCTCCAGTAGCATCTGGTAGACTCTTTGACCCATAATGATTACAGTTTGATTCCAATGAGGTGTCCATCATTTTAATTAGACCCTTGAGGAAGCCACAAGTGAAGTGACGATACACTTGGGAACATGTGAAACCCTTCCTTCCTCTAGGGTCTCTGTAATATTATTTGCCATTTACAGTTATATGAAAAAGCTTGGGCACCCCTCTTAATCTTAAGCTTAATGTTTTATAAAAATTGGTGTTTTTGCAACAGCTATTTCGGTTTGATATATGTAATAACTGTTGGACACAGTAATGTTTCTGCCTTGAAATGAGGTTTATTGTACTAACAGAAAATGTGCAATCTGCATTCAAACAAAATTTGACAGGTGCATAAGTATGGGCACCCTTATAATTTTCTTGTTTTAAATACTCCTACCTACTTTTTACTGACTTACTAAAGCACTTTTTTTGGTTTTGTAACCTCATTGTGCTTTGAAATTCATAGCCAGGTGTATGCAATCATGAGAAAAGCTACTTAAAGTGGCCACTTGCAAGTTGTTCTCCTGTTTGAATCTCCTCTGAAGAGTGGCATCATGGGCTCCTCAAAACAACTGTCAAATGATCTGAAAACAAAGATTATTCAACATAGTTGTTCAGGCGAAGGATACAAAAAGCTGTCTCAGAGACTTAACCTGTCAGTTTCCACTGTGAGGAACATAGTAAGGAAATGGAAGAACACAGGGATAGTTCTTGTTAAGGCCAGAAGTGACAGGCCAAGAAAAACATCAGAAAGGCAGAGAAGAAGAATGGTGAGATCAGTCAAGGACAATCCTCAGACCACCTCCAGAGAGCTGCAGCATCAACTTGCTGCAGATGGTGTCACTGTGCATCGGTCAACTATACAACGCACTTTGCACAAGGAGAAGCTGTATGGGAGAGTGATGCGAAAGAAGCCGTTTCTGCAAGCACGCCACAAACAGAGTCGGCTGAGGTATGCAAAAGCACATTTGGAGAAGCCAATTTCTTTTTGGAAGAAGGTCCTGTGGACTGATGAAACCAAGATTCAGTTGTTTGGTCATACAAAAAGGCATTATGCATGGCGGCAAAAAACACAGCATTCCAAGAAAAACACTTGCTACCCACAGTAAAATTTGGTGGAGGTTCCATCATGCTTTGGGGCTGTGTGGCCAATGCCGGCAACGGGAATCTTGTTAAAGTTGAGGGACGCATGGCTTCCACTCAGTATCAGCAGATTCTTGACAATAATGTTCAAGAATCAGTGACAAAGTTGAAGTTACGCAGGGGATGGATCTTTCAGCAAGACAATGATCCAAAACACCGCTCCAAATCTACTCAGGCATTCATGCAGAGGAACAATTACAATGCTCTGGAATGGCCATCCCAGTCCCCAGACCTGAATATCATTGAACATCTGTGGGATCATTTGAAGAGGGCTGTCCATGCTCGGCGACCATCAAACTTAACTGAACTGGAATTGTTTTGTAAAGAGGAATGGTCAAAAATACCTTCATCCAGGATCCAGGAAATCATTAAAAGCTACAGGAAGCGACTAGAGGCTGTTATTTTTGCAAAAGGGGGATCTACTAAATATTAATGTCACTTTTCTGGTGAGGTGCCCATACTTATGCACCTGTCAAATTTTGTTTGAATGCAGATTGCACATTTTCTGTAGTACAATAAACCTCATTTCAAGGCAGAAACATTGCTGTGTCCAACAGTTATTACATATATCAAACTGAAATAGCTGTTGCAAAAACACCAATTTTTATAAAACATTAAGCTTAAGATTAATAGGGGTGCCCAAACTTTTTCATATAACTGTATTTTTGGCACTAGAACACTTTACTGCCTGATGTTGGATTTTGTATTAATTCTGGTTTTGGAATATCAGGTTTAATATATGCATATACCATATTTTGGGGATTATAAGACGCACTTTTCCCACCCCAAATTTGCGTCTTATAATGCGAACTTACATTTTTACCTGGGGGGGGCGGGGTCGGATTGGGAACGGCGGCTGCGGCGGTAGTGGGGCGATGCTGCGGGCCCCGGCGGTGAGATGATGCGGGCCCATCCTGCAGAAGCTGGTGGTGAGCGTAAAAGTCCCCTGTCCGATGCATAGCGCTGTGCTTCGGCAAAATGGCCACCGGAGCATGTGCCGGTCGAGATCTCGGCCCGCAGTATGTCACTGCCACCGCCGGGGCCCGCAGCATGTCTCCGCCGGCTTCTGAAGGACAGGGCCGCAAAATCTCACCGCCACCACCGGGGCCCGAAGCATCGCCCGACTCCTGCCTCCGCCACCAATGTCAGGTATGTGTGATGCCCGCTCCACCATCGCTGCCCCCCAGGATTATAAAGCGCACCATTTTATTTAAGCAAAACATTTTTCCTATTTTGCACCCCAAAATTTGGGGTTCGTCTTATAATCCAGTGCGTCTTATAATCCGCAAAATATGGTAATTTGTTACACTACATAATTGCACTTTATGCTGTCTGGCACTTATATATTTTCTTGCAATGGAGCTTCGTGAACAGGAGATAGGAGGCAATTCTGGCCACTAATCAAGGTGGGCCAGTTTAATATTTGTGTTTTTTTATGGATTTTAACCTTTTGTGTTGTTTCCTTGTATTTGTTATTGGAGCTTTAATTAAATTGTATTTTTCATGTTACTCAGTAGTGTGCACTTGGTCTTTTCTTCTAGTACATGGGTTTTGCTATGCGAGCATGTAGCACCTAGAGATTACATGGGGGTTTTGCCTGTCGATTTGCTACATGTCCATCATTTTGATTTGAAAAGAGTGCAACATGTGATCAGGAATAACAGAGGCTCTGCTACAAATGTGAACATAGCTCAAAATCATTATTCTATGCCATATTATTGTGCATGCAAGTTCAATGGGTCATGCATTACTCTAGGTTCTTATTATGTTTGTAATATTGTAGCTTTAAGAAAGAGAAATGATTTTCAGAGAAAACAAAAAGATTATGGAGAAATAACATAAGGCATTACTTGAACTGATGGGTTATTCCAATGTTAGTGAGTTATCACCTATCCGCCGATAGTCCACTATCTACAGCAGTCTGATAGAGAATCAATGGAGCCGTGGTGCACATCCAGATGGAGAACCTAAGAGACCAATTCTCGAGAGATTGATGGTGGTCTTAGAGGTGGGACCTCCAGAAATCAGTGAGTTATCACCTTTGTTAGGTATAGGTGCTAACTTTCTAAGATGAGAATAACCCCTCAAAGTTATGTCCACACTGCAGACAATGAACTCCGACTGACCCCAAGTCAACAGGGTTCATTGGGCATTGATAGTACCCATCACAATACAGATCTGGCACCACATTTTTTAAAAAAAATAATGCAATTATGAACACTGCCTTAAAAAGTCAACAGGGAAATGATATAACAATCACCATTAAGGAAGAGTCAGGCGGCCGTATAACTCGGACAAGGATTGCAACGCAATGCTCGGGCTGGCTGGCAGCTCTCCCGACCTGAACATGACAGCTGCATAGAAATACATGCTGTCATGCTCAGATTGGGAGAGCTTCCGGCCGGTCCGTGCATTACGTTGCGATCTTTGTTCGAATTTAAGGCCGTCTGACTCTTCCCTTAAACTGTTCTGATAAGGTTAGCGTGCCTTTAATGCCATGTTCCCAACACTAACTATTTCAAGTTACTGGTATGTAGTTCAACTCATCCATGCGGCTCATTGAAAGCACCCCTGACATTTACAAACAGATTAATTAAAGACAAAATGTGGCAGAAAATGGAAAAAAAATGCATTTTTCTGTTGCAGTGCAAGATGATCTGATCACAAGCATTTTGCAATCCATTCGATGTAATAGAGAATAATAAAGAAAATAAAAATAATGATGTAATGATAAACGGAAAAAAAACACATACACACAAAAAATATATAAATAATAATAATAATAAAAAAATAAAATAAAATAATCGAGATAAAAAGCATCATGTGATGCTGGAGTACAAGCCAAAGAGAGAAGGCAATTATGCAAACATCACATGCATCCTAATTTCAGTATGGAAACTTACAATTCAAACCTAGATTTAGGAAGACATGAATATTTTGACTACAATTCTAAACATGAGAAAGGTTTAGAGAGAGAGAGAAAAAAAAAGCACACTGCGTATGTCAGATAATCTGGACAGATTATCTGAGCTGTGCCATCTATAGGGAAGCACTTACCCTTCAGTCCAGCTAGAAGTTTGCAGGGTAAGAAGAAACAAACCAGAACAACATAAAGACTCAGGAAAGCAGACAGGGGCCCCAGTTTAGCAAGTTAAGTACTAGGGTTCAGGCAAAGAATGAAAAAGAAAACCTTCAGAAAACTTTTTGAATTTCTAATCAACTTTTTTTTTTATTTTTTATTTTGTAATTTTTTTTATTTTTTTTTAACATCATAAAAAAAAACATTATCTAGAGTAAAATATTTATTTTGCAATAGCAGAAGTGCCTGTTCATTCCATATAGGTAAAAAAAGGCATTAGAATATAAGAGGATCAAACATGAATGTGAAAATCAAGTTATAGAGCATATTTTACTTTCACGGGAAAAAAAAATAATAGATTGGATTTTTTTTTTTTCAATGATATTTCTGGGCATGTGTTTGATTGAATGTTCTACTGCGACAGACAGGACAGACAGTAGGTGCTTGCAGACAGGTGGTCACTTTTATGAAGCTTACGGTAGGCAATAGGCTTGCGGGTTTTTTTTTTTTTTGTCCAATGACATCCCGTAATGTGTCATGGATATAATTTTTTTTTTAATATAAATATTTTATATTTAAATATACAGATAGATAAAAGACACAAGACAGAAAATAAAAAGAAGTAGGGGAGGCATTAGACTGATTCTCAATTAGCCAAATAAAAGTGATTTGTGGAATCACACAAATGAATGAATAGCAGGGTCTAGATTTTAGATCTTAAAATGCAAAAAATGAAGTCCACCCTGAGTTTCAGAGCTGCCTTGATATCCATCTTAACTTGAGTCATCGAGAGTCTCTAGTAGACCTGAAGAAGGACACACAATTAGATGTTGGGGATCTAGTACCATCTATTGACCGCCCTCCCGTATTCCCCGTAGACAGCTCTGAAAGAGAGAGCGAACTATGTCTTTCTCTGCAATATAACACATGTTGAAATGCTCGGGGGGCTGGGTTCCAGGAGAGAAGCTTTGTCTATGGTTCTAGGTTCCTCTAAACACAAAATATCTATATATACAAGATATACTAGACGGAGAAAAAAAAGACAGGGAAATTCTAGTTTTAGAAACAAATAAAGGAACATTGATATCACCTTACCTGTCTGAAAGGAAACAAAACAAAAAATTAAGCATCTCAAAATGCAATGCTGGATTTTTTTAGGTTACATTTTTTGGAAATTGTTGATATTTTTGCACATCAATTTTCTGTCCAATCAAATTGCTGGAATAATTAAGCCTACACAGAAAAGGTTAATAAAAAATTGTTGGCCCCATCCTGCTTCCTTCTTTACCATTTTCAAAAAAAGAGTAGTAGAATTTAGTAAACTAGAAATGGATTGACACTAGTCATGATTGAACGCTGAAATGCTCAAGTGCTCGGTACTCGAATCGAAAACGTTGCACGCTCGGATGTACTCGATTCAAGTAGCAAGCATAATGGAGCTCAATGGGAAACTTGAGTGTTTTCCTGGAGGACTCTAGCTTGCAGAAGAGAGAACACATTCCTGAATTTCTTCTGCTCACAAAGAGTCCGACCGACAGAGGAGTCCCTGCACATTTAATGGGAATATCGGGGTCTAATGCAACGCGCGGCTCAGATGATTCAAATAAGCTTCTTACGGGAGACCGAGTACTCGAGCACCACGCGATACTTGGCACTGCTTGATACTCGATTGACCACCCCGATGCTCGATCGAGTATCGAGCAGTGGCAAGCATGCTCGCCCATCATTAATTGACACCACTGCAAGAGATTGGAAGGGTCTTGTTATGGCATTAACATATGTACTCAAGGCAGATACTGCTATTAACATGAGGACCAATGGAAAGAGACGAGGGACTGGTTCTTTTTCAACTGACCGAAGGATTATGCCAATGGCTAAGGGATTGTTAACCTATGAGATATTCTATAAAATAGGATGTTTAGTTCATACAACTCCGATTCATATACCCTTCTGCTGTACATAAATGTAATACATTAACTTGAGCTGATCACTTTCTGGGAAACTAGTGTGCAGATTGGAAGGAAGAAAACTGTTACTTTAGTGCTACCTACATGTATCAGCCCTGTAAATCAATGTCTGATCCATGAAACATGATTATGACTAATAATATCAGCCAAATCAGACCCAGTTGTAGACAGCTGAACCCATCTGTAAATGGGGCATGTACCTCAAAATAGCCATCTACAATTTGGTGTCCGGTTTGGAGAATATTATACACCTAATCATGTTTCATGACTGTTTTATAGGTACAATGTTGACTTACAAATATATAGATGTTTTTCTTCTTTTTAAGGAGAGCTAATTTGCATAAATATTTCCCAAAATGCCCTGCCTGTAAAATTCCATACACTAGCTGCATCTCTCCAATGTGTAATCCATAAGTTCCCGAAGAGAAATGGGGACTGGAAACTGTTTCTACCAAACTTGGACTTGCCTGAGTCCAATTTAAAATTTCCATCCTTCTATTAGACACGTGTCCTAACAGTTTAAGGTACCCAAATTCTTTAGACTCTCGTCTGGCCAATAGTCATCCCTCCTGACTCCCCTATGCAAATGGCCGCTTGGCTCAGTTGAGTGTTTATTGTCAGATGTCAGGCGGTGGCTCTAAAATGTAAAACTGCCCCATCCTTATCTTCCATGACATCATCTGTTGGGAGGGCCGCATACACATTGGATTGTGGGCCAATTCCACTTATATGGGTGACTTAGGCCAACTTTTATCTAATGTGCATGGGGCGTTAAATGGGTATTCCGTTTAGAACAAGTTATTATCACATTTCCATATTGTAGCTGGTAACTATTAGATTGATAGGGGTCCAGCCACGATCACTAGTACTTTTACCCCTTTTAGAATACAGTGGTGATGCGCACGTGTGACCATCGCCTCATTTATTATCTATGCAACTGCCGGGGCACTGTGCATGGCTTTCTCCGGGAGTCCTTTAAAGAGCACGTGCACTTTGTTCCAGTTTAACTGGGTTTCGGGAGATAAGTAGGGACCTCAGGGATTGGATCTCCACCAATCTTAAAGTTATTGCCTACGCTGTAGATAGGCAATAACTTGCTCCAACTGGAATACCCCTTTAAGTTCTGTGTCACTGTTATCTGTACTCCTACAAGGCATTACTCTATGGTTATAGGAAACCAGAATTATTTGGAAATTAGCTTCATCAATAATTGGAGATGGAGACACCATGTTAAGCCCCCCATACACATAAGATTGATGCCGATATTGACGGGTTCGAACAACAGTCTAATGTATATGGGGGCACTAAATAATTGATTGTCAGGTGATTTGCGAGTCTAATATGTATGATTTTGGACTGACAATTATTTTACGGAGATAAACCGTAGCTCTCTCATAGAGAACATAGGAGCACTTGGCCAAGTGATTGCTCCTGAGTATGGGATAACCGGCCGAGATGGCTTCTGACCGAATGATCGATCATTCGACCATCTAATGTGTTTGGCAAACTTAACTCAAAATCAATACAAGATCAATAACGCAAAATATTGACATAATCACTCCAAAAAGTAGAGTTTGCTTTGAATGAATTCTGTGCAGCGCAAATAAGAGATACATTGGTGTAGATTTAGATCAATGCAATGAAAATGTTCTTTTCCCAGGCATGGAGTTTGATAGTAAATAACGATGCCCATGTCTGAATACAGTACATATTAGCAGGGACATGCACTTTCGAGTATCACTGGAGATGAAGATTTGATGGCTTCATCAAGAATAAAAGCACCGTCACCTAGCGGAGCCTAATTGGAGGTAGGGTCATAAGAGCAGGCAATGTTTAGAGAACGGGGCGTGAGAAGGAGAGGGCTGCAAGCCCGTGTGTGTGGGCCTGGACAACACTACGCAAACTTAACTCTCTGGCAGCCAAACTCAAGATAGTTTATATTATGCAGATCAATGCTCAATGAAGGGGAGATTAATAAATTCTAGAAATAAAAATGAGAGAATAAAAAGAATGTGAAGAAAAAATGAGCATTGGTATGGAAAGGAGCTAAGGGTTATATACTGATGACCTATCCTTAGGATATGAGCTCAATATGAAGTCGGTCAGGATCCAACACTGCAGTCAACTATCCACAGTGGACAGAGCAGGAACAGCACAGCTCAGTACACTTTCTAGTGGCCATTTTTGGGTACTGCAACTCAGCTTCCATTCATTTCAATTTGAGCTGAGCTGCAGTACCTGAGAACGGCCACTACAAGGTATATGAAGCTGTCCTGTTCTGGCTGTGTACACTCTGCCGAAGACGGAAGTGCCACGGATCTGTTAATAATGACCTATCGTAAGGGCTCGTGTACATGGCCATATTTTCAGTCCATATGCGATCCGACAAAACATCGGATTGCACTCAGACCAATGTAATTTCAAGGGGTTGTGCATTTGTCAGATTTTTTTCTCAGACAGCGCCGGTCCGAGGAAAAAAATCACTGCGTTCCCAAGATGGATCCGATATCTGCTTCCTCCTCGGCCACGAAAGTCAATGAGTCTGTAGAAAACATCAGACTGTACTTGGATGACATCTGAGTGAAGTCTATTTCCACGGACTAAGAGAATGGAGAAGATTGATACATTTTTTTTTGTCTACTCCTCATCCAAGAAAATTGGAGCACACTATGATCATATACTTTTTCATTTTGTCTTAAACTGTTTTTTACAACTTTTAGAAGACAAAAATCACAAATCCTTTAAAGAATCGCACGTTGCCTATCTAACAACGCACAAAGCTGAAAACTTCTCCAGCAAGCAGGGGCTGGACTGAGAAACACCAAAAGAATGTGACATTTGGTAAAATTCTGTCTAAAAGATCTGGATAAGCAAAGCTGGAGAGGAAAAATAAAAAAATACTTAAAAAAGAAAGACAACGCAAAAAAAGTCAAATAGAGATGATCGAACAAGAACTTACAAGTTCGGGGTTCATACCGGACAGTTAGTGTCCGATGCTTAATGCCACACACGGACTTCTCATGAAAGTCCATTGCAATGTTCCAGGGGAAAAGAGAGATTTTTTTTTCTCCCGATACAAAGTTAGGGTATCCATTGTTTTCAATGGGGTTTGGGTTCTGGTTCAAGTTTGGGTACAGTTCTGGTACCTGAACTTTGGACTTAAGTTTGGGTTGGGTTCCAGAACCCAAATTTCCATGAGTCCACTCATCCCTAGTCATAAATACTGAAGTCACTAAAAGAGGAGCAAATTACTCTAGAAAACTGGATAAATAGCAATGATGAATCGGGGCAAATGTTTAGAGGAAGAAGTAGTGGGGACAAAAGTTGCACCTTAACCCTGGAGCCTAAGAAAGTCCAAAAGTTTCCTCTGTCCAAAATGAGAAGATCACTTCTAGGGTTGGTGCAAAACGATTCACATGACCCACATCAGTAATCGGTGTCCACTGGACGGGCTCCTCTTACCGCCCAACATCAATTTATGTTTTGAGTAGCCGACCTGGCGTGATGTCATATGTACTGCAGCTATAATGTCAAGCCAGGCCATCTAATCAAAAAATGAGCCATAGATGCTGTCAGGTAAGTGGTGGTTTTCAGGGCTCAAATCCAGTGGCCGCAGATTACTGATGTCGTCGATAGACCGGGTCTTGCGAATCGATTTAATGACTCTAATCCATACTTTAGATTTGACATTAGGACCCAGACTCATCCAGTTACGCCTGTAATAATCAATTTTTATTATAAATATGGTTACTTTTATTTGATCCTTCTACACTTGGAGCAATTACCAGTCCCACATTGGATGGATTTTGCATGTATAATGTTTTGAATCTGACCGATCTGACAGCTTCAGGCAACCTCAAGCTCCAAAAGGCGCCATTGAACTAAGCAACACTTTCCACTCTTTTTGCTTTCTTAGCAATAAATATGCTGTACACCTTTCACTCTGCTGACAGACAGTCATCTATTAGCGTTACCTGGAGGACTCAAGTGTCTGGTAAACTACAAAGTCAGGGGTGCCGGTGTGAATCAACGTACTTAGCACTTTACTAAACATGGGAACGATTGACTCTAGAACTTGATAACAATGTGCTGCGCGAAGGGAAAGACTGAGCACCTGGGTCTCACACCTTCTTACAGTAGAGATGGCGGAGGAGGTGGATGTAGATACTAGCATTAGGTACGTTCCATGAAAATGAACTGCATTAGCGAAAGATCGGAAAATCCAGTATTGCACTTTCAGATAAACAACATTTCACACCATCAGTTTTACATTCAGAGTTATCTTGCTGGAATTGCAACTGCAATAGATAAAAAATGTAAAATAATTGACGGGTATTGTATACAGTATATGACGTACAATATACTTCAGGCTTACAGGCTTATTTGATTAATATACGTATATATATTGAGATCAGCCATGCATTGCCCTTTACTGCTATTCGCTAGATCAATAGCTATGGGGGATGCAAGGGTAGCAGTTGCACCCAAAGAGCCTAAATGTGTTAATGGTCCCTGTGTCACGTAAGAGGATGCCAGTGGTATAAATGGTAAGGTGGGCTCAGTTACAGGTTTTGCATTGGGACGTAGGAGCTGTAAATTACGCTTCTCGTATTAACTTAGGGAATTGGTAATATAATTGAGTAATATAGGGAAAAAGATAGTCTAGTAGGTGGATAGGTAATAATTTCTAGTTTGGTGGGTGTTCAACCTCTGGGACCTCCATTGATCGCCAGAATGGTGCATCTTTATCCCCTTTAGAATGAAACCACCACTCAATTCATTCCTTACGGAACTGCTGGAGAAAGTCGAATGTAGCACTCCAGTAGCGTCCTGGAGATTCAATGGAGATGTGGATAAAAGTGCCCTATTCTGTTGATAGGTGGTGGTCCTACTGATTGGACCTCCACTAACCAAGAAATTATCACCTATCTAGTGACTAGCTGATAACTTCTACTTACCAGAATACCCCTTTGATGGGACATTCTTGATATCCTTTCCACCAATCTTAGTACATAGTTGGCAATTGTGACTTTGGAAATATAATGGCAGCTAGAGAAGCACCCCCACCATATCTATCTACTATGTATGTAGGTGGTCTGGAACTTATGGGCCATGTTGGTCATAAAAGAACTTAAAAGGGCTTGTCAGCTGATCACCCTAGATCCGGTTCCTTGCACCAGAGAACCATTGCTGCCGAGCATCTCTCAGTTTTGGCACCAAATTGGAAATCTCAAGTAAAGACACATCTTTTTATGACATCACTTTGCCCTTTATGAAACAACATCTTTAAAGAAAAATGGTCTAGGTAAGACAGGCAGTGATTGGTTGGGGTGTGGATAAGAAGAATCTTCCAAGGATGGAAATAAAATCCTACACAGGACTTCATTAATGGTTGTAGAAAATAGTTGCCCATCTTGACCTAAGGTCGTAGCTGTGGGGAAAGCTGGAAGGGGATATGTCGGTGTTCTTGGTGCCAGTAAACCCTCTACAAAGGTCAAAGCTAGGGAAGAAAGCTAAATCTCTACTGTACAATTAATTAGTTAATCCCAATTTGAAAGCTCAGTGAGTAGAGGTTCTCATTGAGGATTGCCAGCCAATGTATGTAGCTCTACAGGCAATGGAAGGTTCTTCCTTCTGGTTAACCTTGCATAGCTCTTTATTTTACAGTCCTTACGAGGAGGCTCAGTCCTGGTTGGTCCAGGCCCCTTTGCTATTGGGTAATAATACTACATAGTTTGCAAGTATGGTGGAAAGGAATTGACCTAAGAATCATTAAAAGGCAACAGGGAGAGATGAATATTGTACCATTCTGGGGTTGGTTTTGTAAGCAATTTGATAACTACAGACTAAAGAATATACAATGGACTAGGCAACAAAAAAATAATTTTGCTGAAAGTTCTGAAACTTTTTAAAACAGATTGACTTTTAGTTCACTGGGACTGAATGAAGCAGAGCAATGCATCACTGATCTCCCCTAGAAAAAATATCTCACCTTCTTGGAGAAAAGAAGACATGAGATTAAAGTATTCATCCTGGTTATTACACACCACCCCTATCCGTATACTTACAGAACTGTGATATTGGCGCATCAAGCTGCGGTACGTTTCCTCCCTTGGCGTTAAGTTTCTGAACTTGAGTCGGCGGCACAGGTTTGTGTGATTGGCCGGTTGCTCTGTACATCGCTTGGACCCACAAAATTCTGTCTTGTTCATCATCGCTTGCGAAGATCACAGTATCGCCTTCTTTGACTGCATTGAAGAATGATCGGCCGCCCTCTAAGCCTACCAAAACATTATAGAGTGCCCCGGTAAAACTTGCGGAGATACACAGACAATAGAATTCACACACAATGAATGTATGAATATTTGGAAATTTTGGGCGTGAAATTGATCCAATGGAAATTAGTTTTGTGAGGTCCTCTTGTGTACAACAGTCATCATTTTATGGAGCCCATGTCTTATGGTATTGTCTCCCAACTCAATGAACCAGTCTAACATTTCTATACTTACCTGGCTGGGGATCTGTGTAATCCACTGTGTACCCGTCCAGTTGAAGGAGCTCCTGTGGTTCTGCTTTTTTCTCTCTGTAACTGCACATGGCGAATGTGTATTGGCTGACCTAGAAACCAACATTAGATCATTACTCTACCAACAATACAGGAACAAAGAAAGAACGCAAGAAAGCTTTGCCCAGATACACCATGAAGCTTAATATAAGGGTCCAGCAAATAGGAATTTAAAGGGAACCTGTCACCAGGTTTGTCCCATATGAGATATGGCCACCACCTTTCAGCCCTGATAAACAGCATTCTATAATGCTGTATATAAACCCCCAATCTGGCCTGCAAGACAAGAAAAAGACCTTTTCTTATACTCATCTACGGGGCAGTCGAATCTGATGGGTGTCTCTGGTCTTGGTCCAGTGCCTCCTCTCTTCTTGCGAGGCCATCCTACTTCTTAGTTCTTGTGGATGACGCGTCCTACATCATCCACACAGTGACCCTGACTTCACGCTCCTGCGCTGGCGTACTTCTCGGCCCTAACCAGGGCAGAGTAAATCACTGCAGTGCGCATGTGCCAGGATTCTTTGACCTTTCCTGGTGCATGCGACCTGCTGTACTGAGACCAGCGTCGCCCATTGGACCCGACCGCCCCGTTCGTGAATATAATAAAAGCTTCTTTTCTTGTCTTGCAGGCCGGGTTGGGGGATTACATATAGCTTTACAGAATTCTGTATGTCAGGGCTAAAAGGGACAAGCCCAGTATCTCATATGGGACAAAGCTGGTGACAGGTTCCCTTTAAACAGAAGTAAAAGGTTTATCCTCTAACCCATTTAGGAAATTGTAATTTAATAAAGGGAGGTCTTCAATCATTTCAGGCTTCCATTAAAAAGCCAGAGCCAAGAGGTCAAAGATTAATTTTCTGATAGTAGGACATTTCATTGACTTCAATGGTCACTGCAATTTTCCATTTCTCCTGCGAGGCAGCAGCAGGGAAATGAAGCATTAGATGTCAGGATCGACATAGATTGGGGCTGTGAGACTTAGCAGTGTGTTCGTTTTTTGGGGAACTCTTCTACTCTTCTACCAAACTGTATTGTGAAAGAATACAACTAGTGTTGAGCGAGCATGCTCGACACTGCTGGGTACTCGCCCGAGCATCTCACTACTTGGGATGTTCGGCGAGCACCGAGCATTTCCGGGTTACTCGGGCGGGAGCTCGGGTCTCCGCCCTGCATGTTTGGCGCCCTTTACAGAGCCAATGAACATGCAGGGATTGCCAGACAGTCACTGTAATGCTGCAGCCATGTTGTTTGTGGGCATTACAGTGATTGGCTGGCCGCACAGCGTCACCTCGAGTATTTAAAACCGGGCGCCCCCATCTTGGACACAGTTGCTCCGGATCAGACAGTGTAGGGAGAGTGCTGCTGAGCTAGGGAGAGATTTATACTGCGAAATAGGTAGTGTAGGCTCTCTAAAGCCTGCAAAATCAAACAAAGAGTCCTTCTCAGGACTAATATCCATCCCAGATATCAGGCAGGCTGTATAGGAGACGCAGTGGTTATACCAACAAACACTGCATTACAGTCCTGTGTGCTCCTGCTGGTCAAATTGCTAGACTTATCCCCAAGTCTCAGGGGCCAGGAAAAATCCTTTTTTTTTCATCTAAATCCTGTTGTTGTTTTTTTTTCCTCAGTCAGACTGTACAAATACGCATCTTATTAACCTTTTGGTATTTTTTCCCCTCCAAAAAAAAATTGAATGTGCCTGTGAGTGTTCAGACACAAATAGATCTGTTTAAAATGAGAGTCTGGTGTAGAGTCTGGTATAGGCCAGATAACTAGAACTGTGTTTTTCCTCTTCCATAGTTCAAATCTGGGTGTTATCAACCTGCTTGCCTTTTTTCCACAAAAAAAAACAGTTTGAGTGTGTCGCTGACTGTTCAGACACAAATATATCTGTTTAAAAGATTCTGGTGTAGGCCAGAGAAATAGAACTGTGTTTTTCCTCTTCCACGGTTCAAATCTGGGTGTTATCAACCTGCTTGCCTTTTTTCCATAAAAAAAACAGTTTGAGTGTGTTGCAGACTGTTCAGACACAAATATATCTATTTTAACAAGTCTGGTATACACCAGGGAATTATAACTGTGGTTTTGCAGTTCCACGGTTCAAATCTCTGTATTGTCCACTTTTTTGTATTTTTTCCATAAAAAAAAAACATTTTCAGTGTCCCGCTGACTGTTCAGACACCAATATATCTGTTTAAAAGATTCTGGTGTAGGCCAGAGAAATAGAACTGTGGTTTTCCTCTTCCACGGTTCTAATCTCCTTTTTATTACCCTTTTGCCATTGATAGTGCGAGTGTAAGCTATTTTACTTCATTTACAATGGGCAAGGCGCGTGGCAAGGGACGTGGAACTGGACGTTCTGGTGATGGTGAGTGGCCAGGGTGAAAATGTGCCACAACCAACAGCCACATCTTCTCGCTCCCAGTTCTTGACCGAATTACTAGGAAAGCACACAACAAAAAGACCACTATTGCGAACTGATCAGTGTGAACAGGTTATTAATTGGATAGCAGATAATACTTCCAGTCACCTGGGCACCAACACCTCCGGTCTGTCTTTCACACGGTCAAGTGTTAGTAGCCGTGAGTCTCGACCGCATACTCCTCCTCACCCTGATGCTCCTTCCTCCCACCATGCCGTGTCGTCAGACAGCCACTGATCCCACAGTTGGACACTCTGAAGAGCTGTTCACTGGTCCATTTCCATATTTGGGCCTTTCGCCTGCTCCGCTTGAAGTGGTGGAAGAGGAGATCCCATGTAGCGATGGCCAAATATTTGAACAGCCACGGCCACAGGAAGGCGACGCCGGCAAGTTGTCACAAGAGGTGGACGATGACGAGACACAATTGCCACAAAGTGAGGAGGAGGATCTTGGTGCGCAAGTAGAAGAGGAGGAGGTGGTGGATGATCTAGTAACTGACCCAACGTGGCAGGAGGACATGCAGAGAGAGGCCAGCAGCACACAGGGGGAGGGAGGCAGAGTACCCCAAAAGGCAAACAGGCATGAAGAAGCAGTGTGGTGGTCGCAGACAGAAGGCGGGCAACCGTTCCCCGTAACATCAACACGAGAGACGTTGCCAGTACAACCGGTAGGTCTTCCAGAGTCTGGAATTTTTTTAAAGACTTTGCTGATAACCCCAAAAAGGCCATTTGTACCACCTGCCAGGCCAGCATCAGCAGGGGTGACAAACCTACCAGCCTGACCACCACCAGCATGATCAGGCACATGTCAGCAAAGCACCCGACTTTGTGGGGCGAACCCCAGGGTCCACGACCAGTGTCAGCGGTTGTCACCACTGCTTCTTCCGCTGTTGTGCGTGTAAGAGAACCCCCCGTTGTGCGTGCAAGGCAATCCCCTGTCCATACTGCATGCATTGATGCCCCCTCCTCTCAGTATTCACTTATTATGGCAGTTTCTCAAGAAACAGCATCAACGTCCAAGTCCACATCCCACCGCAGCGTTCAATTGTCCATATCCCAGACCTTTGAATGAAAGCGCAAATTTGCAGCCAATGCCCCACAGGCCAGTCCTAAATTCGCACATTTCACGACTGCTTGCGTTGGAAATGTTGCCTTTTAGGCTGGTGGAGACGGAATCCTTCCGCAACCTTATGGTGGTGGCCGTCCCTCGGGACTCGGTCCCCAGCCGACACTATTTTGCCAGGTGTGCCATCTCCGCACTACACTAGCACGTGTCCCAAAACATCTGCCGTGCCCTCAACAACGCAGTTACTGGGAGATTCCACCTGACAACGGACACGTGGACAAGTGCTTGTGGGAAAAACACCCCGACAAGTGCTTGATGGTACATCTCCCTGACGGCACACTGGGTAAACATAGTGGAAGCCGGGACCCAGTCGGACCTTGGGACGGAACACATCCTCCCCACACCGAGGATTGTGGGCCCTATGTCAGTCAGAGTTGCCACCACAGTGTACAGCTCCTGCGCATCATCATCCTCCTCCTCCTCATGTTCAGCCTCCATCTCAGATATCACCACATCAGTTACAAGCTGGAAGCACTGCAGTACTGCCTCAGCAAAGCTGCAACAGGCTGTGCTGAAACTCATAAACTTAGGTGTTAAACAACACACCACTTGTGAGTTGTGGACAGCTGAGAAAGAGCAGGCAGATCTGTGGCTGAGACCGCTGAATCTACATCCAGGCATGGTCATGTGTGACAATGGCCGTAACCTGGTGGCGGCTCTGAGGCGCGGCGAGATCACACACGTACCATTCCTGGCTCATGTGCTTAACCTCGTGGTTCAGCGGTTTCTTAAATCGTACCCCGAGTTGCCAGATCTGCTCGTCAAAGTACGCCGCCTATCAGCTCATTTTCGGGAGTCGGCTACAGCTTCCGCTGCCCTAGCTGTGTTGCAGAAGCGTTTCCAGCTTCCGGCACAACGACTAGTGTGTGATGTCCCCACATGTTGGAACTCTACCCTCCACATGTTGCAAAGGATTGGTGAGCAGAAGAGAGCAGTTGTGGAGTACCAGCTGCAACAAGGCCGTCGATATTCAGGTCAGACTCCACACATAAGACCTCAGGAGTGGACCTGGATGTCTGACATATGTACCATCTTGACAAACTTTGAGGAGTCCACCAAACTGGTGAGTGGCGATGACACCATCATTAGCGTCAGCATCCCTCTTGTCTGTCTTTTGCAACGCTCTCTGCAGAGAATTAAAGAGGAGGCTTTGCAGCCAGAGTATGATGAGCTGGATCAAGAAGCTGTAGCGGGCGATTACACACAGCCCAGCCTCATCTCATCCCAATGTGCATTGGGGGACAATGAGGGAGAGGAGGAGGAGGAGGAAGAACAGGAGCTGGTATCATGCGCTGTAGACGGTAGTACCTGTACAACTGTCATATCGTCGGTTCAGCGTGGGTGGCCTGAGGACAGGGGGGAGGAGGAGGAGGAGGAGAGCATGGTCAGTCGTCATCTTGGTGAGGACACGGAAGTCTTGCCCGTTACCAGTCTGGCACGCATGGCTGACTTTATGCTACGCTGCCTTAACCATGACCCTCGCGTTGTCAAAATGTTGAGTGACAGTCATTACTGGTTGGTGAATCTATTAGACCCCCGCTACAAGGAGAACTTTCACTCTCTTATTCCTGAGGTGGAGAGGTCTACAAAAATGGGGCAGTACCAGAAGGCCCTTGCTGCAGAACTGTTAAAAAAATTCCCATCTGAACACGCTAACGGCAGAGGTCACAGTTCGTTGCCCAACCAAGGTGTACATGCGAGAGAGACGCAACTCCAATCCAGCAGAGGCAGGGGAACACTGTCAACGTTCTGGGACATTTTTCTGAGACCCACCCAGCTTACAGGCCCTGAGTCGCGGGGTACTCTCACAAGGAGTGGAAAGTTTCAAAAGATGGTGAGGGAGTACCTTGCCGACTGTACCAGCATCCTCCGTGATTCCTCTGTGCCTTTTAATTATTGGGTATCCAAGCTGGACAATTGGAATGAACTCGCTCTGTATGCCTTGGAGGTCCTGGCCTGCCCTGCCGCTAGCGTGTTATCGGAGCGTGTTTTTAGTGCCGCTGGGGGAATTATAACAGATAAGCGCACTCGCCTGTCAACTGACAATGCTGACGAGCTGACCCTTATCAAAATGAACAAGGGCTGGATTGGGCCAGACTTATGTTCACCACCAAATTACAGCAGAGTAACATAAAGTCAAATCCACTGTGTTATTTCGGGAGGTATATTCCCATGCACCGCTTCACACCCACACATGGGTATACGCTTCCCCATTTCGGCTGTATTTTGCTCTTCTCCTTATCCTCAGCCCCCACCACCACTATACCACCAGGGTGACCTTGGTCCGTGTTGCCAGCATTGCAAGTTCCTCCGTCCTAATTTTTGGCAGCTTTTGCTTGGAAGGCATAGGCAAAGACTATGGGAGACCCACTCCCCAATAATGGGAATAATGTTTTTGAGATGCAGTACTGCATGGCTCTTCCAAGGGGCATTTAATCTGTCTTGTTAAGCTACTGCAACCTCCACGTCTCTTCCAAGGGGCATTAAAACCATCTTGTTAAGCTACTGCGACCTCCACCACTTTTCCCAGGGGCATTGATATTGTCTTTTTATTCCACTGTGACCTCCACCATTCTTCCAAGGGGCATTAAAACTGTCTTGTTAAGCTACTGCAACCTCCACGTCTCTTCCAAGGGGCATTAAAACCATCTTGTTAAGCTACTGCGACCTCCACCACTTTTCCCAGGGGCATTGATATTGTCTTTTTATTCCACTGCGACCTCCACCATTCATCCAAGGGGCATTAAAACCATCTTGTTAAGCTACTGCGACCTCCACGTCTCTTCCAAGGGGCATTAAAACCATCTTGTTAAGCTACTGCGACCACCACCAGTTTTCCCAGGGGCATAAAAACCGTCTTGTTAAGCTACTGCGACCTCCACCATTCCTCCAAGGGTCAATAAAACCGTCTTGTTAAGCTACTGCAACCTCCACGTCTCTTCAAAGGGGCATTAAAACCATCTTGTTAAGCTACTGCAACCTCCACGTCGCTTCCAAGGGGCATTAAAACCGTCTTGTTAAGCTACTGCAACCTCTGCGTCTTCCAAGGGGCATTAAAACCGTCTTGTTAAGCTACTGCGACCTCAACCACTTTTCCCATGGGCATTGATATTGTCTTTTTATTCCACTGCGACCTCCACCATTCTTCCAAGGGGCATTAAAACCGTCTTGTCAAGCTACTGCAACTTCCACCACTTTTCCCAGGGGCATTGATAATGTCTTTTCATTCCACTGCGACCTCCACCATTCTTCCAAGGGGCATTAAAACCATCTTGTTAAGCTAATGCGACCTCCACCACTTTTCCCAGGGGCATTGATATTGTCTTTTTATTCCACTGCGACCTCCACGTCTCTTCCAAGGGGCATTAAAACAGTCTTTTTAAGCTACTGCAACCTCCACGTCTCTTCCAAGGGGCATTAAAACCGTCTTGTTAAGCTACTGCAACCTCCACGTCTCTTCCAAGGGGCATTAAAACCGTCTTGTTAAGCTACTGCAACCTCCACGTCTCTTCCAAGGGGCATTAAAACCGTCTTGTTAAGCTACTGCAACCTCCACGTCTTTCAAGGGGCATTAAAACCGTCTTGTTAAGCTACTGCAACCTCCACCACTTTTCGCAAGGGCATTGATATTGTCTTTTTATTCCACTGTGACCTCCACGTCTCTTCCAAGGGGCATTAAAACTGTCTTGTTAAGATACTGCAACCTCCACGTCTCTTCCAAGGGGCATTAAAACCATCTTGTTAAGCTACTGCAACCTCCATGTCTCTTCTAAGGGGCATTAAAACCGTCTTGTTAAGCTACTGCGACCTCCACCACTTTCCCCAGGGGCATTAAAACCCTCTTGTTAAGCTACTGCGACCTCCACCATTCTTCCAAGGGGCATTAAAACCGTCTTGTTAAGCTACTGCAACCTCCACGTCTCTTCCAAGGGGCATTAAAACCGTCTTGTTAAGCTACTGCAACCTCCATGTCTCTTCCAACGGGCATAAAAACCGTCTTGTTAAGCTACTGCAACCTCCAGGTCTCTTCCAAGGGGCATTAAAACCGTCTTGTTAAGCTACTGCAACCTCCATGTCTTCCAAGGGGCATTAAAACCATCTTGTTAAGCTACTGCGACCTCTACCACTTTTCCGAGTGGCATTGATATTGTCTTTTTATTCCACTGCGACCTCCATGTCTCTTCCAAGGGGCATTAAAACCATCTTGCTAAGCTACTGCAACCTCCACGTCTGTTCCAAGGCACATTAAAACTACCTTGTTAAGCTACTGCAACCTCCACGTCTCTTTCAAGGGGCATTAGAACCGTCTTGTTAAGCTACTGCGACCTCCACCACTTTTCCCAAGGGCATTGATAATGTCTTTTTATTCCACTGTGACCTCAACGTCTCTTCCAAGGGGCATTAAAACCATCTTGTTAAGCTACTGCAACCTCCACGTTTCTTCCAAGGGGCATTAAAACCATCTTGTTAAGCTACTGCAACCTCCACGTCTCTTCCAAGGGGCATTAAAACCGTCTTGTCAAGCTACTGCGACCTCCACCACTTTCCCCAGGGCATTAAAACCGTCTTGTTAAGCTACTGCAACCTCCATGTCTCTTCCAAGGGGCATTAAAACCATCTTGTTAAGCTACTGCAACCTCCACGTCTCTTCCAAGGGGCATTAAAACTGTCTTGTTAAGCTACTGCGACCTCCACCACCTTCCCCAGGGGCATTAAAACTGTCTTGTTAAGCTACTGCAACCTCCACCATTCTTCCAAGGGGTATTGAAACCGTCTTGTTAAGCTACTGCGACCTCCACCACTTTTCCAAGGGGCATTGATATTGTCTTTTTATTCCACTGCGACCTCCACCATTCTTCCAACGGGCATTGCATTTCCTCCTAATTTTAGTCAGCTTTTGCTTTTCAATGCATAGGCGAACACGAAGGGAGACCCACTCCCCAATAATGGCTAGAAGGTTTTTAGTATGCTGTAATCCACGTCTGTTTCAAGGGGCATTGCAGTTCCTCATAATTTTTGGAAAGCTTTCCATTCACTGTTTAGGCCAACAATGCACAGGAGACCCAGTTGCTATAAATGGAAAAAACAGATTAGTTAAGGCCCTCTGACCTCCATGTCACTTCCAAGGGGCATTGTAGTGCCTCGAAATTTTTGTTAGGCATTGCACTCACTGCATGCCTTTTAACTGTGTAGCCGACAAGACATGTGTGGTTGACTGGCCTGATATTGATGTGAATGGTCCCTGTTCCTCCTGCTCTTTCTCCTTTGCCACTACCTCATCCATAATCCATCACCTGAAGCTTTGTTTTAATAGGAGTCATAGAACTGAGATAGTAGCAGGAAAACATCCAGCAATCCTCGGAGGAGGTAGGATATGCGCCAAAACGCTGACCACCTCAGGCCTAGCCGCTACTACATACATGCGCTTGCATTCCAAGAAAACAAAGCAGATGCTAACTTCTATCATCATCATCATGCTCCTCATCTTGGCACTCTCAACTCCCCTGATGGAGAAGCCAGGGCCCACCGGGGGAGTCTGGTTCTCAGGTGGGCTCGTCCAATGCTGCCCTAAAGCAGGCCAGGCTAAGAAAAGCGTGGGGGAAGTTTCAAGGAGAAATAGGGGCAGCTGGGAACCGTTTATGGACACCCGGCCGCCCCCTGACAGCTGGGGACCGAGAGTGGACACCCGGCCGCCGGGCGGCTGGGAACTGAGCATGGATACCTCGCTGCCGAAGCAGCCATGAGGTAGTGGCTAGCTTCGGCCTCCTCCAAACTAAAAGGCCCCATTTCAAGTGCAAGCTAGCAGTATGGTATTGCAGCCTGGGGGTGGGTGGGTGGCAGGGTGCACACTTAAGCTTGCATTCCAAGAAAACAAACAGATGCTAACTTCTATCATCATCATCATGCTCCTCACCTTGGCACTCTCAACTCCCCTGATGGAGAAGCCAGGGCCCACCGGAGGAGTCTGGTTCTCTGGTGGGCTTCTCCAATGCTGCCCTAAAGCAGGCCATGCTAAGAAAAGTATGGGGGAAGTTTCAAGGAGAAATAGGGGCGGCTGGGGACCGTTTATGGACACCTGGCCACCCCCAGGCGGCTGGGGACTGTGTGTGGACACCCGGCCGTGGGGCGGCTGAGAACCGAGTATGGACACCCGGCCTCCCCCTGGCGGCTGGGACTGAGTATGGATACCTCGCTGCCAAAGCAGCCATGAGGTAGTGGCCAGCTTCGTCCTCCTCCAAACTAAAAGGCCCCTTTTCAAGTGCAACCAACTAGCAGTATGGTATTGCAGCCTGGGGGTGGGTGGGTGGCAGGCTGCATACTGGCGCTTGCATTGCAAGGAATGGGGGAGGTACAATTGAACACTGCCCTGGGACAAGGACTTGCATGGGGATAGTTGCAAGCCTGCATCTTCTGATGCGGAAAGGATCACTTCTGATGGGCACACTTTTAGGCCGTGACCTGGGTGTCAGATATGTTTCCATGGGTCTTCCCCATGCTGTTCCCAAGTCTTTTCAGCACTGTATGCATGTGTCACACAGCACATGGCCAGATAAGATTGTAAAATGTTAAAATGACATTTCCCGGTGAATGCATTTGTTACGGTTGAAAGCAATACAAAAGTGCAAAAAAGCACAAAAAATGCTACTTGTGAATATAGCCCAAGGTGTGGAGGAGTATTTTTTTTTGGTTGCTTATTTTACCTTATACACAAGTCTTTACCATGGAAAGGAAGTTCCTTAACATATTTCGCAGGAAAACCGTTTCAGTTTCATTTTTGAACATTTTATTTTGAGCCCGTTAAATTGGCTTAATACCGCTGACCACATTGTTGACAGCAGTGACCTGGGGGTCAGAAATGCTTCCTGGGGCGATGCCCATGCTGTCCCCATGTCTTTTGAGCTTGGTCACTATCGTTTTGGCCACTTTTTAGGCTTTCTACAGACTGCCGAGGGGTGCCGCCGCAAAAATACTCGGGTCTCCCATAGACTAACATTGGGCTCGTTGCTCGGGTCGAGCACCCGAGTATCATGGTGAGCTTGGCCCGAGCTTTGAGCACCCAAGCATTTTAGTGCTCGCTCAACACTACTTGTAATTAATTAACTATAAACTTATGTAGTGAAAATTCCCTCATGGCTCCATGTTGAAGCTTTTCTCAAGGTGCTCGCTCCCTAACATCAACAGATGCAAGCTACTTATGTGTTAATACAAATCCGGGATATTCTGTCTTGCAAAAACATATTTTCTTTATTTATGTTACCAAAGCAACACATGTTTTTGCAATTAAAAGTATCACTTATTAATATTATTGCTATTAACACTTAGATGGTTACTACTGTATATTATCTCTGTGTATGGGAATTATCTATCTATCTATCTATCTATCTATCTATCTATCTATCTACAGTTTATAGCTATCTATCTATTATTTATCTATCTATTTATCATCTATTTATCTATCTATATCTATCTATATATATCTATATATCCATCTATCTATCTTTAGACTATTTAGCTCAAAAAGTGCAATGCATATATTTGATACCATTATATATGTACAATATATATGTACAATTTTACTGAATGTAATAGTATTAAACTTTATTGATTTTTTAACCCCTTTACCCCCCAAGGGGGTTTGCACGTTAATGACCAGGCCAATTTTTACAATTCTGACCACTGTCACTTTATGAGGTAATAACTCTGGAATGCTTCAATGGATCCCCCTGATTCTGAGATTGTTTTTTCGTGACATATTGTACTTCATGATACTGGTAAAATTTCTTCAATATCACTTGCGTTTATTTGTGAAAAAAAATGGAAATGTATCGAAAAATTTGAAAATTTTGCAATTTTCAAAATTTGAATTTCCATGCCCTTAAATCAGAGAGATATGTCACACAAAATAGTGAATACATAACATTTTCCACAGGTCTACTTTACATCAGCACAATTTTGGAATCAAAATTTCTTTTTGTTAGAAAGTTATAAGGATTCAAAGTTGACCAGCGATTTCTCATTTTTCCAACAAAATTTAAAAAAACATTTTTTTAGGGACCATATGACATTTGAAGTGACTTTGAGGGGCCTTTATGACAGAAAATACCCAAAAGTGACATCATTCTAAAAACTTCACCCCTCAAGGTGCTCAAAACCACATCCAAGAAGTATATTAACCCTTCAGGTTCTTCATAGGACTTTTTGAAATATGGAAGAAAAAATGAAACATTTAACTTTTTTTACAAAAATGTTACTTTTGACCCAATTTTTTTATTTTTGCAAGGGTAACAGGAAAAAATGGACCCCAGAATTTGTTGTGCAATTTCTCCTGAGCACACTGATGCCCCATATGTGAGGAAAAACCAATGTTTGTGCACATGGCAGGGTTCGGAAGGGAAGGAGCGCCATTTGACTTTTTGAATGTAACATTTGTTTGAATGATTAGTGGACGTCATGTCGCTTTTGGAGAGCCCCTGATGTGCCTAAACAGTGGAAACCCCCCACAAGTGACACCATTTTGGAAACTAGACCCTCAGGGAACTTATCTAGATGTGTGGGGAACACCTTGAACCCCCAGGTGCTTCACAGAAGTTTATAACATTGAACCTTAAAAATAAAATTTTCAAAATTTTCCCCCAAAATTGTTTTTCAGCCCCCAATTTTGCATTTTCATAACAGGGCAGCAGGAGAAATAGCACCATGCAACTTGTTGTGTAATTTCTCCTGAGTAAGCCGATACCCCATATGTGGGGTGCACAGCAGGGCTCGGAAGGGAAGGAGCTCCATTTGACTGTTTGAATGTAAAATTTGCTTGAATAATTAGCGGACGTCATGTCGCGTTTGGGGAGCTCCTGATGTGCCTAAACAGTGGAAACTCGTTAACACCATTTTGGAAACTAGACCCCCCCAGGGAATTGATCTAGATTTGTAGTGAGTACCCTGAGCCCTGAACCCTCAGGTGCTTCACAGAAGTTTATAACGTAGAGCCGTGAAAATAAAAAACATCAAACTTTTTCCACAAAAATGATCTTTAAGCCCCAAATGTTTTATTTTAACAAGGGTAAGAGGAGAAAATGGATCCCAAAAACTGTTGTGCAATTTCTCCTGAGTACGCCGATACCCCATATGTGGGGAAAATACACTGTTTGGGCACTCAGCCGCGTTCAGAAGGGAAGGAGCACTGTGTGACTTTTTGAACGCAAAATTGGCTGGAATCGAGAGCAGACGCCATGTCACATTTGGAGAGCCCCTGATATGCCTAAACAGTGGAAATCCCCCACAAGTGACCCCATTTTGGAAATTACACCCTTCTAGGATTTTATCAAGGGATATAGTGAACATTTTGAACCCAGAGGTACGACACAGAATTTGATAACATTAGGTTATCATATTGAATAAGCTATCATTAGTCTTGAGCGCAAGTGCACGCTACTTGAGTTTGTATCAGGTACTCAGGTATACACCATGTATCGCAGGTGATCGAGTGACATGCTTGAGTCCCCGTCCCGCATGTTTCACGGTTATTATACACCCAAAAAAACACATGCGGGGATCGCTCGTACATGGCAGGCAATCCCCATGAGTTTTTTTGGCTGTATAACAGCTGCAAAACATATGGGGCGGAGACTCGAGTATATCAGTCGAGCACCCACGATACTCTGTGCATACCCGAGCACCCGATGCAAACTCAAGTAGCGACCACTTGCACTCAACACTAGTCGCCATATCGTCGTCATTTTTTTTTCTTTAATTTTGAAAAAATCCCAACCCTAGCCCAACCCTAACCCTAGCCCAACCCTAACCCTAACCCAACCCTAACCTTAGCCCAACTCTAACCCTAACCCTAGCCCAACCCTAACCCTAGCACAACCCTAACCCTAGCACAACCCTAGCCCAACCCTAACCCTAGCCCAACCCTAACCCTAGTCCAACCCTAACCCTAGCACAATCCTAAGCCTAGCACAATCCTAACCCTAGAGTTTCTTTTTTATGCCTTTCCTCATGCGGTATAAGTGATTAGACGACTTTATTCTTCAGGGTTGGTGCGATTACAGTGATACCAGATTTATATCGGGTTTTTATGATTGACAGCTGTCACACACTAAAAGACACTTTTTTTTGCAAAGACTAGTTTTTGCATTGCGAGATTTTGAGAGCTATCATGTGACAGCTTGTTTTTGCGGGACAAGTTGAAGTTTTTATTGGTATCATTTTTGGGCACGTGACATTTTTTTATCACGTTTTATTCCGATTTTTGGGAGGCAGAATAAACAAAAACCAATGATTCAGGAATTGTTTTTTTGTTTTTTTTATGCCGTTCTGCAGGTGGTAAAATGAATAAGGCAGCTTTATTCTTCGGGTCAGTACGTTTACAGCGGTACCACATTTATATTTTTTTATGTTTTGGCACTTTTACACAATAAAAACTATTTGATAGAAAAAATTATTATTTTGTATCGCGTTATTCTGAGAGCTATAACTTTTTTATTTTTCGGCTGATGGAGCTGTATGGTGACTTGTTTTTTGTGGGACAAGATGATGTTTTCAGCGGTACCATTTTTATTTACATTTGTCTTTTTGATCGCGTTTTATTCCATTTTCTGTTTGGCGGTATGATGATAAAGCATCGTTTTTTGTTTCGTTTTTTGTTTTTATTTTTTAACTTGTTCACCAAAGGGGTTATAGGTCAGCTCGTTCTGGATACGGTGATACCAAATATGTGTACTTTATTGTTTTTTTTTTTTCATAATAATATGTATTCATGGGTACAGTATATTTTTATTTTTTGGGGGATTCTTTTTTTTAATTTTTTTTTTATATTTTTACAATTTTTTTTATCTTTTGTTTCACTTTCTGACATTTTTTTTATTTGTACATTGACTCTCACTTTTTGCAGCCTGATCCCTTATATAGCATAGAGATGCAACAGCATCTTCATGCTATATACAGCCTGTCAGAGCTGCATGCAGAAGTTACTTTGGTCGCGCACTGAGCATGACCAAAGTAACTTCCTACCTCCTGGTGACCTGGATGTCGTCATGACGACATCAGGTCACCATTACAACATCCGGGACCCGGCACAGACTGCGCGGGACGCCGGAGAGGAGGTAAGTAACATAGTAACATAGTTTTTAAGGATGAAGGAAGACTAAGTCCATCTAGTTCAACCCATAGCCTAACATGTTGATCCAGAGGAAGGCAAAAAAAAAACATGTGGCAAACACTAAGCTCCACATTGGGGAAAAAAATTCCTTCCTGACTCCATATGGCAATCAGACTAGTTCCCTGGATCAACGCCCTATCAAGGAATCTAGTATTGATAACCTGTAATATTATACTTTTCAAGAAAGGCATCCATGCCCTTCTTAAATTTTAGTAGTGAATCACTCATTACAACATCCTGCGGCAGAGAGCTCCATAGTCTCACTGCTCTTACAGTATAGAATCCGCGTCTGTGATTATGATTAAACCTGCTTTCCTCCAGACGCAGAAGATGCCCCCTTGTCCCCGTCTCAGGCCTCAGAGTAAAAAGATCAGTAGACAGGTCTTTGTACTGTCCCCTCATATACTTGTACATAGTAATAAGATCACCCCTAAGCCTTCGTTTTTCCAAAGTAAATAACCCCAAGTGTAATAACCTGTCTTGGTATTGCAGACCCCCCAGTCCTCTAATAACCTTGGTCGCTCTTCTCTGTACCCGCTCTAGTACAGCTATGTCTTTCTTATACACCAGAGACCAGAACTGTACACAGTATTCTAAGTGTGGTCGCACTAGTGACTTGTATACTGGTAAAGTTATGATCTCCTCATGAGCACCTATGCCTCTTTTAATGCATCCCATTATTTTATTTGCCTTTGCAGCAGCTGCCTGACACTGGCCACCAAACGTGAGCTTGTCGTCCACCAGTACACTCAGGTCTTTTTCAGTTACAGTTTTGCCCAGTGTTTTACAATTAAGTGTATAGTTATACATTTTATTTCCTCTTCCCAAGTGCATTACCTTACATTTATCCTCATTGAAGCTCATTTGCCATTTATCAGCCCAAGCTTCTAGTTTACATAGATCCTCCTGTAATATAAAATTGTCCTCCTCTGTATTGATTACCCTGCAGAGTTTAGTGTTATCAACAAATATTGAAATACTACTCTGTATGCCCTCTACAAGGTCATTAATAAATATGTTAAAAAGAAGCGGGCCCAATACTGACCCCTGTGGTACCCCACTGTTAACTGTGACCCAGTCTGAGTGTGTTCCATTAATAACCACCCTTTGTTTCCTATCACTGAGTAAGTTTTTAACCCACTTACATATATTTTCCCCTATCCCCATTGTTCTCATTTTATGTACTTTATCAACCTTTTGTGTGGAACCTGATCAAAAGCTTTTGAAAAGTCCATATACACAACATCCACTGCATTTCCTTGGTTCAGACCGAAACTTGCCTCTTCATAGAAGCTGATCAGATTAGTCTGACAGGAGGGGTCCCTCGTAAACCCATGTTGATATTGGGTCATGAGGTTATTCTTCTTCAGATACTCTAGTATAGCATCTCTTAGGAAACCCTCCAGGATTTTACCCACAGTAGAGGTTAAGCTTACTGGCCTATACTTTCCAAGTTCGGTTTTTGGCCCCTTTTATGATATTGTCACCACATTTGTTATATGCCAGTCCTGTGGTACAGACTGCTTACCTCCTCTTGCTCTAGAAATTCTGCGATCGACTTCGATCACAGCATTCCGGGGGTTAATGTGCTGGGAGCGGTGCAGCACAGTTAACTAAAATGATACCGTGATATCTTTGATCTGATGTTTTATTTCTTCAAAATCTATGTTTATCTTAACATATAAAGGAGCCGTTGAAATCTATGGGCCGGGCATAGATCTCCCTGAGAATCTGGCTCTAGAGCTTATTTTAAATTAATACCTTACTGATAGTGTTTAGCTCCAGGTCCTGGGGGGCCAGGAAAAATCTTTTTTTTTTCATCTAAATCCTCTTTTTGTTTCTTATTAACCTTTTGGTGTACCCCCCCCCCCAAAAAAAAAAAAGTGTGTCTGTGACAGTTCAGACACAAATATATCTGTTTAAAATAGTCTGGTGCAGGACAGAGAAACAGAAGTGTAGTTTTGCAGTTCCATGGTTCAAACCTCTGTATTGTCCAGTTTTGGGCCATTTTTACCTAAAAAAAAACAGTTTGAGTGTGTCGCTCACTGTTCAGCCGCAAATATATATATTGAAAAAAGTCTGGTATACACCAGTAAATTATAACTGTAGTTTTGCTGTTCCACGGTAAAAAAAATCTCTATTATCCTGCTTTTGTCATTTCTTGCCGAAAAAAAAACCTGTAATAGTGTCTCCCTGATTGTTCAGACAGAAATATATCTGTTTAAAATAGTCTGGTGTAGGCCAGAGAAACAGAAGTGTGGTTTTGCAGTTCCACGGTTCAAACCTCTGTATTATACACTTTTAGGCCATTTGTACCTAAAAAAAAACAGTTTGAGTGTGTCGCTCACTGTTCAGCCGCAAATATATATATTTAAAAATGTCTGGTATACACCAGTGGTTTTGCTGTTCCACAGAAAAAAATCTCTGTATTATCCTGCTTTTGGCATTTTTAGCCATAAAGAAAAACAGTAATAGTGTCTCCTGATTGTTCAGACACCAATATATCTATTTAAAAGAGTCTGGTATACACTAGTAAATTATAACTGTGGTTTTGCCGTTCCACGGTAAAAAATCTCAATTATCCTGCTTTTGGCATTTTTTGCCGTAAAGAAAAACAGTAATAGTGTCTCCTGATTGCTCAGACACAAATATATCTGTTGAAAATAGTCTGGTGTAGGCCCGAGAAATAGAACAGTGGTTTTGCAGTTCCACGGGTCAAATCTCTGTATTATCCACTTTTGGGCCATTTTTACCTAAAAAAAAACAGTTTGAGTGTGTCGCTCACTGTTCAGCCGCAAATACATCTATTTAAAATTGTCTGGTATACCCCAGTAAACAATAACTGTGGTTTTGCCATTCCACGGTAAAAAATCTCTATTATTCAGCTTTTGGTATTTTTTCCGTAAAGAAAAACAGTAATAGTTTCTCCCTGATTGTTCTGGATGTTTAAAAGAGTCGGGTGTAGGCCAGATAACTAGAAGGAATATAGAGCGCACATAGGGTCTTATACGAGATAAAGGAAATATATGTGAAAGATAAATCAAATTCACTCACCTATTGGGGTTGTGTAAGACACAACTAGAGATGAGCGTTGTTCTACTCGAACTGTTCGCCAATCTCATATTCAAGCTGTTTTGGGCGGTGTTCGAGCCGTTCGGCGAACACGAACAATTTGAGAAAAATTCGGCTGTTCGAGGTTATGTTCGATAACTGTTCGTGCACCAAAATCATAACTGGATTTTTTCTCAGTAATGATGAAAATTAATGTTAATATGCAGTTTGAGTGTACAGCGGGGTGGGGGGAGGGGCAGGGGATGGATCTCTGCAGGAACAATGAAGATCTCCATTTTTTTTTTCTCTTTCCCGCATTTACAGTGGGGAGGTGCAATCTGTCAGCCTATCAGCAGCGCACACACGGAGCGAAGTGCTTTTTTTCACACAAGCAAGGGCATGTGTCATTGGCAGTGTATGTCACATGTCCTTGCCCTATAAGACCAAGCCATTTTCCCCGTCGCCACCATTTTCTCACTGCTGCAGCTGCGTGTTAGACGGCACCGCTGTTGCTGTGTGCGCTATACCTTGTTAATTTCAAGCCAATTTTCGCACAAATCTACAGATAGCTTGGGAGTAGGGAATAGTTGTGATTGCAGTCCTTTTAAGGACTAGGTTACAGCATTTCCTACGACTTTTATCAGGCAGGTCTGTGCTCTTAAATAGATAGATTGTGGGAGTAAAGACTAATTGTAATTGGAGTCCTTTTCAGGACTAGGTTACATCAGTTCCTATCAGTTTTTGCCAGGCAGGTCTGTGCCAGTACTGTGCAAGTTTTTTTTCACAGCATTTGGCTGAATCTAGCAAAGCTAATCCTTTTTGGCCTATTGCAGAGTGTGTTAGTCAGTGGAGTAGCCTATCTGTGTTGCAAGATATACCACCTGTGTATAGAATACCAATTTTTTTACTGCACCTAGTGAAGTAAAATCTTTTGGGCATAGCATCATTCTATTAGTCCATCTATACTGACCTCCATCAGGTTGCAAATTGAATATAATCTTTTTCTGCATCTAGCTCTGAAAAAATATTGGGCTTCTAGCTGTGTGTGGGACTTGTTGTATTAGTCCATCTATACTGACCTCCATCAGGTTGAAAACTGAATATATTTTTTTCTGCATCTACCTCTGAAAAAATATTGGGCTTCTAGCTGTGTGTGGGACTTGTTCTATTAATCCATCTATACAGACCTCCATCAGGTTGCAAACTGAATATATTTTTTTCTGCATCTACCTCTGAAAAAATATTGGGCTTCTAGCTGTGTGTGGGACTTGTTGTATTAGTCCATCTATACTGACCTCCATCAGGTTGCAAACTGAATATATTTTTTTCTGCATCTACCTCTGAAAAAATATTGGGCTTCTAGCTGTGTGTGGGACTTGTTCTATTAATCCATCTATACAGACCTCCATCAGGTTGCAAACTGAATATATTTTTTTCTGCATCTACCTCTGAAAAAATATGTGGCCTTCTAGCAGTGTGTGGGACTTTCTCTATTAGTCCATCTATACTGACCTCCATCAGGTTGCAAACTGAATATAATTTTTTTCTGCATCTAGCTCTGAAAAAATATTTGGCCTTCTAGCAGTGTGTGGGACTTTCTCTATTAGTCCATCTATACTGACCTCCATCAGGTTGCAAATTAAAAATAATTTTTATCTGCATCTACCTCTGAAAAAATATTTGGGCTTCTAGCTGTGTGTGGGACTTGTTCTATTACTCCATCTATACTGACCTCCATCAGGTTGCAAACTGAATATATTTTTTTCTGCATCTACCTCTGAAAAAATATTGGGCTTCTAGCTGTGTGTGGGACTTGTTGTATTAGTCCATCTATACTGACCTCCATCAGGTTGCAAATTAAAAATAATTTTTATCTGCATCTACAGTACCTCTGAAAAAATATTTGGGCTTCTAGCTGTGTGTGGGACTTGTTCTATTAGTCCATCTATACTGACCTCCATCAGGTTGCAAATTGAATATAATTTTTATCTGCATCTAGCTCTGAAAAAATATTTGGCCTTCTAGCAGTGTGTGGGACTTTCTCTATTAGTCCATCTATACTGACCTCCATCAGGTTGCAAATTAAAAATAATTTTTATCTGCATCTACAGTACCTCTGAAAAAATATTTGGGCTTCTAGCTGTGTGGGGGACTTGTTCTATTAGTCCATCTATACTGACCTCCATCAGGTTGCAAATTGAATATAATTTTTATCTGCATCTAGCTCTGAAAAAATATTTGGCCTTCTAGCAGTGTGTGGGACTTTCTCTATTAGTCCATCTATACTGACCTCCATCAAGTTGCAAATTGAATATAATTTTTATCTGCATCTAGCTCTGAAAAAATATTTGGCCTTCTAGCAGTGTGTGGGACTTTCTCTATTAGTCCATCTATACTGACCTCCATCAGGTTGCAAATTAAAAATAATTTTTATCTGCATCTACAGTACCTCTGAAAAAATATTTGGGCTTCTAGCTGTGTGTGGGGCTTGTTTTATTAGTCCATCTATACTGACCTCCATCAGGTTGCAAATTAAAAATAATTTTTATCTGCATCTAGCTCTGAAAAAATATTTGGCCTTCTAGCAGTGTGTGGGACTTTCTCTATTAGTCCATCTATACTGACCTCCATCAGGTTGCAAATTAAAAATAATTTTTATCTGCATCTACCTCTGAAAAAATATTTGGGCTTCTAGCTGTGTGTGGGACTTGTTCTATTAATCCATCTATACAGACCTCCATCAGGTTGCAAACTGAATATAATTTTTATCTGCATCTAGCTCTGAAAAAATATTTGGCATTCTAGCAGTGTGTGGGATTGTTCTATTAGTCCACCTATACTGACCTCCATCAGGTTGCAAATTCATAATAATTTTTTGTCTGCATCTAGCTCTGAAAAAATATTTGGCCTTCTAGCAGTGTGTGGGACTTTCTCTATTAGTCCATCTATACTGACCTCCATCAGGTTGCAAACTGAATATATTTTTTTTCTGCATCTACCTCTGAAAAAATATTGGGCTTGTAGCTGTGTGTGGGACTTGTTCTATTAATCCATCTATACAGACCTCCATCAGGTTGCAAACTGAATAAAAATTTTTTCTGCATCTACCGCTGAAAAAATATTTGGGCTTCTAGCTGTGTGTGGGACTTGTTCTATTAGTCCATCTATACTGACCTCCATCAGGTTGCAAATTGAATATAATTTTTTTCTGCATCTAACCCAGCCAATAGTTTTGGCCTAATACCACAGTTTGGCCACTCAGCTCTGCTCGGTTCCCATCCATTGTTTTTTTGTGCAAACAACTCCAGAGTTGTGAATTAGTTAACCACCAAAATGAGTGGAAAAAGGCCTGCTGCTGGTGGAAAGGGGAATAGGCGTGTTGGGAAGGGGAAAAAAGGTTGTGTCCGTGGGGTAGGTGTTAAAGCAACAGTAACATCTGCAGAAGAAAGACCATCTTCCAGCCAAACTAAAATGTCTACTTCTTTTAGCGGACAATGTGATAAGATCCCTTTCTTACGGCCACGCCAATCGCTACAAATTCCAGATGAGGCACAAAAACAGCAGGTGCTTCAACGGATATCAAGTGCTCCTTTAAGTGGGCTCTCCTCCACATCAACTTCAACATCACAAATACTCCAGTCCTCAAAGGTGTCACCCCAATCGCACTTGCTTCCTCACAGCTCCCAAATCTCCAGCTGCCCGTCTGAGTATGAGGTAGAACAGATGGTTGAGTCTGCAGAGCTGTTTACTCATACTATAGCCTGGGAATCAGAGGTCGACTCCAGCGCTTCTGTGAATCCAGACGAGGAAATGATCTGCACTGATGCCCAGAATCTTTATGAGTCGGATCCAGGACCAGACGCAGAAGGTTCTGACCATAATGTAGACCCTCATTCCCAAACTGTAACTCCTGTTGGTGGAGACAATGAGGAAGACGATGATAAGACTCAAATACCTGATTGGAGCGACAACTTTAGTTTTTTGTCAGGGCAGGAACAGGTTGGCTCTGAGGACGATGGGTGTGATAATGCACAGGGTGATGATGATGAGGTTGGAGATCCCACTTAATGTCAACCCACAGTCAGCCAAGAGATGAGGTCAGCAGAGGAGGTGGAGGAAGATGCTAGTGACGACGAGGTCAGGTTGCGCCTTCCTGGACAGAGACATAGTACTGGAAGCACGTCAACAACTGCATCCTCAAACACAACTCTGCCTTTCACCACAAGTCGTGGTGGCTCTTCAGGTCGCATGGGTGCTAAGCCTTGCATAGCCTGGGCATTTTTTCAGATCGATAAAGATGACCCAACTCGTGTTATCTGTAACATTTGTCAGCAAAAGCTAAGTAGAGGCCAAAAAATACATAGTTTGAGTACTTCATGCATGAACCGGCACATGGACATGAAGCATAAGTTGCAGTGGGAAGCTCAGTGTGCTACAATGCGGCCTAGCCGGCCAGGCCAACCACCGTCTGCCATATCTTGTGCATCCGCGGCCTCTTCATCCTCTGTGACTGGGAGGACAGCAGTCACACCTGTTTTGGGGTGCAGACCTGCCAACTCTTTACCCGCAACAGCCAGCGTGATTGGCAGGTCATCATTTTCTTTGGAGGTGGTAACACCAGCTGGTGTTGAGCGCTGTCCGACATCGATAGCACCACCTTTGGATCAAGGCAACCTAACATGTCCGCCTGCATCTTCCTCACAGACCGGCAGTTTGCCGGGGACACCCTTATCAACCCCGTCTAAGCACAATAGCCAGCCCTCGGTCCCTCAGATGTGGACAAGTAAATGACCATTTCCTCCTAGCCATGAGAAAGCTAAGAGGTTGAATTTCACCATCTGCAAGCTCTTGGCTACAGAAATGCTGCCTTTCCGCCTGGTGGACACAGAGGATTTTTGAGACCTTATGTCCGTCGCAGTGCCCCAGTACCAGATGCCCAGTCGGCACTACTTCTCAAAGAAAGGTGTGCCTGCGCTCCACCAGCATGTCACACACAACATCACCGCTTCTTTGAGAAACTCTGTGTGTGACAGGGTGCATTTCACCACAGACACTTGGACGAGTAGGCATGGACAGGGGCGTTACATGTCGCTGACTGGGCACTGGGTAACTATGGTGACAGCAGGACAAGGGGCTGCTGTCCAAGTCTTGCCGTCCCCACGAGTTGTGCGTCAATCCTCTTTATGTCAAAGTTCCTCCACTGCTTCTGCCTCCTCAACCTCCTCTCGGTCTTCCACCTGCACCCAAAGCCTGTCTGGTCATGCCACAAGCTTTCTAACTGCGCAGAAGGGATACTGCACACCTCCTTACTATGCTGGCAGTAGGGCTCAACGTCATCAGGCGGTTTTTACATTGAAATGTCTGGGAAATGTGAGTCACACAGCTGAGGAGTTGTGGTCAGCTCTGGAGAACCAATTTCATGAATGGTTGTCTCCACTGGACCTGAAACCAGGGAAGGCCGTGTGCGACAATGCTGCAAACCTGGGTGCGGCCCTTCGCCGGGGCAATGTCACACACGTGCCTTGTATGGCTCACGTGTTGAACCCGGTTGTCCAGCATTTTTTAGCCCACTATCCCAGACTAGTTGGCCTTTGGCAGAGGGCACGGTCGCTGTGTGCTCACTTCCGCCGTTCGCATCCCGCAGCTCAGCAACTTACATCTCTACAGAAGTCGTTGGGCCTGCCACTTCACCGGCTAAAATGCGATGTGCCTACCCGGTGGAATTTAACTCTGCACATGTTGCAGCGACTGTGGCAGCACCGACAAGCCCTGGTGCAATACGTTCTGACGTATAGCCTGGGCCAACGAGATCCAGAGGTGGGGCAAATCACGCTGGAGGAGTGGTCTCAGATCAGGGACCTATGCACCCTTCTGCACAGTTTTGAAATGGCGACGAAGATGTTTAGTGCTGACGATGCCATTATCAGCATGACTATTCCGGTGATTTACATGCTGGAGCACATGTTAAACAGAATTCGGAGTCAGGTGGTGGCACAAGAGGAGGTGGAGGAAGTAGAGGAGGAGGAGTTGTATGCGGAAGGGCTAACATCTGCAAGGTCCAGACGGTCGGCAGCACCAAGGCGGCAGGCATGTGAGGGTGGGGGAGATGGTTTTACCAGGGCGCATGGTTGCAGCCAAACTAGTGAGGAAGGTGCAGGAGCCCAGGAAGAAGTGGAGGACGAACTGATGGAAGACTCATCAGATGAGGGAGACCTTGATCACATTTCTGTTGTGCGAGGTTGGGGGGAGAGGACAGAGGAAGGAAGCATGATTGTTACCTCGCCACCAACACAACAGGGACTTGGTGCTCCTGGATGCGCAACACACATGAGTGCCTTCTTGCTGCACTACCTGCAACATGACCCTCGAATTGTGAGAATTAGAAATAATCCTGACTACTGGGTTGCCACACTGTTAGATCCCCGGTACAAAAGTAAATTTGCAGAAATTATTCCTGCCATAGAAAGGGATGCACGCATGCAGGAGTATCAGCAGAGACTGTTGCAGAATCTTACATGTGCTTTTCCACAAAATACCAGTGGTGCACGTAGTGAATCTCACAGTTCCAACTTGCCAACCGTGGGACCGTCAAGTGTTCAGCACTCAAACCGTAACAGAACCACAGTATCTGCTGGTAACATCAATTTTGCGGAATCATTTCACCACTTTTTTAGCCCATCCTTTGCAAGGCCACAGGAGACAAGAAGTCTGACACATAGTCAACGCCTAGAGACGATGGTACAGGAGTATCTCCAAGTAAACATTGAAGCCATGACTGTGTCACTGGACCCTTGCTCTTTTTGGGCTTCCAATCTGGATAAATGGCCGGAGCTAGCCACTTACGCCTTGGAGATCTTGTCATGCCCCGCAGCCAGCGTTCTGTCTGAACGTGTGTTCAGCGCTGCTGGTGGTGTGCTGACAGATAAGCGCACGCGGCTCTCCACTGATAATGTAGACAGACTCACGTTCATAAAGATGAACAAATCATGGATCCGAAACGACTTTTCTACCCCTGTGTCATCCTGGGGAGAGTAAAAGCTTGATGATTGGTTAAAATCACCCTACCAACAGTTTTAAGCTTTCAAATTACTAATCATGTTTATCTGTATCTTGGCTGGAAAATAATTTGGGCTTTGTAGCAGTGTGCAGCACTGATTCTATTAGGCCATCTATAATAAGCTCCACCAGATTTAAAATTACTAATCATGTTTATCTGTATCTTGACTGGAAAATAATTTGGGCTTTGCAGCAGTGTGCAGCACTGATCCTATTAGGCCATCTATACTAAAGCTTCACCAGATTTAAAATTAATAATAATTTTTAGCTGCATCTAGCCCGGAAAATAATTTTGGGGCTCCGAGATGCGCAAGACACATAAGTGCCTTCTTGCTGCACTACCTGCAGCATGACCCTCATATTGTCAGAATTCGAAGTAATCATGACTACTGGGTTGCCACACTCTTAGATCCCCCAAACTTTTCGATCAACCTTTTCATTTTAATAAAGACCAAAAAAATGGTCATTTTTGAAATTATAAGCATTAGCAGGTTGTTAGAAACTGAAATCAAACAGTTTTCAACTCAAAACTTTATTCTAGGTGATGTTACATTTTCACATAGGACCCCTTGTTCGAAAGGAGCTTCTGAACTCTCTCGTCCATTGAATTTGTCAGGTTTTGGATGGTTTCTGCTTCAATTGTTTTGCATGAGGACAGAATACCCTCCCAGAGCTGTTGCTTAGATGTGAACTGCCTCCCGCCATCATAGACACTCCTTTTAATGATGCTCCAAAGGTTCTGAATGGGGTACAGGTCAGGGGAGCATGGGGGTCACACCATAAGTTTGTCCCCTTTTATGCCCATATCAGCCAGAGATGCAGATGTTTTATGTGCAGCATGAGATGGTGCATTATCATGCAAAAAAATAATCTTGCTGTGAAATACACGGTTCTTCTTCTTGAACCATGGCAGGAAGTGCTGTTTGAGAAAATCCACATACATTATGGAGTTCATCTTTAGCGCCTTCAGGGATCCTAAAGGGGCCGACAATCTCTCTCCCCATGATTCCAGCCCAAAACATTACTCCACCTCCTCCTTGTTGGCGCTGTAGCCGTGTTTGGTGTCCATCAACCAGCCATCCTCCACTCCATCCATCTGGACCATCGAGCGCTGCACGGCACTCATCCGTGAACAAAACAGTTTTGAAATCAGTCTTCATGTAATGTTTGGCCCACTGGAGCCGTTTCTGCTTGTGTGAAGTGGATAGAGGAGGTCGACAGGATGGCGTATGCACAGCTGCAAACCTCTGAAGGACCCTGCATCTTGTTGTTCGGGGGACGTTGGAGGCACCAGCAGCTTCAAAAACTTGTCTGCTGCTATGACAAGGCTTTTTTGCCGCTGCTCTTTCAACCTGACGTAATTGCCTGTAGGAAAGAGTCCTCAATTTGCCCTTATCAGCACGCACACGTGTGTACTGTGAATCAGCTACATACTTCTTGATTGCCAAGACACTTCATCCTGATCATCGCACAATGTTGATTGTAGTCATGCCTTGACCTAAACACTCCACAATTTGTTGCTTCTCAGCAGCCGACACATCCTTTTTCTTTCCCATTTTGGCAGAAAATGTAGGCTGCTTAATAATGTGAGACAGCCTTCTTAAGTAGTCTTGCCTTTCATTGGACACACCTGCCAAACTAATTAGCACAGGTGTCTGCAATTGCTTACAGTGATATAAAGAGCCCTGACACACATCACCATCAATGAGTTTAACTGACAAACAAACAAATTCTTCCCTTATCACTCCTAAACACTTTTTGCATAATAATTTGGAACACAGTGTACATGTGCTTTTCCACAAAACACCAGTGGTTCACGTAGTGAATCTTACAGTTCTAACTTGCCAACCGTGGTCTGTATGGAGTTGTTCAATAAAGGGCCCAAAATTAAGATAACATAGATGGGAGAGGTCTCTATGAATAGGAATGCCTAAGTATTTGATACCCTGTGAGGGCCAGGCAAAGGGAAAGTTGGACTGGATGGAATCCTATATGGATTTGGGGAGGGAGACATCGAGGGCCTCAGACTTCGCTGCATTGATTTTAAAATTTGACCATGTAACAAAGTGATCTATTTCAGCCATAACAGCATGGATGGATATATGTGACTGAGTGATATATACTAGGACATCATCAGCAAATAGAGAGCACTTGTACTCGGTGCCTCCCACCTCAATCCACCTAATATTGGGGTTATGGCGAATTGATGAGAGCAGGTGCTCCGTCACTAGGATGTATAAGAGAGGGGACAGAGAACATCCCTGCCTTGTCCCATTGGTGATTGTGAAAGGTGATGAAAATGTTCTGACGCGCCCCCTGGGCCTTGGGACACCCGGAGCCGGACCCTTTTTGGTGGATGCTGGTGGTTATAGTCTCCGTGGCGGCGACCCAGTTCCGTGGCTCAGGGCGGTCAAACCAGTGGCGGAAATATTTATGTGGTTTTGATGTTTAAATGTCCGACTACGCCACCCGTGGATTGCGGTCAGAGTGAACCGCCGCTCCAGGGCAGACCGCTGAGGCTGGTGTTGTGGGTGCAGCAGAGCGTAGCATAACTCCCCACGGGAGGAGTATAGCCTCAGGGCAGTGTATGCGGAGGATGGGGGTGATGGTGCAGGGCAGCAGCAGTAACGACACGGAGTCAGTGATGCAGTCCAGGGCCTTTACTCACAGTTCTTATTATCCAGACCACGTCTGCAGGTAACGGCTGCCCACGTCGTACTGTGCTCCCCAGGTGAGGGGCTCAGACAACTCCCAGATAACTTTGGAGCGCTTCACAGGACCCCCTTTGTGTGTCCTTTTTCTGGCCTTTCTTACCAACCCTTCTGTCCGGCTGCCTCGGGCCTCCTCTTGGTAAACTTGGCGCCAGTTTAACTGACCCTATGTGGTGCCTTCCTAGCGGGTGTAGCGAGGGGCTGCGCCACATAAAATGTCACAGCCTCCTGTTTCTAGCTGAGGGTCGTTTCCTGCCTCCACTAGTTTCGGGGACCGGTCTCCCCCTTTGGCCTGACCCCTCCACGCAGGTGGATTCGGGCGTGCGGTGGCGACTCGCCCGTCCGCACCCCTGGGATCCCTTCGTTCCTCGTTCCTGGAGCCTTCTCCGCTCCTCTTCCTTCCTTCTCCCTCTTCCAGGCCTGGGCCTCTGTTACTAGGCCCGCCTCCGGAGCAGAGCTCATGCAGAGCCCCTGCTCCCTGCCACTTCTGCTCAGACTTCTCTGCACTGAACTAAGATGGTGCCCACCTTTTATACTCCCTTCTCAATGCACCCAGGAACTGCTTCCTCCCTGCTCCTGCACTACAGGATTCCCCTTCCTCAGTGTTCCCTCCCCCCACTCCAGCCAGGGACAGGGACTGTCGTGCCCATCTCAGGGGCATATTGGTTGCCCTGCCCCACGGCAATGTGGTGTAATGCACGCAGGTGTCGGGTCCTGATCCACACTACATCCTTACCTGAGAGTGAGATATCACACCTCTGGGTGAGGTGCAATACCTCTGTAGCAACCGAGCCCTCAGGGTGCTACAGTTCCATTTATCTTCAGCCTAGGTGACGTATTGCGATACAGGGCCGTGATTTTGGCTATAAAAGGGTCCCCTAGACCCCTACCCCAAGCTTTTTAAGAGAATCATATATGGCGTGCCAGGAGACTCTATGGAATGCTTTCTCAGCATCCAACGAGAGTATCTAATTACAAATTTTTAACTGCATCTAGCCCAGGAAATACTTTGTGCCTAGTAGCAGTGTCTGCTAGTCAGCGGATTATCCCGGCTGTTAAGCAAGCTACACCACCTGTAGTTTGGACACTTAATTTTTTCAAAGGAAATGCTTCGGGACCACGGGATACTCAGTGAAGAGCATCAGGAGGCACCCCAAGGCATAGGGGCTGGGACTGGCAGTAGGATGCCTTGCGGTGGACAGCCGAGCTCGATCCTTATAAAAGCTTTTTAACTGCAGCAGCTTTAGTGGACGCTACTGGAGCTGGAATTACGCGGCTGCTGGCATGAGACTTGCCCTCCAATAGATCCTTGTAAATGGATTTAAAGTGTATTCATTCAAATTAGAGAGACAATTTAAATTAAAAAGCTTAGAGCTGCCTCCACCACAGGGGGGCTCGCTCGACCCACCAGCGGACAGGCACCAGTATTGGGAGAGGGGGGCTGGCCGTCAGGGTTCACCGCGGCTCTGGCACAAACCCGGCGACGCGGAGGTGGCACAGGCAGGAGCGGACTGAACGTGTCGGCTTCTCACTTTTTGGATTTTAGAAGGGCATGACATGCCTATATCTGTGTCTCCCCCTCCTTTTACTCCTCCACCTCTTTTCTTTTCGCATGACTATATGTACTTGTCACTTTTCCATGTGTTAATTGTGTCTTCTGAGCAGTTTGTCAGCTTTTGGACACCTTTGAAGGTGTTTTCTATGTGTTTCTATGTGTTTTTGTTTGCCTGCCATTGGTTTTAACGGTGTTCGAAGGTGTTCGACGAACAGTTCGGCGAACACACGGGTGTTCGACGAACCGAACCGAACTCGAACACTACGGGGGTGGCTCAACACTAAACACAACCACTGTACTTAGCATTGGCGGCTGCTGCAAACCCCGAAACAATGATCCTTTGTTGGGTGAAGAGAATGGGGCATCAAACTGCGCTGCTCGCCTGTCAGAATTATGTACCAGAGGAATCCAAGTCGATGTAATAATAAAATAGACTTTATTTCTACGCGTTTCGTGGTGATCACACCACTTCCTCAGGACAGTCTATACACATACACATACAGGGTCTGTTATTTATAGCAAAAGGATACACATGGAGAAGCCTCCCTTACAAAAAATCACCACACCCAGTGGGCGGGGAATCAGACTAAATGAATGTATACACCGTAAAGCACACACAAAACAATCATAAAGCATAATGGAATATATCGCTTAAACATTTAAAAATATGACTGCTGTTTTTTTTGTTTTTTTTATATATTAAAAAATGATTAAATAAATTTTATTAAATTTTACAAGCTAGGGGTGTGCTTGAACCTATGATGTTGACCCATTTGTTCTTTGTCAGCACCCTGCTGCTACTGCTGCTTTAAACCAGTGAGCCATGGGTGAATTTGATTTGATCTCTTTATTTGGTAATGGTTTCACAAGAATCAAAATAAATGAAAATAATATTAATGATAATAATAATACTAATGGATAAAAGGAGCTCCAAAGCTCTTAGACTAGTTTAAAAGAAGGGATATTCAATTTTATAAGAAATTGCAGTTAGGTGATCCTTATAAAAATCACATAGCAATTGATGGGTCAAAAATAATGGAAAAAACGGGGGTTAGATAAAAGGAAGCAAAGACAAACCACACTGAAAGGGATGAAACCACTTCATAGAAAGAGCTGATTTTTTTCAGTAAGATTCAATATTACAAAATACAAAGAAAAAAAGGAGGTGGGTTGTACAGAGGAACAAAGCAGAGTCCATAAATATATCTAAATTAATTGAACAAATCAGTTGTTTCATTGAGTCCATGTGGATTTATAGTGTTCAGCTTGTGAATCCAGAAGATCTCTTTCCTGTTAAGACTCTGGACTCGGTTGGAGGTCTCATGGGGGACATGGTCAATGGGGATCACCCGAAATGAGATCCTTTTATTGTGATATATCGAATAATGCCTAGAAAGGCCATGTTGTAAAGATCCTTCTTTTATATTATACCTGTGTGAGTTTATTCTTTTATGTAGCTGTTGTGTTGTCCTTCCCACATATAATTTCTTACATTCGCATATAATGACATAGATGACGAAACTGGATTGGCAAGTCAAATGATATTTGATTTGGAACTCACCGGGATTTTCACTGTCTGGTGGAAAATTTTTCGCATTATGAATGATGCTGGAGCAACATAGGCATCTCGGGATGCCACATCTATAGGAGTCTTGTCTGGGCTTTTCTACAGAGGGAGTAAAATCCTCTTTTTTCTTTAGCCGACTTGGGGCCAACATATTTTTTAATGTCGGGGCCCTTCAGAAGGTTATCAGGGGGTTGTTGGGTAGAAGCCTCCCCAATATGGGATCATTGAGAAGTATACCCCAATGTTTTTTCAGAACTAAACGAATTCTCTTGTTCTGGGCTGAAAAAGTGGTGATAAAATTAAAATTAAACGTAGTGTTGGATGCTGATTTTTTTGTTTTTGTATTATTAGAGATTAAATCTATCTGTTCTATTTTTTTGCTTTCGGAGAATGCTCTCTGGATCAATTTTTTCGGGTAACTTCTTTCAAGAAATCTATGTGATAAAACTTTTGATTGGTTGATGAAATCTATGTCCATACTACAGTTCCTCTTAATTCTTTTGTATTGGTTGAGCGGGATATTCCTCAACCATTTAGTGTAGTGTCCACTTTGATAATGGACATAACTGTTCGCATCTACAGGTTTAAAGTAGGTTCTTGTGTGAATTTCTTTATTGTCATGAAAGAAAGTGAGGTCAAGGAAGTCAACTTTGTCCGGGTTTACTACGGGGGTGAAACCCAAACCCCAGGTATTATTTTCAATGCTCATGAGGAAAGACCCCACATCATCCTTTGAATTATCATAAATAAAAAATAAATCATCTATGTAACATTTGTAAATGATGATATTGGGTGCATGTATACTACTGTATATGAAGATGGACTCGAAGATGGCCATGAACAAATTTGCATAAGTTGGTGCCACCTTCGAGCCCATTGCGGTCCCAAGTATCTGATGGTATAAGGTATCTTGAAAAGTAAAGAAATTGTTATAAAGTATAAACTGCATGCTTTCATACAGAAAATCTTTTTGTATGGGTGTCAACCGTGGATCAATGTCTATGAACGTTTTGAAACACACCAGTCCCAAATCATGTGGGATACTGGAATAAAGGGCAGAAACAGATCTGCTCGTCAAAGTACGCCGCCTGTCAGCTAATTTTCGCAAGTCGGCTACAGCTTCCGCTGCCTTTGCTGTGTTGCAGCAGCATTTGCAGCTTCCGTCACACTGACTGGTGTGTGATGTCCCCAAATGTTGGAACTCTACCCTCCACATGTTGCAAAGGATTTGTGAGCAGAAGAGAGCAGTTGTGGAGTACCAGCTGCAACAAGGCCGTAAACATAGCGGAAGCCGGGACCCAGTCGGACCTTGGGACGGAACACATCCTCCCCACACCGAGGATTGCGAGCCCTTTGTCAGTCAGAGTTGCCCCCACAGTGTACAGCTCCTGCGCATCATCCTCCTCCTCCTCCTCATGTTCAGCCTCCATCTCAGATATCACCACATCAGTTACAAGCTGGAAGCACTGCAGTACTGCCTCTGCCAAGCGGCAACAGGCTGTGCTGAAACTCATAAACTTAGGTGATACACCTCATACTGCTTGTGAGTTGTGGATGGCTGTGAAAGAGCAGGCAGATCTGTGGCTGACACCGCTGAACCTACATCCAGGCATGGTCATGTGTGACAATGGCCATAACCTGGTGGCGGCTCTGAGGCGAGGCGAGATCACACACGTACCATGCATGGCTCATGTGCTTAACCTCATGGTTCAGCGGTTTCTTAAATCGTACCCCGAGTTGCCAGATCTGCTCATCAAAGTACGCCGCCTGTCAGCTCATTTTCGCAAGTCGGCTACAGCTTCCGCCGCCCTTGCTGTGTTGCAGCAGCGTTTGCAGCTTCCGTCACACCGACTGGTGTGTGATGTCCCCACATGTTGGAACTCTACCCTCCACATGTTGCAAAGGATTTGTGAGCAGAAGAGAGTAGCTGTGGAGTACCAGCTGCAACAAGGCCGTCGATATTCAGGTCAGACTCCACACATAAGACCTCAGGAGTGGACCTGGATGTCTGACATATGTACCATCTTGACAAACTTTGAGGAGTCCACCAAGATGGTGAGTGGCGATGACGCCATCATTAGCAACAGCATTCCACTTGTCTGTCTTTTGCAACGCTCTCTGCAGAGAATTAAAGAGGAGGCATTGCAGCCAGAGTATTATGAGATGGATCAAGAAGCCGTAGCGGTCGATTACACACAGCCCAGCCTCATCTCATCCCAACGTGCATTGGGGGACAATGAGGGAGAGGAGGAGGAAGAACAGGAGCTTGTAACATGCGCTGTAGATGGTAGTACCTGTACAACTGTCATACCGTCGGTTCAGCGTGGATGGCCTGAGGACAGGGGGGAGGAGGAGAAGGAGGAGGAGAGCATGCTCAGTCGTCATCTTGGTGAGGACACAGAAGTCTTGCCCGTTACCAGTCTGGCACGCATGGCTGACTTTATGTTACGCTGCCTTAACCGTGACCCTCGCGTTGTCAAAATGTTGGGTGACAGTCATTACTGGTTGGTAGACCCCCGCTACAAGGAGAACTTTCACTTTCTTATTCCTGAGGTGGAGAGGTCTACAAAAATGGGGCAGTACCAGAAGGCCCTTGCTGTAGAACTGTTAAAAAAATTCCCATCTGAACACGCTAGCGGCAGAGGTCACAGTTCATTGCCCAACCAAGGCGTAGAGAGACGCAACTCCAATCCAGCAGAGGCAGGGGAACACTGTCAATGTTCTGGGACAGTTTTCTCAGACCCTTCCTTCGGACAGACCCGGAGGCGCGGGGTACTCTCACAAGGAGTAGAAAGTTTCAAAAGATGGTGAGGGAGTACGTTGCCGACCGTACCAGCGTCCTCCGTGATTCCTCTGTGCCTTTTAATTATTGGGGATCCAAGCTGGACACTTGGAATGAACTCGCTCTGTACACCTTGGAGGTCCTGGCCGGCCCTGCCGCTAGCGTGTTATCGGTGCATGTTTTTAGTGCCGCTGGGGGAATTATAACTGATAAGCGCACTCGCCTGTCAACTGACAATGTTGACAAGCTGACCCTTATCAAAATGAACAAGGGCTGGATTGGGCCAGACTTCTCATCGCCACCAAATGACAGCAGAGTAACATAAAGTCAAATCCACTGTGTTATTTCGGGAGGTGTATTCACATGCACCGCTTCACACCCACACATGGGTATACGCTTCCTCATTTTGGCTGTTTTATGTTCTTCTCCTTATCCTCAGCCTCCACCACCATTATACTACCAGGGTGACCGTGGTCCGTGTTGCCATTATTGAAAGTTCCTCCGTCCTTATTTTTGTCAGCTTTTGCTTGGAAGGCATAAGCAAAGACCCACTCCCCAATAATGGGAATAATATTTTTAAGATGCTGTACTGTATGGCTCTTGTAAGGGGCATTAAAACCGTCTTGTTAAGCTACTGCGACCTCCATCACCTTTCCAAGGGGCATTAAAAGCGTCTTGTTAAGCTACTGCGACCTCCACGTCTCTTCCGAGGGGCATTAAAACCGTCTTGTTAAGCTACTGCGACATCCACGTCTCTTCCGAGGGGCATTAAAACAGTCTTGTTAAGCTACTGTGACCTCCACCACTTTTCCAAGGGGCATTAAAACCGTCTTGTTAAGCTACTGTGACCTCCACCACTTTTCCAAGGGGCATTAAAACCGTCTTGTTAAGCTACTGCGACCTCCACGTCTCTTCCGAGGGGCATTAAAACCGTCTTGTTAAGCTACTGCGACCTTCACCACTTTTCCAAGGAGCATTAAAACCGTCTTGTTAAGCTACTGCGACCTCCACGTCTCTTCCGAGGGGCATTAAAGCCATCTTGTTAAGCTACTAGGACCTCCACGTCTCTTCCGAGGGGCATTAAAACCGTCTTGTTAAGCTACTGTGACCTCCACCACTTTTCCAAAGGGCATTAAAACTGTCCTGTTAAGCTACTGTGACCTCCACCACTTTTCCAAGGGGCATTAAAACCGTCTTGTTAAGCTACTGCGACCTCCACGTCTCTTCCGAGGGGCATTAAAACCATCTTGTTAGGCTACTGGGACCTCCACGTCTTTTCCGAGGGGCATTAAAAGCATCTTGTTAAACCACTCTGAACTCCACAGCTCTTTCAAGGGGCATTGAAATGTTGTTTTTAATTAACTCTAACCTCCACGACTCTTCGAACGGGCATTGCATTTCCTCCTAATTTTTGGCAGCTTTTGCTTGGAAAGCATAGGCAAAGACTATGGAAGACCCACTCCCCAATAATGGGAATAATGTTTGTAATATGCTGTACTGCATGGATCTTGTAAGGGGCATTGCAGGTTCCTCCGTCCTAATTTTTGGCAGCTTTTGCTTGGAAGGCATAGGCAAAGACTATGGGAGACCCACTCCCCAATAATGGGAGTTATGTTTGTAATATGCTGCACTGCATGGCTCTTGTAAGGGGAATTGCAAGTTCCTCTGTCCTAAATTTTGGCAGCTTTTGCTTGGAAGGCATAGGCAAAGACTATGGGAGACCCACTCCCCAATAATGGGAATAATGTTTTTAAGATGATTTACTGTATGGCTCTTGTAAGGGGCATTAAAACCGTCTTGTTAAGCTACTGCGATCTCCATCACTTTTCCAAGGAGCATTAAAACCATCTTGTTAAGCTACTGTGACCTCCACCACTTTTCCAAGGGGCATTAAAACCGTCTTGTTAAACTACTGCGACCTCCACGTCTCTTCCAAGGGGCATTAAAACCGTCTTGTTAAGCTACTGTGACCTCCAACATTTTTCCAAGGGGCATTAAAACCGTCTTGTTAAGCTACTGCGACCTCCACGTCTCTTCTAAGGGGCATTAAAACCGTCTTGTTAAGCTACTGTGACCTCCACCACTTTTCCAAGGGCATTACAACCGTCTTGTTAAGCTACTGCGACCTTCATGTCTCTTCCGAGGGGCATTAAAACCATCTTGTTAAGCTACTGGGACCTCCACATCTCTTCCGAGGGGCATTAAAACCGTCTTGTTAAGCTACTGTGACCTCCACCACTTCTCCAAAGGGCATTAAAACTGTCCTGTTAAGCTACTGTGACCTCCACCACTTTTCCAAGGGGCATTAAAACCGTCTTGTTAAGCTACTGCGACCTCCACGTCTCTTCCGAGGGGCATTAAAACCGTCTTGTTAAGCTACTGGGACCTCCACGTCTTTTCCGAGGGGCATCAAAAGTGTCTTCTAAAACCACTCTGAACTCCACAGCTCTACCAAGGGGCATTGAAATGTTGTTTTTAATTAACTCTAACCTCCACGACTCTTCGAACGTGCATTGCATTTCCTCCTAATTTTTGGCAGCATTTGCTTGGAAAGCATAGGCAAAGACTATGGGAGACCCACTCCCCAACAATGGGAATAATGTTTATAATATGCTGTACTGCATGGCTCTTGTAAGGGGCATTGCAAGTTCCTCCATCCTAATTTTTGGAAGCTTTTGCTTGGAATGCATAAGAAAAGACTATGGGAGACCCACTCCCCAATAATGGGAATAATGTTTTTAATATGCTGTACTGCATGGATCTTGTAAGGGGCATTGCAAGTTCCTCCGTCCTAATTTTTGGCAGCTTTTGCTTGGAAGGCATAGGCAAAGACTATGGGAGACCCACTCCCCAATAATGGGAATTATGTTTGTAATATGCTGCACTGCATGGTTCTTGTAAGGGGCATTGGAAGTTCCTCCGTCCTAATTTTTGGCAGCTTTTGCTTGGAAGGCATAGGCAAAGACTATGGGAGACCCACTCCCCAATAATGGGAATAATGTTTTTAAGATGCTTTACTGTATGGCTCTTGTAAGGGGCATTAAAACCATCTTGTTAAGCTACTGCGACCTCCACCACTTTTCCAAGGAGCATTAAAACCATCTTGTTAAGCTACTGTGACCTCCACCACTTTTCCAAGGGGCATTAAAACCGTCTTGTTAAGCTACTGCGACCTCCACGTCTCTTCCAAGGGGCATTAAAACCGTCTTGTTAAGCTACTGTGACCTCCAACACTTTTCCAAGGGGCATTAAAACCGTCTTGTTAAGCTACTGCGACCTCCACGTCTCTTCCAAGAGGCATTAAAACCGTCTTGTTAAGCTACTGTGACCTCCACCACTTTTCCAAGGGGCATTAAAACCATCTTGTTAAGCTACTGCGACCTCCACGACTCTTCCAACGGGCATTGCATTTCCTCCTAATTTTAGTCAGCTTTTGGTTTTCAATGCATAGGCGAACACTAAGGGAGACCCACTCCCCAATAATGGGTAGAAGGTTTTTAGTACGCTGCAATCCACGTCTGTTTCAAGGGGCATTGCAGTTCCTCATAATTTTTGGAAAGCCTTCCATTCACTGCTTAGGCCAACAGTGCACAGGAGACCCAGTTGCTATAAATGGAAAAAATGGTTTAGTTAAGGCCCTCTGACCTCCATGTCACTTCCAAGGGAAGGAGTGCCTCTAAATTTTTGGTAGGCATTGTACTCACTGCATTCCCTATAACTGTGTAGCCAAACCGCTCCTTTTGGTACAGAAACATATCCTACAAGACATGTGTGGTTGACTGGCCTGATATTGATGTGAATGGTCCGTGTTCCTCCTGCTCTTTCTCCTTTGCCACCACCTCATCCATCATTTATCACCTGAAGCTTTGTTTTAACGGGAGTCATAGAACTGGGATAGTAGCAGGAAAACATCCAGCAATCCTCGGAGGAGGTAGGATATGCGCCAAAACGCTGACCACCTCAGGCCTAGCCGCTACTACATATATGCGCTTGCATTCCAAGAAAACAAAGCAGATGCTAAATTCTATCATCATCATGCTCCTCACCTTGGCACTCTCAACTCCCCTGATGGAGAAGCCAGGGCCCACCGGAGGAGTCTGGTTCTCTAGTGGGCTCGTCCAATGCTTCCCTGAAGCAGTCCAGACTAAGAAATGTGTGTGGGAAGGTAACAGGAGAAATAAGGGTGGCTGGGGACCGTTTATGGACACCCGGCCGCCCCCAGGCGGCTGGGGGCCGTGTGTGGACACCCGGCCATGGGGCGGCTGGGCACTGAGTATGGACACCCGGCCACCCCCTGGCGGGTGGGGACCGAGCGTGGACACCCGGCCACCGGGCGGCTGGGGACTGAGTATGGATACCTCGCTGCCGAAGCAGCCATTAGGTAGTGGCCAGCTTCGGCCTCCTCCAAACTAAAAGGCCCCATTTAAAGTGAAAGCTAGCAGTATGGTATTGTAGCCTGGGGTGGGTGGGTGGCAGGCTGCATACTGGCGCTTGCATTGCAAGGAATGGGGGAGGTACAATTGAACACTGCCCTGGGACAAGGACTTGCACGGGGATAGTTGCAAGCCTGCATCTTCTGATGCGGAAAGGTTACTTCTGATGGGCACACTTTTAGGCAGTGACCTGGGTGTCAGAGATGCTTCCAGGGGTCTTCCCTATGCTGTTCCCATGTCTTTTTAGCACTGTATGCATGTGTCACACAGCACATGGCTAGATAAGATTGTAAAATGTTAAAATGACATTTCCCGGTGAATGCATTGGTCAAGGTTGAAAGCAATACAAAAGTGCAAAAACGCATAAAAAATGCTACTTGTGAACATAGTCCAAGGTGTGGAGGAGTATTTTTTTTTTTGATTATTTATTTTACCTTATACACAAGTCTTTACCCTGGAAAGGAACTTCCTCAACATATTTCACAGGAAAGCAGTTTCAGTTTAGTTTTTGAACGTTTTATTGTGAGACCTTAAAAGTGGCTTAATATCTCTGACCACGTTGTTGACAGCAGTGACCTGGGGGTCAGAAATGCTTCCTAGGTCGATCCCCATGCTGTCCCCATGTCATTTGAGCACTGTCACTATCGTTTTGGGCACTTGTTAGGCTTTTAAAAGACTGCCGGGGGTGCCGCCGCAAAAATGCTCGGGTCTCCCATAGACTAACATTGGGCTCGTTGCTCGGGTCGAGCACCCGAGTATCACGGTGAGGTCTGCTCGAGCTTCGAGCACCTGAGCATTTTAGTGCTCGCTCAACACTACTTACTGACATTGTGCATAATAAAACATCCCTGTGCCCTGGGCCTTATGGACCATGTACGTATTATTACGCACAGGCGATAGCTCCCACACACAGGCTGAGCGGGCGCGATTGCCGCCAGGTGGCAGCTGATTATGACAGCTGACTCCCGGCACTCAGTGCCAGGATCAGTGCCCGCACCACTCCTGGCACTTTAACCCCCTAAATGCTGCGATCGGTGTGATCATAGCATTTAGCGAGCAGAGGGACAGAAGCCCCTCTGCTCTCTAATCGAAGACCCCACGCCTTTAGTGTGGGGTCCCGATCATTTCCATGGTGACCCGATGTCGTCAAGATGATATTTGGGTCACCAGGCACCAACAAGTTACTTTGCGCAGTGCATGATCAAGCTAACTTGTGTAGTATCGGCGTCTCTGCCCCCTGACAGGCAGAGACGCCGTCCCTCTTACTGCCGCGCTCCCGGCCCGCCGTCTTCCGGCTCTCCTGCTGCTGCCGGTGCGCGCAGCTTCCCGGGCACTGTGCTTAGAGCGCGTGAACACGCGCTCCCTCCCTCTTAAAGGGGCCGCACGCGCCGTCCTAAGGAGTCCCCGGCCAATGGCCGGAGGACCTCTCATATAGAGGCACCTCCTCCAAAATGGAGGTGCCCATGCATGGTTGTAGCTTTGTGTCCTAAACTCTGCTTCAGCCCTCTGGTCCCGCTGCAAGTCTAACTACGAGTCCAGTCGGCCAGCCTGACTACCAGTCCAGTCGACCAGCCTGACTACCAGTCTAGTCCGCCAGCCTGACAACCAGTCCAGTCCGCCAGCCTGACTACCAGTCCAGTCCGTCAGCCTGACTACCAGTCCAGTCCGCCAGTCTGACTACCAGTCCAGTCCGCCAGCCTGACCACCAGTCCTTTCCGCCAGTCTGACTACCAGTCCAGTCTGCCAGCCTGACTACCTGTCTCCGCCAGCCAAGTGTACTCTCCAGCCCGACGGTCTGCCTACGATCCAAACCCGCCAGTCTGTCTATGGGCCTGGCTTGCCTGCCTACCCGGAGAACGTACCAGTTACCTGCCGCGACTATCAGTCAGCCTACCTAGAGGCTCCTGTCAGTTACCTGCCTGCCTAACCGGAGGCTCCTGCCAGTTACCCGTGGGAGTCACCTGCTCTCATGCAAGGACAGGCCCAGAGTAGCACCTGGTACCTCTGTTAGGTCCTTCCCTGGTTCACGGAGTCGATTGAGCCGCCGTGCGACCTTGGTCAATCCGAGTTGATACCTAGTTACGCCCCTCTGGTCCCTCCTTGCACCGCAGCAAAGAGGTTACACCACCCGGATCCGTAACAGTTTGCACGAGCCATGGAACCCGGTGGCCCCCAGGCTCCTTCGCTTGCTGACCTGTACCAGGAGGTTTCTCGTCAGAGATCCCAACAGGAAACCATCCTGACCTACTTGCTGTCTGTCAACTCTCACATGGACACGCTGACTGCCCCACCTGTGCCCGCCTCGAGCCGAGTGACACCCGCCGCTGCCTACCAATACCACGGCATGCAGCCTAGGACCCCGGCTTTCTTCGTCTCCTCGTTTTGGGGGTGACCCCATCTTATGTTGGGGTTTCTGAACCAGTGCACGCTGCTCTTTGAACTTCTGGCACTTCAGTTTTCCTCCGAACGGGCCAAGGTGGCGTTCATCATGTCTCACCTCACTGGGGAAGTATTGGCATAGCTAAACCCTCTATGGGAGAGAGGGGATTCCCTGGTGTCCAATCTTCCGGCTTTCCTCACTGCCTTCCGGAGGGTCTTCGATGAGCCCAGGCGAAGGATTTCTACTGCCTCCTCATTGCTCCGTCTCCGCCAAGGGAGTCTCACCATGGGCCAGTATGCCATACAGTTCCGTACCTTCGCTTCTGAGCTTGCCTGGGACAACGAGGCCCTGGTGTCCACCTTCTGGGAGGGTCTTTCCGGTCGGATTAAGGACGAGCTAGCCGGCCGGGACATTCCTACCACCCTGGATGACCTGGTGTCACTAGCTACCCGGATTGACATCCGTTTCCTAGAACGTGCTAAGGATTCTACCTGGGAGAGAAGATTTCCTCGTCTTGCTCCTGTTTTCCAGAAACCTGCCTCCCAACCAGCAACTCCCCGGGCACGCTCGCCCAAACCTATGCAGATTGACCATACCAAGATGGTCAAGTCTCGCCAAGAAACACGCCAAGCCGATGGGAGCTGTTTCTACTGTGGTAGTAAGGATCACCTGATCCGTTCCTGCCCTGTGAAGCCGGGAAACTCCAGTGTCTAGGACCGCTCGGAGAGGTCATCCTAGGCAAGAGTAAATCCTCTCCATTCTTGGCTCTATCTTTCTCTATTTCCTGTGGAGAGAATCGCTTCTTTGAAACCGCCCATTTGGATTCCGGAGCCGCTGGGAATCTCATTCCCCAGTCCCTTGTAGAGAAGTATCAGATTCCTACCAAACCTCTGGCTGAACCATTGGCAGTCACTTCCGTGGATGGAAGACTCCTTCCGGTGACCATCTTACTCGTCACAGAGCCCGTAACCCTTCAGGTGGGAATGCTGCACTCAGAGAGGATCTCCTTCCATGTGCTTTCCAGACTCTCTCACTCCCTTTTAAAGGTCTTCCCTGGCTACAGAGACATGAACCCGTTCTGAATTGGCAATCCGGTGAGGTACTCCGTTGGGGGCGGGATTGCCATGAGACCTGCCTGGTCTCGGTTCCCCGGCTCGACCTCCGTCTACTCTGGCTAATTTACCTGGTCTGCCGGCACCTTACTGGTCCTATGCAGATGTCTTCGACAAGAAGGAAGAAGAGACACTGCCAACTTATAGTCCATATGATTGCCCTATCGACCTGGTACCCGGTGCCACTCCACCCCGTGGGCGTATTTACCATTGTCGTTTGCCGAAACCCGGGCCATGTCGGAGTACATTGAAGAAAATATGGCTAGGGGATTCATCCAGAATCTACCTCCCCGACTGGAGCCGGATTCTTCTTCGTAAAAAAGAAAGACGGTTCATTACGCCCCTGTGTCAATTATAGAGGACTCAACCAGATAACTATCAAAAACAAATACCCCCTGCCGCTCATCTCTGAGCTGTTCGACCGCCTTAAAGGCGCGAAGATCTTCACCAAGCTCGATCTTTGTGGGGCGTATAACTTGGTCCGGATCCGCCAAGGAGACGAGTGGAAGACGGCATTCAATACCTGGGACGGCCACTATGAATACCGTGTGATGCCCTTCGGTCTCTGTAATGCTCCAGCCGTCTTCCAAGAATTAGTTAACGACATCTTCCATGACCTCTTATATTCTTGCGTGGTGGTGTACCTGGACGACATCTTGGTCTTCTCTCCGGATCTTCCCACACACCGGAGGGATGTTCGTCAGGTCCTGCTTAGGCTCAGGCAGAGTCACCTATACTCAAAATTTGAGAAATGCCTTTTCGAGCAGACCTCTCTTCCGTTCCTGGGCTATATTATCTCTAAGACTGGTCTACGAATGGACCCCGAGAAGGTCTCTGCCATCTTAAAGTGGCCAAGTCCGGAGGGGTTTAAGGCGATTCAGCAATTCCTGGGCTTCGCCAACTATTACCGTCTCTTCATCCCACATTTCTCTTCCCGGACTGCTCCCATCTCTGCGCTCACCCGTAAGGGAGCAAATCTTAAGGAATGGCCGTCCGAAGCTGTGGAGGCCTTCCTCTCCTTTAAACAAGCCTTCTCTTCTGCCCCAGTGCTGCACCATCTGGATAGCAACAAACAGTTCTTTCTGGAGGTTGATGCTTCCCCTTCCGGAGACGGACCGGTGCTCACCCATAAATCTCCGTCCGGGAGAATGGTAACCTGCGGCTTCTTCTCCAAGCTCTTTTCCTCGTCCATGCGCTACTACTCCATAGGAGACCAAGAACTATTAGCCATCAAATTGGTGCTGGAGGAGTGGCGTTACCAGCTTGAGGGGGCTCTGCACCCAGTGGTCATCTACACTGACCACAAAAACCTGGCATATCTACAGAATGCCCAAAGACTCAATCCGCATCAGGCCCGGTGGTCTTTGTTCTTCGCCTGCTTCAACTTTACCCTACATTACCGCCCTGCGGACAAGAACGTTAAAGCCGACGCCTTGTCCCGATCCTTCCTGTCTTCCGATCAAGAGGAGGAGCCTATGCATATCATCGATCCCTCCAAAGTGATGAATGTGGCCCCCTTGGACCTGTCTCATCTCCCACCCGGCAAGACGTTTGTAGCGGTTCCGGATCGTAAGAAGGTTCTTCACTGGGGTCATTCATGTAAACTAGCCGGCCATGCTGGCCAGAAGAAGACCTTCCTGCTCATTACCCGGCATTACTGATGGCCTACCCTGTGCAAGGATGTGGTAGACTTCGTCACGGCCTGTTCGTCCTGTGCCCGCAACAAGGTTCCCAGACATCTTCCAGCCGGCCGCCTCCTGCCTCTTCCCATACCTGCTGCCCTGTGGCAACACAATGCTATGGACTTTATTACTGATCTCCCTGTTTCTGCCGGTTGTACGGTCATTTGGGTGGTCGCTGACCGCTTTTCTAAAATGGCCCACTTCATCCCTCTGCCTGGTCTCCGGTCTGCATCTGTGCTGGCTAAGGACTTCATTCATCACATCTTTCGTCTCCACGGCCTACCCCTCCACATTGTGTCTGATCGCGGGGTCCAGTTTACTTCACGTTTCTGGAGAGCTACAGTACAGTTTGGACACACCTTCTCATTTAAATATTTTTCTGTATTTTCATGACTATGAAAATTGTACATTCACACTGAAGGCATCAAAACTATGAATTAACACATGTGGAATTATATACTTAACAAAAAAGTGTGAAACAACTGAAAATATGTCTTATATTCTAGGTTCTTCAAAGTAGCCACCTTTTGCTTTGATGACTACTTTGCACACTCTTGGCAATCTCTTGATGAGCTTCAAGAGGTAGTCACCGGAAATGGTTTTCACTTCACAGGTGTGCCCTGTCAGGTTTAATAAGTGGGATTTCTTGCCTTATAAATGGGGTTGGGACCATCAGTTGTGTTGTGCAGAAGTCTGATGGATACACAGCTGATAGTCCTACTGAATAGTGTAACATACCTGGTGGCTGGCTTGCATGGTGCACCATCTCTCACTATGCAAGATCGCAAACTTGATCTTCAGTCCAGTCTGCTAGCCTGGCTTCTATTCATGCTGTCTGTTTGTCTCTGTTCTGACTGCTTAGGGCGGCGGCCCGGTTACTTCCTGTTTTTTGTAGCTGCTGTGGGCACACACCTAATGCGCCCTCAGCCTATTGCTGTCTGTCACTGGATATTTAAACCAGCTCCACCTGGAAGCTGATGCCTGAGCAACTCTATCATTCAGTTTGCTCCTTGACTCTGAATGTGCCAGGTCCTGTTCTTTTCTTGCCTGTCTGCCAACCTGGGGGCTGTATTCCCAGGCCTTTCTGAACTATCTCCTAGCCTGTTGTCTGTCCGCCTTCCTGGAGGCTGTATTTCCAGGCTAGTCTGAACTATCTACTAGCCTGTTCGTCCCGCCTTCTGGGGGCCGCATACCCAGACCCGTTCCTGTATCTTGCTGCAGTGTCAGTTCCTGTCTGAACACTCAGTCCCTTCTGAACACTCTCCTAGTCTGTTACCTGTTTTTCTCTATGTCCGTAACTTCCCTTTTTCTGCACAGCCTGAACCTGCACCTAACTCCTACTCGTTGTCGCTGTACTTCCGTTTGTGAGTTTAGAGTCCACTCGCTACTTCATTACAAGTATCTTGTGTATCTGGTTCTGCCTTTCCCTTCCAGTCTGTTCCGTGTGAACAGAGCCCTGTCCCCTCTGCTCTGCCTTGCTCACCACTCCAGCGGTTCCTGCCTGCTCTGCCTTGCTCACCGCTCCGGCGGTTCCTACCTGCTCTGTCTTGCTCACCGCTCCAGCGGTTCCTGCCTGCTCTGTCTTGCTCACTGCTCCGGCACTTCCTGCCTGCTCTGCCTTGCTCACCGCTCCAGCGGTTCCTGCCTGCTCTGTCTTGCTCACCGCTCCGGCGGTTCCTGCCTGCTCTGCCTTGCTCACCGCTCTGGCGGTTCCTGCCTGCTCTGCCTTGCTCACCGCTCCGGCGGTTCCAGCCTGCTCTACCTTGCTCACCACTCCGGCGGTTCCTGCCTGCTCTGCCTTGCTCACCACTCCGGTGGTTCCTGCCTGCTCTGCCTTGCTCACCGCTCCGGCGGTTCCTGCCTGTTCTGCCTTGCTCACCGCTCCGGCGGTTCCTGCCTGCTCTGCCTTGCTCACTGCTCTGGTGGTTACTGCCTGCTCTGCCTTGCTCACCGCTCCGGCGGTTCCTGCCTGCTCTGCTTGTCTACCGCATCTGCAGTTCTGTTCCTGAATCCCAGTCTGTACTGGACCCTATACAGCCTGTTCTCCAACCTGCTAGTACCTCCCCGTCTGCATGCCAGCCGTACTTGTCAGTACCCTCCTGTCTGCATACCAGCCGTGCCTGCCAGTATCCTCCTGTCTGCACACCAATCGTACTTGTCAGTACCCTCCTGTCTGCATACCAGCCGATCCTGCCAGTATCCTCCTGTCTGCACTCCAGCTGTGCCTGCCAGTGCCCACCTGTCTGCATGCCAGCTGTGCCTGCCAACACCCACCTGTCTGTGTGCCAGCCTAACCTGCCTGTTCCTGTATTCCCCGGTGTGGGTCAACAGCCGTGTCTGGGGTCTGGCCTGGAGTAGCACCTTGTCCCTCTGCTCGGTTCCTCCCTGGTGCACGGCGTCGTTAGCCGTAGTGCGACCTTGGTCGGAATGGGTTGATACTTAGTTACGCCCCTCCAAGCACTCTCCGGTTCATGGCACAGTGGAATCACTAAATCACGCACACGTCAGTCAGCCTGAGCGTGTGCATAACAAATAGACTGTTAGAATTTGAATTATGGCAAGAAAAAAGCAGCTAAGTAAAGAAAAACGAGTGGCCATCATTACTTTAAGAAATGAAGGTCAGTCAGTGCGAAAAATTGGGAAAACTTTGAAAGTGTCCCCAAGTGCAGTTGCAAAAACCACCAAGCGCTACAAAGAAACTGGCTCACATGAGGACCACCCCAGAAAAGGAAGATCAAGAGTCACCTCTGCTTCTGAGGATAAGTTTATCCGAGTCACCAGCCTCAGAAATCGCAGGTTAACAGCAGCTCAGATTAGAGACCAGGTCAATTCCACACAGAGTTCTTGCAGCAGGCCTTCATGGTAAAATAGCAGCTAGGAAACCACTGCTAAGGACAGTCAACAAGCAGAAGAGACTTGTTTGGGCTAAAGAACACAAGGAATGGACATTAGACCAGTGGAAATCTGTGCTTTGGTCTGATGAGTCCAAATTTGAGATCTTTGGTTCCAACCACGGTGTCTTTGTGCGATGCAGAAAAGGTGAACGGATGGACTCTACATGCCTGGTTCCCACCGTGAAGCATGGAGGAGGAGGTGTGATGGTGTGGGGGTGCTTTGCTGGTGACACTGTTGGGGATTTATTCAAAATTGAAGGCATACTGAACCAGCATGGCTACCACAGCATCTTGCAGCGGCATGCTATTCCATCCGGTTTGCGTTTAGTTGGACCATCATTTATTTTTCAACAGGGCAATGACCCCAAACACACCTCCAGGCTGTGTAAGGGCTATTTGACCAAAAACGAGAGTGATGGGGTGCTATGCCAGATGACCTGGCCTCCACAGTCACCAGACCTGAACCCAATTGAGATGGTTTGGGGTGAGCTGGACCGCTGAGTGAAGGCAAAAGGGCCAACAAGTGCTAAGCATCTCTGGGAACTCCTTCAAGATTGTTGGAAGACCATTTCCGGTGACTACCTCTTGAAGCTCATCAAGAGAATGCCAAGAGTGTGCAAATCAGTCATCAAAGCAAAAGGTGGCTACTTTGAAGAACCTAGAATATAAGACATATTTTCAGTTGTTTCACACTTTTTTGTTAAGTATATAATTCCACATGTGTTAATTCATAGTTTTGATGCCTTCAGTGTGAATGTACAATTTTCATAGTCATGAAAATACAGAAAAATATTTAAATGAGAAGGTGTGCCCAAACCTTTGGTCTGTACTGTACGTGTAAGCTGCTGGATATCACCCTGGATTTCTCCTCTGCTTACTATCCGCAGTCCAATGGCCAAGTGGAACGTATCAACCAGATCCTTACCAGCTTCCTCCGGCACTTCGTCAACGCTCACCATACCGATTGGGTAGAGCTCCTACCATGGGCCAAGTTCTCCTATAGCAACCATGAGAGCTAATCTTCTTCAAAGTCCCCGTTCTTTGTGGTCTACGGTCAACATCCCCGGATTCCGTTTCCCGTCTCCGCTTCAGTGGACAACCCTGCCACAGAGTCTCTGTTCAGCGAATTTTCCACCATTTGGGAGGACACTAGGTCCGCACTTCTTCAATCCTCCGAGCGGATGAAGAGACATGCTGATAAGAAAAGTCTGGATCCGCCTCAATTCCATCCGGGAGACAAGGTTTGGCTCTCCTCCAAACATGTTCATCTCAAAATACCCTCCTATAAGTTGGGTCCACGGTTCATCGGTCCATTTAAAGTCCTCAAGCAAATCAACCCAGTAGCCTACAAGTTAAAACTCCCGGCCACCTAACGGATTCCCAACTCCTTCCACGTATCTCTCCTCAAACCAGTCGTGCTTAATAATTCTTTTTCTGACAATCCAGGTACCTCCCCAGCTCTGGTCTCCGCTGAGGACGTCTATGAGGTAGAGAACATTCTGGCCACCAAGAGTGTAAGAGGAAAAAAACTTTTTTCTGGTGGATTGGAAGTGGTTTGGCCCAGAGGAGAGAACATCCATGCCCCGCTTCTCCTTAAAAAATTTCTTTCTGGTCTAAAAAAGAGGGGACGTAAAGGGGGGGGGGTACTGGAGTATCGGCATCTCTGCCCCCTGACAGGCAGAGACGCCGTTCCTCTTACCGCCGAGCTCCCAGCCGGCGTCTTCCGGCTCTCCTGCTGCTGCCGGTGCGCACAGCTTCCCGGGCACTGTGCTTAGGGCACGCGCGTGCTCCCTCCCTCTTAAAGGGGCCGCGCGCGCCGTCCTAAGGAGTCCCCGGCCAATGGCCGGAGGATCTCTCATATAAAGGCGCCTCCTCCAAAATGGAGGTGCCCGTGCAAAGTTGTAGCTTTGTGTCCTAAACTCTGCTTCAGCCCTCAGGTCCCGCTGCAAGTCTGACTACCAGTTCAGTCCACCAGCCTGACTACCAGTCCAGTCCGCCAGTCTGACTACCAGTCCAGTCCGCCAGCCTGACTACCAGTCCCATCCGCCAGCCTGACTACCAGTCTAGTCCGCCAGCCTGACTATCAGTCCAGTCCGCCAGCCTGACTATCAGTCCAGTCCGCCAGCCTGACAACCAGTCCAGTCCGCCAGCCTGACTACCAGTCCAGTCCGATAGCCTGACTACCAGTCCAGTCCGCCAGCCTGACTAATAGTCCAGTCTGCCTGTCTGACTACCAGTCCAGTCCGCCAGCCTGACCACCAGTCCTGTCCGCCAGCCTGACTACCAGTCCAGTCCGCCAGCCTGACTACCAGTCTACGCCAGCCAAGTGTACTCTCCAGCCCGACGGTCTGCCTATGATCCAAACCCGCCAGTCTGTCTATGGGCCTGGGTTGCCTGCCTACCCGGAGAACGTACCAGTTACCTGCCGTGCCTATCAGTCAGTCTACCTGGAGGCTCCTACCAGTTACCTGCCATACCTATTAGTCAGTCTACCTGGAGGCTCCTGTCAGTTACCTGCCATGCCTACCCAGAGGCTCCTGCCAGTTACCCGTGGGAGTCACCTGCTCTCATACAAGGACAGGCCCAGAGTAGCACCTGGTCCCTCTGCTCGGTCCTTCCCTGGCTCAAGGAGTCGATTGAGCCGCCGTGCGACCTTGGTCAGTCCGAGTTGATACTTAGTTACGCCCCTCTGATCCCTCCTTGCACCGCAGCACAGAGGTTCCACCACCCAGATCCGTAACAACTTGCATCTGCAAGGCTAACAGGTTATAATGTATAGCAGCGATCCTGCCCTGCTATACATTATAACTGCGATCAGACTGCAGAAAGTCAAAGTCCCATAGTGGGACTAAGTAAAAAAGTGAAAAAAAAGTAAAAAAAAGTTGTAAAAATATTAAAAATGAAATAAAATAATATTATATGCACCCATAAATAAATATTATTATGAAAACAAAAACAAGAAAAACAATAAAAGTACACATATTTGGTATCGCCGCGTCCAGAACGACCTGAGCTAAAAAACTGTCCCACTAGTTAACCCCTTTAGTGAACACGGTAAAAAAACAAAGCAAAAAACTGTGCTTTATCATCATACCGCCGAACAAAGAGTGAGATAAAGCACGATCAAAAAGACGAATGTAAATAAAAATGGTACCACTGAAAACGTCATAAAAAAGTTATAGCTCTCAGAATAAAGCAATGCAAAAAAATTATTTTTTCTATAAAATAGTTTTTAATGTGTAAAAGCGCCAAAACATAAAAAAAGATATAGATGTAGTATCACTGTATATGTACTGACCCGAAGAATAAAGTTGCCTTATCAATTTTACCACACGCAGATTGGCATAAAAAAAAGCAAACAAAAATACAATTCCTGAATAGCTGATTTTTGTTTATTCTGTCTCACAAATATCAGAATAGAAAGCAATCAAAAAATGTCACGTGCCCGAAATTGGTACAAATAAAAACGTCAACTTGTCCCACAAAAAACAAGCCCTTACATGACTCTGTTGACTGAAATATGGAAGAATTATAGCTCTTAAAATATGGCGATGCAAAAACTTGTCTTTGCAAAGAAAAAAAAAGTTTTTTTAGTGTGTGACAGCAGCCAAACATACAAACCCGATATGAATCTGGTATCACTGTAATCGCACCAACCCGAAGAATAAAGTCGTCTAATCACTTACACCACATGTGGAACGGTGTAAAAAATAAATAAAAACAATTCTTCACCTGCTGCTGATTTGTTCATTCTGCCTCCCAAAGATCGCAGTAAGGCTCGGCTCACATCTACTCTGTGCTCTGCGCTGAGCGCTTACACCGGGGATTCCGTGTAAATCTCTAAAATATGTGATTAAGATGGAACCCCCGGCGGAAGACTCCCTGTAATGAGGCAGATGGAGGCACGGTGATCCCACGTCTTTTTATTAGGCGTGCATAAAAGTACCGTCGGACAGAGTTTTGTGAACCTCTGAAAAAAAGGAGACAGCTAAACAGAGGCCAGAGTAACTTGGCTGCCTCATTATAGTGAATGGATCCCTCAGGATATGGTTAGGGTTGTGTTAGGGTTAGGGTTGTGTTACGGTTGTGTTAGGATTAGGTTTAGGGTTGTGTTAGGATTAGGGTCAGAGTTGTGTTAGGTTTAGGATTAGGGTTGCGGTTAGGATTAGGGTTGGGCTAGGGTTAATGTTGTGTTAGGGTTAGGGTTGTGTTAGGGTTAGGGTAGGGGTTGGTATTGACTCGCCCCCTGGGCCGTGGGGCACTCGGAACCGGGCAATAGGGAGACGATGGGGGTAGTAGTGGCGACCCGGTCCCGTGGCTCAGGGTGGTCAGACCAGTGGCAGTCTTTTAGATGTTTTAAGAGATGTCCGACTACGCCACCCCTGGATTGTGGTTATTAGGAACAGCCGCTGCAGGGCAGACCGCTGGGGCCGATGATGTATGCAGCTGGGATGGTGTGACTCCCCACGGGAAGAGTGCGGCCCCAGGGCAGTGTAGTGGATGGTGGGGGTGATAGTGGTGAGAGTCCCCGTACCGGTAGTGCCGGAGGAGCGAAAAAGCACACAGACAACGTATTGCAGTCCAGGGTCTTTACTCACGATTAATGTCCAAGTCACTTCTGCAAGGAATGACTGCCCGAGCCGTGCTGCGTCCACCAGGTGAGGGGCTCGGTCAACTCCCAGGCAGTTCAGGAGTATGGCTCAGGACCCCCTTTAATCCTTCCTCTGGCCTGCCGCACCAGTGACCCACTTTTGTCCAGCTACCGCGGACTTGTGTGGTTAAAAGTGGGCCCCGTCCTCCGCTGTCCTATATGGTGCCTTCCTAGCAGGTTTGATGAGGTGTCACACCAATAAATGATCACGACCTCTGGTCTTTGGCTGAGAGTTGTTTCTCCTCCACCAACTTGGGATCCGGTACCCTTAATCTGCCTGACCCTGCACCCTGGATTCTCGTGGGTTCTTAGGGTCCCTTCCACCTTCTTGTTCCTGAGCCCTTCTGTTTCTCTGTCTCTTCTTCTCCTTCTCTGTTCCTTTCCGTTCCTGTCTGTTCCTTCCTCGTGGAGCTGGGATGAGACTTAATCACAGCTCCCCTTCACCTCCTCCTCGGCCTCTCACTAGGCCCTCCTGGAGTAGAGCTCCTACAGAGCCTCTACTCCCTGTATTCTCCTCTCTGGACAGGACTTCTCTTCTTTCAGAGCTAAGATGGTGCCCACCTTTTATACCTCCCTCTAGCCATGAGTCCAGGTGACCAGCAACCAATGGGCTCCTTCCTACGCTCAGGAACCAACCCCTATCTGCCCCTACAGCACTGGGTGTTCCACCCCCCTCCCCACTCCAGACAGGGACATAGTCGGTCGTGCCTGCACTTCTGTCTAGTGAGAGCACCGTTGAGCTGTCCCTCGGAAATGGGGTGTGTGTGCTGTATGCAGCTAACTGAGCCCTGAACTCCATCCTTACCTGGGAGTGGAATACCACACCTCTGGCAGAGGTGCAATACCCCTGTAGCGGCCGAACCCTCGGGGCGCTACAGTATTTTTTCAAAAGTAAAGAAAAAAAATGATGATATGGCGAGTGGCGACTAGTGTTGAGCGAAAGTGCTCGCTACTTGAGTTTGCATTGGGTGCTCGGGTATGCACAGAGTATCACAGGTGCTCAAGTGACATGCTGGAGTCCCTGCCCCACACGTTTCGCGGCTGTTACACAGCCAAAAAAACACACGGGGATCGCCTGCCATACACGAGCGATCCCTGCATGTTTTTTTGTGTGTCTAACAACCATGAAACATGCGGGACGGGGACTCGAGCATGCCACTCGAGCACCCGCGACACTTGGTGCATACCCGAGTACCCGATGCAAATAGTACTCAGGAGAAATTGCACAACAATTTTTGGGGTCAATTTTCTCCTCTTACCCTTGTGAAAATAAAAAATTTGGGCCTAAAAGATCATTTTTGTGGAGAAAGTTTGGTTTGATTCTCTTGTTTTCATGTCTCGACTCTCTACGTTATAAACTTCTGTGAAGCACCTGGGGTTCAGAGTGCTCCCCACACATCTGGATAAGTTCTCAGGGAACTTATCTAGATGTGTGGTGAGCACCTTGAACCCCCAGGCGCTTCACAGAAGTTTATACCATTGAGCCGTAAAAATAACATTTTCACATTTTTCTAAACAAAAATGTTTTTCAGCCCCCAATTTTGCATTTTCATAAGGGTAGCAGGAGAAATTACACCATACCATTTGTTGTGTAATTTCTCCTGAGTAAGCCGATATCCCATATGTGGGGAAAAAACACTGTTTGGGCGCACCACAAGGTTCGGAAGGGAAGGAACGCTATTTGACTTTTTGAATGTAAAATTTGCTTGAATAATTAACAGACACCATATCGCGTTTGGGGAGCCCCTGATGTGCCTAAACAGGTGAAACCTCCCATAGGTGACCCCTCAGGGAACTTATCTAGATGTCTGGTGAGCACCATGAACCCCCAGGTGCTTCACAGAAGTTTATAACATTGAGCCTTCAAAATAAAATTTTCACATTTTTTCAATAAAAATGTTTTTCAGCCCCCAATTTTGTATTTTCATAAGAGTAGCAGGAGAAACTGCACCATACCATTTGTTGTGAAATTTCTCCTGAGTAAGCCGATACCCCATATGTAGTGAAAAAACACTGTTCTGGCGCACCGCAGAAGGGAAGGAGCGCTATTTGACTTTTTGAATGTAAAATATGTTTGAATAATTAAAGGACGCCATGTTGCATTTGGAGAGCCCCTGATGTGCCTAAGCAGTGGAAACCCCCCACAGGTGACACCATTTTAGAAACTACACCCCCCTAGGGCACTGCTGTGCGCCCAAAAAGTGGTTTTCCCCCACATATTGGGTTTTGGCGTGCTCAGGAGAAATTGCACAATAAATTTTGAGGTTCATTTTTTCCTGTTACCCTTGCAAAAAAAAAATGTGGGTCTAAAGTAAAATTTTTGTGAAAAAAAGTTAAATGTTCATTGTTTTCTTCCATATTCCAAAAATTCCTGTGAAGCACCTGAAGGGTTAATAAACTTCTTGAATGTGGTTTTGAGCACCTTGAGGGGTGCAGTTTTCAGAATAATGTTACTTTTGGGTATTTTCTGTCATAAAGGCCCCTCCAAGTCACTTCAAATGTGATGTGGTCCCTAAAAAAATGTTTTTTTAAATTTTGTTGGAAAAATGAGAAATCGCTGGTCAATGTCTAACCCTTATAACTTCCTAACCAAAAAAATTTTTCACTCATCAGAATTGTAAAAATTGGCCTGTCGTTAACGTGCAAACAGCCTTTGAAAGTAAAGGGGTTAAAGGCGGTGTTACCAGTGTGAGACATGTAATGACTGACAGTCTACTCTCCTTATCTACATGTCTCACACTGGTAATACAACCTTTTTTTTACTATAAGCTCTGGAGGCAGATTCTGAGGTAGATCTATGTCCGGCCCATAGATCCTAACAGATCATTTACATATTAAGAAAAACATAGATTTCTCTGGAATAAAACATTGGATCACAGATATCAAGGTATCTTTTTCTTTGATTTTCTATGACCATGCCTATATAGACGGGTTTGGAGAGTTGATCCTACTGATAGATGCCCTTTAATGTATGTAATTATACTAATGTGCTATGTCTATATAAACCAGTCACATGTCACATTTTATTATTGCTTAACAAAGGTTTTGTGTACTTGAGCTGAACATTTTACATGTGGGGCAATTAAACATCTGGGCTTTTATACATTGAATATTCTTTGGAGTGCTGCCTACATTTTTTGGGGATTTTCCTATCAACAGTATCTATTTGCTAACTATAAATAATCTGCATGTCTATCTATCTATCTATCTATCTATCATCTATCTATCTATTATCTATCTATCTATCTATTATCTATCATCTATCTATCTATTATCTATCTATCTATTATCTATCATCTATCTATTATCAATCTATTATCTATCTATCTATCTATCATCTATCATCTATCTATCTATCTATCTATCTATTATCTATCTATCTATCTATCATCTATCTATTATCTATCTATCATCTATCTATTATCTATCTATCTATCTATTATCTATCTATCTATTATCTATCATCTATCTATCTATTATCTATCTATCTATCTATCTATCTATTATCTATCATCTATCTATTATCAATCTATTATCTATCTATCTATCTATCATCTATCTATCTATCTATCTATTATCTATCTATCTATCATCTATCTATTATCTATCTATCATCTAACTATTATCTATCTATCTATCTATCATCTATCTATCTATTATCTATCTATCTATCTATCTATCTATTATCTATCTATCATCTATCTATCTATCTATCTATCTATCTATCTATCTATCTATCTATCTATCTACCAGCTATCTATTATCTATCCCTCTATCTATTATCTATCTATCTATCATCTATGTATCTATCTATTATCTATCTATTGTCTATCTATCTATCTGTCTGTCTATCTATCTTCATATATACTGTATATATATTTATATATAGTATCTACCTCCTATCTAGACATAATCTACCTATGTCGCTTATCAGCTATCTCCTTACCAGTCATCTACTGTATATATAGATATAAAATATCTATCTATCATCTATTATCTATCTATCATCTATTTATCTATCTATCATCTATCTATCATCTATCTATCTATCATCTATTATCGATCTATTATCTATCTATCTCTCTATTATCTATCTATTATCTATTATTTATCTATTATCTATCTATAGTATCTATCTATAATCTATCTATCTATCTATCTATCAATCTATCTATTATCTATCTATCTATATATTATCTATCTATCATCTATTATCTATCTATCTATCATCTGTCTCTAATCTATCTATCTATTATCTATCTATCTATTATCTATCTATCTATCATCTATCTATCTATCTATCTATTATCTATTATCTATCTATCTATCATCTATCTATCATCTATCTATCTATCTATCTATCTATCATCTATCTATCTATTATCTATATATCTATCTATCTATCATCTATCTATTATCTATCTATCTATCTATCTATCTATCTATCTATCTGTCTATTATCTATCTATCTATATATCTATCTATCTATCATCTATCTATCTATCTATCATCTATCTATTATCTATCTATCTATCTATCTATTATCTATCTATCTATCTATCATCTATCTATTATCTATCTATCATCTATCTATTATCTATCTATCTATCTATTATCTATCTATCTATCTATCTATCATCTATCTATCTATCTATCTATATATCTATTATCTATCTATCTATCTATCTATCTATCTATCTATCTGTCTGTCTATCTATCATCTATTATCTATCTATCTATCTATCTATATATCTATCTATCTATCATCTATCTATCTATCTATATATCTATTATCTATCTATCTATCTATCTATCTATCTATATATCTATTATCTATCTATCTATCTATCTATCTATCTGTCTGTCTATCTATCTATCATCTATTATCTATCTATCTATCTATCTATCTGTTGTTACAATCCTCTTTACCCTTTGTCTTTTCTTGTCATCTTCTCCTTTATCTTGTAATCTGATGAGACGACAATCGCCCCCCCCCCCCTCCCCCCCCCGTGTGATTGCCCTGACCCCGGACCTCGCGCTGATTCCTCTTTGTACTTTTATCCGCCATCTCTTGCATTTATCAGTTGGTTACTGAACATTGTTACCGTCACCCAATTGATACATCGTATCTGGTTAGTTCCCTCCATTATTGATACATGTTGGTGGTAAAGTAACAATGTATTATTCCGAGTCATGTGCACATGTGACTGTAAGACGCTCTGAAGACTCATCATTCACATGAGACAAGCGGAGGAGTGACACCTTGTCACAAACAATGCCGCTTTGACTAGTAGGTGCCAGTCATATGAAGGCAAAGCCGACTGATCCCTGCCGAGGTTGTCATCAGCACTGTAAATGGCAGCTTTCACTCCTGTGCGTTACCATTTTCCTGACACGATACATTCGCTGTCAGGGAGATGACGGCGGCCCTGTTGGCTGCGGGGGGCTGTGTCAGGCACTAGAATGGCCTCCAGGACGCAGCCAGGCTCCATCAAAACCCAGCTTGAATTTTTAGCATTTTATAAATCTGGAAGGAGACTGTTAGAAAGCAAAGGATTCTCCGAGCCGCAGGCCAGGAACTTACAGGGAAATTTACTGTCAAATGATTTCAAATGACTTTGTTAAGGTTGTGTCACATCCCGCTTTCCTTACATCATTTTATTGGTTTGGACATTTTTTTGACCCCCTGGAATAAACCTTAGATTTGGGACATTTGTTTAAAATACTCTATGTGCCGATGTGTCTAAGGAGTATATGGGAAATGAAATGCAAATTCGGATCTGGAGAAGGATGAAGGATATTATGTTAGACATAATGGATTCCGGAATACAGGACAACACCAGCGTCTGATAATTAATGGCAGCACGCAGCAACATATTACTGGGGCATGATCTGTAAAGTATACCATCGTACAGAGCGTTAGGTATGTAGCCCCCTCTAGTGTTCAACCAGGGGAAGGGATTAGTAATGTGCTCTATTATAGGAGAATATACATAGATTTATGGGATTGTGACTTATTATACATAGTAATTATATACACACATATATGTACTTGGACAAAAGTGCAGGGACACACATCTTAATCATTGAATTCAGATTATTCATCCAGTGCCATTGCCCCATTGTATAACATCCATCCCCGCACCCCCAGTGTATAACATCCAGGCCCGCACCCCCAGTGTATAACATCCAGCCCCGCACCCCCAGTGTATAACATCCAGCCCCGCACCCCCCAGTGTATAACATCCAGCTCCGCACCCCCAGTGTATAACATCCAGCCCCGCACCCCCAGTGTATAACATTCAGCCCCGCACCCCCAGTGTATAACATCCAGCCCCGCACCCCCAGTGTATAACATCCAGCCCAGCACCCCCAGTGTATAACATCCAGCCCCGCACCCCCAGTGTATAACATTCGGCCCCGCACCCCCCAGTGTATAACATCCAGCCCCGCACCCCCAGTGTATAACATCCAGCCCCGCACCCCCAGTGTATAACATTCAGCCCCGCACCCCCAGTGTATAACATCCAGGCCCGCACCCCCAGTGTATAACATCCAGACCCGCACCCCCAGTGTATAACATCCAGCCCCGCACCCCCAGTGTATAACATCCAGCCCCGCACCCCCCAGTGTATAACATCCAGCCCCGCACCCCCAGTGTATAACATTCGGCCCCGCACCCCCCAGTGTATAACATTCGGCCCCGCACCCCCCAGTGTATAACATCCAGCCCCGCACCCCCAGTGTATAACATCCAGCCCCGCACCCCCAGTGTATAACATTCAGCCCCGCACCCCCAGTGTATAACATCCAGGCCCGCACCCCCAGTGTATAACATCCAGCCCCGCATGCCCAGTTTATAACATCCAGCCCCGCATGCCCAGTGTATAACATCCAGGCCCGCACCCCCAGTGTATAACATCCAGCCCCGCACCCCCAGTGTATAACATCCAGCCCCGCACCCCCAGTGTATAACATCCAGCCCAGCACCCCCAGTGTATAACATCCAGCCCCGCACCCCCAGTGTATAACATTCGGCCCCTCGCCCCTTCAGCATATAATATCCATCGCCCAGCCCCCGGTGTGTAACATCCAGCCCCGCACCCCCAGTGTATAACATCCAGCCCCGCACCCCCAGTGTATAACATCCAGCACCGCACCCCCAGTGTATAACATCCGGCCCCTCTCCCCCTCAGCATATAATATCCATCGCCCAGCCCCCGGTGTGTAACCTCCATCCTCTGCCCCGGTGTATAATATCCGGCCCCATCGGCCCCCAGTGTATAATATTCAGCCCCCCGCTATGCCGTCGGCCTTTACAACCATGTGACAGAACGGCCCGTGGTGCAGAGCTCCCTGATACCAGTGCGGTCCTGTAATAGGAGCCACTGGGGTAACAAGTCCGATCATGACATTTCTTCCCTCCTCAATCTTCCTCCATCACCTGTGAGTGATATTATTGAGAAATGGAAGGAACCGCAGCAACTCAGCCACGAAGTGGAGACCCCATAACGTTACATAGCGGGGGGCCGAGTGCTGAGGAGCAGAGGGCAGAAAAGTCACCAAAGCTCTGCTGACCCCATAACTGCAGAGTCCAGACCTCCTCTGGTATTAACATCAGCAGAAACACTGCGCCCCCGCCGGTAGCTTCATGGCCGAGCAGCTGCATGCAGCCATACATCACCAAGCACAGTGGCGAGTGTCGGATGCAGTGGTGTAAAGCCGCCACCATGGACTCTGGAGGAAACGTGTTCTGTGCAGTGACAGATCACACTTCTCTATCAGCATCTGATGGACAAGTCTGGGTTTGGTGATTCCAGGAGAATGTTACCCCCTAACTGTATTGTGCCCACTGTACAGTTTGGTGGACGAGGGATAAAACTGTGGGCTGTTATCAGGATTTGGCCTTGGCCATTAGTTCAAGTGGAGAAAAATGTTAATGTTTCAGCACACCACATTTTGGACAATTTTTGCTTTCAGCTTTGTGTGAACAGTTTGGGGAAGACCCTTTTCTGTTCCCAATGACAGTGCCCAGTGCAGAAGGTCCATACAGACATGGTTGGGGGAGTTTGGTGGGAAGAACATGACCGGCCACACAGAGCCCAGACCTCAGACTCACCCAACACCTGTGAGATGAACTAGACCAGAGAATATGACCCCGGCCTCTCCCCTACATCAGGGTCTGACCTCACAAATGCTCTTCTGGGAAGGTTTTCTACAAATTTGTGGAGGTGTCTGAGGGAATTTTTGCCCATTCATCCAGAAGAGCTGGAGCTGTTATAGCTTGAAGGGACCGACTGCATATTAATATCTATGGGAGTAGAATGGGAGGTCATAAAAGCTCCTGTAAGTGTAAGGCGGAGGGGGCACATACTTTTACCATATAGTGCATATATATATAGGTACAGATAGATAGATAGATAGATAGATAGATAGATAGATAGATAGATAGATAGATAGAGTTACATAATTAGAGTCTTATGGGCCCAGATGCAAAATTTGAACCTGGGCCCCCTAGCATGTTGGTCGGATGTATAGACCCTTGCAACTCTCTAAGTCCTATAAGGAAATACAAGTTTCCCCCCTTCTCCATTATGTAGTAATGTCTCCCATCCTGGGCCCATCCTAGTATATATATATCCCATCCTGGTATGTATGTTCCCCATCCTAGTATGTATGTTCCCCATCCTGGTATATATATCCCCCATCCTGGTATGTATGTTCCCCATCCTGGTATATATATCCTCCATCCTGGTATCTATGTTCCCCTTCCTGGTATCTATGTTCCCCATCCTGGTATATATATCCCCCATCCTGGTATGTATGTTCCCCATCCTGGTATGTATGTTCCCCATCCTGGTATGTATGTTCACCATCCTGGTATATACTGTATATCCCCCATCCTGGTATATATGTTCCCCTTCCTGGTATGTATGTTCCCCATCCTGGTATATATATCCCCCATCCTGGTATATATGTTCCCCATCCTGGTGTATATATCCCCCATCCTGGTATATATGTCCCCGTTTCTGCCGCTGTTCTTTAACCCCTTCACCCTCGAAGGTTGTTTGCACGTTAATGACCAGGCCAATTTTTACAATTCTGACCACTGTCCCTTTATGAGGTAATTACTCTGGAACGCTTCAACGGATCCCACTGATTCTGAGATTGTTTTTGCGTGATATATAGTACTTCATGACAGTGGTAAAATTTCTTCGATATGATTTGTGTTTATTTGTAAAAAATTGGAAATTTGGTAAAAATTTCGCAATTTTCAAAATTTGAATTTCCATGCCCTTAAATCAGAGAGATATGTCACACAAAATACTTAATAAATAACATTACCCACATGTCTACTTTACATCAGCACAATTTTGGAACCAAATTTTTTTTTGGTCAGGAAGTTATAAGGGTTAAAAGTTGACCAGCGATTTCTCATTTTTCCAATAAAATTTACAAAACAATTTTTTTTAGGGACCACATCACATTTGAAGTGATTTGGAGGGGCCTTTATGACAGAAAATACCCAAAAGTAACATTATTCTGAAAACTGCACCCCTCAAGGTGCTCAAAACCACATTCAAGAAGTTTATTAACCCTTCAGGTGCTTCACAGGAATTTTTGGAATATGGAAGAAAAAAAATTAACATTTAACTTTTTTCACAAAAATTTTACTTTAGACCCAATTTTTTTTATTTTCGCAAGGGTAACAGGAAAAAATGGACCCCAAAATTTGTTGTGCAATTTCTCGTGAGCACGCTGATACCACATATGTGGAGGAAAAACACTGTTTGGGCACACGGCAGGGCTCGGAAGGGAATGAGCGCCATTTGACTTTTTGCATGTAAAATTTGCTTGAATAATTAGCAGATTCCATGTCGCGTTTGGGGAGCCCCTAATGTGCCTAAACAGTGGAAACTGCCAACATCTGACCCCATTTTGGAAACTATACCCCTCAAGGAACATCTCTAGATATGTGGTGAGGAACCTGAACCCCCAGGTGCTTCACAGAAGTTTATAATGTAGAACCATGAAAATAAAAAAATCTAACTTTTTCCACAAAAATGATCTTTTAGCCCCAAATTTTTTATTTTCACAAGGGTAAAAGAAGAAAATGGACCACAAAAACTGTTGTTCAATTTCTCCTGAGTACACCGATACCCCATATGTGGGGAAAATACACTGTTTTGGCATGCGACAGGGTTCAGAAGGGAAAGAGCACTGTGTGACTTTTTGAACTCAAAATTGGCTGGAATCGAGAGCAGACACCATGTCGCGTTTGGAGAGCCCCTATTGCGCCTAAACAGTGGAAACCCCCCACAAGTGAACCCATTTTGGAAACTAGACCCCTCAAGGATTTTATCAAGGGATATAGTGAACATTTTGAACTCAGAGGTACGACACAGAATTTGATAACATTAGGTCATCATATTGAATAAGTTGTCATTAGCCTTGAGCGCAAGTGCTCGCTTCTTGAGTTTGCATCGGATACTCGGGTACGCACCATATATTGCGGGTGCTCAAGTGACATGTTCGAGTCCCCATCTTGCATGTTTCACGGTTGTTAGACACCCAAAAAAAAAATGCGGGGATCGCTCGTGCATGGCAGGCAATCCCCGCAAGTTTTTTTTGGCTGTAGAACAGCCGCGAAACATATGGGGCGGAGGGACATCGGAATGTGAGTATAATCTTTATTTTTTATTTTTTACCATTCTTATTCTTTTTTTTTAACTATTACTTGGTCACACTATATAAATCCATGCCGGTTGCATGGATTCATAAAGTGTGACCAAGTTGTCAAGCACTTTTCCAAGTGATGCTAAAATCGCTTGGAAAAGCGCTTGATAACCCGCATGCAAAAACGCTTGACAAACACTTCTACCTGTCGGGAAAAACGCATGTAAAATCCGCATGCGTTTTTCCTGCCAGGGAGAAGCGGAAAAAATATGCAGCATTTCTGCATCGTGGGCACATAGCCTCACACACTAAAAGACGCATTTTTTTGCAAAGACTAGTTTTTGCAATCATTTTTCCATATTTCGGCCGACAGAGTCATGTGATGGCTTGTTTTTTGTGGGACAAGTTGACGTTTTTATTGGTACCATTTTCGGGCACGTGACATTTTTTGATTGCTTTCTATTCCAATATTTGGGAGGCAGAATAAACAAAAACCAACAATTCAGGAATTGTTTTTTTTTTATGCCATTCCGCTTGTGGTAAAACTGATAAGTCAGCTTTATTCTTCTGGTCAGTACATTTACAGCGATACCACCTTTATATCTTTTTATGTTTTGGCGATTTTATACAATTAAAACTATTTTATAGAAAAAAAAAATTTTTTGTATCGCTCTATTCTGAGAGATATAACTTTTTTATTTTTTGGCTGATGGAGCTTTATGACAGCTTGTTTTTGTGGGACAAAATGGCGTTTTCAGCTGTAGCATTTTTATTTACATTCGTCTTTTTGATCGCATTTTATTTCATTTTTTGTTTGATGGTATAATGATAAAGCATTGTTTTTTGCTTCATTTTTTTTTTTTCCCTTGTTCACTAAAGGGGTTGACTAGTGGGACAGTTTTATAGGTCAGGTCGTTCTGGACGTGGCAATACCAAATATGTGTACTTTTATTGTTTTTTTTGTTTATTTTCACAATAATATTTATTTATAGGTACAGTATATTTTTATTTTTTGGGGATTATTTTTTCAGATTTTTTTATATTTTTACAATTTTTTTTTCACTTTCTGACACTTTTTTTTTTACTTTTACACTTTGTCCCACTATGGGACTTTCATTTTTTGCAGGCTGATCGCTTGTACAGCATAGAGATGCAGCATCAGCATCTCTATGCTATACAGCCTGTCAGCGCTTCGCAGGCAGAAGCTACTTTGATCGTGCACTGCGCATGATCAAAGTAACTTCCTGATGCCTGCTGACCAGGATGTCATCATGACGACATTGGGTCACCATGGCAACGACCGGGACCCAGTAGACACAGCGCCCGACCCCGGAAACAATGTAAGAGGGGCGTGCTTACCTCCCCTTGCTCGATCACAGAATTTCAGGAGTTAATGTGCCGGGAGCAGTGCGGTACCTCCCTGGCACATAGTACCGGGTGTCAGCTTTGACAATCAGCTGACACCCGGTGGCGATCGCCCTGCACAGGTTCTGTGCGGGCGCGATCATATTGTGTGTAATAGTATGTACCTGGTCCAATAGGCCCAGGACACGGGGACGTACTATTACTGACAATGTCGGTAAGGGGTTAATGTATAGAAAAAAACAAGAGATTGTACTCACCTTCCCTCAGCTCCCCCTCCACGCAGCGTCCTCTTCTGAAGCCGGCAGCTGACTTCAGAGTGCAAGTGATGGGAGCGCATGACGTCACTGCCATCTGCAAAGGGTTACGTGCACGCCGACGTTAGCTGCAGGCCTGTGATTGGTCGGCAGAGTGTATTGCAGCGCATGGACCCGACGGCTTCCCTGTGCTGCAATACACTTCAGCTGTCTGTACGTCCGAGGATGCACATCCAGTTGAAGTTTGCACTGGTGTCGGTGGTCCCCCACCCACATGGGCCCACTCGCTGTCACGACCTCTGTGACCACGATCGTTATACCATTAGATAGATGGATGGACGGACAGATAGAAAGATAGATTTATATAGTCAGAAAAGGGAAGGCAGGCAGAAAGAAAGAAAGAAAGGAAGGAAGGAAGAAAGAAAGAAAGACTAGAAAGAAAAAAATAACTAGATAAATAGATTAGATAGAAGAACAATGCACTTTATGAGCTCACAAGATACTAAAATCATTGCTAGTTTCTGAAAACAAAAGTATCACATTCATGTACATTATTACGATCTGTGAGTTTCTTCTGCCACCTGCTGGTCAAACTTATATTAATCACTTTTTCAATCACCTTGGATTTAAGTAATATATATTTTTACACTCAGTTTGCCCATGATTTTTCTGTTTAAAATGTGAAAAAATGTTTAAAATGTGCTCATGTGGCTTCAATACAAACCAAAACTTAGGGTTCTTATAGAATAGGGCAGTCTGTAGTTTATTCAAGTATATTGAAGGAAGAAGGGAATGAGGGTGGAAGGGAAGGAGGTCAGCAGAAAAGAAGGAATGGAGGCAACAAGGGTGGGAGAGAGGAAGGAAGGAAGGGAATGAGGGAGGAAGGAAGGGAATGAGTGTGGGATGTAACTTGGGGAATCAATTTGGGGATGGAAGAAAAAAGGAGGGAGGTAAGGAAGTAGGGAAGGAAAGAAGGAAGGAAAGAAGAAAGAAAGAAAGAAAGAAAGAAAGAAAGAAAGGGAATGAGAGAGAAAGAAAGGTGGCATGTAACTTATAACATGGATAATCAATTTGAGTGTGAAAGAACAAAAAAAGAGTGAGGTAAGGAAGTAGGGAAGGAAAGACGGAAGGAAGAAAGAGAGAAAGAAAGAAAGAAAGAAAGAAAGAAAGAAAGAAAGAAAGAAAAAAAGAAAGAAACGAGGGAAGGTTATAAGTGAGGGAGGAAGAGAGGATGGAAAAAAGGAAGGAATGGAGGAAATGAGGGTGATAGGTATGCGGAAGGAATAAAGGTAGAGAATGAGGATGGAAGGAAGAAAGGAAGGAAAGAAGGAAAGAGGGAAGGAAAGAAGAGAGGAAGAAAAGAAGGGAGTGTATGAGAGTTTGAGGAAGTGAGGAAGGAAGGGAGAGAATGAAGGTGTAGGGAGGAGGGAAGGAAGTAAGGAAGGGATTAAAGAAGTTGTCCGGTACTTTTTTTAAATTGCCCAATGTATTCAGCATGTGGGCATAAGTATACTTGTAAATACCTTGTGTTGCTGACACTGCCTGTGAGCGGCGCTATCGGTGGCCGCTCACAGGCATCAAAAGTGAGGCGTGACTCAGCGCTGGGGTCCCCGCAGTGGCTGCTGCGTTGTGGACGTAATTATTCCCCGTGTCACACCCAGCATCCACCGCGCGCTTTCCCAATGAATGGGGAGAGGGAGAGCGTGCGGTGGATGCCGGGTGTGACGCAGGGGAATAACCCCGCCCACGACCCAGCAGCCACCAGTGGAACGCGGAAGAGGGACCCTCGTCAGCGGATGTCAGCGCCGGCTTCAGCCGGGGGTCACGTGATGCCTGTGAGCGGCCAGCGATAGCTCCGCTCACAGGCATTATCGGCAACACAAGGTATTTACAGAGATACGTATGCCCACATGCTGAATACATTGAGCATTAAAAAAGTACCAGACAACCCCTTTAAGGGTAGAATGAAGTAAGGAAGAAAGAAAAGTAATCAGTGTGGGAGGGGGGAAGAAAGGAAGGAAGAAATAATTTTTCAATAGTATTTTTTCTATTTCTTAACAAAAAAATATGTGAGCCATTAAGTTCTATGGGCCGGACATAGATCTCCCTGGGAATCTACCTCCAGAGCTCATTTTAAATGAAAGTGGTGTTACCAGTGCGAGACATGTAGATCAGGAGAGCAGACTGTCAGTCATTACATGTCTCACACTGTTAACTCTCCCTTTCATTTAAAATAAGCTCTGGAGGCAGATTCTCTGGGAGATCTACAGTATGTCCGGCCAATAGATTTGAACATTTTTTTTAAATTTAGCACATTTTTCGCAGCTCCTGCAAAAACTACTTGATGCGTCTTCTGCTCACTTAGAATTTTAGAGGGTAGAGTAGCTAATAAAAGAAATAAGACATAATTACCATTTAAATGTATCACCCACTCCAGAGCTGCCACTCAGACCGTCTCCACTGGATGAGAAGTGGTGATGTCCTGACCACCAACCACCTGATCCTGCAGCCAATCAGTGGCCTCAGTGGTCAGGTCACGGACGATCAGGACATCAGGAGTAGGAGGTGGATTCTAGCAGTAAACAGTTTGTTTCTTTGTTTTCTTAGCCATCGTAACCTTTCATGGCCCTTTCACTCTCTACCCATTTATTTTATGGAAGAGAGCTTGCAGTACCATTCATGGCCACAATGCAGTGTAGACAGCTGTGCCATTTCCAGTAACATGCAGCCACTTCAGTCAGCAGATCAGTGGAATCATACACCTACTAATCTCATAGTGATATCATAAGCACAGGTCATTATTATTAAAATCCTTAAAAACCCCTTTAAGAAGAACTTGTCACTTTTTATAAATTTGTAATTTCTTTACCTGGTGTAAATGCCGCTGTTCTCCTGAATCCGGCAATGTTTTTCTTTTGTTCCTGCTCCTCTCCGTTCATGAGATATGACCAATTCTTCCCTGTATATAAATCAAGTCTTGTTAGCCAAAAGGGTGTGATCCTCAAGTAGATGCCTACAGAGAAGAGTTGAGGACAACGCCCACATGGATAACAAGACTAGATTTATATACAGGGAAGAGTGGGCCATATCTCAGGAATGGAGAGGCGCAGGAACAAAAGAAAAACATTGCCGGATTCAGGAGAACGGCGGCTTTTACATCAGATAAAACAATTACATATTTATGGCAAATTGCAGGTTTTATTTTAGTTAATACATACACTTATCTCTGCTATACCTAACACACTCTCCAATTGTGATTTCTGTAGCAAAGCTGTGTAAACATTTTCTGTTACAGTTCATTCCGAGTTTTATTTCTGGATTTGATGAGTGAATTGAACTCGGCCTGGAGACACAGAGGGGGAGAGAAAGGACGATACCAGGGGCTATCCTGCAGACACACGTTCCCATTCCAGCCATATAAATACATTACAATGAGGCAGACAGCTGCCTGGTCAGAAGTCATGGTCAGAACTCAGGTGCTTCGATGCCTCCACCCCCATAATAACAAATAACAAATACTTTTAGGCTTGAAATGCGACAGCGGCAGAGACGAGGGGCTCAGGGCTGTGTCTGTTACATGAACGCCTGTGACAAAATTGTGTCAGTAGGAAGGGACAAGTTGAGTGATCTATTTACTAAGGTCAATGATAAAAAAAAAAGAGGGGAACATACATTTCCGGAATGATTTATTGACACATCATCATGATGGGTGGCAGACACTGTATTCACCAGGGTGCAGATAACACCCATATCTACTTCTGCCTTACCGAAGAACAAAAATGGTAAGTCACAAGAAAGTAAAAAATGAAATTTCAGAATGACGCTCAATAAAGTGATATGATGACTTTTAGGCAGCGGTGGCAGCATATTGTGCCTCCCTGTCTCCTGAACTTTTTCATGTTTTATTGCTTAATGTTAATAATCACATTTTGTTTAATCCACTTGAACAGAATTGTCAAAAAAAGGCCAGCATTCTTTTGAAAACAGCGCCACACCTCTCCACAGGCTGTGCATAGTATTGCAGCAAAGTTCCATTGAACTTTGGCATAGTGTTCCAGTGCCAAAGTTCCCAGTCTGTCTGGGATCACACGAAGAGGCAGAATGATTTGCATAAGCGATGTTCACAGAAGATCTGTGGTCAGTTCTCCAAGATGTTTGTAACAACCTCCTGTCGAGTTCCTTCAAAAACTGTGTGCAAGTACAAGTGTATTTGAAAGAACTGATGAAGGCAAACTGTGGTCACCAAGTATTGAAGGTTTTTAGATTTCTCTTTTGTTCATTCACTTTGCATTTTGTTAATTACTAAAGTTAAAATATGAACTCTTCTATTTTTAAAAGTATTATTACTTTCCAGCATATATTACACACCGACCTAAAACACTTGCACATTACTGTTTCTCTGAACTGCCCTGATCAGAATTAATTGTGATCTCTCCAAGAACGATTACTTTTTTTAAAGTGCAAAACAGAAATGATCGGCAACTGTTTTACACGGAAGATAATCGTGAAACAAACGTTTGTTACAATGTGGTTTATCCTGATGAAGAAGTTTGTGAACTTCGAAACGCGTTAACAATAAAAAAACACTATCTACTATTTTGGCCTCCTCTATACTTCCACCACATACAGCGACATAATCCATCGGTGTCTTCGGCAGCGCAGCAAAGATCCATCTCTCCACTTTTCTCCTATTTTTTATTTTAGACATATAGGATTATCAAACAGCATATTGAAAAAGTCTACATGCCCTTTAATTCTAACCAAAGATAATATAAACAGGCAAGTGCATGGAAATAAAAGGGTCGCACTTATTCCCATCTCTAACATCCTATCCCAGTATGTAGTAGCTATAACAATAATATTAGCAAATACCTTCAATTAGAAACGTAGTATAGTTTTTCTGATTAGCTATGTCTCTTAGGGCTTAGATATCCATGGTTACGACCACTAACAACTAGCTGCCAATATATGAGTGATCGTAATTATGGATACCTAAGCTACATGGGGATAAGTGACATAGTGAATCAGAAGAACTATACTAAATTTCTAATTGGAGACATTTGGTAATATTGTTATTATTACACCTATTACATATTGGGATAGGATCTTAGAGATGGGAAAACCCCTTTAAGTAAATAACACATGTCCAACAGCGATCAATCTGCATAGTATAACACTTATACAACGGCATAAAATAAATGTGAAAAAAATTACCTGGACCAAGACGAAAAATCGTTTTTTCCATCTCTTCCACACATTTTTACCAATAGCCCATAAATACCTGGGAAAACATTCAGAGAAAGAAAATCAACAAATATCAAGAGGAGATGAAGAAGATAACATGTGAGAGAGTGTGAAGCTTTATGGAAAGCAAAGAACCAACCACAACTTTGTGTCAGTCATTCTGCAGAAGAAATAAAATAATATACTGTATGTTGGAATAGTTTGTAAAAAGAAACAATTCTTAAAAGGAGTTGTCCCAGATTAGAAAAAGTTCTGATTTTTTTCTCCCTAGAAACAGTGCCACCTTTGTCTATGGGTTCTGACAGATATTGCAACTCATTCCCATTCACTTGAATACGAATATACAGGTGTATCTCACTAAATTAAAATATCATCAAAAAGTAAATTTATTTCAGTTCTTCAATACAAAAAGTGAAACTCATATTATGTACAGTGGGTACGGAAAGTATTCAGACCCCTTTAAATTTTTCACTCTTTGTTTCATTGCAGCCATTTGGTAAATTCTAAAAAGTACATTTTTTTCTCATTAAAATACACTCTGCACACCATCTTGACTGAAAAAAACAGAAATGTAGAAATTTTTGCAAATTTATTAAAAAAGAAAAACTGAAATATCACATGGTCATAAGTATTCAGACCCTTTGCTCAGACACTCATATTTAAGTCACATGCTGTCCATTTCCTTGTGCTACTCCTTGAGATGGTTCTACTCCTTCATTGGAGTCCAGCTGTGTTTAATTAAACTGATAGGACTTGATTTGGAAAGGCACACACCTGTCTATATAAGACCTCACAGCTCACAGTGCAAGTCAGACCAAATGAGAATCATGAGCTCAAAAGGAACTGCCCAAGGAGCTCAGAGACAGAATTGTGGCAAGGCACAGATCTTGCCAAGGTTACAAAAGAATTTCTGCATTTCTCAAGGTTAATAAGAGCACAGTGGCCTCCATAATCCTTAAATGGGAGAAGTTTGGGACCACCAGAAGTCTTCCTAGACCTGGCCATCCAGCCAAACTGAGCAATCGTGGGAGTAGAACCTTGGTGAGAGAGGTAAAGAAGAACCCCAAGATCACTTTGGGGAGAAAGTTCCACAGAGTCAACTATCACTGTAGTCCTACACCAGTCGGGCCTTTATGGCAGAGTGGCCCGACAGAAGCCTCTCCTCAGTGCAAGACATATGAAAGCCTGTATAGAGTTTGCTCAAAACCACATGAAGGACTCCCAGACTATGAGAAATAAGATTCTCTGGTCTGATGAGACGAAGATAGAACTTTTTGGTGATAATTCTAAGCGATATGTGTGGAGAAAACCAGGCACTGCTCATCACCTGCCCAATACAATCTCAGCAGTGAAACATGGTGGTGGCAGCATCGTGCTATGGGGGTGTTTTTCAGCTGCAGGGACAGGACGACTGGTTGCAATTGAAGGAAACATGAATGCAGCCAAGTACAGAGATATCCTGGATGAAAACCTCTTCCAGAGTGCTCTGGACCTCAGACTTGGCCAAAGGTTCACCTTCCAACAAGACAATGACCTTAAGCACACAGCTAAAATAACAATGGAGTGGCTTCAGAACAACTCTGTGACCATTCTTGACTGGCCCAGCTGGAGCCCTGACCTAAACCCAATTGAGCATCTCCGGAGAGACCTGAAAGTGGCTGTCCAGCAACGTTCACCATCCAACCTGACGGAACTGGAGAAGATCTGCAAGGAAGAATGGCAGAGGATCCCCAAATCCAGGTGTGAAAAACTTGTTGCATCATTCCCAAGAAGACTCATGGCTGTACTAGCTCAAAAGGGTGATTCTACTCAATACTGAGCAAAGGGTCTGAATACTTATGACCATGTGATATTTCAGTTTTTCTTTTTTAATAAATTTGCAAAAATTTCCACATTTCTGTTTTTTTTCAGTCAAGATGGGGTGCAGAGTGTACTTTAATGAGAAAAAAATGAACTTTTTAGAATTTCCCAAATGGCTGCAATGAAACAAAAAGTGAAAAATTTAAAGGGGTCTGAATACTTTCCGTACCCACTGTAGAGTCATTACAAACAGAGTGATCTATTTCAAGTGTTTATTTTTGTTAATGTTGATGATTATGGCTTACAGCCAATGAAAACACAAAAGTCATTAACTCAGTAAATTAGAATACTTAACAAAAAACACCTGCAAAGGCTTCCTAAGTGTTTAAAAAGGTCCCTTAGTCTGTTTCAGTAGGCTCCACAATCATGGGAAAGACTTCTGGCTTGACAGATGTCCAGAAGGCAGTCATTGACGCACTCCACAAGGTCCCAGAGTCTGGAGGAAGAGTGGAGAGGCCACAATCCAAGCTGCTTGAGGTCTAGTGTGAAGCTTCCACAATCAGTGATGGTTTGGGGAGCCATATCATCTGCTGGTGTAGGTCCACTGTGTTTTATCAAGACCAAAGTCAGCGCAGCCGTCTACCAGGAAATGTTAGAGCACTTCATGCTTCCCTCTGCCGACAAGCTTTTTGGAGATGGAAATGTCATTCTCCAGCAGGACTTGGCCCCTGTCCACACTGACAAAAGTACCAATACCTGGTGTAAAAACAACAGTATCACTGGGCTTGATTGGCCAGAAAACTCGCCTGACCTGAACCCCATAGAGAATCTGTTATAGAGAATCTATGGGGTATTGTCAAGAGGAAAATGAGAGACACCAGACCCAACAATGCAGACGAGCTGAAGGCCGCTATCAAAGCCACCTGGTCTTCCATAACACCTCAGCAGTGCCACAGGCTGATGGCCTCCATGCCACGCCGCATTGATGCAGTAATTGATGCAAAAGGAGCCCCGACCAAGTATTTAGGGCATTTACTGAACATACATTTCAGTAGGACAACATTTCGGATTTGAAAATCATTTTTCAAGCTGTTGTTATAAAGTATTCTAATTTACTGAGATAATGAATTTTGTGTTTTCATTGGCTGTAAGCCATCATCATCAACATTAACAGAAATAAACACTTGAAATAGATCACTCTGTTTGTAATGACTCTATATAATATAGGAGTTTCACTTTTTGCATTGAAGAAATGAAATAAATTAACTTTTTGATGATATTCTAATTTAGTGAAATGCACCTGTATTAATACCAGATGCAGCTCATGGACAAGAGTTCCTAGAAAAATAGCACACTCATTTCTTGCATTTTGTACAACTTAAAAGAAACGTAATAAAATAAAATAATAAAATTGCCAATAGAACCTCTTTCCTTTCTCTTCATTATATTACAATCCAAAAAGTGAACAAAAAGTTATCTATGTGTATCTACAGTAATTCACTGCATTCTTTGAGCCATATCGGAGTGTGTCAACAAATTTGCTGATTGTTACCGATGACAAACAACAAAGTGAATGCTATTATGTATTGTTTTTTTTTTCGATTTGTGAAGAACAGTAATATTAGTGTAACGTGACGTAGGGCAGTAGCCATAGGCAAAGTACTCGTCTCTTACACGCCGACTCGTTACATGAAGGTGAGGGTCCTGGCTGGGTGTGGACTTGTGTTAAGGGGGCACTACGCCGTTGCACACTGAATTTTCCCAATGACTTTGGTTGGCCAGGATCAGATGTTGCGTACATCAATAAAGGAGACCACCAGTCAAAAAGAAACTCTTAACTTAACGATAACTTTATGGGAATTGTGCACTGTAGCGGGCACACATCTTTATGAACGTTTCCTTCACAATATGGAGCATTTTCACACACAGTCTCCCTCGCTTGTCCTCTATCACCGTTTCACTTTCATTCACCACAACCCAGCTCAGAACTACAGTCCAGTTAGCAAGAGTCCTATTCTCAATCCCCGGTTCTGCATCTTCTTTCCCCTCAAGGGGACTATGTTGCCAGTATGGCCGGTACTTAACTTCGCTTTCACTGATGCTCTGGATTTCCTGCCCGGGGCACTCTCTTCATCTCACGTACTTTATCCCATCTTGGCCTGTTACCTTTGTGAGTTATAAACTCTGTGTTGTACTGTTAGGTGTCCTGTCCTGAGACTTATCACTCTGACTTTCGGGCATTTCTCTCCTTCTGTCTGCTAGGATCTCGCTATCCCCTGTCATGGTCTCCACTCTCGTTAGGTACACCCACGTCATGCGGCAGTGTTCAGTTCAGACCTTAGGTCTGCTTTCTAAACACACTGGGCCCTATCTGACATTCTGACAGGAAACAGTCTCTGTCCCTTCACCTTAGCCCCTCCCACTCTGGGCTAGTCCCAATCGTTAACTCTAACTCTCCCTATCATCAAGTAACGCACATTACCAACATCATTAATGCATATCACAATTCACATTATACAATGTAACATTACACTTCTACTTCAAGGGGGTACGTGGGCAATATATCCATCTCCTTACGTTAGGAGTCTAATATATTTTGTGGCAATTGTGAGTATTGAAATATATTTATATATTTTTTAATATAAATAATGATAAAAAAAAATATGTTTAAAAATAAAGACCTGATTGGAATAATAGGTCATTTTCTGATGAGGCATTGCATTTTTAAAAAATAAAGAACCACACATTTTATTATTATTATTATTATTATTATTATTATTATTATGTGCACATAAATAAAGATAGATAATGATAAAAAAATGTATGTGCACACCAGCATTAATAAATATAACGAAAATATAACTTTTAAAAAGTTGTTAAACTTTTAAAAGTTGTTAAATAAATCACCCTAACATGAAAAAAAAAAGAGATCCAAAATTAATAAAATAAAATAATAACAGTTTTGCTTTATTATTAAATGGCAGTAATAAATGAAAAATGTAAATGCAAATAGCTCCATCGTCCACGGTGAGAATACACGTAATGGAATCAATAGATTCGTGTTAGGAGATGGATTCGGAGATTACGTGATGCGGTGGATGAGTTTGTTGCGGTGCTTTGTGCTATTTTTATATCACATTCTGTTCTGCATTTCTCAGATTGATTTCATGCTAAGGACAAATGAGGCAAAGTCCCATCTGTTCGGATCCACTGCGGTCAGGCCTCCTAAGGTGATGCCTATAGACCGGACAGCTTCACTTCCAATCACTGATGGAGCACAGACCTCAGATCACTGGCTTCAGGGATGACTTGTCTACAGGGTATCGTAATGATAATTAGAGTTCGGTGATTCATACTGGTAATGGTTCTTAGGGGGGACATGACATCCATTGGGGTCTCGTAATAAAAAAGGCTGAAAGATGTCACCTAATTGTATTAAAACTCAATAAAAGAATAGTAAAAAAGTCCTTTGTTATATTTGTTATAGCTTGGATGAGACCTGAGAAGTGCAGGAGTAGCAGGTATTCTGGCATAGCACACAATTGACAAGTAATAATAATAATAAATATCAAATATTACATATTAATAAAATATTAATATTAAATATTTAATAAAAATTTAATAAAAAAATGCTAAAAGTAACATTCAAATCGAAAATAATAAAATTAACATTAATATATAAAAATAATAACAAATAATAATAAATTGATAAAAAATGCTAAAAGTAACAATTAAATTTAAAATAATGAAAATAATAATAAAATCTAAAATAAGAAAAATAATCACAAATAATAAAAATAAATATGTAAAAAATGCTAAAAGTAACAATCAAGTCTAAAATGATAAAAATGACCATAAAATCTAATAATAATCTAAAAATAAGAACAATAATAACAAATAATAATACAAAAATATAAAAATGCTAAAAGTAACAAACAAATCTTACATAATAAAAATAACAATCAAATCTAAACTAAGAAAAATAACAATAAAATCTAAAAATATGAAAAATAATAGCAAATAATAATAATAGCAAAAATATGCAAATTTTTAAAAGTAACAATCAAATCTAAAAGAATAAAAATAACAATAAAATCTAAAAATAAGAAAAATAATAACAAATAATAATAATAAAAATACACAAAAAATGCAAAAAATAACAATCAAATGTAAAATAATAAAAAAATATATATATAAAAATATGAAAAACAATAACAAAAAATAATGAATAGATACATAAAAAATGCTGAAAGTAACAATCAAATCTAAGAAATAAAAATAACAATAAAATATCAAAATAAGAAAAAAAAATAATGATAAATACATAAAAAATGCTAAAAATAACAATCAACTCTAAAATAATAAAAAGAACAATAAAATATAAAAAGATGAAAAACAAACAAAATTCATAAATACATAAAAAATGCTGAAAGTAACAATCAAATCTAAAATAATAAAAATAAAATATCAAAATAAGAAAAAAATAAAAAATAATAATAATAATAAATACATAAAACATGCTAAAAGTAACAATCAAATCTAAAATAATAAAAATAACAATAACCAATAGAGAATAGCCATAGGTGCGCTGCCTAATGCCTGGCGCTACCGCTTACCTCTTAAAAATTGAAAGCCTGTCCTTGGAATAGACAATCAATATAAGACATATGGGAGTTAGACTCCCAGCACCCCTGCATTTAGATGACTAAAAAAATTCATGATGCTGCAATACCAGGCACGGCCACTTACAAAAGTATGGCGCTGTACGCAGTAAAGAATGAAAGATAGACAGCACTTGCTGTCAGCTGAGAGTTAGCACCCCCTTAATTAAATATTGTCAGCCTGCCCTAAGGATAAGTCAATGTTTCTGTAGTCCTGGAAACTGTTCCCATTATTGCAGCTCTGCCGCAACCCTACAGCCGGTCATCGATATTGAGGTCCTTATCAGTAGGCTTGGTGATTTAGTGTAGTTATGACTTACCCACAATGCTTCATGTTCTGCGGTTTATCCATTCGGACTGCTAATTTGATCTTCAGGTCGTGATCTGGGCAATTTTTTGACACTGTCATTTTATGAAACTCTGACTGTTTGGGACTGTTGGGTGTTGGGTGCAGCACAACCTATAAGATATAGAAGTATAATAGCATCATTGGGCAGAAGCAAAAAGCGACAAAATATTATTGCAAATTGGGTAAAAAAAAATGTAGCCAGATTTATTATTTGTTTTTGGCACCTTTAACATATATGGAAACATTTGGCATGCTGCATGTGTGCCCATATGGTTCCCTTTGCCACTTGCTTGGCACAAATTATTCCTATGGAAGATGCCCTAGATAAGTAGCGTAGGTGTACGCCTTTGTACGCTATATCTGTGCACTTGACAGGTTGGCGCTTGCTACATCTGAACCTTGAAAAGTATCTAAAAAAAGTAACATAACTAAGAAATACTTTCAATATATGCAATTTTTTTGCACAATTTTTCGGTGCACATGTACATCAACCACACAAATCTTACATGCCTGGTGAACTATTCCAAATTATGCATGTGAAAGATTGTGCAATTTGCGTAACTTTCAGTAACTTAACAGTAAGACTAACCCTCTATCATGTCTAATAATATTTCTTGGGGATACTGATTAGTGATGAGAGAGCATGCTCGGATATCGAGTTATTAAGTCTCCTTATGTCAACTTGGTGGTCTCTACAAGGAGAAGTAATACATCAGTACTACTCATGAGCGAGCATGCTCGAATATCAAGTTATTAAGTCTCTTTATGTCAACTTGGTGGTCTCTACAAGGAGAAGTAATACATCAGTACTACTCATGAGCGAGCATGCTCGAATATCAAGTTATTAAGTCTCTTTATGTCAACTTGGTGGTCTCTACAAGGAGAAGTAATACATCAGTACTACTGATGAGTGAGCATGCTCGGATATCGAGTTATTAAGTCTTCTTATGTCAACTTGGTGGTCTCTACAAGGAGAAGTAATACATCAGTACTACTGATGAGTGAGCATGCTCGGATATCGAGTTATTAAGTCTTCTTATGTCAACTTGGTGGTCTCTACAAGGAGAAGTAATACATCAGTACTACTCATGAGCGAGCATGCTCGAATATCAAGTTATTAAGTCTCTTTATGTCAACTTGGTGGTCTCTACAAGGAGAAGTAATACATCAGTACTACTGATGAGTGAGCATGCTTGGATATCGAGTTATTAAGTCTTCTTATGTCAACTTGGTGGTCTCTACAAGGAGAAGTAATACATCAGTACTACTGATGAGTGAGCATGCTCGGATATCGAGTTATTAAGTCTTCTTATGTCAACTTGGTGGTCTCTACAAGGAGAAGTAATACATCAGTACTACTCATGAGCGAGCATGCTCGAATATCAAGTTATTAAGTCTCTTTATGTCAACTTGGTGGTCTCTACAAGGAGAAGTAATACATCAGTAATGCTGATGAGAGTGTAGCACCCTGAGGATTCGGCTGCTACAGGGGTATTGCACCTCAACCCAGAGGTGTGATATTCCACTCCCGGGTAAGGATGGAGTGTGGACCTGAGCTCGGTAGGCTGCATGCACTACACACATCCCATTTCCGAGGAGCAGACCGACGGTACTCCCACTTAGAAATGTGCAGGTACGACCGAGTCTGTTCCTGGCTGGAGTGGGAGGGGGGTGGAACATCCCAAGTAGTGTAGGGGCAGATAGGGGGAGCAGCCTGGGTAAAGATAGGAGCTCATTGGGTGCTGGTCACCTGAGCTCACACATAGAGGGAGTATTTAAGGTGGGCACCATCAAAGATCAGGGTCAGTCTGCCAGCCTTTTGCAGAGAGAAGTCAGAGGAGGAAGAGGAGCAGAGAAGCCCCAGAGAGAGAGAGAGGAGAAAGCCAGAAAGACCCAGAGGGGGAAACAGAAAAGGAACTCTGAGAACCCAAAGTCCATCAAGCGGGTGAAGAGTTGGCAAAAGGGTACCGGATCCCAAGCTGGTGGGGGCAAAAGCACACCCTAGCCAGAGACCGGAGGCCGTGGGCAGTGTCTGCCACGGCCACCCACCACATCCACCCCGAAGGCATACCACGTGGAGGGTCAGGGAACCCAAGGCCAAGGGTGTCCCAACAGAAGGCCCGAGGGAGCTGGACCTGGGTGGATCACTAGTGGGGACGGCCAGAGGAAGGGACAGAAGGAGAGCTCAGGGTCACGCTCCGGACTTGTTTGGGGGTTGGCTGGATCCAGGACCTGGTGGACGCAGCACGGCTCGGGTGGTCACTTGAAGCTGGAGTGACCGGAACATCAGCAGTGAGTAAATACCCTAAACTGCACAACCCGACTCTGTCTTCATTTTACATCTACGCTGCACCACCACAACCCCCATCCTCTGCACCTGACCCCCTGAGGCTATACCCCACCCGTTGGGGGTTATACCATCACAAGCTGCACCTACACCATCAGCCTCAGCGGACCCTGCTGCAGCGGCGGCCATTGTGACCGCAATACAACGGGTGGCGTAGTCGACAATAAAGAACTTAATAACATCTGTAGGACTGCCACATACAACTGAGTTTGACACCCTGGGCACGGACCGGGTCACAGCCACTCGGAGACTACAACCCCCATCTGATCCGGCTCCGGGTATTCCCCTAAAGAATATGGCCCAGGGGGTGCGTCAACTTTGGCGTAGTCGGCAGGATTACGTGCCCACAACAACCGGGTACTGCGTGCCTGAAGAAAAGTGCAAGTTTACCTCAAAAAGAAGTCTCCTGCCGGTTCCGGAGGGTCCCCGCCATCGGACCCCATCACAGGTCGATTCCAGCCGGTTGTCCGCCATTAACAGCGTTTTCCCGCCATCTGCAGAGTTTCCCGCCACTGGGAGACGATTCCCGCCATTTCCAAAGGTTTCCCGCCTTGGAAGAGCGGACGCCATTATGGGCGTGCCAGAGGGTGGCGAGAGGCCACCTCCCATCGTGGGCCAGGACCGAAAATGGCGCCAAAAGTGGAAATCGCCCCCACCAACAGAGACTGTGATGCTAGAGGTGTCTGTCAGCGTGAAAGAACAGCCCCTGGAGTTGACAATCACCAAGTGGCCCCGGGACCGCCCTCGAAGTGGGAGGAGACGAAAGGAGAGAACAAAGATGGGTGTCGCTTGGAGCAGTCTAGATCGAGCGCACCCGGAGGCAAGAAGCCTGGAGAAGAATATCGGAGGAGCTTACCCGGAGATGGCGAGAAAGCAGAGCAGCACCGGCCCGTTGGCCAGGAGCCTGCTAGAAACAGAGGAGGGAGAGCAGAGCAGCACCGGCCCGCTGGCCAGGAGCCTGCTGGAGACAACTGTAGGAGAGCAGAGCAGCACCGACCCGTTGGTCAGGAGCCTGCTGGAAACAACGACCCCACTAGGCCTAGTGGAGGTCCTAGCACAGCTCCCCCGAGACCGGGAGTGTGCGCAGACCGCTCTGGAGGGCCTCGCAAGGAGGATGGCCCGGGTGCAGCGAGAGACGTTGGCGGAGTGGAGCCGAGAGATGGCCCAGAAGACCGAGACTCGTCAGCGGAGCACGCCACCCGAGACGAGGAGACAGACCGCCTCTGAGGATGGCGCAGGAGGACTGAAGGCCGGAGACGGCGCCGAGAAGGGAGCCGAACGAGTGGAGGCAGGTAAAGGGGACGTCTATACCCCAAACCGGGAAATTGCGCACCTGCCTCAGCTCCCCGTCGCAGAGCCCGAAGTCTATCCTGCCGTGCCCGTCGCTGCAACGTCACCGCCGCAGACTAGGCCTCAAACGGGAGCCGCGACCCCTGTGACGTCACACGCCTCGACCCCGAGCGTGACCAAGCAGGAAGTACCACCAGCCTGGTCGCAAGGCCTAGTACCCCCGGGTGCCGCAATACCAACAGCGCCCCCTACCTCCGCGGAGCCCCCGGCCGGGTCGCAGGGCCAAGTAGCCCAGGGCGCCGCCGTCCTTACGGTGCCCTTTACCTTCCAGATGCCCCAGGCCTGGCCGCAAGGCCCGGGCAACCCGGGCGCTAACACCACCGCGCCCATAAGACCAAGAGTGCCGCATCTGGGAGAGGACCTGTACGCCCAGCACACGTGCCCGGATGGGCAGCCATTTATATGGCCACCGGAGTTCCACCATCCCCGACTCCGGAGAGAGAGACCCCTGGATGAACCCCTGATCCCGGCTCCAAAGCCCGTTAAGAGGATCTCGCCCCCGCTAGCAGAAGCGCAGTTTGAGTGGGACCCCACCGGAGAAGACCTCATGGGGTTCACTCAGGAGACTCGGGCAGCTGCAGCGGAGCGTGCTGAGTGCTGCCGCCAACAGCTCGAGGACTTTGAGAGGGAGCGGAGAGAGAGGCGGGTACGGGAACAGCAAGCTCAAATAAGGAGCGCGGAGCAGAAGAGCCGGGCCAGGAGAGACCCCCGTGCAGCGCATAGTCCCCCTTCCACCGGGACTGTGATCAAGTTCAATATGCAGCACGGGTGGGGCTTCATCCGAGACCACCGCACCCTAGGTGACGTCTTCGTGACGAGGAGAGACGTTGAGTCCCACCTACCGGAGGGACACAGAGGTCGTGACCTTTACATCGGGGACGAGGTCACCTTCACCCGGCACAAGTGTGCCAAAGGACCCTACGCCCTCCATGTACATCGCCTGACGGAGGAAGAGCTGCGGTGTGAGGAGGAAGAACAAGAGGACCCGGACGGGTCTGAAACTAGAGTTAAAGGTAACCATAAAGCAAGAGCAGGAGGACGCTGTCGTTAAGTACAGCGAAGTAGAAGCTGTATATAGTTGCCCGTCGGGGCACCGTGAACTGAAACTGTTACTGTTGCTAATATAGTCCCCGTTGGGACCAGCAAGTGTGAACTGTTACCCGTATTTCCCTAAATCCCACTGACCGAGAACTGAGAGCGGTCATTCCTCCCTAATACCTGGCCGAGGACTGAGAGCGGCCATACCCCTTGTAAATAGTTGCGCGTCCTAAAGCGCCCCCTACCGGTTTTTATAGGAAAGCCACGAGTTCCAAAGACTGTCGCACTTTACCCGGTCACACGTTGCACAGTGACCGGAGGAGGAGCCAGAGGCGACGAGAATGTTTTATAAGAATGTTTTGCTGCTAATGTATGTTATTTTATATGTTTATACGATGTTGTTGATATGAAAAAAATTTTGTATGTTTTGGTGTTGTTTATGTCTTACAGCCCGAGGACGTGCTGTGATTTACCAGGGGGGAATGTAGCACCCTGAGGATTCGGCTGCTACAGGGGTATTGCACCTCAACCCAGAGGTGTGATATTCCACTCCCGGGTAAGGATGGAGTGTGGACCTGAGCTCGGTAGGCTGCATGCACTACACACATCCCATTTCCGAGGAGCAGACCGACGGTACTCCCACTTAGAAATGTGCAGGTACGACCGAGTCTGTTCCTGGCTGGAGTGGGAGGGGGGTGGAACATCCCAAGTAGTGTAGGGGCAGATAGGGGGAGCAGCCTGGGTAAAGATAGGAGCTCATTGGGTGCTGGTCACCTGAGCTCACACATAGAGGGAGTATTTAAGGTGGGCACCATCAAAGATCAGGGTCAGTCTGCCAGCCTTTTGCAGAGAGAAGTCAGAGGAGGAAGAGGAGCAGAGAAGCCCCAGAGAGAGAGAGAGGAGAAAGCCAGAAAGACCCAGAGGGGGAAACAGAAAAGGAACTCTGAGAACCCAAAGTCCATCAAGCGGGTGAAGAGTTGGCAAAAGGGTACCGGATCCCAAGCTGGTGGGGGCAAAAGCACACCCTAGCCAGAGACCGGAGGCCGTGGGCAGTGTCTGCCACGGCCACCCACCACATCCACCCCGAAGGCATACCACGTGGAGGGTCAGGGAACCCAAGGCCAAGGGTGTCCCAACAGAAGGCCCGAGGGAGCTGGACCTGGGTGGATCACTAGTGGGGACGGCCAGAGGAAGGGACAGAAGGAGAGCTCAGGGTCACGCTCCGGACTTGTTTGGGGGTTGGCTGGATCCAGGACCTGGTGGACGCAGCACGGCTCGGGTGGTCACTTGAAGCTGGAGTGACCGGAACATCAGCAGTGAGTAAATACCCTAAACTGCACAACCCGACTCTGTCTTCATTTTACATCTACGCTGCACCACCACAACCCCCATCCTCTGCACCTGACCCCCTGAGGCTATACCCCACCCGTTGGGGGTTATACCATCACAAGCTGCACCTACACCATCAGCCTCAGCGGACCCTGCTGCAGCGGCGGCCATTGTGACCGCAATACAACGGGTGGCGTAGTCGACAATAAAGAACTTAATAACATCTGTAGGACTGCCACATACAACTGAGTTTGACACCCTGGGCACGGACCGGGTCACAGCCACTCGGAGACTACAACCCCCATCTGATCCGGCTCCGGGTATTCCCCTAAAGAATATGGCCCAGGGGGTGCGTCAAGAGCATGCTCGGATATCACATTTATAAGTCTCTTTATGTCAACTTGGTGGTCTCTACAAAGAGAAGTACTACTGATGAGCGAGCATGCTCGGATATTGAGTCATTCGAGCATACTTGGGTTCGGATAGAGGAGAAGTTTTTCTCAATAGAAAGTGTGGCCACCACCTTTTATGGCCTCTTTTACAGTATTCTAGTAATCTGTATGTAAGTCCCAAACCCCCTTCTGCATAGCAGAAAAAATACCTTTTATTATCCCGCCATGTGGTGCGATCCGGTCCAATGGGCGTTTCTGGTCTTGCTTCGGCGCCTTCTCTCTTCTTACCATCGCCGTGCTCCTTTCCTGGTTTGTGTGGATGATGCATCCTTCATTATTCACACAGTGTCCTTCATCGCGTTCATGCGCAGGCGCACTACTCTGCCCCACTAAGAGCAAAGCGATGTACTGTAATGTGCATGCGCCGGGAGAGGCGAAAGAGCGCCGATGACCCAGAAGTAAAGCTTGTGCATGCATATTACGGTACTTTCCTCTGCCCTTGACAGGACACCTGTGAAGCAGCGTGATGGGGGACACTGTGGATGATGTAGGATGACTCATCCACATGAAGCAAGCAGGAAGATGACGAATATGACGAGAGAAGAGACGCCGGATCAAGACCAGTGATGCCCATCGGAGCAGACCACACTGTATAGGGAGATAATAAAAGGTATTTTTGTGCTATGCAGAGGGGATACTTTTTTCCCATATTATTATCTTTATTAAAAACAAAAAAAATCCTGTAATTTTCACACTGGCCACTGGGGCTTTTTTAGACTCTAACTTCCTGTTGTTTCAGGAAATTCACATGTACATTAGCAGCAATGTACATATTCCGACCTTACGTTTGGTATTGATGCATCTAATGAGCGTGTAGAAATGTCATTGTGAAAAAAGGTGGAGCTGTGGCATCGCCTATTGTAATTGGTGGATCCTGTGTTATCAGTTGTATATAGAGAGATATCCATCACTGTAATCCTGCCTCAGATATAAAGGAGCCTGCTGAAAACTCTTCCTAAAAGGACAGGAAGTAGGAGTCTAAAAAAGCCCCAGTGGCCAGTGTGAAAAATACAAGCTTATTAATGTTGTATTTTAATTAAGAACGTCATATAAAAAAAACAACATTGCCAAAAATTTTAAATAAAAATGCATGCAACACAAAACTTTGATTTAAAAATAGTTCATTAATAGCTTCACTTTAAAGGCCAAGGTAAAAGTATAAAAATCAGCTCTCATCCAAGAAAACTCGCTTTCTAGTGCTACTTATTGGAAGTAGCTACCCTAGAAGTCAGTGGCAAGACTTATAGTAAGTCTTGCCACTTTAGCCAAACCAAAATGCTCTTCTCCCTACACCTGTTTCTGGGTTTTTGCCTTTTGTCATTGTAGGGTAGTCTACTGGTTGGGTTGGCTGGGTGAAAAACTTTTGAAAGAACTCTAAGAGGTATCGTTTCTCCACTATGCTCCCTGGGAAAAGGGTGTACACATTTTCTCCCATCCAATAAGGCACATGGAAAGACTTTATCAACTGCGGACTACAGAAGTAAAACTGAACATGTGTGAACTTTCTAAAAAGACGTTTTTTAAAACAATATAGAGAAGAAAGCGGTGGACTATGTGGACCTTTAGGTCTTCTGCCATCACTAGTCTATGGATTGGTTTCTATGTACTGGTCATGCATAATGATAATTATCCTTAGATGACAAGAATTGTTGCATCGGCATCAACAGTTGTCTTGCCAGGTCTCACCCGTCCAAGTTCTTTATCTTCCAGTGCGAGAACCCCAGTGCTTTCGGTGAAGAGCTTGACCTTGACGGCAGGTAGGGCATGTGTGGTGCTGAAATCCCCTTGTGTTCCCCAACTGGAAGTAAAAGAAAAAATCAAAACTGATCATGAGTCGCAATGTAATTGTATGATAAGGAGGAAGAATAATGGGTTAAATTGAAAATGACAATGTAGCACAAAAATGTGCTACAACTCCATGACAAGAAATGTGTTAATTGTTTCTCTAGTTAATGTGAGACAGATGTCTGCTATGGTGGCTCAGTGCTAAGATCTCCTAGGTGCAAGATGTTGCAGATCAGCAGTAATACAACTTGTTTTATTTAAACCATCTCTTACCAAGGAGCTTAGATATTAAAAATGCAGAAGAACATTTTTCTATTTTGGAAGCTGAGCCGCGATGGATATATACATATAGTAGATGGGCAATACGTGAAGGCATTGCCTTTCAGACCAATTTAGTCCCGAAGACTCTGCCAGGGCTTGATGATCTGGAAAGTTTTTTTGAGCCATAGTCAGTATTGGATCCATCAAGGAAGAAAGGTTATTCCTTTGTACTTCCCTTTCCCTGCCAAGGTCAAAAAACTTCACCAAGACTGCACGTGTGATTCCTGTCCAATGATATTTAAAATATGGCTGATATTCCATAGGCATTGTGTCATCAGAACCTCACCTCCTCATGTGGATAGGTCATATAGACTTCATAGATGGAGAGCCCAGCTTGGAAGCCACCTCTATGAGCCAGTTGGAGAGCAGCTCCCGCTCTGGTGGACCTGGCCCGTCCATGTATTACAAGGTCAAACATTCATCTGACCGACCAGTGTGTAATAGTTTATTCTCTCACTAACAATAATGTAAGGGTGGATGAAACCAAACCCTGTGGTAACAGATGATCATCTCGGGTCCCAAGAGGTGAACCATCAGCAGACCACTGTGATGGTGTTTTTTTTAGATTGTGGCCAGTGTCACACTTCCAACATTCATGGTCTGAGCACTGACCACAAAATTCGAATGGACTTTGAGTCTCCTGACCCGAAATCAACAACCTCCTAAAAGCCTATGTGTCACGGGTGTGTCAGGTGTGACAGACAGTTGCTGTGGATCCGGCTGTAGAAGGTCACTGCGCTTGGCATTGCAGACGCCTTCTTGATCCTCTCATCTCTGTAGTATAGTTATATCCTTCTCCCTTTAGGACCCAGCAGTGACCTCCTTCTGATGCTAATTGACACACCCTTGCTTGGTAGTTAAAAACTCTCAGTTTCTCGAGAGAGTTGCCAGTGATAGTTTTATGTACCTCTGTGCAGGCTCGGGGTACTAGCAGTTGGCTAGTCTCGTCTTTGGTGCCCTCGGAGGACAGTTGGCATTATCTCTCTGGTGTCTGCTCAAGCTAAGTGTATCCCCGTTGTCTGTTTGCCTTGATGTTTTTAGTTTGTAGTGGGGCCTGACTAGTGCTCACCCTGTCCCCTCCCTATCTAGGGCCTAAATGTTAGTTGTGTGAAATCAACCTTTTTTTCTGAGCAGTTCCACATCCAATTAACCCCTTTCCAATCAGATCGTTGGTCAGCTTAGTAATAATCATGAGTATCTGGATCACAGAGACTTTTGGTTTCTTTAGTTTTGATTATTTTTGTGACGATATGTTCATGCAGTCATAGATAGTTGCATATAGAACTCTGCATTTTTAACTTTTAGTTTTAGAAGCTGTTTTGCATCTTAGGCTCTACTTGGGTCAGACTTGAAGCCCCAAATATGAATTGTTATCATTTTGCTTTGCAAAATAGTACTCTGGTGCAAAATTGAATGAAGTCACCTGTGGCTGGTCTTCATAGAAGATTGTCATTTTTACTCTATACTGAAGAATTTAATTGTATAAGTATGCAAATTAAAATTTAAGGGGTAACATTTCTTCTTGTGGAGAGTGATATACCGACCCTGGCATGCCAATGTAAGGAGGCGTATGCAATGCTCCTCTGGGAAATGTAATATGCAAATTGCCTCTTGAGAGAAGAATAGGACTAGAACTCTATAGCGCCACCTGTTGGAAGCAGAAATCCTACAAGTCACTATCGATCCTTTAACGAGCCTTGCAATATGACTTAGGATAAAAGCCAAATCAGAATCTCAATTTGCAGAGTATTTCAGGGTATTGCCCCTCATGAGTGCAAAGTATGAGATTTGATTTGGCTATGTGAGAGGCTCTGGACCTCACTAAGGGGTAATGTTTCTAGTCCTCGTCCCCTCTGAAGAGGCAATTTGCATAATACATTTCCCAGAGGAGCATTGCACGGCGAATAAGCCTCCTTACATTGGCATGCCATGGCCGGTATGTCATTCTCCACAAGGAGAAACGTTATCCCTTAGATCTCAGTCCAGAGCCTCTCACCTAGCCAAATCAGATCTCATGCTTTGCACTGATGAGGGGCAACATCCTGAAACACCGTGTCTGCAAATTGTCATATTGCAAGGCTTGTTAAAGGGTCGATATTGACTTGTAGGATTGCTGCTTCCAACAGGTGGCGCTACAAATTAAAATTGAAATACTAGAATTGCTGTTCTTCTACCACCCCACCTCCCTTTAAAAATGCAATATAAAATGATTAAAATGGTACCAACAAAAATGACAGCTCTCTATATAAAGCAATCATAAAAATAACTATGCGAGTTTGGTATCTATATAATTTGATTGACCTGAAGAAGACTGATACCAGGTCACTTTTACTTTCATACCACATGGCATTTTATTTCTCTTTTTTTTTTGTATATTCTATAGTAAGAAATGAATTTTGCCATTTAAAACTACTCATCCTAAAAACACAAGCTGTCTTATGGCTATGTTGATGGAAAAATAAAAAAGTTATGGCTTTTGTAGGAAGAGTAGGAAAAAGAAAAATCACTAAATAGTTTGTCTTTACTTTGCGTCAATAATTTGCGCCAATATTTTGGAGCAGTTTTGGTGGATGGTATCAAACCCACTTTTGCTCTAAGCTGCTCTTCTTCATGAGTGAGGCAAAGAAAATATCTAAAACACTTAAAGGGGTTGTCTACCTATGGGGACAATTATTATTATTTTTTACTTAAATTTATGTATTTGGAGCTAAAAATTATTTTTACGTTTAGGTTTCATAAAAATGTTGGATTTATAGGAATTTTGTTTCCCTGTGGTCATAAATCAGCTGAGAGTAGCTAAATAAAGACAGACAAAAGAGTTACAAACTCTCCCATCCTTCAATCTAAATGAGCTCCCTGACAGATTCTCAGTTAACTCATTCTGCAACCAGCACAAGGCAGTGCAACAGAGAAGCAAAATAAATCAAAATTTGTAATGAAACCCAATTGCACAAATCATTTTCAGTCCTAAATGCATGAATTTTTGTAAAAACAGAAAAAAAATGATCTCCAAAGGTGGACAACCTGTGTGTTTCATGACATAAATCAGCTGAGAGTAGCTAAATAAAGAGAGATAAAATAGTTACAAACTCTCCCATCATTCAATCTGAATGAGCTCCCTGACAGATTCTCAGTTAACTCATTCTGCAACCAGCACAAGGCTGGAGCAAACTTTTTTTCTAATTATAATGAAAAAGTCATGAAGCAACTTTGCAAATATCTTACAGAAAATAATTCTTCCGTTTTGTGTATACAGCACCAATGCAGGTCATGAGGACAGACTATGCACAAACCATATGTCCTCTAATTTACAATGTTTTGCTCAAAGCAAAGAAAGCCTTGTGCCAAATCTTAGCAGCGTCTGCAGTCATCTTTTCTCCTTGCAGCCATTTTCAGCATTAGCACATCCCAATATATGTAACCAAAGATACAAAGCCTATCTGCCGGATGGAGTTCAACATCTGGTGGACGACAGCTGTGAACTTTACAAGAAAAGAAGATGCATGGAGCAAGCAGGCCAGCTCGGTCCACAAATAATAAGGGCTATGGTCCTGTTGGCGATATAATCAGAAGGGATTTAGGAGCTATCGGACACTGATGCCAAACTGTGCCAAGGTCTCCCATACACCCAAGTACGTTTTATAATACTAATGCCTTCACTTCTTGGGTACCAAAGCCTAGATGCAACTTGAATCATTTTACCCCTGAGCTATGCAATCTGGCTAAAAAAGTAAAGTGTCCCGGTCACCTTTAAAAAAAAGCATGGTCTTGGCATTGTCATCCCTTCCATATAAAAAGTGAATATGCCAGTTTAATATGTACAGAGGGTACGGAAAGTATTCAGACCCCTTTAAATTTTTCACTCTTTGTTTCATTGCAGCCATTTGGTAAATTCTAAAAAGTTCATTTTTTTCTCATTAATGTATACTCTGCACCCCATCTTGACTGAAAAAAAAAATGAAATGTAGAATTTTTTGCAAATTTCTTAAAAAAGAAAAACTGAAATATCACATGGTCATAAGTATTCAGACCCTTTGCTCAGATACTCATATTTAAGTCACATGCTGTCCATTTCCTTGTGATCCTCCTTGAGATGGTTCTACTCCTTCATTGGAGTCCAGCTGTGTTTAATTAAACTGATAGGACTTGATTTGGAAAGGCACACACCTGTCTGTATAAGACCTCACAGCTCACAGTGCATATCAGACCAAATGAGAATCATGAGCTCATAGGAACTGCCCAAGGAACTCAGAGACAGAATTGTGGCAAGGCACAGATCTGGCCAAGGTTACAAAAGAATTTCTGCATTACTCAAGGTTCATAAGAGCACAGTGGCCTCCGTAATCCTTAAATGGAAGAAGTTTGGGACCACCAGAAGTCTTCCTAGGCCTGGCCGTCCAGCCAAACTGAGCAAACATGGGAGAAGAGCCTTGGTGAGAGAGGTAAAGAAGAACCCCAAGATCACTGTGGCCGAGATCCAGAGATGCAGTAGGGAGATGGGAGAAAGTTCCACAAAGACAACTATCACTGCAGCCCTCCACCAGTCGGGCCTTTATGGCAGAGTGGCCTGACGGAAGCCTCTCCTCAGTGCAAGACATATGAAAGCCCGCATAGAGTTTGCTCAAAAACATGAGAAATAAGATTCTCTGGTCTGATGAGATGAAGATAGAACTTTTTGTGATAATTCTAAGCAGTGTGTGTGGAGAAAACCCGGTACTGCTCATCACCTGCCCAATACAATCCCAACAGTGAAACATGGTGGTGGCAGCATCATGCTATGGGGGTGAACAATTTAAAGGGGTCTGAATACTTTCCATACCCACTGTACAAGAACTATAATGATTCTCTCACTATGTAAATTGCCATAATTTTTTTTCAGTGGGCAGTTCTTCTTTATCAAAATTCTGAAAGCACTATTGGTGCTGGACCATTTTTTTCACTCTCAACCGAGCTTGAATTGCTCCCGACATTATTCAGTTGCTTGCATGCCCTGAACTGAAATGACAAGTGACTGTTATATCTGTATGTAATTTGACCAGCAAGAGAGCAAAGAGGCAAAGACCCATTTCCACTTCCTTTAATGATACAAGGAACTGCACACATTTCTTACAAAGAGAAAGAGAAACAAAGACCAGACACTTCCTTTAATGATACAAGGAACTGCACACATTTCTTACAAAGAGAAAAAGACCAACCTTACTTCCTGTAGAGACAAATGCCCAACCTCACTTCCTGTAAAGAGACAATGACTCAGCCTCATTTCTTGTAGAGAGACAATGACTTAAACTCACTTCCCGTAGAGAAATAATGACTCAACTCCACTTTCTGTAGAGAGACAATGGCTCAAACTCACTTCCTCTAGAGAGACAATGACCAACCTCACTTCCTGTAGAGGGACAATGACTCAACCTCCCTTCCTATAGAAAGACATTGACTCAACCTCATTTCCTGTAGAGAGACAATGATTCAACCTCACTTCCTGTAGAGAGACAATGACTCAACCTCACTTCATGTAGAGAGACAATGACTTAAACTCACTTCCCATAGAGAAATAATGACTCAACTCCACTTCCTGTAGAGAGACAATGGCTCAACCTCACTTCCTCTAGAGGGACAATGACTCAACCTCACTTCCTATTGAGAGACATTGACTCAGCCTCATTTCCTGTAGAGAGACAATGATTTAACCTCACTTCCTGTAGAGAGAAAATGACTAAACTTACTGTATAGAGACAAAGACCCTTCTCACTTCCTACAGAGAGATAAAGACCCATCTCCAATTCTTGTAGAGAGAAACCTTGTGGTTGATAATTCGAAGTGATTTTTCAGAAGTAAGACAAGATATTTCATATATAATGTTAACTTATTATATTATCTATCAAATAAAGTTAAGCTATCAGAAAGTATGGGATCCATTTTATGACTGTTCAACACCATGATTAGTCAACTTCCTTTGACTTCTCATAGACAGAGAACATCTTCCTCTTCCATTCGTCGATGGGTTGTCACAAAAAATAACAGATGAAGGCTACCAGACTGAGCACTGGCTTGGTCTCTTACAGACTGCTTGTGTGCAGTGCGGTACTTTAGGGGACATTATCGAACTATGTAGACTAAAGAAATGTTGTTTGGGGTATCGGACAACTCCTATAGTATGTAGCATCGGCGTCTCTGCCCCCTGCCAGGCAGAGACGCCGCCCCCCTTACCGCCGCGCTCCTCGTCCGGCGTCTTCCGGCCTCCCTGCTGCTGCTGCTGGTGCACACAGCTTTCCGGCACTTTGCTTAAGGGGGCGCGCGCGCTCCCTCCCTCTTAAAGGGGCCGCACGCGCATTCCTAAAAAGTCCCCGGCCAATGGCCGGAGGACTTTCCCTATTTAAAGCACATCCTCCAATATGGAGGTGCCCGTGCAAGGCTGTTGCTCTGTGATTCTTACTGTTGCTTCAGCTCTCAGGTCCCTCTGCTAGTCAGTCCTGTCCGCCAGTCTGTTCTTCAGTCCAGCCCGCCAGTCTGACTACTATCCAGCCCGACAGTCTGTCTACAGTCCAGTCCGCCAGTCTGTCTATGGGCTCTGCCCGCCTGCTTACCTGGAAGCACCTGCCTGTTACCTGCCGTGACCGCCAGCCTGCTTACCTGGAAGCACCTGTCTGTTACCTGCCGTGCCTGCCAGCCTGCTTACCTGGAAGCACCTGCCAGTTACCCGTTGTGCTTGCCAGCCTGCCTACCTGGAGCACCCGTCTGGCTATAAGCCGAATCAGCCTGCTTGTCTACCCAGACCACCCGTCAGCCTGCCTGCCGTGCTCATCCGCTGTACCGGTCAGTTCCTGCCATCTGACCCGTGGGAGTCACCTGCTCTCATACAAGGGCGGTCCCAGAGTGGCACCTGGTCCCCCTGCTCGGTCCCTCCCTGGTTCACGGAGTCGATTGAGCCGCCGTGCGACCTTGGTCAGGCCGAATAGGTACTTAGTCACGCCCCTCTGGTCCCTCCTTGCACAGCAGCACAGAGGTTCCACCATCCAGATCCGTAACATAGTACCAGAGAAAACAGTAAAGGGGAATCAGCACTATGCCACAATGACCCCTTTATTCTCAAGATCCTAAAGATAGGTTGTCACTAGTGATGAGCGAGCATGCTCGCCACTGCTCGGTACTCGCCCGAGCATCTCAGTACTCGAGATGCTCGGAGCTCGCCGAGCACTTGCGCGATGCTCGGGCGGGAGCTCGGGTCCCCGTCCTGCATGTTTGGCGCTATTTAGAGCACCAATCATGCAGGGATTGTCTGCCACTCACTGTAATGGTGGTTGTGGCATTACAGTGATTGCCCAAATCGATGGGAACAGTGCTCACAGTGAAACATGAAAAGCCGGCAATTCATCAGCGGCATACACCGGTACCCGACAATGTAGAAGAGAAAGAATAGAGCATCACACATAAATTAGATAGATAGAAACATGTCAGTCACATATATAATAAGTACAGTGACAGTGTTGGTTACTGTACTTGTTATTTAGTGTTAAAATAAAGGATTTATAAAAAAAAATAATAGTGCTTTCAATGCACCCGTCTCTTTAAAAAAGCCGGCCGGCAATTCATCAGCGGCTTACATCGGTACCCGACAATTTAGAACCGAAAGAATAGAGCATCACACATAGATTAGATAGATAGAAACATGTCAGTCACATATATAATAAGTACAGTGACAGTGTTGGTTACTGTACTTGTTATTTAGTGTTAAAATAAAGGATTTATAAAAAAAAAAAAATAGTGCTTTCAATGCACCCGTCTCTTTAAAAAAGCCGGCCGGCAATTCATCAGCGGCTTACATCGGTACCCGACAATTTAGAACAGAAAGAATAGAGCATCACACATAGATTAAATAGATAGAAACATGTCAGTCACATATATAATAAGTAGAGTGACGGTGTTGGTTACTGTACTTGTCATTTAGTGTTAAAATAAAGGATTTATTAAAAAAAAAATTGGCGTAGGGTTCCCCGTAATTTTAGTCTCTAGCGGAGGTTAAGCAGACGGCTGGGGCAGATGTTTGAAGCCTGGGAAGGGGGTAATACCCACGGAGCTTCCCAGGCTACTAATATCAGCCCCCAGCTGAATACCTAGGCTTTACCAGTTATTAAAATGGGGACCCCCCCAAAAAATGACATGGGGTCCCCCCTATTTTACTAGCTAGCAAAGGCTAGGCAGACAGCTGGGGGCTGATATTAATAGCCCAGGAAGGGTGCCATGAATATTGGCCCCCTCCCAGGCTAGAAACACCAGCCGTCAGCCGCCCCAGAAATGGCGCATCCATAGGATGCGCCAATTCTGGCACTTAGCCTCGCTCTTCCCACTGCCCTGTAGCGGTGGCAGTGGGGTAATAGGGTTGGGGTTGATGTCAGCATATAATGCCAGCTGACATGAAGCCCAGATTAGTAATGGAGAGGCGTCTATAAGACACCCCCATTACTAACCCCATAGTCAAGTTAAAAAAAAACACAAACACCCAGAATAAAGTCCTTTAATTGAAATAAACACCCAATTCTTTAATGTTCTAAATTAAACCATACTTACCATCACGCCCATTCCAGCTGAAGCCAACGATCTCCTGTAATAAAAATAAAATAATAAACCAACCTCATCCTTACCTTTCCATGGTTCCCAGGACGGCTCCAGCTCTGCTACATTCACATGACAGGCTGGATAACAGCCGAAAGCTGCCATCCAGCTTGCCATGCCGCAGACACTGAGAAGCGCAGGCATGCTTGCGCTCTGCAGTGTCTCTGAAGGATGACAAGCTGAATGGCAGCGCTCAGCTGCGATCCAGCCTGTCATCTCAATGCCATCCCAGCGTGGGAGAATTCTCCTGATGAAGCGCTGAGCGCAGGAGAATTCTCCCAATTCTCCCACGCTGTCAGTGACGTGCATGAGGTGAGCTGAGTTCATTGGACATGAACTCGGCTCATCGGGATGCCGTCACAGCCAGACACTGAGGAGCGCAAGCATGCCTGTGTGGCACCCCAGGGGTCTGGTTACCACAGTAATAGAAATATTACATCTGAGAGCAAGTGGGAGGTTTCCTGGTCAGGAGCCCTTAAACATGCAACACCTCCTGCCCAGTCCTGGGAGGGGAGGAATCTGCCCTTATAAACTGGGTCTGGGGCGGGGTTAGGTTAGACAGTCAGAGCCTGGATTTTGTTCCAGATACAGGGAAAGTAACAGCAAGGAGCTCTGTAGGAGCAGGAGCTGAAGACCAGGGGCTGGAGCTAAGCAGAGCTCGCCCTGGCAGAAGAATCTAAGAACCGGACACCGGAGTCCGAGGCTGCAAGGATCTTTAAGTCCAGCAGCAGAAACCAGCCGGCAGGGGATTCCAGGTCCTCTGGCCATAGAAGCCCGGAGGCTCAGTCACGAGCAAGGGACCAGCACCACCATCGAGGAGCGGAGGCTATCAGAAGGCCCCAAGTCACCTGCCATACGGGTGAGCACTACACGGTACACTCAGGGACGTGGGCTACTTCCATTCGCTTACAGCAAGGTAGCCAGGAAGAGTGCAGACAGACGGGGAGGCCTACAACTCCACCTGGCCAGGGGAACTCCTGTTTGCTCACAAACTGACCAGTCCTCTTATGCTAGCCAGTACTCCCGGGAGGGTCTGCCTTATTATCATCAGTAAAGACCCTGAACTGCACTGCAAAGACTCTGAGTCGTTCCTGCTGCGCTCGTGCACCATCACTCCCATCATCCACACTCACTGCCCTGAGGCTATACTCCTCCCATGGGGAGTTATCCCATTCTCTGCTGCGCACACAACACCAGCCTCAGCGGTCTGCCTCGTAGCGGCGGTACACCCTGACCGCAATCCACGGGTGGCGTAGTCGGACATTAAATCATAAAAACCCTATAAGAGACTGCCACTGGTCTGACCACCCTGAGCCACGGACCGGTTCACCGCCACGGAGACTACAACCCCCAGAGACCCGGCTCCGGGTAACCCACACACGTGCCCACACGGCCCAGGGGGTGCGTCACCTGCGCTTCTCAGTGTCTGCGACATGGCAAGCTGGATGGCAGTTTTCAGCTGCGATCCTGCCTGTCATGTGAATGTAGCAGAGCTGGAGCCGTCCTGGGAACCATGGAAAGGTAAGGAAGAGGTTGGTTTATTATTTTATTTTTATTGCAGAAGACATTGGCTTCATCTGGAATGGGCGTGATGGTAAGTATGGTTTAATTTAGAACATTAAAAAATTGTGTGTTTATTTCAATTAAAGGACTTTATTCTGGGTGTTGTGTTTTTTTTAAATACTTTACTAGAAATTCATGGCGGTCATGTCTAATATTGGCGTCCTTTAATTGAAATAAACACACAATTTTTTAATGTTCTAAATTAAACCATACTTACCATCACGCCCATTCCAGATGAAGACAATGTCTTCTGCAATAAAAGTAAAACAATAAAGCAACCTCATCCTTACCTTTCCATTGTTCCCAGGACAGCTTCAGCTCTGCTACATTCACATGACAGGCTGGATCGCAGCCCAAAGCTGCCATCCAGCTTGCCATGCCACAGACACTGAGAAGCGCAGGCATGCTTGCGCTCCTCAGTGTCTGGCTGTGACGGCATCTAGATGAGCCGAGTTCATGCTCACCTCATGCACGTTACTGACAGCGTGGGAAGATTCTCTTGCGCTCAGCGCTTCAGCAGGAAAATTCTCCCATGCTGGGATGGCATTGAGTTGACAGGCTGGATTGCAGCTGAGCGCTGCCATCCAGCTTGTCATCCTTCAGAGACACTGCCGAGCGCAAGCATGCCTGCACTTCTCAGTGTCTGCGGCATGACAAGCTGGATGGCTGCGATCCAGCCTGTCATGAGAATGTAGCAGAGCTGGAGCCATCCTGGGAACCATGGAAAGGTAAAGATGAGGTTGCTTTATTATTTTACTTTTATTGCAGGAGATCGTTGGCTTCAGCTGGAATGGGCGTGACAGTAGGTATGGTTTAATTTAGAACATTAAAGAATTGTGTGTTTATTTCAATTAAAGGACTTTATTCTGGGTGTTTGTGTTTTTTTTAACTTTGACTATGGGGTTAGTAATGGGGGTGTCTTATAGACGCCTCTCCATTACTAACCTGGGCTTGATGTCAGCTGGCATTATAAGCTGACATCAACCCCATCCCTATTACCCCACTGCCACCGCTACAGGGCAGTGGGAAGAGTGAGGCTAAGTGCCAGAATTGGCGCATCCTATGGATGCACCATTTCTGGGGCGGCTGACGGCTGGTGTTTCTAGCCTGGGAGGGGGCCAATATTCATGGCACCCTTCCTGGGCTATTAATATCAGCCCCCAGCTGTCTGCCTAGCCTTTGCTAGCTAGTAAAATAGGGGGGACCCCATGTCATTTTTTTGAGGGTCCCCCATTTTAATAGCTGGTAAAGGCTAGGTATTCAGCTGGGGGCTGATATTAGTAGCCTGGGAAGCTCCGTGGGTATTACCCCCTTCCCAGGCTTCAAACATCTGCCCCAGCCATCTGCTTAACCTCCGCTAGAGACTAAAATTACGGGGAACCCCACGCCAATTTTTTTTTAAATAAATCCTTTATTTTAACACTAAATGACAAGTACAGTAAGCAACACTATCACTGTACTTATCATATATGTGACTGACATGTTTTTATCTATCTAATCTATGTGTGATGCTCTATTCTTTCTGTTCCCAGTGTATGAAGCTGATGAATTGCCGGCCGGCTTTTTTAAAATGACAAAAACACTATTATTTTTTTTTAATAAATCCTTTATTTTAACACTAATTAACAAGTACAGTAACCAACACTGTCACTGTACTTATTATATATGTGACTGGCATGTTTCTATCTATCTAATCTATGTGTGAAGCTCTATTCTTTCTGTTCTAAATTGTCGGGTACCGGTGTATGCCGCTGATGAATTGCCGGCCGGCTTTTTTAAAGAGACGGGTGCATGAAAATCGGAGGGCACTAGTGTCTTCCAAGTGCCCTGCTATGTTTTTCATGCACCCTCCTATATACCCTGGTTGCCTATATATTCTGCCTGCCTGACGTTTAATTGTGCACTGTTCCCATCGATTTGGGTAATTTTTGACCTTCTGCAGACCGCCGGGGGGGGACCACCAGAAAAATGGTCGAGTTTCCCATAGATTTACATTGGGCTCGTTGCTCGGGTCGAGCACCCGAGTATTCCAATGTGCTTGACCCGAGCTTCGAGCACCCGAGCATTTTAGTGCTCGCTCATCACTAGTTGTCTCCCCTAAATATAGGAAAACCCCTTGCTACTTTTCTTTTGTTTACAGCTTTTTGCCAAGGAGACCAACCACCGCTGCAGTCTAGCTTGTAAGCATTTTGCTGAAGCTGGCTGGGATTAATAGGTAACAGCACACTTCAGCAATCCTGGCCAGCTTGAAAGCAGTGCTTACAAGCTCAGTAGAAAAGAACTTATGAGTAGGGATGAGCGGACCCGTGGTAGTTCGGGTTCTTGGACCCGACCGAACTTTACTCCAAAGTTTGGTTCGAGTCCCAGAATAGCGACCAAACTTCAACCAGAACCCGAACCCCATTGAAATCAATGTGGACCTGGACTCTGGATCTCTCTCTCTGTCCTCCCCAGACTCCCGAACTATGAAACAGACTTCCAGAAGAGGTCTGTGTTTGAGAATTCAGCCTCTGACATGGTACAATGCCCCCACTTCACAGTTCAGATTTGCTCATCTCTGCTTTTGAGCAATGTGCAAATTCTGCTGTCTAGCAGCGGTGGTCGGTCTCCTGGGCAACGAGCTGTAAACAAAAGAAAAGTGATTATATCTCAAGAATGGTTGGAGATTTTAATAAGCAGTAAATTGCAAAATTACTTGTATTTACCAGCACTATACAACAATATACAAATATGAAGATAAAAATAACCTTTTAAACTGGTTTTCTGCTCTTTTAAAGTGATGACATTTCACTTCTGCTCCTTGTTTCTTACAGCACTGCCTTAACACATAACACATAACAGCTGGAGGGCAATAGCTTGGAGACCACTCGTCTAGACGATGCCAGCTGCCCATATCTGCTTGCTAAGTAGACCGTTAGATGGTATTCTACATATTACCTCCTACATAAATTGCTTTAAAAATCTTTCCAGCTGCTATATTACTCTAGAGAATTTTTTTGGAGTAACTGTTCCATTGCATCAGCGCATTAATATCTATATCTAGTGCAGTAGATACCATAAGGAATGTGACAGCCATGGGTAATGCACACAGTTGCCACTAGGGGGGCTCTCTGCTTTTTGATTTATACAGCTCCCTTTTATTTTTATCACGTACCTGTTATAGACGCTGGAAATGTAACTAATGTAGGACCCACTCTGAATGGGGCGCAGTTTGCTGAGGCTGCCTCTATTATGGGGAGCGCATTATCTAAGAATGTTTACAGCTTCCATTTAGTTTAATACCAGCTTTTAAAGTTCATACATAATTTGCATCAATTGATATCATACTACCAGTCAGAAAAACAGAGATATTATATATAATGAAACTGATTAGCTTTTAATTTAAAGTTTGGTACCTTTTGCAGAGCGCTCGATTGGGAATTTAACCCATTTTAGGTTTTAAGTAAAGGCAACTTGTCAATCCCATTACTGTTAACGAGTGCTACTAAAGCAATATGGGTGTAAATGTCTTCACTCTAATAATGTGGTTGGACATAGAGTGTAACCAATCACCCCTGATGAAGCACTGGTGAAACGCTTGTCGGGTGTTTTGTGGGTGAGCTTGGAGCCTCATTATTTCTACACTTTTGTATTCATTATCTGTACTTTATGTGACTTAACCTACATGGAATTATTTTTGCTGCAAACTCTAATCAGTACCATGACATCACGTTCATGCCTGAATTAACCTTCTTACTTACTAATTGTATGATATTCTGTACATATTTATATATAATTTTTTCATATACTGTTTTTTGCAGTGATTGGACATTGATTGGTGCCTCATTTCGGGGGTTTCCCTTGCGGCTCCTCTTCTTCTTTAACAGGCTTCTTCTGGATCCCGAGCCATGGTGACTTGATGGATGAACGATCTGCAGGAAGATCGATCTTGTGCGAGCCTAGATAGGTCCACCAGGGTCTTCTCCATCATTATCTTGATTGCATCAAGCCATCGGGTTGCTGGTCTTCCTCTTCGCCTTGTTCCTTCTTTTCTTTCGACCATGATGTCCTTCTCCAGTGATTGCTCTCTTCGTATGATGTGTCCAAAGTATGCAAGTCATGGCTTGGTGATCCTTGCTTCCAGTGGCTTGATATGTTCCAAAATTGATTTATTTGTTCTTCTTGCCATCCATGGTATTGGTATCCATGGTAACATCCTTCTCCAGCACCACATTTCGAAGGCGTGTAAGGCTTTTCCTTTGTGGCTCACCCACCATTTATCTCTGTGTCTGTTATGTTGGATATGTTCTCCCCGTGTTTGCCTTGTTTCCTCCGAGTTCTCCGGTTTCCTCCCACACTCCAAAGACATACTGATAGGGAATATAGATTGTGAGCCCAATGGGGACAGTGCCCAGAATGTCTGTAAAGCGCTGTGGAATTAATGGCGCTATATACACTGCTCAAAAAAATAAAGGGAACACTCAAATAACACATCCTAGATCTGAATGAATGAAATATTCTCATTTGTTCTGTACAAAGTTGAATGTGCTAACAACAAAATCACACAAAAATCATCAATGGAAATCAAATTTATTAACCAATGGAGGCCTGGATTTGGAGTCACCCCCAAAATTAAAGTGGAAAAACACACTACAGGCTGATCCAACTTTGATGTAACGTCCTTAACACAAGTCAAAATGAGGCTCAGTATTGTGTGTGGCCTCCACGTGCCTGTATGACCTCCCTACAACGCCTGGGCATGCTCCTGATGAGGTTGCGGATGGTCTCCTGTGGGATCTTCTCCCAGACCTGGACTAAAGCATCCGCCAACTCCAGGACAGTCTGTGGTGCAACGTGACGTTGGTGGATGGAGCGAGACATGATGTCCCAGATGTGCTCAAATCTAATTCAGGTCTGGGGAACAAGCGGGCCAGTCCATAGCTTCAATGCCTTCATCTTGCAGGAACTGCTGACGCACTCCAGCCACATGAGGTCTGGCATTGTCCTGCATTAGGAGGAACTCAGGGCCAACCGCACCAGCATATGGTCTCACAAGGGGTCTGAGGATCTCATCTGGGTACCTAATGGCAGTCAGGCTACCTCTGGTGAGCACCATTACTGACCCACTGCCAAACCAGTCATGCTGAAGGGTGTTGCAGGCAGCAGATCGCTCTCCACGGCTTCTCCAGACTCTGTCACGTTTGTCACATGTGCTCAGTGTGAACCTGCTTTCATCTGTGAAGAGCACAGGGCGCCAGTGGCGACTTTGCCAATCCAGGTGTTCTGTGGCAAATGCCAAGCATCCTGCACGGTGTTGGGCTGTGAGCACAACCCCCATCTGTGGACGTCGGACCCTCATACCACCCTCATGGAGTCGGTTTCTAACCGTTTGTGCAGACACATGTGTAGCACCCTGAGGATTCGGCTGCTACAGGGGTATTGCACCTCAACCCAGAGGTGTGATATTCCACTCCCGGGTAAGGATGGAGTGTGGAACTGAGCTCAGTTACCTGCATGCACTACACACATCCCATTTCCGGGGAACAGACCGATGGTACTCCCACTAGAGAAATGTGCAGGTACGACAGTGTCTGTTCCTGGCTGGAGTGGGAGGGGGGTGGAACATCCCAGTAGTGTAGGGGCAGATAGGGGGAGCAGCCTGGGTAAAGTTAGGAGCTCATTGGGTGCTGGTCACCTGAGCTCACACATAGAGGGAGTATATAAGGTGGGAACCATCTTAGATCAGGGTCAGTCAGTTGTCAGTCAGCCAGTCAGCCAGTCAGACAGTCTGTCTGAGAGCCTGAGAAGCAGAGCAGAGGAGAAGAGAGAGAGACCCAGAGGCGCAGAGGGGACCCCAAGAGCCCATAAGAGAGCTAATAGGGTGAAGGGTCGGCAACAGGGTACCGGATCCCAAGCTGGCAGAGGCTACAGCACACCTTAGCCAGGAACCGGAGGTTGTGGGCAGGATCTGCCACGATCACCCACTAAATCCACCCGGAAGGCAGACCAAGAATAGGGTCAGGGAGCCCAGAGGAGGCTTGACCAACAAGAGGCCCGAGGGAGCCGGACTTAGGTGGATCCCTGGTGGGAACGGCCAGAAGAAGGGAGAGACAGAAAGGAGCTCAGGACCACACTCCGGAGTTGCCTGGGAGTTGACCGAGTCCAGGACCTGGTGGACGCAGCACGGCTTGGGTGGTCACTGCTGTACACAGTGACCCGAGCAACACCAGTAAGTAAAACCCTGGAACTGCATTTTATGCCTCTGAGTCTCCTTGCTGCACCTTCACAACCACCATCCTCCACGGCTGACCCCCTGAGGCTATACCCCTCCCGTTGGGGGTTATACTACCTAAGCTGCACACACATCACCGGCCTCAGTGGACCCTGCTGCAGCGGCGGCCGTATTGACCGCAATTCAACGGGTGGCGTAGTCGACACAAAAGAACATCTAGTAACATCATAAGGACTGCCACACACTGAGCTTGACACCCTGGGCACGGACCGGGTCACAGCCACTCGGAGACTACAACCCCCATCTGATCCGGCTCCGGGTATCCCCAACAACACTGGCCCAGGGGGCGCGTCACATGCACATTTGTGGCCTGCTGGAGGTCATTTTGCAGGGCTCTGGCAGTGCTCCTCCTGTTCCTCCTTGCACAAAGGCGGAGGTAGCAGTCCTTCTGCTGGGTTGTTGCCCTCCTACGGCCCCCTCCATGTCTCTTGGTCTACTGGCCTGTCTCTTGGTAGCACCTCCAGCCTCTGGACACTACGCTGACAGACACAGCAAACCTTCTTGCCACAGCTCGCATTGATGTGCCATCCTGGATGAGCTGCACTACCTGAGCAACTTCTGTGGGTGGTAGAGTCTGTCTCATGCTACCACGAGTGTGAAAGCACAACCAACATTCAAAAGTGACCAAAACATCAGCCAGAAAGCATTGGTACTGAGATGTGGTCTGTGGTCCCCACCTGCAGAAACACTCCATTATTGAGGGTGCCTTGATAATTGCCAATAATTTCCATCTATTGTCTATTCCATTTGCACAACAGCATGTGAGATTGATTGTCAATCAGTGTTGCTTCCTAAGTGGACAGTTTGATTTCACAGAAGTTTGATCCACTTGGAGTTATATTCTGTTGTTTAAGTGTTCCCTTTATTTTTTTGAGCAGTGTAAGTGAGTAAAATAAATAAAATATACTTGTTTTTTCAATCTGTCTAATAAAAATCTATGTTTTCAGTATTTGTACATTCTTTAGTCCTGGCATATACTATGTGATATCAGTTTTCTAATAATACGGTTGATGTAACTTAGTAACACAGCAACCTTTGAAGAGGATGCAGTTATATCCTGCCTCGTTGCATATCCAAATAGAGCAGGACTAGTCTGGTGGGGTACTTTTTCCACCAGACTAGTCGTACCTCGAATCTTCCAATCACATTTTTTTGACAGCCTGCAAAATGGTGCTACCATAAAGTTGGCTATGTGCAGACTGTCAATCTAGCCCAGGGAGGCATGATTGTAAGATCCGAGGATAAGACCCTCCATTGGACAGCCTTTGCTTATCTGACATTGCAGAATAAAATTATATTCTGCAAATATTGCAACATTAGTAAGTTACATCAAACACCTTATAAGAATAACATTAAAAAAATGCTATAGTTAAATGCACTGGGAAACAAAAAGCCTGTAAAGGCCAAATGATGCAAAATTTTTAATAGCTCCCAATTGCAAAAATGAATTTTAGCCCAAAATACATGCATTTAAGTAAAGAAAAAAAAAATGTTTCCAAAGGCGGCAAAACCCTTTACGTTTATACTAAATACCATATAGTTTATTTGTTCTACAGTTGTGTCACCCCTTAGCTTTCAGAAAATGTTCCATTCTTTCACGATGCAAATTTCACAATTGCATCAAGTTAGCAAAACCTTCCACAGGCTGCAATTCAGATCACAACCACTAGATGGCCACATAGAAACATATATAGCAGAAACATCTCCTGGCAGAGTATTATAAAATCATATTTTTTCTTCTCAGTGTATTTTGAGGTAAGAAGAAAGGTAAAGAATATTTGCCAATATCAGCACTACCAGTTTCTTGCTGCGGATACTGATAACACAAGCAATTGGGAGCAGAGTTACAGCAACAAATATGTAAAAGAGAACAGTAAATTAAGTGTTGTATTGTTTCCTCAGCTCTAATTAATATCACTTCTCCTCCTCCAAGACATAGAAAATGTCAGGAAAGTGATAGATACTCTTTGCAGAGAGTGAAGGAAAATGTGCTACGCTCTGCGTGACAGCATCTGCTCTCCAACCATCACTCCTGTTCGCTAGTAAAAGCTTCATATTTGCCGAGCATTCCCAGACCATATGTTATCGGCAAATGTTGCTAACTAAAAAACAAACAATCATTTTCATCAGGATTTTTTCACAGGATGAAGAAGATGCCACCGAGGGACCAAACCCTAAAAAAAAAAATGTGGAGATAAACATCGTATTTGTACGAAGCTCTGGTGCTAATGAGATAAGAGACCTTAGACGTTCTCGGTAAGACCTGGAAATGGAGAGGTGATAGTGGAATTAAGAAGGGCTGGGGCGATAAGACTGCTAAGAGAATTCAGGTAGAGGTAAACAAATGTAGAGAAGTAGCACAGCAGAGCTAAGTTTGTCATTTGGCACCACTCATTTTCGATTTGAAGTGCTATCATTGTGCACAAACAGCGAAGTCCCAAGATAAATGATCATTTCAGCTCAACGGCATGTGAAGAACTTTATTTACTCTACATTTGCTGCTGTCATATAGTCTAACAGCGAAGGCAGAACATTGTATGATTCCTAAACCACTATTGAAATGTTTTTTTGATGCATAGATGTCACATCTGGAGAGGTGCGCCCAATGTTCAGATGCTATCCAACAGAAAGTTATTGAGCAGAGAGCTCCGTTAGCATCCGAGCATCCTGTGCTGGTCAAGAAGACTTTGCAGCATGTTAATTTAGATCATATTTACATATGTAAAGTGGAATTTTCATGTCTCTTTTCTTAGGGATCAAGGGGTAATATTTCTCCTTGCGGAGAGTGACATGTTAAGCTTGTCAGGTGAGGAGACTTTTAAAGCCGCAGTGCTCCTCTGGGAAATATGCAAATTGTCTCTCAGCGAGGAAGAGGACTAGAACTCTAGTGCCACCTACTTCCTGTAGGTGGCAATAGAGTTCTAGTCCTCTTCCTCTCTGATGAGACAATTTTCTTAGGGAAGCATGGTATCACTAATGGACACAGACAGAAGAGGGCCCTGTGCAGGGAGAGTTTATGGGACCTTTGCAGTCCAATACCTCAGATAATGCACAATTCCACCTGCTTTAGAGGTAGAAGTGGCCTCCTTACAGAGGTTGCACCAATGATATATCCGCCCCTGTATGGTATATAAGGTGTTAGATACTGACCTTAGTGATTCATGGTTTTCTGTAATTTTGTATTTTCATGATAAAAGTGTTTAAATATTGAAGGGTTCATAGAGTAAACCAACTCCATCTACAATAAGAAAGTCTGTGAGTCCTGCTCCCCCGCCCACATAAACAAAGCCTTTGAGTCCAGCTCCATTCACTAACTTAGAGAAAGTCTGTGCATCCTGCTTCCAACCTACATAGGGAAAGCCTTTGAGTCCTGCTTCCCCACCTACATAGGGAAAGCCTGTGAGTCCTGCTTCCCCACCTACATAAAGAAAGTCTGTGAGTTCTGCTTCCCCCACGTACAGAGGGAAAGTCTATCAGTCCTCCATCCTTGTGCTACATAAAATCTATGAATGCAGCTTCTTCCACTCACTTAGAGAAAACTTCTGAGTCCTGCTTCCTCACCCACACAGGAAACCACAAAAGAAGCTTGTAAGTCTTATTTTCTAAACCCAAAGAGTAAGCCTGTGAATCCTGTTCCCCCTGCCCACACAGAAAGCTTGTAAGTCCTGCTTCTTCCACACACACAGGAAACTTGTGAGTCTTGTTTCCTCCACCCAAAGAGTAAGCCTGTGAGTCTTGCTTCCCCTGCCCACACAGAAAGTTTGTGACTCCTGCTTCTTCCACACATACATGAAACTTGGGAGTCCTGCTTCCTCCACCCACACAGGAAGCCTGTGAGTCCTGATTCCTCCACCAACACAGGAAGCTTGTGAGTCCATCTTCCTTCACCCACACAAGAAGCCTGTGAGTCCTGCTTCCACTGTCCACACAGGAAGCTTGTAAGTCCTGTTTCCTCCACTCAAAGAGTAAACCTGTGAATCCTGCTTCCCCTGCCCACAGAGGAAGCTTGTAAGTCCTGTTTCCTCCACTCAAAGAGTAAACCTGTGAATCCTGCTTCCCCTGCCCACACAGGAAGCTTGTAAGTCCTGCTTCCTCCACCCACACAGGAAACCTGTGAGTCCTGCTTCCCATACCCACACAATAAGATTGTGAATCCTGGTTCACCCACCCACACATGAAACCTGTGAGTTCTGTTTCCCCCACCCATGCAAGAAGCCGGTCAGTCTTGCTTCTCCCACCTGCACAAGAAACCTGAGTCTGGCTTCCCATACCCACACAGGGAGCCTGTGATTCTTGCTTCTCCCACCCACACAATAAGCTTGAATCCTGGTTCACCCACCCACACATGAAACCTGTGAGTTCTGTTTCCCCCACCCATGCAAGAAGCCTGTTAATCTTGGTTCCCCCAGCTACACATGAAACCTGTGAGTCCTGCTTTTCCCACCCACACAGGAAGCCTGTGAGTCTTGGTTCCTCTTCCCACATAAAGTCTGTGAATTCTCTTTTTTCCTACTCACTTTAATAAAGCCTATAAGTCCTGCTATCTCCACTAACTTAAAGAAAGCCTGTGAGTTCTTCTTCCTTCACCGACATAGAATAAGTCTGAGTATGACTGTGCTGCCAACACAGACTGATTAACAACTAGCAATCTTTCTCTATGTGGGTGGAGTCAGCAGGACTCACAGGCTTTTTCTATGTGGGTGGAGTCAGCAGGACTCACAGTCTTTCTCTATGTGTGTGGAGTCAGCAGTACTCACAGGCTTTCTCTAGGTGGGTGGAGTCAGCAGGACTCACAGGCTTTCTCTATGTGGATGGAGTCAGCAGGACTCACAGGCTTTCTCTATGTGGGTGGAGCTAACATGACTCTTTAGTTTTAAGCCCTGGCTGCAATAAGCATCTCTTAACATAGAAATACTAAATCAATTTATAGAAAAGTATACATCAAAATTACATATTGCCAAGTTCAGCATCTCCTGTACTCAGATAGAGGAAAAAGAAAATCTGCAAGACCTGCCTCACTGAAGGTAAGGGGAAATTTGTTCATTTGTTTATAGTCACCAGGGAAACCTTCAGCAAGTATTCACTTCCACCTGCAGCGCCTCCACAGTTAGAATGAAATATTACACAGTTCTCAATATGATTTCCCTGTAGTGTATAAGCAGCTGGGTCCTCCAGAGATCGGTTGGGGTCCCACAGGTTGTAACAATATGCCCTCACTTTAGAAGAGGGGACTTCACCTTTAACCAAAAGACAAATTAAAAAAGTTTTTCATAGTTAAGTTAATAAGTTAATGAACTCATAGTGTTTTGAGCCGCAAGTATATAATGATCGATAAATGATTTCGCATTCAGAGAGTATCATTCCCAGCACATGACCTCATTAAATCAGTGCGACCTTATGAGCAAAGAGATGGCTGTGCTCTGTTCATAAATCTCTTAAGTCACCTCTCCCCTTGAAGATGATGATGCCAACGAGAAACCGGCGGTGACAGCAATTAACGGAGTGTAATTTGTCTTTTCTTAGCTCTTAATTGTTCTCACATATGGCGAAGCTTTAAGGAATTAAATGCTCCTACGCGACTTGATTTTAACTATCATTTCCTGTTGCGATCATTACAAAACATATTTGCTATAACTTTATTATTGAAAGGGGTTGTCCAGTACTTTGATAATGATCAGACTGACGGGGGGCTGACACCTGACATTCCCAGCATTCAGTTTGGAGGTCACATGGCAGCTGAAAGTACACAATGTATAGAGCCAGAACAGCACAGCGCCATACTCTGCATAGTGGCTGTTCTCGGTACTGCGGCTCAGTCACATTCACTTCAATGAGAGCCTTACTACGATACCAGGAGTGGATTTCCAGCTTTGTACGCTATTTGCTTCCAACTCTTGCAGGGACTGGCGTCGGTCCCCACCAATCTGATATTGATACAATTGTGCTCAAAAGTTTACATACAACGGCAGAATTTTTCCTTTTTTTCAGAGAATATGAATGATAACAAAAAAAATTTTTCTCCACTCGGTTATTGGTTGGGTGAATCCATTTATTGTAAAACTACTGTGTTTTCTCTTTTTAAATCTTAATGGCAACCAAAAACATCCAAATGACCCTGATCAAAAGTTCACATACCCCAATTCTTAATACCATGTATTGCCCCCTCTAACATCAATGACAGCTTGAAGTCTTTTGTGGTAGTTGTGGATGAGGTTCTTTATTTTCTCAGATGGTAAAGCTGCCCATTCTTCTTGGCAAAAAGCCTCCAGTTCCTGTAAATTCCTGGGCTGTCTAGTATGAACTGCGCGCTTGAGATCTCCCCAGAGTGGCTCAATGATATTGAGGTCAGGAGACTGAGATGGCCACTCCAGAACCTTCACTTTGTTCTGCTCTAGCCAATGACAATTCGACTTGGCCTTGTATTTTGGATCGTTGTCATGTTGGAACATCCATGTACGTCCCATGAGCAACTTCCGGGCTGATGAGTGCAAATTTGCCTCCAGTATTTTTCATCTTTCCTTCAACTTCTACCACGCTTCCTGTGCCTTTGTAGCTCACACATCCCCAATACATCAGCGAGCCATCTCCATGCTCTACAGTAGGAATGGTGTTCCTTTAATCATAGGCCTTGTTGACCTCTAACCAAATGTAACGTTTATGGTTGTGGCCAAAAAGTTCAATTTACCTTGTTCCAGACGTTTTGAGCCTTGTCTCTGTGCTGTTTGGTGTATTGTAGGTGAGATACTTTGTACCATTTGCACAGTAATGGCTTTCTTCTGGCGACTCGACCATGCAGCCCATTTTTCTTCAAGTGCCTCCTTATTGTACATCTTGAAACAGCCACACCGCTAATTTTCAGAGAGTCCTGAACTTAAGCTGATGTTATTTGTGGGTTTTTCTTTGCATCCCGAACAATTTTCCTGGCAGTTGTGGCTGAAATTTTTGTTAGTCTACCTGACCATGGTTTGGTTTTTACAGAGCCCCTGATTTTCCATGTGGTAATCACAGTTTGAACACTGCTGACTGGCATTATCAATTCCTTGGATATTTCTTTGTATCCCTTTCCTGTGTTATACAGTTCAACTACCTTTTCCCATAGATCCCTTGACATTTCTTTTGCTTTCCCCATGACTCACATTCCAGAAAAGTCAGTGGCTGGATGAAAGATGCAAGAGTCTGTCTGGATCCCAGAAACTCACTCAGCTTTTATGCACACACACTGATTACAAGCAAACAGGTCACAGGTGAGGATGTTACCTTTAGGAGCCATTCAAACCCATTTGTGTCAAATTCTGTGCATGTTATCAGGCCAAAATCACCAGGGTATGTGAACTTTTGATCAGGGTCATTTGGATGTCATTAAGATTTAAAAAGAGAAAACACAATAGTTTGACAATAAATGGCTTCACCCGACCAATAACTATGAATGGAGAAAAAGTTTTTTGTTATCATTCATACTCTCTGAAACAAGGCCAAGAAAAGAAAAATTCTGCCGGGGTATGTAAACTTTTGAGTACAACTGTACCTATCCTACGGATATGCCATCAATATAAAAGTCCTGCACAAGGTCTTTAAGATGCGTAAATAATTTGTTCTTTCTCCTTGGCATGAACGTTTATGTAAAGGGAACCTGTCAGTCCCATGACTGTTCTTAAGTACTACTATATAGTAGTATCAATGCAAATTTCTTCATTCTGATAATGTAGTTTATGTAACTTACGAACACTGCAACCTTTAAAGAGAGTTCAGTTTTATCCTGCTGCGCCACATATGTAAATGAAGCACGACTAGTCTGGCGGTTCACTTTTTCCACCAGACTAGTCTTTCCTCTCATCTTCTAGTCACACCATTTTTTGACAGCCTGCATATAACCAACATTATAGTAGCACCATTCTGCAGGGTGTCAAAAAAAGGTGTGATTAGAAGATGAGAGGAAGGACTAATCCAGAGGAAGAGAAGTCCAATCGAACTAGTCCTGCTTATGTGACACTGCAGAATAAAATTACATTCTGCAAACATTGCAACATTAGTAACTTACATCAAACACCTTATTAGAATAAAAAAATTTTAAATGCACCCGAACTCCTGCAGTAGTGCTTGGGGATCCTCATGGGACCTGACAGGTTCCATTTAAAGGGGTTGTCCACCTCTGGCGGAACAATTTTCTTTTTTTAACTTAATTGCACGTAAATGATGTTTACAATTGGGTTTCATTAAAAATGTTGCCCCCTTTGGCACTTGTAGCTTATGTATTGTACTTTCTATTACTGGCTGGCTGGCTGCAGAATGAGTTCACTGAGAATCGGTCAGTGAGTTTGTAATTCTTATATCTGTTTGTTTTTTTGTGAGCTCCTCTTCTCTGATTTATGACCATAGATCATATCTAACTTAAATGCACAGGGAAACAAAGAACCTGTAGAATGCCAAACGATGCAACATTTTTAATAGATCCCAAGTGCAAAAATGAATTTTAGCCCAAAATACATGTATTTAAGTAAAGGAAAAAATAAGTTACTGAAGGTGACAAACCCCTTTAAGTTTATACTTTCTTTGTATGGCAATATACTGTATAGTTTATTTGTTCTACAGTTGTGACACCCAGGCTTGGACTGGCCCACGGGAGAACAAGAGAATCCTCAGGTGGGCCCCCTCTTATATACTTGCATCATTGTGTGCAGACAAAGGCAGCATCATATTCATTTAACAATTAACACTGTTCATTGTTATATACATTTGTGATTGAGGATAATGTCACATTTGCATGTAGATGAAAAGTGGGGCCCTGGAGTTTGTTACTGGTGGACCCTTGGCACCCCAGTCCAATACTGGACTTTCACCCCTTAGCTTTCAGCAAATATTTCATTTTTTTCACAATGCAGATTCAATACATAATTGCAGCAAATTAGCAAAACCTTCTACAGGCTGCAATTCAGATCACAACCACTAGATGGCCACATAGAGACACTTATAGCACAAACATCTCCCGGCAGAGTATTATAAAATCATATTTTTTAATCTCAGTATATGTTGAGCTAAGAGAAAAGGTAAAGTATATTAGCCAATATCAGCATTACCAGTTTCTTGCTGCGGATACTGATAACACAAGCAAATATGAGCAGAGTTACAGCAGCAAATATGTAAAAGAGAACAGTAAATGGAGTGTTACATTGTTTCCTCTGTTCTAAAATGAATGAGCTGAGCAGCATCCCTAAACTCTTAACTGCTGAGTCCCACCTCAATTAGTAACCCCATGTACAAATATGACCCCATAAAAAAGACGTAGAATACATTTTTTGATGGATGGGGGTAGATTACAATCCTCCTCCATTGCTATGTACCCACCCTTAACTCTTCACTGATTGCCTCTGTAATCTTACTATCAAGAATGAAGGATGGGCAAAGAACACCAGGACTTAGAACGCTGGTAATAAGAGGAGTGACTCCATATTTCCCCTATTTAAAGAGGTTTTTTTACTTAAATGAATGAATTTGGGGTTAGAAATCATTCTTACAATTGGATTCCATTAAATATTTTCCACCGTTTGGCTTCTACAGGCTCTTTGTTTTCCAGCATATTCAACTTTGCTGTGGACTGCGGTCATAGATAAGCTAAGAGGAGCTCAGAAAAAAGACAGATAAGAGTTATAAAGTTTCCCATTAGACCATCAAGAACGAGCTCACTGACGGATTCTCAGTGAACTCATTCTGCAGCCAGCAATATACAATGCAACACAGAGGTTATAGATGCAAGTGGTGAAAAATTCTTAATGAAACCCTATTGCAAAAAAAATTTAAGCCCCAAATACATGCAATTAAGTAAAAACAACAACAAGGAGGAAGGAATTAAAGGTAAAGGTGGACAACACCTTTAAGGTAGTTGACAGAGGAGTGAATTTTATCGTAATTGGTCCTGACTCTAAGAAAGGAACTGATGGGATGTTACCAGGACATAGGATCAGTGGGTGAACAATTACTCTGACACCCACAGTGCCCCCCCGGTTAAGTCTTTAATAGAGATGAGCGGTGTTCGACTAGAACTGTTCGCCAATCTCAAATTCGAGCTGTTTTGGGCGGTGTTCGAGTTGTTCGACGAACCCGAACGATTTGCAAAAAATTCGGCTGTTCGAGGTTATGTTCGATAACTGTTCGTGCACCAAAAGTGTGTCCTGCATGTCTGGCGCTATTTAGAGCACCAATCATGCAGGGATTGTCTGCCACTCACTGTAATGCCACAGCCATGGTGGTTGTGGCATTACAGTGATTGCCCAAATCGATGGGAACAGTGCCAACAGTGAAACATGAAAAGCCGGCAATTCAGCAGCGGCATACACCGGTACCCGACAATTTAGAACCGAAAGAATAGAGCTTCACACATAGATTAGATAGATATAAACATGTCAATCACATATATAATAAGTACAGTGACAGTGTTGCTTACTGTACTTGTCATTTAGCGTAAAGGATTTATCAAAAAAAATAATAGTGTTTTCATGCACCGTCTCTTTAAAAAAGCCGGCCGGCAATTCAGCAGCGGTACCCGACAATTTATAACAGACAGAATAGAGCTTCACACATAGATTAGATAGATAGAAACATGTCAGTCACATATATATGAAGTACAGTGATAGTGTTGGTTACTGTACTTGTCATTTAGTATTAAAATAAAGGATTTATTATTAAAAAAATTGGCGTGGGGTTCCCCTTAATTTTAGGCTCTAGCGGAGGTTAAGCAGACGGCTGGGGCAGATGTTTGAAGCCTGGGAAGGGGGTAATACCCATGGAGCTTCCCAGGCTACTAATATCAGCCCCCAGCTGAATACATAGCCTTTACTAGCTATTAAAATGGGGGACCCCCCAAAAAAAATGACGTGGGGTCCCCCCTAATTTAATAGCTAGCAAAGGCTAGGCAGACAGCTGGGGGCTGATATTAATAGCCCAGGAAGGGAGCCATGAATATTGGCCCCCTCCCAGGCTAGAAACACCAGCCGTCAGCCGCCCCAGAAATGGTGCATCCATAGGATGCGCCAATTCTGGCACTTAGCCTCGCTCTTCCACGCTGCCCTGGTGCGGTGGCAGGGGGTAATAGGGTTGGGGTTGATGTCAGCTTATAATGCCAGCTGATATCAAGCCCAGGTTAGTAATGGAGAGGCGTCTATAAGACACCCCCATTACTAACCCCATAGTCAAAGTTAAAAAAAACACAAACACCCAGAATAAAGTCCTTTAATTGAAATAAAGACACAATCCTTTATTGTTCTAAATTAAACCATACTTACCGTCACGCCCATTCCAGCTGAAGCCAACGATCTCCTGCAATAAAAGAAAAATAACAAAGCAACCTCATCCTTACCTTTCCATGGTTCCCACGACAGCTTCAGCTCTGCTACATCAAGATGACAGGCTGGACCGCAGCAGAACGCCGCCATCCAGCCTCTCATCCCGCAGACACTGAGAAGCGCAGGCTTGCTTGCGCTGCTCAGCGTCTCTCTGTGACGACATCCAGATGAGCCGAGTTCATGTCCAATGAACTCGGCTCACCTCATGCACGTCACTGACAGCGTGGGAAAATTCTCACGCTGAAGCGGTGAGTGCAGGAGAATTCTCCCACGCTGTCAGTGACGTGCATAAGGTGAGCTCATGTCCAATGAACTCAGCTCACCTCCTGCACGTCACTGACAGCGTGGGAGAATTCTCCTGCACTCAGCGCTTCAGCGTGAGAATTCTCCCACGCTGAAGCGCTGAGTGCAGGAGAATTTTCCCACGCTGTCAGTGACGTGCATAAGGTGAGCTCATGTCCAATGAACTCAGCTCACCTCCTGCACGTCACTGACAGCGTGGGAGAATTCTCCTGCACTCAGCGCTTCAGTGTGAGAATTCTCCCACGCTGAAGCGCTGAGTGCAGGAGAATTTTCCCACGCTGTCAGTGACGTGCATGAGGTGAGCCGAGTTCATTGGACATTAACTCGGCTCATCTGGATGCCCTCACAGAGAGACACTGTGGAGCGCAAGCAAGCCTGCGCTTCTCAGTGTCTGCGGGATGACAGGCTGGATGGCAGCGTTCTGCTGCGGTCCAGCCTGTCATCTCGATGTAGCAGAGCTGAAGCTGTCATGGGAACCATGGAAAGGTAAAGATGATGTTGCTTTATTATTTTTCTTTTATTTCAGGAGATCGTTGGCTTCAGCTGGAATGGGCGTGATGGTAAGTATGGTTTAATTTAGAACAATAAAGGATTGTGTCTTTATTTCAATTAAAGGACTTTATTCTGGGTGTTTGTGTTTTTTTTAACTTTGACTATGGGGTTAGTAATGGGGGTGTCTTATAGACGCCTCTCCATTACTAACCTGGGCTTGATGTCAGCTGGCATTATAAGCTGACATCAACCCCAACCCTATTACCCCCTGCCACCGCACCAGGGCAGCGTGGAAGAGCGAGGCTAAGTGCCAGAATTGGCGCATCCTATGAATGCGCCATTTCTGGGGCGGCTGACGGCTGGTGTTTCTAGCCTGGGAGGGGGCCAATATTCATGGCTCCCTTCCTGGGCTATTAATATCAGCCCCCAGCTGTCTGCCTAGCCTTTGCTAGCTATTAAATTAGGGGGGACCCCACGTCATTTTTTTTGGGGGGTCCCCCATTTTAATAGCTAGTAAAGGCTATGTATTCAGCTGGGGGCTGATATTAGTAGCCTGGGAAGCTCCGTGGGTATTACCCCCTTCCCAGGCTTCAAACATCTGCCCCAGCCGTCTGCTTAACCTCCGCTAGAGCCTAAAATTAAGGGGAACCCCACGCCAATTTTTTTAATAATAAATCCTTTATTTTAATACTAAATGACAAGTACAGTAACCAACACTATCACTGTACTTCATATATATGTGACTGACATGTTTCTATCTATCTAATCTATGTGTGATGTTCTATCTTTCTGTTCTAAATTGTCGGGTACCGCTGCTGAATTGCCGGCCGGCTTTTTTAAAGAGACAGTGCATGAAAACACTATTATTTTTTTAAATAAATCCTTTACACTAAATGACAAGTACAGTAAGCAACACTCTCACTGTACTTATTAGATATGTGACTGACATGTTTCTATCTATCTAATCTATGTGTGAAGCTCTATTCTTTCTGTTCTAAATTGTCGGGTACAGATGCTGAATTGCCGGCCGGCTTTTTTAAAGAGACGGTGCATGAAAACACTAATATTTTTTTTAATAAATCCTTTACACTAAATGACAAGTGCAGTAACCAACACTGTCACTGTGCTTCTTATATGTGTGACTGACATGTTTCTATCTATCTAATCTATGTGTGATGCTCTATTCCTTCTTGTCTAAATTGTCGGGTACCGGTGTATGCCGCTGCTGAATTTGCCGGCCGGCTTTTTTAAAGAGAGTGTCTTCTGAGCAGTTTGTCAGCTTTTGGACACCTTTGCAGGTGTTTTCTATGTGTTTCTATGTGTTTTTGTTTGCCTGCCATTGGTTTTAACGGTGTTCGACGGTGTTCTAAGGTGTTCGACGAACAGTTCGACGAACAGTTCCTCGAACATCCCGGTGTTCGACGAACCGAACCGAACCCGAACACTACGGGGGTGGCTCAACACTAGTCTTTAAGTCTATAGTGATGTGTCCTTTCTTACTTTTGGTTCAGTATATCCCAAGCTGAATGGTGAGAGATGGTAAACTGAGAAAGAAATAACAAGATTTTGGTGTACTATGTTGGGAGATGTTTATGCTATATGCATCTACATGTCACCATCTAGTGGTTGTAATTTGAATAGCAATTATATTTTATATTTCAAAGGCAGCAACTAGATTATTACATGGGATGGAAGGCCTCTCCTATGATGAAGGGTTAGAAAAGTTGGGCTTGTTTAACTTGGAAAAAATTACAACTCATAGGCAATCTCACTTACATGTACAACCGCTGGCAAAAATTATGGAATCACCGTGCTCGGAGGATGTTCATTCAGTTGTTTAATGTTGTTGAAAAAAAGCAGATCACAGACATGGCACAAAACTAAAGTCATTTCAAATGGCAACTTTAGGGCTTTAAGAAACACTAAAAGAAATCAAGATTAAAAATGTGGTACTCAGTAAGGGTAATTTTTTTCAGACCAAGCATAGGGAAAAAATGATGGAATCACTCAATTCTGAGGAAAAAAATTATGGAATTACCCTGTAAATTTTCATTTCCAAAACTAACACCTGCATCAAATTAGATCTGCTCGTTAGTCTGCATCTAAAAAGGAGTGATCACACCTTGGAGCGCTGTTGCACCAAGTGGACTGACATGAATCATGGCTCCAACACGAGAGATGTCAATTGAAACAAAGGAGAGGATTATCAAACTCTTAAAAGAAGGTAAATCTTCAAGCAATGTTGCAAAAGATGTTGGTTGTTCACAGTCAGCTGTGTCTAAAATCTGGACCTAATACAAACAACATAGGAAGGTTGTTAAAGGCAAACATACTGGAAGACCAAGGAAGACATCAAAGCGTCAAGACCGGAAACTTAAAGCAATATGTCTCCAAAACAGGAAATGCACAACAAAACAAATGAGGAATGAATGGGAGGAAACTGGAGTCAATGTCTGTGACCGAACTGTAAGAAACTGCCTAAGGGAAATGGGATTTACATACAGAAAAGCTAAACATAAGCCATCATTAACACCTAAACAGAAAAAAACAAGGTTACAATGGGCTAAGGAAAAGCAATCGTGGACTGTGGATGACTGGATGAAAGTCATATTCAGTGATGAATCACGAATCTGCATTGGGCAAGGTGATGATGCTGGAACTTTTGTTTGGTGCCGTTCCAATGAGATTTATAAAGACGACTGCATGATGAGAACATGCAAATTTCCACAGTCATTGATGATATGGGGCTGCATGTCAGGTAAAGGCACTGGGGAGATGGCTGTCATTACATCTTCAATAAATGCCCAAGTTTACATTGATATTTTGCACAGTTTTCTTATCCCATCATTTGATGGGGATGATGACATCATTTTTCAAGATGATAATGCATCCTGCCATAAAGCAAAAACTGTGAAAACATTCCTTGGAAGAAGACACATAAGGTCAATGTCATGGCCTGCAAATAGTCCGGATCTCTGTCCAATTGGTGGAAGTTGAAGAAAATGGTCCATGACAAGGCTCCAACCTACAAAGCTGATCTGGCAACAGCAATCAGAGAAAGTTGCAACAAAATACTAGTGATGTATTGGAGTGTTCTTTTGTGTATTTGTTTTTCATGATTTTCCATAATGTTTTTCCCCAGAATTGAGTGATTCCATCATTTTTTCCCTCACCTTGGTCTGAAAAAAATTACCCTTACTGAGTACCACATTTTTTATCTCGATTTCTTTTAGTGTTTCTTAAAGCCCTAAAGTTGTCATTTGAAATTACTTTAGTTTTGTGCCATGTCTGTGATCTGAATGAACATCCTCCAAGCCTGGTGATTCCATAATTTTTGCCAGGGGTTGTATAAATACATGTGTGGTCAATGCTAAGGACTGGCAGGTGATTTATTCCTTGCAAGGACTGGCAGGTGATATCCCTGATCCCTGCATGACAGCGTGGCAAATCAGGGATGTTTGTGGGCGGAGATGATTTTTTGGCGCTAACAAGCCGGAATCCCGAACACGAACACGAATTTGAAATGCCAAAGAAATTCGCTCAACACTAGTCAGGAACAATGATACCTCCTCCATGATGTCCATAGACCCTTAATTCTAAATAATACCAGGTATTAACAAGGTTTTCCACAACTATGATATAGATGACCTATCCTGAGGAGGAGAGGCAGTTCAGGCATTTAAATAGGAAAGAGTTCTTTACAGTTAGAGCAGTCAGACTGTGGAATTCCCTATCACAAGAGGTAGTAATGGCAGATACACTACAGGGGAAGTATAGTATTACTCTTAAAGAAGTTGTCTACTACTTTTACATTGATGCCCTATCCGTAGGATAGGGCATCAATGTATGATTGGCTGGGGTCCCGCAGGCGGCACCCCCGCCGGTCAGTTGTCATCGGTGTCGGCGGCCGCAAGTGCTCACCTGCGGGACTCCGCTGTCAAGTGGTAGTGGCCGACTCGGTGTACTGCACATCCGCCTCCTATTGAATGGGAGGCGGATCTGCAGTACACCGCATTGGCCACTACCACTTGACGGTGGAGCCCCGCAGGTGAGAACTTCCGGACGGCGGATGCCCTATCCTACGGATAGGGCATCAATGTAAAAGTAATGGACAACCCCTTTAATCGTTCAAGCACAATCCATGGACAGTTTCAGTTTCTCAGGCGGCAGAGAGGTACTGTTCGTAGACAGCTCTCTACTGTGGCGCATAATGGGGGTCCTGAGCAATGGTATCTCTTCCATAATGACCATAGACCCTATTATTTTTTATGCTCCTAGATGTTAATTATAAATGATAGCAGGCATTTAAGGGATTTTCCACTATTTTGATATTGATTACCTATTCTTAGGAGGAAAGGCAATTTAGGCACTTAAATAAGAAAGGGTTCTTTACAGTTAGAGCAGCCAGACTGTGGAATGCACTATCATAAGAGGTAGTGATGGCAGATACTCTACAGAGGAAATGTAGTATTAGACTTAATCTTTCAAACACAATCTATGGACAGTTTCAGTTTCTCAGGCGGTCTAGAGGTACTGTTTGTTAGCAGCTATCTGCTGTGGCTCATAGTCGGGGTCCTTCATGATATCCATCAGCCCTATTATTTTTTATATTCTTAGATGTTAATTATAAATTTTACCAAGCATTAAAAGGGTTTTCCACCATTGCTGACCTATATTGAGGAGGAAAGGTGGTTCAGGCATTTAAACAGGAAGGGGTTCTTTACAGTTACAGTAGTCAGACTGTGGAATACCCTACTGCAGGTAATCAATATCACATTGGTAGGGATCTGACACCTGGCACCTTCAACGATCATCAGCTGCCAACTCCAGATCTAATTAGTGTATGGAGTGGAACAGCACTGCGTAGTGGCCGCTTCCGGGTACTGCAGGTCATTTCCTCAATACCAAAGTAGCGGAAAACCCCTTTAATAATCATCTTCAGAATATTATTTCCTTTACTAGCCAATATGATAAGAAGTAACCATCTCTATCAATTGCAATGCTCATTATTGAGCTGAAGTTGTGCTTTGGCTTTCGCTATGGGAGAACAGGCAGCTTAGAACAAGCAGAGAACGGGCTATACTGGTATTACCAGTAGTTTAAAGAATAAAATTCCAGTACAATGTAATTATCCCTGGGAAGCCATATGGATCAGCGAGAAGTAAATCTTAACTATTGGGGCTGACTGCGATCTTAGATGAGATTAAAGCTTTAAAAATCTAATGAAAAGGAAACGTGCCCGGACCACCGGCATATGGGACAGGGGGCTTTTCATATAGGACATATGGGTCACGTATTAGTCAATGGTATCACACTGGATCAGGCTTAACCTCTGACACTGAATACCAATCACCCGTCCAGGGATCTGTACTACCTTCCTTATTAGTTTGCAACAATTACTAAACCTTGGATGAACGAGGGGGCATTAATAATTTATGTACATGGATCATCAACATTAAAACCACTGATAGATAAAGTAAATAAAATTGATTATCTGATGATGATGATGGCACCTGTCAATGGGGTGGGATAAATTAGGCAGTAAGTGAACAGTTAGTTCTTAAAACTGATGTGTTGGAAGCAGGAAAAATGGGGAAGAGCAAGGATCTGAGCCACTTTGACAAAGGTCAAAGTGTGATGGCTCTACGACTGGGTCAGAGCATCTCCAAGGAGCCTGGTGTTTTGTTGTGTTCCTGGCATGCAGAGGTTAGAACCTACCAAACCTGGTCCAAGATGGCTAGACGACTGGGTCAGAGCATCTTCAAAGAGCCTTGTCTTCTGTTGTGTTCCTGGCATGCAGAGGTTAGGACCTACTAAACCTGGTCCAAGGAAGGATATCTAGATGACGGGCAACAGAGTTATGATAGCCCATGAATCATCAATGTCCATGGGCATGAAGGCTAATATGTGTACCTGGGGAAGAGTAAGGATTTTAGCCACATTGACAAGGATCAAAGTTTGATGGCATAAGACTAGGCAGAGCATCTCCAAGGAGTCTGGTCTTCTGTTGTGTTCCTGGCATGCAGAGGTTAGGACCTACCAAACCTGGTCAATGAAAGGATAGTTAGAGAACCAGCAACAGGGTCATGAGAGAACATGAATCATTAATGTGCATGTGCATGAAGGCTAATATGTGTACCTAGGGAAGAATAAGGATCTGAGCCACTTTGACAAGGGTCAAACTGTGATGGCTAGATGACTGGGTCAGAACTTTTCCGAGGAGCCTTGTCTTGTGTTGTGTTACAGGCATGCAGAGGTTAGAACCTACCAAACCTGGTCCAAGGAAAGATAGTTAGATGACCGGCAACAGGTTCATGAGAGCCCATGGATCATTAATGTGCAAGGGCGTGAAGGCTAACCTCTGTACCTGTGGAAGATGCAGTGCCACAAATGATACGGGGAACATGACAAAAAGTTAAAGATGATGAGTCATGACTTGTCTCCAGATTCCTCAATAAATTGAGTATATATGTGAGGTCTTGGAAAAAGTCCCAACAACTGATGCCATGACCTCACAACTTACTGAATTTAAAGGATTTGTTGCTACCATCTTGGTGGCATTTACAAGGCTCGTGGCAGCACCTGGCTAACCTGGACAATTGTCAGGACCTACGGCACCTGGGAAGTCCACTCTGCCCAGGTTTCCATTGATGACATCCGCCGCAGATAAACGGCGTATATGTGCAAAGTCAGCACCCAAGTCTGGCTGCTGCAATCATCGCTGGGTCCAATCATCAATCATGATAGAGGCATCCAGGAGTTTAGAAATGGGAAGGTGTCCCTTTCAATGTACACTGCTCAAAAAAATAAAGGGAACACTTAAACAACAGAATATAACTCCAAGTAAATCAAACTTCTGTGAAATCAAACTGTCCACTTAGGAAGCAACACTGATTGATAATCAATTTCACATGCTGTTGTGCAAATGGAATAGACAATAGATGGAAATTATTGGCAATTATCAAGACACCGTCAATAAAGGAGTGGCTCTGCAGGTGGGGACCACAGACCACATCTCAGTACCAATGCTTTCTGGCTGATGTTTTGGTCACTTTTGAATGTTGGTTGTGCTTTCACACTCGTGGTAGCATGAGACGGATTCTACAACCCACAGAAGTTGCTCAGGTAGTGCAGCTCATCCAGGATGGCACATCAATGCGAGCTGTGGCAAGAAGGTTTGCTGTGTCTGTCAGCGTAGTGTCCAGAAGCTGGAGGCGCTACCAGGAGACAGGTCAGTACACCAGGAGACGTGGAGGGGGCCGTAGGAGGGCAACAACCCAGCAGCAGGACTGCTACCTCTGCCTTTGTGCAAGGAGGAATAGGAGGAGCACTGCCAGAGCCCTGCAAAATGACCTCCAGCAGGCCACAAATGTGCATGTGTCTGCACAAACGGTTAGAAACCGACTCCATGAGGGTGGTATGAGGGTCCGACGTCCACAGATGGGGGTTGTGCTCATAGCCCAACACCGTGCAGGACGTTTGGCATTTGCCACAGAACACCAGGATTGGCAATGTCGCCACTGGCGCCCTGTGCTCTTCACAGATTCACAGATGAAAGCAGGTTCACACTGAGCACATGTGACAGACGTGACAGAGTCTGGAGAAGCAGTGGAGAGCGATCTGCTGCCTGAAACATCCTTCAGCATGACCGGTTTGGCAGTGGGTCAGTAATGGTGTGGGGTGGCATGTCTTTGGAGGGCCGCACAGCCCTCCATGTGCTCGCCAGAGGTAGCCTGACTGCCATTAGGTACCGAGATGAGATCCTCAGACCCCTTGTGAGACCATATGCTGGTGCGGTTGGCCCTGGTTTCCTCCTAATGCAGGACAATGCCAGACCTCATGTGGCTGAAGTGTGTCAGCAGTTCCTGAAAGATGAAGGCATTGACGCTATGGACTGGCCCGCCCGTTCCCCAGACCTGAATCCGATTGAGCACATCTGGGACATCATGTCTCGCTCCATCCACCAACGTCACGTTGCACCACAGACTGTCCAGGAGATGGCGGATGCTTTAGTCCAGGTCTGGGAGGAGATCCCACAGGAGACCATCCACAACCTCATCAGGAGCATGCCCAGGCGTTGTAGGGAGGTCATACAGGCACGTGGAGGCCACACACAATACTGAGCCTCATTTTGACTTGTTTTAAGGACATTACATCAAAGTTGGATCAGCCTGTAGTGTGTTTTTCCACTTTAATTTTGGGGGTGACTCCAGATCCAGGCCTCCATTGGTTAATAAATGTGATTTCCATTGATGATTTTTGTGTGATTTTGTTGTCAGCACATTCAACTTTGTACAGAACAAAGTATTCAATGAGAATATTTCATTCATTCAGATCTAGGATGTGTTATTTGAGTGTTCCCTTTATTATTTTGAGCAGTGTAATTTACCCTCTCATCCTCCTGATCACGATTGCGTGGTGCAAATTGTATTGTCATGATATCCAGTGACCTGGTGAACTGTATCTGCCATGTTTGTACATCTATGAACCTCATGGCTCAGCTTCATATGAGATGGGTAATTTTGCAATGCACTGCAATGTTACTAGTGTGCATTAGTGTAAGTCGTACAAGCCATTGCAGGTTCAAGTTCCCTGCAGGGGAGCAATAAAATTTTTTTAAAAAAATTAAAAAATGTAAAAATACACATAAAATCTTAACCCCCCCCTCCCTCCTCTTTTTTTCCAAGAATGCAAATAAAAGTATTACACAATTTGTGCCCAAGAACCACCACCGCCGATCTTGATCCAACCCTGATTATTTATCGTATATACTGGCAAATTCACCCTGAGCTGTGGACTATGGAAAGGAAAGAGTTAAAACATTGTTGTTGTTGTTTTTTTAGAAATGATTTAGCTTTCTTTTGATTTTACATGAATAGCTTCACAGAAAAAAATATATATATATATCATTTTAATGAAGCCAATAAGTTAAAAAAGAGCTAAAGTTGTCAACAGTTGTCATTTTTAACTTTTATCATTTCCAAAGCGCAATGTGAAGCAAACAGTGGTACTACTAACCCAATAACATTGATACAACATTCTGTCACATCACACTATGACCACTGGGTGGCAGCATTTGTCTTGCTATGTTGCATTAGACCAAGAGTGTTCTATAGCTTCTGAAATATCTAAAGAGCGGAGCAGCGTGAAAGCCGAGATCGCGGATTCCTCCCAACGTGATTAATATTTAAGTGCTATATGGGATCAGTGGTTATTTGGAGAGTAGAAATAAATACTTTCGTTTAAGAAAAAGTAAATAAATATATACAGTACAGACCAAAAGTGTGGACACATCTTCTCACTAAAGATTTTTCAGTATTTTCCTGACTATGAAAATTGTACATTCACACTGAAGGCATCAAAACTATGAATTAACACATGTGGAATTATATACTTAACAAAAAAGTGTGAAACAACTGAAAATATGTCTTATATTCTAGGTTCTTCAAAGTAGCCACCTTTTGCTTTGATGACTGCTTTGCCCACTCTTGGCATTCTCTTGATGAGCTTCAAGAGGTAGACACCGGAAATGGTCTTCCAACAATCTTGAAGGAGTTCCCAGAGATGCTTAGCACTTGTTGGCCCTTTTGCCTTCACTCTGCGGTCCAGCTCACCCCAAACCATCTCGATTGGGTTCAGGTTTGGTGACTGTGGAGGCCAGGTCATCTGGCGTAGCACCCCATCACTTTCCCTCTTGGTCAAATAGCCCTTACACAGCCTGGAGGTGTTTGGGGTCATTGTCCTGTTGAAAAATAAATGATGGTCCAACTAAACGAAACCGGATGGAATAGCATGCCGCTGCAAGATGCTGTGGTAGCCATGCTGGTTCAGTATGCCTCCAATTTTGAATAAATCACCAACAGTGTCACCAGCAAAGCACCCCCACACCATCACACCTCCTCCATGCTTCACGGTGGGAACCAGGCATGTAGAGTCCATCCGTTCACCTTTTCTGCGTCGCACAAAGACACGGTGGTTGGAACCAAAGATCTCAAATTTAGACTCATCAGACCAAAGCACAGATTTCCACTGGTCTAATGTCCATTCCTTGTGTTCTTTAGCCCAAACAAGTCTCTTCTGCTTGTTGCCTGTCCTTAGCAGTGGTTTCCTAGCAGCTATTTTACCATGAAGGCCTGCTGCACAAAGTCTCCTCTTAACAGTTGTTGTAGAGATGTGTCTGCTGCTAGAACTCTGTGTGGCACTGACCTGGTCTCTAATCTGAGCTGCTGTTAACCTGCGATTTATGAGGCTGGTGACTCGGATAAACTTATCCTCAGAAGCAGAGGTGACTCTTGGTCTTCCTTTCCTGAGGCGGTCCTCATGTGAGCCAGTTTCTTTGTAGCGCTTGATGGTTTTTGCAACTGCACTTGGGGACACTTTCAAAGTTTGCCCAATTTTTCGGACTGACTGACCTTCATTTCTTAAAGTAATGATGGCCACTCGTTTTTCTTTACTTAGCTGCTTTTTTCTTGCCATAATACAAATTGTAGCAGTATATATATATATATACAAATCAGATGTAAAAATCACCCCTCCCCACCTGATTTAGGGTTAGTAACCCTTTATTGATGAGCCACTGTAACTACGGCTCAAAGAACCACACAGCACATTTTTGGTGATTAAACAGTTAATGGTCCGGTTTCAGCAAACACTGGGGAAATCTGGGAGCAGCCATATATTTACCCTGTGCCAATCATTTAAAGGGGACTTGTCACTTACCATAAATATGTAATATTTTTGCCTGGTGTAAATGCCGCTGTTCTCCTGAATCCGGCAATGTTTTTCTTTTGTTCCTGCGCCTCTCCATTCCTGAGATATGGCCCCTTCTTCTTTGTATATAAATCTAGTCTTATTAGCCAAGTGGGTGTGGTCATCAACTCTTCTCCGTGGGTGGATTCCTGCGAAGCACACCCATTTGGCTTAAAAGACTATACTTACATAGAGGAAATAAAGGGGTCATATCTCAGGAACAGAGAGGCGCAGGAAGAAAAGAAAAACATCGCCGGATTCAGGAGAACAGCGGCATTTACACCGGGTTAAAATTTTTATATATATGGGAAGTGATGGGTCCTTTTAAATAAATAACTGTCAGCGTAACACATGGACTGGTCATGTCTGGCAGAGTGAGAATCGATGTATATTGGGGGCTCCGCGCACTGGCTCATAGAGGGGGTCCGAATTGGAGACCCCCCTCGTTTGTAAAGAATATTTACTCTAATAAGACATATGTTTTCAAGACGAGCTAAGCCCTTTAAAGATATTATCCATTACTTTATCACTGATGACCAATCCTTAGGGTAGGTCATCAATGTCTGATCGGTCGGGGTCCGACACCCAGCACCCCCGCTGATCAGCTGTTATCGGATATCTGATCAGATATTGATGACTTATCCTAAGAATAGGTCATCAATCATAAAGTAGTGGACAACCTCTTTAAGGGAACCCAATAGTTTCACACTGATACATTTATTAACAAATATGTAGCATCATGAATGTATTCAGAGACAGTGGAAAAAAAAAAAGTCCAGATGGTTGAATGTAGTTTGTGACCGCAGCGATTTCTTTTTGCATCTTGTTGCTAAATTGCGCAAATAGTTACAAAATTGCGTCCTAAATAACCATACGACTTTTTGCAGTAATAAATGAAACAGCCGGCACTTTCTTTATTTTTACTTGTGACTTATGTGATTAATGTATCACAGCCTGGCGCTAGATTATTATAATATAATCTTTATCATATTATAATGGATTCAGTCTAACATAGCGGAAAAGAAAAAAAAAAACCTTTCTGCCATTCTGAGCGCTCTATAAATAAACCACCTTGAGTCTCAATGACATCGTCAATGATGTCCAGGATAGGTATCCCGCTGACAGGCGGCGGAGATCCATTATAGGGTCAGATCCCTAATGGACTGAATTCATTTCTGATTATAATGAATGGATATGATATGGACCGGTATTGTTAACCCCTTACTGACCTAACTATTTTATAGTGATCGGTGAGCGGCAGAACGTTTCCTCCAATGCCGTCCTGTCGATGTTTTATTTTTACAGCCTTTGCGCAGATGTAGTTGATAGGATAAAGAGTGCCGAATTCAATGAGACTGTGCCAGATTAGTAGCAACAAAGGTATAACTTTAAAGAAGCCCTCCTCCGATCAAAGTTTTTATCCTCTTAATATATTGCACTCATATTATACAGCACTGTGTACTTACAATTGCTCATTTTACCTTTCTACCCAGCTAATTGTTCTCTTTTCTCTGCTCTATGTAGAAACAAGAAATCTATTTCCCCTGCATTTATCATTCCCCTCTTCATCTCCCGACCCAGCTCATCCCTCCTCCCCCTGCCAGGGACTTTTGCAGTAACTCATGACTCATGCAGAAAGAATTGACCTCCTGTGTCTACATAGAGCTTAGAAGGATTCAGCTAGTCAGTTTTTAATGACGTGATGTCATGGAACTAATGGAAAAGAGAAGAATTAGCTAGGTAGAAAGGCAAAATGAGCAATTGTAAGTACAAAGTGCTATATAATATGATGATTACAATATATTAAGAGGATAAAAAATTTGATGGGAGAAGGAGGAGGAGGAAGAATTTAGGCCCCTAAATTCTCTGCAGATCAGTTGGGCTCCAGGTCTTAAGATTCCCATAAATTGCTCAAAAGACCGCTCAGAAATGACTTTCTATCGAATCTGGGCTTTGCTCTGTGCGCCTCTGCCTCCTGAGCTTTGAACTTTGATGTGGTCTTTTAAACAATCAGTGAGGGTACTGGGACCAGAACCCCTACAGATCTGCAGAGAATTAAAGGAATTTTACAACCTTACCTCCATCAAGGTCAATCAGTGTTGGAACAACCCTAAAATCTAAGCTAAAGAACAAACTATGTTCTTCTATACTGATGCTCCTCCATTGCCCTTGATAAGTAAGCTCTAGTATCTGCAGCAATTAGATTAGCTTCACCGGCATCCAAACAAAAATGACCTCAATCATATTCGCCATGGTAAGATTTATCGAGCACTATGCAGCATGCCGCTGCCTGATATGCAGAACATGAGCCAGCAAAAACCTCAAGAAAGCTGTCAGCTTTTATGAGTCACTTTGGTAGCCGAGCCCATAGTCTATTGGCAGCTCACACATTCCTATTTAACATGGGTTTTGTTCACAAATTCCTCCCATTTGATCTCCCGGCGCAAAGTTACAGCAACAAATGCACTTTTTCACTGCCGATGGCTTCTACGGGGAAGTGCTGCAAGGATCTTTGAGAATTTGCCGGAGGCCTGATCAGTACAAACGTCTCGTCAGGGAAATCGAGGTTGTGCCTTTGGCTTTCGAAGCGGCAGCAGCGCAGTGCTGACTAATCTTTGACTATTAATCCTGTGCTTAAAAATCTTTTGAAAAATAAAGATTTCGTCCAAAATTGTATCTTTTATCTTCTTTTTCTATTTTCTATTGCATTTCCACAGATATGGAATTAAAGGGGTTATTTGGGTCAGAAAACCCATTTTCAGATGCACCCCATTAAGGAATTTGCGTTACGATACCTTTATTAAAGGGGTTTCTTTCCAGGACTTTAATATTCATGATCTACACTGTGTGCAGAAATATGAGACAAATGCGTATTTTGATCACATGATACTTTTTATACATGTTGTCCTACTCCAAGTTGCATAGGCTTGAGAGCCAACTACCAATTAAGTAAATCTGGTGATGTGCATCTCTGTAATGAGAAGGGGTGTTGACTAATGACATCAACACCCTATATAAGGTGTGCTTAATTATTAGGCAACTTCCTTTCCTTTGGCAAAATGGGTCAGAAGAGAGATTTGACAGGCTCTGAAAAGTCCAAAATTGTGAGATGTCTTGCAGAGGGATGCAGCAGTCTTGAAATTTCCAAACTTTTGAAGCGTGATCACCGAACAATCAAGCGTTTCATGGCCAATAGCCAACAGGGTCGCAAGAAGCGTGTTGGCCAAAAAAGGCGCAAAATAACTGCCCATGAATTGAGGAAAATCAAGCGTGAAGATGCCAAGATGCCATTCGCCACCAGTTTTGCCATATTTCAGAGCTGCAACGTTACTGGAGTATCAAAAAGCACAAGGTGTGTGATACTCAGGAGCATGGCCAAGGTAAGGAAGGCTGAAAAACGACCACCTTTGAACAAGAAACATAAGATAAAACGTCAAGAATGGGCCAAGAAAGATCTTAAGACTGATTTTTCAAAGGTTTTATGGAGTGATGAAATGAGAGTGACTCTAGATGGGCCAGATGGATGGGTCAGAGGCTGGATCAGTAAAGGGCAGAGAGCTCCACTCCGACTCAGACGCCAGCAAGGTGGAGGTGGGGTACTGGTATGGGCTGGTATCATCAAAGATGAACTTGTGGGACCTTTTCGGGTTGAGGATGGAGTGAAGCTCAACTCCCAGACCTACTGCCAGTTTCTAGAAGACAACTTCTTCAAGCAGTGGTACAGGAAGAAGTTGGTATCGTTCAAGAAAAACATGATTTTCATGCAGGACAATGCTCCATCACATGCATCCAACTACTCCACAGCGTGGCTGGCCAGTAAAGGTCTTAAAGAAGAAAAAATAATGACATGGCCCCCTTGTTCACCTGATCTGAACCCCATAGAGAACCTGTGGACCATCATAAAATGTGAGATCTACAGGGAGGGAAAACAGTACACCTCTCGGAGCAGTGTCTGGGAGGCTGTGGTGGCTGGTGCACGCAATGTTGATCGAAAACAGATCAAGCAACTGACAGAATCGATGGATGGAAGGCTGTGGAGTGTCATCATAAAGAAAGGTGGCTATATTGATCACTAATTTTTTTGGTTTTTGTTTTTGCATGTCAGAAATGTTTATTTCTAAATTTTGTGCACTGATTAGTGTTGAGCCACCCCCGTAGTGTTCGAGTTCGGTTCGGTTCGTCGAACACCCGTGTGTTCGCCGAACTGTTCGTCGAACTGTTCGTCGAACACCTTCGAACACCGTTAAAACCAATGGCAGGCAAACAAAAACACATAGAAACACATAGAAAACACCTTCAAAGGTGTCCAAAAGCTGACAAACTGCTCAGAAGACACAACTAACACATGGAAAAGTGACAAGTACATACAGTCATGCGAAAAGAAAAGAGGTGGAGGAGTAAAAGGAGGGGGAGACACAGATATAGGCATGTCATGCCCTTCTAAAATCCAAAAAGTGAGAAGCCGAGACGGCCAGTCCGCTCCTGCCCGTGCCACCTCCGTGTCGCCGGGTTTGTGCCAGAGCCGCGGTGAACCCTGACGGCCAGCCCCCCTCTCCCAATACTGGTGCCTGTCCGCTGGTGGGTCGAGAGAGCCCCCCTGTGGTGGAGGCAGCTCTAAGCTTTTTAATTTAAATTGTCCCTCTAATTTGAATGAATACACTTTAAATCCATTTACAAGGATCTATTGGAGGGCAAGTCTCATGCCAGCAGCCGCGTAATTCCAGCTCCAGTAGCGTCCACTAAAGCTGCTGCAGTTAAAAAGCTTTTATAAGGATCGAGCTCGGCTGTCCACTGCAAGGCATCCTAGTGCCAGTCCCAGCCCCTATGCCTTGGGGTGCCTCCTGATGCTCTTCACTAAGTATCCCGTGGTCCCGAAGCATTTCCTTTGAAAAAATTAAGTGTCCAAACTACAGGTGGTGTAGCTTGCTTAACAGCCGGGATAATCCGCTGACTAGCAGACACTGCTACTAGGCACAAAGTATTTCCTGGGCTAGATGCAGTTAAAAATTTGTAAGTAGATACTCTCGTTGGATGCTGAGAAAGCATTCCATAGAGTCTCCTGGCACGCCATATATGATTCTCTTAAAAAGCTTGGGGTAGGGGTCTAGGGGACCCTTTTATAGCCAAAATCACGGCCCTGTATCACAATACGTCACCTAGGCTGAAGATAAATGGAACTGTAGCACCGAGGGCTCGGTTGCTACAGACGTATTGCACCTCACCCAGAGGTGTGATATCTCACTCTCAGATAAGGATGGAGTGTGGATCAGGACCCGACACCTGCATGCATTACACCACATTGCCGTGGGGCAGGGCGACCAATATGCCCCTGAGATGGGCACGACAGTCCCTGCCCCTGGCTGGAGTGGGGGGAGGGAACACTGAGGAAGGGGAACCCTGCAGTGCAGGAGCAGGGAGGAAGCAGTTCCTGGGTGCATTGAGAAGGGAGTATAAAAGGTGGGCACCATCTTAGTTCAGTGCAGAGAAGTCTGAGCAGAAGTGGCAGGGAGCAGGGGCTCTGCATGAGCTCTGCTCCGGAGGCGGGCCTAGTAACAGAGGCCCAGGCCTGCAAGAGGGAGAAGGAAGGAAGAGGAGCGGAGAAGGCTCCAGGAACGAGGAATGAAGGGATCCCAGGGGTGCGGACGGGCGAGTCGCCACCGCACGCCCGAATCCACCTGCGTGGAGGGGTCAGGCCAAAGGGGGAGACCGGTCCCCGAACTAGTGGAGGCAGGAAACGACCCTCAGCTAGAAACCGGAGGCTCTGACATTTTATGTGGCGCAGCGCCTTGCTCCACCCGCTAGGAAGGCACCACATAGGGTCAGGGAAACTGGCACCAAGTTTACCAAGAGGAGGCCCAAGGCAGCCGGACAGAAGTGTTGGTAAGAAAGGCCAGACAAAGGACACACAAAGGGGGTCCTGTGAAGCGCTCCAAAGTTATCTGGGAGTTGTCTGAGCCCCTCACCTGGTGAGCACAGTACGACGTGGGCAGCCGTTACCTGCAGACGTGGTCTGGATAATAAGAACTGTGAGTAAAGGCCCTGAACTGCATCACTGACTCCGTGTCGTTACTGCTGCTGCCCTGCACCATCACCCCCATCCTCCGCATACACTGCCCTGAGGCTATACTCCTCCCGTGGGGAGTTATGCTACGCTCTGCTGCACCCACAACACCAGCCTTAGCGGTCTGCCCTGTAGCGGCGGTTCACTCTGACCGCAATCCACGGGTGGCGTAGTCGGACATTTAAACATCAAAACCACATAAATAGTTCCGCCACTGGTTTGACCGCCCTGAGCCACGGAACCGGATCGCCGCCACGAAGACTACAACCACCAGCATCCACCAAAAAGGGTCCGGCTCCGGGTGTCCCAAGGCCCAGGGGGTGCGTCAGAACATTTTCATCACCTTTCACAATCACCAATGGGACAAGGCAGGGATGTCCTCTGTCCCCTCTCTTATACATCCTAGTGACGGAGCACCTGCTCTCATCAATTCGCCATAACCCCAATATTAGGTGGATTGAGGTGGGAGGCACCGAGTACAAGTGCTCTCTATTTGCTGATGATGTCCTAGTATATATCACTCAATCACATATATCCATCCCTGCTGTTATGGCTGAAATAGATCACTTTGTTACATGGTAAAATTTTAAAATCAATGCAGCGAAGTCTGAGGCCCTCGATGTCTCCCTCCCTAAATCCATATAGGATTCCATCCAGTCCAACTTTCCCTTTGCCTGGCCCTCACAGGGTATCAAATACTTAGGAATTCCTATTCATAGAGACCTCTCCCATCTATGTTATCTTAATTTTGGGCCCTTTATTGAACAATTCCATACAGACCACGGTTGGCAAGTTAGAACTGTAAGATTCACTACGTGAACCACTGGTGTTTTGTGGAAAAGCACATGTACACCGCGTTCCAAATTATTATGCAAAAAGTGTTTAGGAGTGATAAGGGAAGAATTTGTTTGTTTGTCAGTTAAACTCATTGATGGTGATGTGTGTCAGGGCTCTTTATATCACTGTAAGCAATTGCAGACACCTGTGCTAATTAGTTTGGCAGGTGTGTCCAATGAAAGGCAAGACTACTTAAGAAGGCTCTCTCACATTATTAAGCAGCCTACATTTTCTGCCAAAATGGGAAAGAAAAAGGATGTGTCGGCTGCTGAGAAGCAACAAATTGTGGAGTGTTTAGGTCAAGGCATGACTACAATCAACATTGTGCGATGATCAGGATGAAGTGTCTTGGCAATCAAGAAGTATGTAGCTGATTCACAGTACACACGTGTGCGTGCTGATAAGGGCAAATTGAGGACTCTTTCCTACAGGCAATTACGTCAGGTTGAAAGAGCAGCGGCAAAAAAGCCTTGTCATAGCAGCAGACAAGTTTTTGAAGCTGCTTGTGCCTCCAACGTCCCCCGAACAACAAGATGCAGGGTCCTTCAGAGGTTTGCAGCTGTGCATACGCCATCCTGTCGACCTCCTCTATCCACTTCACACAAGCAGAAACGGCTCCAGTGGGCCAAACATTACATGAAGACTGATTTCAAAACTGTTTTGTTCACGGATGAGTGCCGTGCAGCGCTCGATGGTCCAGATGAATGGAGTGGAGGATGGCTGGTTGATGGACACCCCACGCAAACACGGCTACAGCGCCAACAAGGAGGAGGTGGAGTAATGTTTTGGGCTGGAATCATGGGGAGAGAGATTGTCGGCCCCTTTAGGATCCCTGAAGGCGCTAAAGATGAACTCCATAATGTATGTGGATTTTCTCAAACAGCACTTCCTGCCATGGTTCAAGAAGAAGAACCGTGTATTTCACAGCAAGATCATTTTTCTGCATGATAATGCACCATCTCATGCTGCACATAAAACATCTGCATCTCTGGCTGATATGGGCATAAAAGGGGACAAACTTATGGTGTGACCCCCATGCTCCCCTGACCTCTACCCCATTCAGAACCTTTGGAGCATCATTAAAAGGAGTGTCTATGATGGCGGGAGGCAGTTCACATCTAAGCAACAGCTCTGGGAGGGTATTCTGTCCTCATGCAAAACAATTGAAGCAGAAACCATCCAAAACCTGACAAATTCAATGGACGAGAGAGTTCAGAAGCTCCTTTCGAACAAGGGGTCCTATGTGAAAATGTAACATCACCTAGAATAAAGTTTTGAGTTGAAAACTGTTTGATTTCAGTTTCTAACAACCTGCTAATGCTTATAATTTCAAAAATGACCATTTTTTTGGTCTTTATTAAAATGAAAAGGTTGATCGAAAAGTTTGGGGGATCTAAGAGTGTGGCAACCCAGTAGTCATGATTACTTCGAATTCTGACAATATGAGGGTCATGCTGCAGGTAGTGCAGCAAGAAGGCACTTATGTGTCTTGCGCATCTCGGAGCCCCAAAATTATTTTCCGGGCTAGATGCAGCTAAAAATTATTTTTAATTTTAAATCTGGTGAAGCTTATTATAGATGGCCTAATAGGATCAGTGCTGCACACTGCTACAAAGCCCAAATTATTTTCCAGTCAAGATACAGATAAACATGATTAGTAATTTGAAAGCTTAAAACGGTTGGTAGGGTGATTTTAACCAATCATCAAGCTTTTACTCTCCCCAGGATGACACAGGGGTAGAAAAGTCGTTTCGGATCCATGATTTGTTCATCTTTATGAACGTGAGTCTGTCTACATTATCAGTGGAGAGCCGCGTGCGCTTATCTGTCAGCACACCACCAGCAGCGCTGAACACACGTTCAGACAGAACGCTGGCTGCGGGGCATGACAAGATCTCCAAGGCGTAAGTGGCTAGCTCCGGCCATTTATCCAGATTGGAAGCCCAAAAAGAACAAGGGTCCAGTGACACAGTCGTGGCTTCAATGTTTACTTGGAGATACTCCTGTACCATCGTCTCTAGGCGTTGACTATGTGTCAGACTTCTTGTCTCCTGTGGCCTTGCAAAGGATGGGCTAAAAAAGTGGTGAAATGATTCCGCAAAATTGATGTTACCAGCAGATACTGTGGTTCTGTTACGGTTTGAGTGCTGAACACTTGACGGTCCCACGGTTGGCAAGTTGGAACTGTGAGATTCACTACGTGCACCACTGGTATTTTGTGGAAAAGCACATGTAAGATTCTGCAACAGTCTCTGCTGATACTCCTGCATGCGTGCATCCCTTTCTATGGCAGGAATAATTTCTGCAAATGTACTTTTGTACCGGGGATCTAACAGTGTGGCAACCCAGTAGTCAGGATTATCTCTAATTCTCACAATTCGAGGGTCATGTTGCAGGTAGTGCAGCAAGAAGGCACTCATGTGTGTTGCGCATCCAGGAGCACCAAGTCCCTGTTGTGTTGGTGGCGAGGTAACAATCATGCTTCCTTCCTCTGTCCTCTCCCCCCAACCTCGCACAACAGAAATGTGATCAAGGTCTCCCTCATCTGATGAGTCTTCCATCAGTTCGTCCTCCACTTCTTCCTGGGCTCCTGCACCTTCCTCACTAGTTTGGCTGCTACCATGCGCCCTGGTAAAATCATCTCCCCCACCCTCACATGCCTGCCGCCCTGGTGCTGCCGACCGTCTGGACCTTGCAGATGTTAGCCCTTCCGCATACAACTCCTCCTCCTCTACTTCCTCCACCTCCTCTTGTGCCACCACCTGACTCCGAATTCTGTTTAACATGTGCTCCAGCATGTAAATCACCGGAATAGTCATGCTGATAATGGCATCGTCAGCACTAAACATCTTCGTCGCCATTTCAAAACTGTGCAGAAGGGTGCATAGGTCCCTGATCTGAGACCACTCCTCCAGCGTGATTTGCCCCACCTCTGAATCTCGTTGGCCCAGGCTATACGTCAGAACGTATTGCACCAGGGCTTGTCGGTGCTGCCACAGTCGCTGCAACATGTGCAGAGTTGAATTCCACCGGGTAGGCACATCGCATTTTAGCCGGTGAAGTGGCAGGCCCAACGACTTCTGTAGAGATGTAAGTCGCTGAGCTGCGGGATGCGAACGGCGGAAGTGAGCACACAGCGACCGTGCCCTCTGCAGAAGGCCATCTAGTCTGGGATAGTGGGCTAAAAATTGCTGGACAACCAGGTTCAACACGTGAGCCATACAAGGCACGTGTGTGACATTGCCCCGGCGAAGGGCCGCACCCAGGTTTGCAGCATTGTCGCACACGGCCTTCCCTGGTTTCAGGTCCAGTGGAGACAACCATTCATGAAATTGGTTCTCCAGAGCTGACCACAACTCCTCAGCTGTGTGACTCACATTTCCCAGACATTTCAATGTAAAAACCGCCTGATGACGTTGAGCCCTACTGCCAGCATAGTAAGGAGGTGTGCAGGATCCCTTCTGCGCAGTTAGAAAGCTTGTGGCATGACCAGACAGGCTTTGGGTGCAGGTGGAAGACCGAGAGGAGGTTGAGGAGGCAGAAGCAGTGGAGGAAAAATGACATAAAGAGGATTGACGCACAACTCGTGGGGACGGCAAGACTTGGACAGCAGCCCCTTGTCCTGCTGTCACCATAGTTACCCAGTGCCCAGTCAGCGACATGTAACGCCCCTGTCCATGCCTACTCGTCCAAGTGTCTGTGGTGAAATGCACCGTCACACACAGAGTTTCTCAAAGAAGCGGTGATGTTGTGTGCGACATGCTGGTGGAGTGCAGGCACACCTTTCTTTGAGAAGTAGTGCCGACTGGGCATCTGGTACTGGGGCACTGCGACGGACATAAGGTCTCGAAAATCCTCTGTGTCCACCAGGCGGAAAGGCAGCATTTCTGTAGCCAAGAGCTTGCAGATGGTGAAATTCAACCTCTTAGCTTTCTCATGGCTAGGAGGAAATGGTCTTTTACTTGTCCACATCTGAGGGACCGAGGGCTGGCTATTGTGCTTAGACGGGGTTGATAAGGGTGTCCCCGGCAAACTGCCGGTCTGTGAGGAAGATGCAGGCGGACATGTTAGGTTGCCTTGATCCAAAGGTGGTGCTATCGATGTCGGACAGCGCTCAAGACCAGCTGGTGTTACCACCTCCAAAGAAAATGATGACCTGCCAATCACGCTGGCTGTTGCGGGTAAAGAGGTGGCAGGTCTGCGCCCCAAAACAGGTGTGACTGCTGTCCCCCCAGTCACAGAGGATGAAGAGGCCGCGGATGCACAAGATATGGCAGACGGTGGTTGGCCCGGCCGGCTAGACCGCATTGTAGCACACTGAGCTTCCCACTGCAACTTATGCTTCATGTCCATGTGCCGGTTCATGCATGAAGTACTCAAACTATGTATTTTTTGGCCTCTACTTAGCTTTTGCTGACAAATGTTACAGATAACACGAGTTGGGTCATCTTTATCGATCTGAAAAAATGCCCAGGCTATGCAAGGCTTAGCACCCATGCGACCTGAAGAGCCACCACGACTTGTGGTGAGAGGCAGAGTTGTGTTTGAGGATGCAGTTGTTGACGTGCTTCCAGTACTACGTCTCTGTCCAGGAAGGCGCAACCTGACCTCGTCGTCACTAGCATCTTCCTCCACCTCCTCTGCTGACCTCATCTCTTGGCTGACTGTGGGTTGACAGTAAGTGGGATCTCCGACCTCATCATCATCACCCTGTGCGTTATCACACCCGTCGTCCTCAGAGCCAACCTGTTCCTGCCCTGACAAAAAACTAAAGTTGTCGCTCCAATCAGGTATTTGAGTCTTATCATCGTCTTTCTCATTGTCTCCACCAACAGGAGTTACAGTTTGGGAATGAGGGTCTACATTATGGTCAGAACCTTCTGCGTCTGGTCCTGGATCCGACTCATAAAGATTCTGGGCATCAGTGCAGATCATTTCCTCGTCTGGATTCACAGAAGCGCTGGAGTCGACCTCTGATTCCCAGGCTATAGTATGAGTAAACAGCTCTGCAGACTCAACCATCTGTTCTACCTCATACTCAGACGGGCAGCTGGAGATTTGGGAGCTGTGAGGAAGCAAGTGCAATTTGGGTGACACCTTTGAGGACTGGAGTATTTGTGATGTTGAAGTTGATGTGGAGGAGAGCCCACTTAAAGGAGCACTTGATATCCGTTGAAGCACCTGCTGTTTTTGTGCCTCATCTGGAATTTGTAGCGATTGGCGTGGCCGTAAGAAAGGGATCTTATCACATTGTCCGCTAAAAGAAGTAGACATTTTAGTTTGGCTGGAAGATGGTCTTTCTTCTGCACCTACCCCACGGACACAACCTTTTTTCCCCTTCCCAACACGCCTATTCCCCTTTCCACCAGCAGCAGGCCTTTTTCCACTCATTTTGGTGGTTAACTAATTCACAACTCTGGAGTTGTTTGCACAAAAAAACAATGGATGGTAACCGAGCAGAGCTGAGTGGCCAAACTGTGGTATTAGGCCAAAACTATTGGCTGGGTTAGATGCAGAAAAAAATTATTTTTAATTTGCAACCTGATGGAGGTCAGTATAGATGGACTAATAGACCAAGTCCCACACACCGCTAGAAGCCCAAATATTTTTTCAGAGCTAGATGCAGAAAAAAATTATATTCAATTTGCAACCTGCTGGACGTCAGTATAGAAGGACTAATAGAACAAGTCCCACACACTGCTAGAAGCCCAAATATTTTTTCAGAGCTAAATGAAGAAAAAAATTATTTTTAATTTGCAACCTGATGGAGGTCAGTATAGATGGACTAATAGACCAAGTCCCACACACTGCTAGAAGCCCAAATATTTTTTCAGAGCTAGATGCAGAAAAAAATTATTTTTAATTTGCAACCTGATGGAGGTCAGTATAGATGGACTAATAGACCAAGTCCCACACACCGCTAGAAGCCCAAATATTTTTTCAGAGCTAGATGCAGAAATTTTTTTTATTCAATTTGCAACCTGATGGAGGTCAGTATAGATGGACTAATAGACCAAGTCCCACACACTGCTAGAAGCCCAAATATTTTTTCAGAGCTAGATGCAGAAAAAAATTATTTTTAATTTGCAACCTGATGGAGGTCAGTATAGATGGACTAATAGCCCAAGTCCCACACACCGCTAGAAGCCCAAATATTTTTTCAGAGCTAGATGCAGAAAATTTTTTTATTCAATTTGCAACCTGATGGAGGTCAGTATAGATGGACTAATAGACCAAGTCCCACACACTGCTAGAAGCCCAAATATTTTTTCAGAGCTAGATGCAGAAAAAAATTATTTTTAATTTGCAACCTGATGGAGGTCAGTATAGATGGACTAATAGACCAAGTCCCACACACTGCTAGAAGCCCAAATATTTTTTCAGAGCTAGATGCAGAAAAAAATTATATTCAGTTTGCAACCTGATGGAGGTCAGTATAGATGGACTAATAGAACAAGTCCCACACGCTGCTAGAAGCCCAAATATTTTTTCAGAGATAAATGAAGAAAAAAATTATTTTTAATTTGCAACCTGATGGAGGTCAGTATAGATGGACTAATAGACCAAGTCCCACACACCGCTAGAAGCCCAAATATTTTTTCAGAGCTAGATGCAGAAAAAAATTATATTCAATTTGCAACCTGCTGGAGGTCAGTATAGAAGGACTAATAGAACAAGTCCCACACACTGCTAGAAGCCCAAATATTTTTTCAGAGCTAAATGAAGAAAAAAATTATTTTTAATTTGCAACCTGATGGAGGTCAGTATAGATGGACTAATAGACCAAGTCCCACACACTGCTAGAAGCCCAAATATTTTTTCAGAGCTAGATGCAGAAAAAAATTATATTCAGTTTGCAACCTGATGGAGGTCAGTATAGATGGACTAATAGAATGATGCTATGCCCAAAAGATTTTACTTCACTAGGTGCAGTAAAAAAATTGGTATTCTATACACAGGTGGTATATCTTGCAACACAGATAGGCTACTCCACTGACTAACACACTCTGCAATAGGCCAAAAAGGATTAGCTTTGCTAGATTCAGCCAAATGCTGTGAAAAAAACTTGCACAGCACTGGCACAGACCTGCCTGGCAAAAACTGATAGGAACTGATGTAACCTAGTCCTGAAAAGGACTCCAATTACAATTAGTCTTTACTCCCACAATCTATCTATTTAAGAGCACAGACCTGCCTGATAAAAGTCGTAGGAAATGCTGTAACCTAGTCCTTAAAAGGACTGCAATCACAACTATTCCCTACTCCCAAGCTATCTGTATATTTGTGCGAAAATTGGCTTGAAATTAACAAGGTATAGCGCACACAGCAACAGCGGTGCCGTCTAACACGCAGCTGCAGCAGTGAGAAAATGGTGGCGACGGGGAAAATGGCTTGGTCTTATAGGGCAAGGACATGTGACATACACTGCCAATCACACATGCCCTTGCTTGTGTGAAAAAAAGCACTTCGCTCCGTGTGTGCGCTGCTGATAGGCTGACAGATTGCACCTCCCCACTGCAAATGCGGGAAAGAGAAAAAAAAATGGAGATCTTCATTGTTCCTGCAGAGATCCATCCCCTGCCCCTCCCCCCGCCCCGCTGTACACTCAAACTGCGTATTAACATTAATTTTCATCATTACTGAGAAAAAATCCAGTTATGATTTTGGTGCACGAACAGTTATCGAACATAACCTCGAACAGCCGAATTTTTCTCAAATTGTTCGTGTTCGCCGACCGGCTCGAACACCGCCCAAAACAGCTCGAATTTGAGATTGGCGAACAGTTCGAGTAGAACAACGCTCATCTCTAGCACTGATATTAGTTTACCTGGTGAAAATAAACAAGTGAGATGGGATTATATTTGGTTTTTATTAAGTTGCTTAATAATTCTGCACAGTAATAGTTATCTGCACAAACAGATATCCTCCTAAGATAGCCAAATCTAAAAAAACCCCACTCCAACTTCCAAAAATATTAAGCTTGGATATTTATGAGTCTTTTGGGTTGACTGAGAACATAGTTGTTGATCAATAATAAAAATAATCCTCTAAAATACAACTTGCCTAATAATTTTGCACACAGTGTATTTTTAGGATAGGTGATCAAAGTCAGATCAGTGGGGTCCAATACTTGGAGCGCTCACCAATTTGCTGATTGTTGCTCCCAATAGGGAACTTTTATCCCTGTTTATTCCTGTTAGAATTAGATGCTTGACCACCACTTCATTCATTCCCTAAGGGGCTTCCGAGCGCTGTGCTCGGCTGTTCCAGGGAACTTTATAGAGGATAAATGGAGTGACGGGCGACCGACCTGCTGCTGACAAAAGTGCATCATTCCTCTGATTGGTGCGGGTTCCAACAGTCAGACCCCGCCAATCAGGAAGTCATCAACTATCCCGCAAGTAGGTGATAACTTCTTTTCACTGGACATCCTCTTTAAAGAAGTTGTCCACTACTTGGACAAATTCTTGTCATACCCCACGCTTGGCCCCGATAAAATAAAAAAGCTTATACTCCTGTGCTGGCATCGTTCCCGTGGTGTCGACACTCGCTCTCCCCGGGGCTCCCATGCTGCTGTTGTGACCCTGCTCCCAATCGGCACTGGCATCACTGTCCCCGCCTCCTGTCGAATTGAACATGAAGAGTAAGTCAGGGATTAGCTGCAGCCCGACTTCTTCTTCATGTTCGATTTGTCCAAAGGTGAGGACAGTGACGCCAGCGCCGATTGTGTGCCGGCGTCATGTGTCACAACAACAGCACGGGAGCCCCGGGAAGAGTGAGTGCCGACACTGCGTGAACAGCGCCGACACGGGAGGTGAGTATAAGCTATTTTATTTTATCGGGACAAACATTTAGATCAAGAACAGGTTGTCCAAGTAGTGGACAACCCCTTTAAATATAGGTCATCAAAATATAAGTCCTGAAAAACTCCTTCAATTGCAATGAAGTGGCGCTGCAGAAGAATTGAGCATTTGCTGCTGCTTGGCGGCACAAATTTTACAGAGAGGCTACCTTTATCTTTTCTTACATCAGATTAAGGACTCTGATTTCTTATGAAACAAATGCAATACAATATAGCGACATCCTAGAAAATCTCTTAATAGAGTGAAAATCACATATAGCATAGACATCTCCCGACAGAGAATCGCAAAAACACATTTTGCTTTTAAACCCGCTCATCCCACAGCTCCGACTTCCCCTACTAATCACACCTATCATTCAGTAGAGAGGATAGAACAAAGGGATCAAAACATTACACAGTGATATCTGCTCCTCCAAATGGATCTTGCAGTGTTATAATGCAGCCGTTACTGCTTTTTCTACACTGAATAGAGTTAGTACTTAAAGGGTAACTCTGTCCAAAATGTTTAATTAGTATTTTACAATTACATTATGGGCCTGATTCATCAAACAGTTTTCAGTATAAATTACATGTGTAAAATTTTTGCGCTACTCAACTTTTCGAAACTTTTGGCGTTTTTACACCAGTCTCAACCAGCTCAGCCAAAGTTTAGAAAAGTGTGTAGGACGAGGCGTGGACAAGCTTGCCCAACACATTGGTCATAATAATTTATGTCACAAAAGTGGTGGAAATTGCGACAGAAATGTACTGCTACTGCAGTCAATGAGTGGAGAAACATTTCTTGCGGTGGTGCGCGGCAATTTAAAGACTCGCCAAATTCAGTAAGAGGCGTAGGTCTTTTAATGAATTTGGCGCATTTTATTCTAGTACAGTCATGGCCAAAAGTATTGAGAATGAGACAAATCGTAATTTTTCCAAAGTTTACTGCTTCATTTTTTGTAATGGCAATTTGCATATACTCCTGAATGTCAAAGAGTGATCAGCTTAACAGCAATTACTGTACTTGCAAAGTCAATATTTGCCCAGAAAATGAACTTTAACCCCCAAAACACATTTCAACATCATTGCAGTCCTGCCTTAAAAGGAGCAGCTAACATCGTTTTAGTGATTGATCCATTAACACAGGTGTGGGTGTTGATGAGGACAGGGCTGGCGATCAATCAGTCATAATTAAGTAAGAATGACATCACTGGACACTTTAAAAGGAGGCTGGTTCTTGGTATCATTGTTTCTCTTCAGTTAACCATGGTTATCTCTAAAGAAACACGTGCAGCCATCATTGCACTGCACAAAAATGGCCTAACAGGGAAGAGTATCGCAGCTACAAAGATTGCACCTCAGTCAACAATCTATCGCATCATCAAGAACTTCAAGGAGAGAGCTTCCATTGTTGTCAAAAAGGCTCCAGGGCGCCCAAGAAAGACCAGCAAGCGCCAGGACCGTATGTTAAAACTGTTTCAGCTGCGGGATCGGACTACCAGCAGTGCTGAGCTTGCTCAGGAATGGCAGCAGGCTGGTGTGAGTGCTTCTGCACGCACTGTGAGGCGGAGACTCTTTGAGCAAGGGCTGGTTTCAAGGAGGGCAGCAAAGAAGCCACTTCTCTCCAGAAAAAACATCAGGGACCGACTGATATTCTGCAAAAGGTACAGGGAGTGGACTGCTGAGGACTGGGGCAAAGTCATTTTCTCTGATGAATCCCCTTTTCGATTGTTTGGGACATCTGGAAAACAGCTTATTCGGAGAAGAAGAGGTGAGCGCTACCACCAGTCTTGTCTCATGCCAACTGTAAAGCATACTGAAACCATTCATGTGTGGGGTTGCTTCTCAGCCAAGGGAATCGGCTCACTCACAGTCTTGCCTAAAAACACAGCCATGAATAAAGAATGGTACCAGAATGTCCTCCAAGAGCAACTTCTCCCAACCGTCCAAGAGCAGTTTGGCGCCCAACAATGCCTTTTCCAGCATGATGGAGCACCTTGCCATAAAGCAAAGGTGATAACTAAATGGCTCATGGAACAAAACATAGAGATTTTGGGTCCATGGCCTGGAAACTCCCCAGATCTTAATCCCAATGAGAACTTGTGGTCAATCATCAAGAGACGGGTGGACAAACAAAAACCAACAAATTCTGGCAAAATGCAAGCATTGATTATGCAAGAATGGACTGCTATCAGTCAGGATTTGGTCCAAAAGTTGATTGAGAGCATGCCAGGGAGAATTACAGAGGTCTTGAAGAATAAGGGGCAACACTGCAAATATTGACTTGCTGCATTAACTCATTCTAACTGTCAATATAACCTATTGGTACTCATAATATGATTGCAATTATATTTCTGTATGTGATATAAACATCAGACAAACACTAATAAAAACCAGAGGCCAGCAGATCATGTGAAAATATCATTTTGGTGTCATTCTCAAAACTTTTGGCCATGACTGTACACAGTTTATCAAGACTAACTCCAGTTTGGATGAATCGGGGCCTGTGTATGCTTTACTCGGCAGCTATTTTTTTTAACAAGCATTTATAATTAATACACAAATTAGGCCATTTCATCAAGGAAACATGCCAGCTATAATAATTTTATTTATATGGCGCCAGCATCTTTTGCAGGGTACTTGAACAAACAATAAAAATGAACTATTTCCCCCCAAAAATTATCAGAACACCAGAAATTCAATAAGAAGTGTTCAATTTCTCTCTGGCGCCTCCACAGGAGAACTGGAGCATTACACAATTTTCATTTACATCAATAGAGTGTCCATGTGAAGCATGGAGTCAGACACTCCTTGTAGCTGCTCTCCGCTCTAGCTAGTAGAGAGCCTCTCCCCTTTTTTGGCTCTCAAAACTAAAAAAGCCCTTTGAGGGCAACCTGTCAGGTCCCCTGAGTATCCTCAACCACCTCTAGAGCCTTATGCATCTTGATTTTTTCATTTTGAAACAATATTTTATGCTCAATACTAATGTTGCTTTTTTTATGTATTTTTATTTTGCTCTTCACTACATGCTAATAAGACATGTCTGACCCTGGGCTAGTCCTGCCTCAGATCCTCGAATCGTGCCCCCGAGGGCCTGATTTATCATGCCCCATATGCTCCTTGTGTATGCACGAGATTTCCAATGGTTTTACCATTATGAGGAGTGTATGGAGGCATTTTATCAAGGAGGCATGATTAGAGGAAGACTAGTCCAGTGGAAGACACGCCCTACTGGGCTAGTCCCAACTCATTAGCATATAGTAAGCGGAAAAAAAAATACATAAAAAAACAGCAAAATCAATATTGGATATAAAATATCAGAATAAAAACCACTATAGCAGCGGATGGAGACTGTCAGGGTAGCTGAGAGGGTTATAGGGAGTTTCGCCCCCCCACAGTTTGCCCCCAGCAGTTCGCCCCCATCTGTTTGCCCCCAGGTAGATTTTGCCCCCGCACATTTCGCCCCTATCATTTCGCCCCCAGGAAGGGGGCGATATGTGCGGGGGTGAGATGTGCGGGGGCAAAACATCCTGGGGGCCAAATGCTGGGGACATAATGTGCGGGGGCGAAATGAACCCGGGGGCGAATTGCTGGGGGCAAACTGCTGGGGGCGAACTGCTGGGGGCGAAACATCCAATTCCCGCTGAGAGATTCCTGTTAGAGTACAATCCCAACAGTTGTTATTTTCACAGGCCAGGCAAAGTCTTCTGTCTCCCCCGAAAAGGGTTAAGAAGGAAGGCTATAAAATGTGAAGTTATACCAGCAATTATCTTGATTGCTGTAATTATAACAGAGTTAACCTTTTGAAAAAGCAAACATTTTGTCATTATTAAAGACGACGCTAATTGTTTTATTAGTTTTATATTTGTTCAGGATTGTATCGGGAAATACGGACTGAAATCTGCTCCTGTTTTTATTGCTATAAAATGTCATTCGAGACATTTATACAGACGGGTGACTGGTGGAGGGTTTTTCAACGTGGAGAGGATAAGTCGGCAGATGGAAGTGCGTGGTTTGCTGCGGCTCATGATGTCTCCTACTGTTTGCTATGAAATTCCTGCAACATTTAATACTTGGTCAACTTTCTGCCCTGTGATGCTGATGGCCGACAGATATTCACAACATTGGGCTATTTACAGCAGATATTTCCTTCCTCCACATAAAAAAGTAATGAAGTTAGTTGTCAAAATGTGATTGAATCTTGAGTAATTTGCAATCTAATGTGTGTGTGGTATAGAGTGTGTGTATATGCATGTAGTATTTGTATGTATGTCTGATGCGTGTGTAATGTGTGTATGCGTCTAGTATGTGTGTGGTGTATGTAATATGTGTGTGGTGTGGTGTGTGTAGTGTGTGTTTAATGTGTGTTTGTAGTATGTGTGTGGTGTGTGTGTAACGTGTGCATATAGTATGTGTGTGTAGTGTATGTTTGTAGTATGTGCATGTGTGGTTTGCACGTGTGTGGTTTGCATGTGTGTGGTTTGTGTGTAGTGTATTTGTATGTGGTGTATGTTTGTGTAGTGTGTATGTATTATGTGTATGTTTGGTATGTATGTAGTGTGCGTGTGTGTAGAGTATGTGTGTGTGGTGTGGTGTAGTGAGTGGTGTGTGTGTGTATAGTGTGTATGTATTATGTGTATGTATGGTATCTATGTAATGTTTGTGTGTGTAGTGTATGTGTGGTGTGTGTGTAGTGTATGTATGTGTGTGGTGTGTGTAGTGTATGTGTATATGCAGTAGATCTGGAATGACCATATCTCATCCTTATAGAATAATAATGGCAGGACCAATTAACCCTGCAATCTTCCAGAATTAGTAGCCAGTAGGAAGATAATTCTCTCTAATGTCACCTACAATGTATGTCAATGTCTGAGTCTTTGAAGAGCCCATAAAACGGGACTTGGTTACTATAAAACTACCATTTCCAGGCAGTACTCTGCCTCCAAGGAAGGAAGGTAGACCTCAAATTGGGCTCTCACGTGACCCTAGAGGTGGAGGCCCAGGTGGAAACATGGAGAAAGCTGGACTCTTCTGCAGCTTCGGCCACCTATCTCCAACCCTTGTTGTGGTCTGGAGGGATCAGAAATGGTTTGTTTAGAGCCCCTGGAATTAATTTGCAGGACGTGGAGGATCGACCATGTCTGTAATCTGTGGCCTCTTGAAGGTCGGTGTGAGAACCACCTCCGATCTCCGGGCATCTGATTAGCCTACCTGACAACACTGTAAAGATTGAGTCTTTGCATAAACTTGGTGAATTTATCAATAAAAATAGAAAACCTTATGAAATCCTGATAACTGTACTCCAGTAACCATAGAAACATCTAACTAAAAGATCTAAAAACACCAAAGCATTAAATTGTGAAAAACAAAATTTTTGTCAGTCTCAAAACTTTTGGCCACGAGTGCAAATCCCCCCCAAAAAAACATTTAGAACCAATTTTGGAAGTTTTTATGGTTCGTTCTTCCACATTAATCAGCGTAGGGGGAGCCCCCAGCATCAATACCCCAAACAATCAAGTTCTCCCTTCAGTACCCACAATATAAGAAGTGAAATTGGCATCAGTATCTTGCACAGATTGGTCAAAATTTTTGAAAAATAAATCCTTCTTTGTTGCCCGTGGCAACCAATCACAGCGCAGCTTTCATCTGACCAAAGCAGTTTATGAAATGAAAGCTGCGCTCTGGTTGGTTGCTATGGAGATCAATGACAGGATTTTGTATAGATACTTATGATTAATGCACAGTTCCTGCCTGAAGAAGGAACAGTCAATTTTTGTGGCTCAGTTTCTCCTTCGGGCGACTACTCACGTTGGTTTGGAAGCTTCTGCCTGGTCAGTCTGCAGTTTCTCTCCTCCTTCCACCTCCATAGTGCAATATACAATACGGTTTGGAGCAAGTGATTTTAGTCCTGAGACCTCCATTATTACAACCTGCAGAGAATTAAAAAGAGATGACCAATAATAATATCAATCTATATTTTGTCATTCTGCTTTATTAACCCTTTCACGACGCCGACAATTCCCATTTTTGCGTTTCCGTTTTTTTCCTCCCCTTTGTCCCAGAGAACCATAACTTTTCATTTTTCTGTCCGCATAGCCATATGAGGGCTTGTTTTTTACGGGATGAGTTGTACTTTTGAATGACACCATTCATTTTACCAAATAATGTACTGGAAAAGAGGAAAACAATTAAAACTTTGGTGAAATTGTGAAAAAACGCAATTCTGACATATGTTTCTGGGGAATTATTTTAACGGTGTACATTGTGCGGTAAAAGTGAACCCGCAATATGATTGTGCACATCAGTATGATCACGGCGATATCAAACATGTACAGTTTTTTAATTATTTTAGTGGTGAAAAAAAATCAGAAATGTAAAAAAAAAATTGGGGGGGGTATTGTGTTGCTATTTCCGAGACCCGTGATGTTTTCATTTTTCGGTCGATGGAGCTGTGTGCAGGCTTATTTTTTGCAGGACGAGACGACGTTTTTATTGATACCATTTTGGGATAGATATGATGTTCTGAACAATTTTTACAGCATTTTTTGTGGTATTGCAGCAAGCCCAAAAAATGGAAGTTTGGCATCCTTGAATTTTTTTCCATTTATAGGGTTTATCAATCTTGTTAATTATTTTTAGATTTTGATAGATCTGATTTTTATGAAGGTGGCGATACCACAAATGTTTATTTTTTTATCTTTATTTTTAATGGGGGGTGACTTGAATTTTTATGTCTTGTTTTTTTAACATTTTTTTAAAATATTTATATAATTGTTTGACTTTTCACTATATTTATTAGTCCCTTTAGGGAACTTTAAGCTGTGCTATATACAGCAATACCACAGTATTGCTGCATATAGCAGTAATCATGGTCTCCTTTGAAGCCCGGCCACAGGCAGTGTTTCAAGGAGGCTTTAACAAACCCCCGGCTGTCTTAGCAACCCATTGTCACCCCGCAATCATGTCATGGGCGTGATGATGGGCGCATAGAATGACGCACCCCCATGCCGGCACGCTGTTAATGACACTGTCAGAGTTTAACAGCGGCATCTAATAGGTTAATAATTGAGGGCCGCATCACCTGCTGTTGTTAGAGGCAGGTCCACTTCTATCTATAATCTATCTATCTATCTATTATATATTTATCTATCTATTTATCTATCTATCTATTATCTCGATATTATCTATTATCTATCTATCTATCATCTATCTACAGTATCTATTATCTATCATCTATCTACAGTATCTATTATCTATAGTATCTATCTATCTATCTATCATCTATCGATCTATCTATCTATCTATTATATATTTATCTATCTATTTATCTATCTATCTATTATCTCGCTATTATCTATAGTATCTATCTATCATCTATCTATCTATCTATCTATTATCTATCTATCTATCTATCTATCCCACATCTATCTATCATCTATCTATCATCCATCTAAAGTATCTATCTATAATCTATCATCTATCTATTATCTATCTATCTATCTATCATCTATCTATCTATCTATTATCTATCTATTATCTATCTATCTATCCCACATCTATCTATCATCTATCTATCATCCATCTAAAGTATCTATCTATAATCTATCATCTATCTATTATCTATCTATCTATCTACAGTATCTATCTATCTATTATCTATCTACAGTATCTATCTATTATCTTTCTATCATCTATCTATCATCTCTCTACCTGCTATCTATCTATTATTTATCTATCTATCTATCTTTCTATCTATCTATCTATCTATCTATCTATCATCTATCTATCCATCTATCTATCATCTATCTATCTATTATCTATCTATCATCTATCTATCTATCTATCATCCATCTAAAGTATCTATCTATTATCTATCATCTATTTATCCACAGTATCTATCTATCATCTATATATCTATTAACTTTCTATCATCTATCTATTTATCCACAGTATCTATCTATCATCTATATATCTATTA